>NC_052630.1:105279468-105908801 GCF_016161935.1 Mauremys reevesii | reverse complement strand
GCCTCTGAGGTTGGCCTCAAACACTGTAACCACACTCTGCAGTGTTCATGCAGGTTCTTCGGAGTGCCTTTGGCTTCACCCCTAGGTGGGCTATTACGGCGCTAACCGGCAAGATGGAGCCAGGTGCCCATGGATGCTGGAAGGTTTGCACTTCTTTCACTGACAGGGATCATGAATGGTTCCTTCCAGGAGAGCAATATCCCTTAACCAAAGGCTGACTAGGCCCTTGCTCAAGAAACCACCCTTTGGTGATTGTGCTCTTGCCATGAGTGCGCTGCCATAAACATTCCTTTTCGGGGAAAGTTATTAGAAAGGTCATAGTGAGGCGGCTCCGGGTTGATCTAAATCACTCCGACTTCTCTAGATCCCTAACACTCCGATGTCAGGACTGGCCATAACATGGGGACTGAATTACTGTCACCACTTGAGCCAGCCCACAAGTTTGGGTCTGCATGTTGACTTGGTGAGCTTTTCTGGCAGCTCTTCATTTGGCTGATCATGAGCTGTTGCTGATGTGCCCAAGAGACCAGGTAGGGTGCATGGGCTTGGTTTTCAGTAACTCTTCTCCCTTCTTTCTGATAGGCCTCAGTGGGTAGTATGGAGAAGCTGCTCAGCAGCCTTAAAAGACCTCTCATACAGGGCCACTCTCTCAGCCCAGTTCAGCAGGCAGATGAAACCGTTAGACTGAAGTATTTGGGGCTGCAGTGCCACCAAAATGTTGACAACACTCATCTATTTTTCTTTTGTATTTCTAAGGCTACCATCACTGTAATATCTAGGGAACATTCTACATGACCTTTCAATCAGATTCAGATGGGGGCAACTTCTCTGCTTTCCCTATACCTGGCAAAGATGAGAACCAGGGAAAAAAATGAACTAGCTGAGGTTCAATCCAGAAATGCGAGTGGTGAAGACCGGTTGGCAAGGGGAAGCAAGAAAAGGTATTACCAAGGGCAGTGACACCTGTCCCTAGAGTATCAACACACCTTCCTGATAGGCTCAGAATGTTGGGCTACTTTGGGGCACCCACCAGCTCTTGGGTTCCCAAAGAGCAGCAGTGGCTCACTTGACTTTTACATCTTTTGGTTAGCCAAGTAAGCTTTCTCTCCTTTCCTTGATACAAACTTTGCAACAATGTGCCTGTGTTCTATAAACAGCACTGCTTTCCATCTGCTTCAAGGTGCAATTCAAAGGCGTCATGTCTAATATCTAAAAACCTACCTGGTGATGGATCTGGCTTGCCTTAGGACTGCCTCTCTTCCTATGCAACATCAACATGGCTTAGATATGCTGTGGCATTTCTACTGGAAGTCATTAGCACAGCTTTGGGGGACTGGAGGCAGAACATTGCCACTGGATAGTCCCCATGTGAGAAAATCATTCTCTCTGCTGGTACAGAAGAGCCAGAGTTTACTGATTTTCTGACCACAGTGCAAGACATCATTTTATCAAGTCCTTTCTGGGATGATTGCTGGGTTACTTATAGATGTTTGAAGCACGGGAGATAGGGAAGCTGTTTGTGGAGGGGAGCTGTCTATTGGGGGTAGTTTAAAACACCATCAGCAAAGTTAATTTATGTGCTGCATCCAGATGCTACAGCCATGGACAAATCACAAAAAAACCCACCAGCCGTGATTAAGGATTTGAAAGAAATGAAGGTCAAAATAACAGCAGTCACTTTTCCTTTTCATTAAGTTCTGAGTAAGGTTTCTCTTACCAAAACTCAGCTTCCAGATACATTTCCAAACCTTCCTAGATGTTCACCAGAGGCTTCCCATGCCAGCAAACCCAAGAGATTTACATAACGTGATACAGGAATAAAGTATCGGCATAATATTTACACAAGCTTATCACATACAATATGAACCATGTTGCACTTTGAAACAAACCTTTATAGTGTATAATGTACATTCCACACAGAGAAAAGACACCGAGACTCTTCTGGTGCATCAACAGTCAACAGCAACAAAGCGGTTGGGTTGATGGACTTTTGCAACTATCAAGGCTGTTGCTACGTTTTGGAGCATGACTGATTGCTGAGAGCGGCTGCACTAGCTTTGTTACAATAATGGCTAGGAGGAGGAGGTTAGTCAAAACAAAACCAGTGTGCTCACAATGGTATTTTGCTTTCAAATCAATATTTGAACACACTGGAAGGCACACACTGATTATTAGGATAACAATCCCTATTGAGGGTTTAGAACAGAACATTGCTGTATATTCAATGCAGAGGAACACATGCAGATTTTGTTAGCTACCTATTTATACATTTAGCCCCCTTTGTGACTTCACCGTCGAGCGGCTTACCTTGTACGCAAACCCTGCCAGAATGCCTGTGGTACCAATCCATTAATCAAGACAACAGTGTAGCTCATTGTCAAATCAGAGTATTTCCTGGTACTTAGAGGACGGCGAATTCTGTGAGACTGCCATACTGGAGCCATTTACGAGTGAACTGGAGACCAGCTATTAGCTACACACCAAGGAATTCTGATTTATGATGTGCTTGAAATTACTGTGGATTTCTATTAAAGACTAAATGCTTGGCAGTGATGTACCATACTTACTTACCTGTAATTTAGCTCTGTAACAGTAGTATTCCCCACAGACCCAACATCCTTTGGGTTTTTGTTTTCAAGCATGTGACCGCGAGAGCCAACTGGGCATTTTTTAAGGGTTTGACTTCTCCCACAAGGACCCTCAGCAAACCTCATGGCATGAAGGAGCAGGGAATTAATAAAGGCCTGTACGGACTCTAATGAGCAGTTTCTTTTCCACTGACACCCACAGGAAGCCGGCTCGTAAGAGGAGGTGGGAACTTTCAGGCAGCAACTGGTTGGTTTTCCACTCACTGAAGAGTCAAGGGATGTTTCAGTAGCACAACACAAACAAGTGGGATAAATATCATCTATCTCGGAGACTAGGAGCAGAGCGAGCGCCTCCCTGAATATATAATACACGTAATACAAAGCAATGTTTACATGCACCTAGGTCACTTCTCAAAGACACTCATGAGAGAACAGGAGCCCCGGAACGTGTGTGTATTGGGGGACAGGGGGAACCTATGGAACACAAGTCTGGGAATCATTGGATGACTGGGCTGATTCTTCTTCCGATCTGCGAAGCAGATCCTCTCATGACGAGGACGTTGCACGTAAGTAATGACTCAATTTCCAGGCTTGGGAAGCACTGAGGCAGGATGAAAGATCAACTAGCTTCAAAACTTTTCATTTTATTGGTTTAATCTTTTACCGTTTGCAAGCCCTTCCAGCTAACGAGTTAACGAGTCTGCTCCTGGCCTTCCATAGTGATCAGCTAGAATTTTAATGGTGTCAAGACAGAGGAGGTCTCCTTTTTAAGTGTCCAAGTATCAGTGGTGACTGTTTGTGTGGATACCCCTTCATTAGCTAGAGTCTCATACACAAGGAACCTCTACCGGATGACAGATTTCCTTTTGGGAAAGCTTATTTATTTGCCCTGTTTTCTAGCAAATGTAATGCTAATGTAAAGATTCAAGGTGACAATGAAAAGACCTGAATGTCAGTGGAGGCTCTCAAAATACCAAGGGCGTAGGAAGATTTTTATTGGTAAATGTGGACGTTTTAAAATCAGCAACTTTATAGGAGTATAAGATTTTTGGTATAAATATCTGCAAAGTCTAAGCCATTAAAATAAGCTTTCAGTACTGGAAGGATGCGACCTAACCTCCTACAGACCAGTGAATCCATTCCATCTATATGACTTAAAATAAGTTGTGTAGATGACAGGCTCTCCAGAAGGATGGGATGGAATTAATCCTCCCCATCTGGACCCCTCTAGTTAACTCTCTCCCTTGTTATTAGCATCCTATTGATACTAGACAAAACTTATTTCTGATTCATTCTTACATCCCACAGGAGATGAGAAACAAGCTTCTTCCTGAGATCAATTGCCATGGCTGGGAATCTCTCACAGGACAGCCAGCATCCCAGTGCCTTTCTAAGAGAGGGAAACAAGCAGCTTAGGACAGGGAGATACAAAGAAGTAACATACCCTTCCTCAATTGTGACAGAGTTCATGATGATGCAGTTAGTTATTTTAACTCTGTCTTTTATGGTGCAGGTGGAGCCGATGATGGAGTGTTTAATGGATGTCTTCTCTCCAACCTGCGTGGATGAACCAATGATGCTGTCAGATCCAACCTAGAAAGGAACAGAGTGGAAACTTAGTCAAACCACCATGGCTGTATATTAAGTTATCTCAAAAATCAATGTTCTTCATATAGGATCTCTATCAACAAAACATGACTATTCTCCATACACCTAGACACCATGAATACAAGCTGTAGGTCAGTGATAGGCCTTGTTTATTTGTGCCCACACAAGACACTTCCATAGTTACTGGCATCAACATAAAACATCTTCAAAAAATCCTAGCAAACATCAAAATTCAAACTACCCAAAGGCTTGTAATGTCTTCTCAGTCTAGAGCACATTTAAGGGTAAGAAATTATTTTTTATCGTGTTAACTAAAGCAAAGATCTCATCTGTACAGTGCTTCTCTCATAAATCTATAGCATAACCAGGAGTGAATGATGACGCCTTTGTTCACAGATGAGAACACCACTTAAAAGTGATCCTTCATAGGTTAACTATCTTACTCGTGATTAAGGGGAAGATGTTTTCCCCAGTATGCAGTTTTGGAAGTAAAGCATATACCTCAAAGAAGTGAGTATGTGTGGGTGAGGCCTGGTGGACATGTCTAAAGCCTGCTGTATGATCTGTAGGGTGCAGATTTAAAAGAGCAATCTATGGACTTGTCTTCATGAACACTTAGTCCCACACTAAGTGGACCCTGTAGTGCGCTTTGATCTATCCCGCTTTGAAATGGGACTAGATCAAAGCACAGTAGGGAACTGTTAGTGTGCGGCAGCAGGGTCTACATGGATACCTAGTGAGCGACAGGCTAGTGCGGGGGAAATTCACGCCCCAGCTTGCTGCAAGCTAAATGTTCCCGGAGACAAGCTGTGTGTTGAAACAGGCAGTCACAGAGCAATACTGTGTCAAAAAAAGAATGGGGAATACCAGAAGTGGCAGAGGGATAAGATATTACCCTTGAATACATACAAAGCAGGACCTTGATGATCTGAATGTCTTGGAGAACACCTAAGACCTCTATAGATTCCAGGGTTTGGATAAATTGAGGTGGCCCACTCAACAGGATCCAGCCTGGTGACCCTTCCCCGAACAGATAGCTGGCCAGTTTCCCCAAGCCTCCCGTATACAGGGCCCCAGCTGTGTAACTCTTAGCCATGAAGGCAAGGACCTATGTGAGTAGTCTTAGTTAAGTCAGTGGGACTATTTGTGTGAGTTCAGAGCTCACCAAAGTGGGCCCAAAGCATAGGGGTTTAGGGCTGGGATGCAGCTAAAATACTTTAGCTAAGAGCCAGCACTAAAAAACTAAACCCTTCTAAGTTTGCTGGCCTTTGGAAAGCCAACTGATTGTCTATCATCATCTGCCAAACCTCACATCAGCCTGCTGGGGGACAAGACGCTGCAGTGGTTTGGGGTAAAATTTGTATAGTATCAAAAAGTAGAGTACAAACAGTAAAACATGTTTTTAATTAATAAAGATTGAAGGGCAGGAACTGAAGGACAAGGACACGTGGGTGCTTTGGGTTGTTTTCCATTACTCTGTTTGACTCAGTAGTATTTAGAATACGCAGCTGAAGGACAATACACAATTGGGACATTTTATTTTGCATTCAGTCATACCTCAGCTCAGTGCTTTAGAACCTCGGCTACATTTTTGAGACAGAAGTTAATTACAAGAGGCAGCTCTTGAAATTAAGGCCTAGCAAATAGTTCCACCTCCCTTCACACATTCTGCCAGAACAGTCACTCACCAGGCCTCTGTCGGTGACTTGAGCGGACATGTGAACCAATGGTTCTTCTGGACACACAAGAGCAGGTAACAGCTTAGGAACCTGGAAGAGGAGATCCCAAGTCACAGGTGAACAAGGTAATGATACATCAGTATATTACATGGACAAATCCAAGCAGGCTTATGTTTCATGGCACTTCGGTATATACTGTAAACATGCTCACTTACAGAAGACATTTTATCACCTGTGGTTTACACTTGCAACAGATGCGTGGTAGTTACCCTCTTCGCTCCATAGGAGAAGATAGCCAGCACTGTACCAGTACAGTCCATTAGTACGTTTCCTCTTTGCACACCCTGGTCTAATCAGGAATCAGCAGCAAGCTGCCAGGCTCCCACAGAACTCGAAGGACACGCAGTATTTGAGTTCGTACAGAATGTAACTCAGCATGCTGTAACACAACACAGTACACAACCGAGTACTCTGACATCCTAGGATGACTAAGTTAAAGCATTTAGTAGAAGGGAGCTTGCTGAAGCACAGGCAAGGGAGAAGAACTATTTCAGGTGTGTGAGGGGAAAACACAAAGGTGATGAGGTGTCTGTTCCAGAAAGCAGACGCTGCAGAGGAAAAGGCAGGTGCTAGAGAAGCAGACATAGCAGAGAAGGTAACAGAGAGAGACAAGGTCCAGGAAGTAGCCAAGGACAAATCCATGGAGAGTAATTTTGAACGGGCTCCTGAAATGAATGGGGAGCTAGGGTTATAGGAGGACAGGATAATCCCACCCTTCCTCTGTGTGCAGGAGGGAAGGCAGGCTAGGGCATCCTGTACCCGCTGGAGTCAGCCTGGAGCAGGCGGGCACAGGAGATGACAGTGTGGCTGAGGACTGCAGCGGAGGGGCAGTGGGGCACACAGGCAATGCTGCAGAGGTGGCCGGGGCAGACTGACATGCAAGATGCAGGAGAACAGTCCAGGGTTGGGAATGATGCCAAGGTCATGGACAATGAAAGGTCCATGTTGAGAAGAGAGCGGTCATGGGGCTGTGTTTCAGGATACTCAGGCTTCTTTCAAGATATTCAGGTAAATGGAGCTGAGAGAAAGCCACATTCAGTTAAGACAGACAGAGGAGTCTGAGTAGCACCTTTGTACGGACAACCAAGTATCACCTCAAGTGTGGCAGCGAAGGTAAAAGTAGAAGTACAATTACCAAAAGGGAGATGGTCGGTAAAGAAAAGCAGAAGGCAGAGAACTGAACCTCAGGGGATTCCATCAGGTGGGAGGTGTAGGGAGCAGATAAAAGAAAATAACCCGTGGTCTCACAGTGAGATGCCATTCGCAGTGGATTGTGCAGAGATGATCAGCCCTCTCCCTTCTGAAACGCTCTGATCACCAGAGAAAGAGTTCACAATACTAGCTTTTAAACTGTCGTAAGGGTTCAGAGTGGATCCCGCAATGAGATTAATGGCTAAATTCACCCCTCTCAGAGAGCAACTGTTTCAGGCTGCCAGCAGCCCCAGGCAGACATTGCTGCATCTGTCACTCTTCACATCTTGAAGGTTGTCTCTGCCACCACCAGGGCTAGAGACGGAGCTGTTTAAAGGATGAAAGGTGAGATCCTGATACATAAGATGCAGCCATTATTGAAAAGCAACAGCTCACTGAGCCATCCCAACAAGGCCAATTTTACCTCAGTGGTGCTGCCTCGGCACAGGGATGCTGCCATAGCTTGAGACACAGTAGTGCAGCCATGACAGAAGGGATCCAAGAGAGAAATGAACAGCTATGAAGTAGCATGGAATGGTCCATTCTGTCCAAGGCTGTTCTGAGAGATGAGGAAG
This sequence comes from Mauremys reevesii, assembly GCF_016161935.1. NCBI lineage: Eukaryota > Metazoa > Chordata > Testudines > Geoemydidae > Mauremys > Mauremys reevesii. The sequence continues at coordinate 105,901,100 of NC_052630.1, read as the reverse complement.
GAGAAGCAGCCTTGATCAGCAGAAAGGAGGAGGTGGTTACATACATGAAGAACGATTTCTCATCTGTGGCCAGGGCAAAACCCAGATTGAAATCAGTCAAGGGTAGCACAGCATGGGAGGGGACCAGAATGATTAGAGAAGGCTACTAGCGCAAGCATTTCTGCTCTGAAAGGGAAGGCTAGCGATGGGGCGGGAGTTAGAGGGAGTCTCTGGGTCAAGGGAAAGTTTAATATTTTGCTTTTAATTCATCTTAGAAGGAAACTATTTCCTGCTATTGAAGCTAACTCCCCCTTGAACCCACTGCCCATGCATTGGCTTCAGCTGGAAGTGAAACAATTCCGGTCCAGTGTCTCCTCCCCATGAGGGCAACGGCTTAGAACGCTGCTCCTCCTCTGGCCGTAACAGCGCGGCTCGCTTTGAGCTGCCAGGTGCAGCCTTAGAGAGAAGGCATCAGAACTGTCCACAAAGCCCAAGAGGAGAGCAATTGAGACCCAAAGGGTCCTCAGAGCAGAACAAAATAGAGGTGCAAACCATAGATAAAATGAAGGATGCGTCTTTTACCAGCAGTGGTAAGAGAAACAAAATGCAGCAGGACTGAGGACAAGAGCTCCTTTTCCAGGGCTCCTGGTTCAGTTCTGTTATATGATTCACCTCCACAGAGTTTCCTTAGGAACCTTACCATTCTGGAAAGTTAAAAATTCAAGGAAAATCTTCTGCAGCATTGCAGGTCCCAAAGTGAATTCAAAGCACTAGCTTTACGTACCACCCAGGAGCAAATGCATTTCCAGCACTGACCAAAATGTAGAATATTTAGCTTAAAAAAAACCCCAAACCACATGGAGCCTGACTGGCTCAACTCAATAACTTTTCACTCAAGCGGCTGCTGCCAAATGCACATGCTCACTTCCGCTAGCAAGTGGTGCTCTCCCTTAACCCTTCCGACCCACTTGTCCTTGGGCTTATAAGAGAACTCGCTGGCTGCTCTCTGTTAGCAGCACTGCGCCCTTTCTACCTTCTGTGTGCTCGACTACAGCTCCTCCCCACCCAGCGCATGCAGAGCCTTTAAAACCCCAGCTCCTGGGTTCACACCAGTTCTGCCCTGCCCCCAGTTACGGTTTGCATTCATTCACCCGTCCATTCCAATGAGATACCACAAACGGAACCAGGAGGCAGAGACAGGACTGGCCATCCCCAGGATACCAATCCAGCCCCTTCATCTCCCAGCCACAGTCCCCGGTTCCTCCCCCGCAGCATCCCTCCAGTCCTCGCCAACCTCCCCAAACCCCTAAGAAAGTCAGTCAGTCCTGCCTGCGTACACCCCACCACTTGATAGGTGAAGTGAGGATGTGTACAGGGTGGGTGCCAGTTTGGAAGAAAATAGGGTCCTAAGGGGGTTAAAGCTTTTAATCCTCACGTCACTACCGCCTACTACTAAGGCCACACTCTCTCTCTAGCCCTTCCCTTTGATCCCACACGTAATGAAGTTCTCTACCAGGGTAAATGTGCACTGGAATTGTGCCTGATCGATGTTCTCTTCTCTGTCAGCTGGAGCGCCCTGCCTTACATTGTTTACACCAGACAGAAATCTGCTCAAGCAATGGTGCATTTAGAATGGAAGCTATTATGCAGCCTAAATATGTGGGTTGCTATCAGCGCCCCCAAATAACAATCACAATTGTTTTCCTCCGTAGCTCTCGGGGTGGGTATCATCATCCCCAGCTGACAACGGGGGAAGTGAGGGGCGGAAGGTTTACATGACTTACTCGAGGTTGCACAGCGAGTCAGAGGCACAACTGGAAATAACCCCCAAGTCGCAGACCCTCTGCAGCTGACCATGCTGCATTGCCCTATGCTGCTAAAAGGGGTGATGTGCTCGGTCAGCAGCTGGATACTTGAGGCAGTCCCCGTGCAATCCTCACCAAACGGAGGGGTCTCGCTGATGAAGCTATCCCTACAGATAACATTTTACACACACACACAAGTCCCATATACAATTTTTATATTTTCCTTACCTGTCTGTTTGCTTCAATGTATAACCCAAGAGTGTTCACTCGGTAGCAGAGCCCCTCTTTCATGATATGGACGTAGCAACGCACTTTTCCTCCGTGGAAGGCTTCATTCAGCTCTGCGCTGTGACCATTCCAACATGATTTATCAGGAGCAAATTCCAGCAAGCTATCACCCTTCATGTAACTGTAGATGTCTGCAGAACACACACAGGCCATGTGAGACGGGCTTCACAGAGACAGCAACACTCTCCACAGAAGGGTTCTAGACACAGCGGTTTTAAAATATCCTTGGGGAGGGGAAACCTGTCCAGGGCCCTCACCTAAGTCCTTGACAGTTACTAAGGATTTCCTCCCATGCGGTAGGGAAGTGCGACCATCCCCATGTTACAGCTGAGGAACTGGGGCCCTGGGTAGATTAAGTGACTTGCCTATGGTCACAGAGGAAGTCTGTGGCTGACCCGGAGCAGAAGCCAGGGCTCAAATCCCAGTCTAGTGCCCTACCCGCTACCCATATTTTCACAAGTATATTGATTTGCACTGTGGCACAGGAAGAAAAACACAGAGCCAGAATCTGGTTGACTCACTGATTACAATGGAGTTACTCCTGATTTACACCAATATAAGGGAGATCAGGATAAACCCCATAATGCATCCTCCTGTCCCATCGGGGAAGAAGCCTGTATCTCAGAAACTCCCCTACGATGCCCAAGGAAGTTTGACTTTCCAACCCCTGAACAAGGGGAAATCCAGGAAGCACACCAAGAAATCTTGGGGTTCTGAGTCTTTCAAAAGAGCAGGCAAACAAAACAGGGAATAGTTCTGGTTTTTTACGTCACTTGAAATGACATTAGCCAACCATAATATGTTTGACTTTGTAATGATGGGTTAGAGGAGGCTCTCAGAGACAGAGCTCTGTAGGCCACCCTGCTATATGCTAGTCCCACCTATGACCAGGAGCATTTGCCTACATTTCCTCTTGCCAACAAAACAAAGCAAGAAAATAATCACCTGAGCTGTAAAATCATCACACATTTTTGGTACACAAACGGACAGCTAAGAAGTGCAGGTTTTAGGGCCTGATCCTACAAGCTCTGTGCATGACTGCCTATTGACGTCAATGGGAACGCCGAATTCGGCCCTTAGTTCCACATTACTTGGCATACCCTAATGCAATCCTATGGGATTTAAAGTCTGCCTGGTGGGTCAGTGGTCAGAGAACTGGCTTTTCAACTCTGGGAATCAGCTCTACCCCTGCCTTTAAATTCTAAACCCCAGAGGTCAGATTTCCCAGCCCACTGCCTGCGTCGGTTCCACAGGCCCCACCACGACAAGCTCCACACTGTTCACCTGAGATAAGCCAGCTGGGTGCAGCTAAGTGTTGGTTGGATAGCAGCTTAGCTCTGGGGCCGGGGAGGGAGCGTAAGAAAACCTGCTCATGAGAACAGAGGCAGCGCTGCCTCTCACCCCACACTGAGTATGGCTTTTTGGGTTGGGGACTGAGGTGACTGACAGAACAGGGTGCAGCATTTTATCTCAGCACTATCCGGAAATGTACCGATTAAAATAGCCTACTACAATCTTTACTGTCATATGGGCTTGGGAGAAAACTGCGGAGATGAGCCAGCCAAAGACCCCAGCCGAAAGGGGCGGAAGCAGCCAAACCGGGGACCTTTGGCCATTCAGAGAACTTTCTATAGCTTTGACTGGACTGTGCCCTAGGCTAATTGGCTGTTTTTGTCAACTCTCCCACTCTCAACCTCTGCTTCAGTGCACACCTGCCCCTCTTATCCTCTTCTCCCCTTCCCCCTGCCAAAGACCATAAGAACGGCCATACTGGGTCAGACCAAAGGTCCATCTAGCCCAGTCTCCTGTCTTCCGACAGTGGCAAATGCCAGGTGCCCCAGAGGGAATGAACAGAACAGGGAAACATAAGGGGCTGATTCCCTGTCACCCCTTCCCAGCTTCTGGCAAACAGAGGCTCGAGACACCATCTCTGCCCATCCTAGCTAATAGCCACTGATGGACCTATCCTCCATGAACTTATCTAGCTCTTGTTTGAACCCTGTCTTGTCCTTCACAACATCCTCTGGTAAATAGTTCCACAGGTTGACTGTGCGTTGTGTGAAAAGACGGTTACCCACCTTTGTAACTGTTGTTCTTCGAGATGTGTTGCTCATATCCATTCCAATTAGGTGTGCGCGTGCTGCGTGCACGTTCATCGGAAGATTTTTACCCTAGCAACACTCGGTGGGTCGGCTGGGTCGCCCCCTGGAGCGGCGCCATTATGGCATCAGATATATACCCCTGCCGACCCAACGGCCCCTCAGTTCCTTCTTGCCGGTTACTCCAACAGAGGGGAAGGAGGGTGGGTTTGGAATGGATATGAGCAACACATCTCGAAGAACAACAGTTACAAAGGTGAGTAACCGTCTTTTCTTCTTCGAGTGCTTGCTCATATCGATTCCAATTAGGTGATTCCCAAGCCTTACCTAGGCGGTGGGGTTGGAGTGAGATGTTGCAGAATGCAAAACAGATGAGCCAAATGCTGCATCATCTCTGGACTGTTGAACCAATGTGTAATGTGAGGCAAAGGTGTGAATCGATGACCAGGTAGCTGCCCGACATATTTCCTGGATGGGAACATGGGCCAGGAAGGCGGCAGATGAAGCTTGAGCCCGAGTAGAATGGGCGGTGAGGTGGCTAGCCAGAACGTGAGCCAAATCATAGCATGTACAGATGCAGGACGTTACCCAAGATGAAATTCATTGGGATGAGACCGGTAGGCCTTTCATCCGGTCTGCCACAGCTACAAAGAGCTGAGGCAACCTTCGGAAGGGTTTTGTTCTCTCGATATAAAAGGCGAGAGCCCTGCGAACGTCTAGGGTGTGCAGCTGTTCCCGACGCGATGGGTGCGGCTTCGGGAAAAAGACTGGAAGGAAGATGTCTTGACTGACATGAAAGGCGGACACCACCTTAGGGAGGAAGGAGGGGTGTGGTCACAGCTGTACCTTGTCCTTATGGAACACCATATATGGGGGGTCCGCTGTCAGGGCCCGAAGCTCAGATACTCGTCTTGCCGAAGTAATAGCGACGAGGAAGGCTGTCTTCCAGGAAAGGTACGGCAGCGAGTAGGTGGCTAGTGGTTCGAAAGGAGCACCCATAAGCTTGGCTAGCACCAGGTTGAGATGCCAGGTAGGGGTCAGGCGTCTGACTTGAGGGTACAAACGTTCCAATCCCTTGAGGAACCTTGAAACTATGGGGTGAGAGAAGACTGACGAGCCATTTTCCCCTGGGTGGAAGGCGGAGATGGCTGCCAGATGCACCTTTATGGAAGAGACCGCTAGGCCTTGTTCTTTCAGGGACCAGACGTAGTCCAGGACAGGAGGAAGTGACACCTGCCTGGGGACTGAGTTACGTTGAGCGCACCAGCAGGAGAAATGCTTCCACTTGGCCAGATATGTCATCCTAGCGGAAGGCTTCCTACTGCCCAAGAGCACGTGTTGGACCGAGGCAGAGCAACGCAACTCAGACTGGCTCAACCACGCAGCAACCATGCTGTGAGGTGAAGAGACTGCAGGTCCGGATGGTGAAGTCTGCCAAAGTCCTGTGTTATGAGATCCGGCCAGAGTGGCAGGGGGATCGGGTCTGCCACTGAGAGGTCAAACAACATGGTGTACCAGTGCTGCCTCGGCCACGCTGGAGCAATCAGGATCAGGTGGGCGCTGTTCCTGCGAAGCTTGAACAGGACTCTGTGGACCAGCGGGAACGGTGGAAAGGCCTAGAGTAGGTGCTTCTTCCACGGGATGAGGAAAGCGTATGATAGGGAGCCCGGGGAGCGTCCCTGGAAGGAGCAGAACACCTGGCATTTCCTGTTCTCTCAGGAGGCAAAAGAGGTCTATGTGGGGAAACCCCCACTTCCGGAAAACAGAATGGATGACATCCGGACGAATCGACCGCTCGTGAGACAGAAAGGATCTGCTGAGGCGATCCGCCAGAGTGTTCTGGACTCCTGGGAGAAAGGACGCTACCAAATCGATCGAGTGGGCTATGGAAAAGTAACCCAGAGGTGGAAGGCTTCTTGACAAAGGAGGGAGGAGTGTGCTCTGCCCTGCTTGTTTATGTAAAACATGGCCGTTGTGTTGTCCGTGAACACTGATACACAATGGCCTTGGAGATGCTCTCGAAACACCTGGCATGCTAGATGGACCACCCTCAGCTCCTGCACATTGATGTGTAAGACTAGTTCTTGAGTTGACCAGAGGCCTTGAGTGCGGAGGCCCTCGAGGTGAGCACCCCAACCCAGAGATGACACGTCCATGGTTAGGGCTATCGAGGGTTGCGGTGGGTGGAATGGCATCCCTGCACAGACTAGAGTGGGGTTTAGCCACCAGGTTAGGAAGCCCAGAACCTTCCGGGGAATAGTGAGCACCGAGTCCAGGCTGTCCCTGCGTGGCCAGTATACTGGAGCAAACCAGGTTTGAAAGAGACGGAGGCGTAGCCTGGCGTGTTTGGTCCCGAAGGTGCAGGAGGACATGTGACCTACTAGGCTGAGGCAGTTGCGCACCGACGTTGTCGGGAAGGTTTGAAGTCCTCGAATAATTGTAGCCATCGCTTGAAAACGCGACTGTGGGAGGCAGGCTCTGGCCAGATTGGAGTCCAGAACCGCTCCGATGAAGTCTATTCTCTGCGAAGGTGTCAGAGTAGACTTCTGTGTTGATCATCAGGCCTAGGCTCCTGAAGAGGTCTTGGACGATGCACAGGTGACGTGACACTTGTAACTGGGAGGTCCCTCGAATGAGCCAATCGTCGAGGTACGGGTAGACATGTACCCAACGACGCCGGAGGGAGGCGGCGACTACGGCCATGCATTTCGTGAACACTCGTGGGGCCGTAGAAAAGCCAAACGGAAGTACGGTGAACTGAAAGTGTTGATGGTTGACCACAAAACGGAGGTACCGTCTGTGTGGTGGGTAAATTGCGATGTGGAAATATGCGTCCTTCATATCCCGGATCCAGGGACGGGATAATGGTCCCCAGGGTTACCATGCGGAACTTCAGCTTTATCATGAATTTGTTGAGATCTCGCAGGTCTAGGATCGGTTGTAGACCTCCCTTTGCCTTGGGGATTAGGAAGTAGCGGGAGTAAAACCCCTTGCCCCTCATGTCTTTTGGTACCTCCTCTATGGCTCCCATGGCTAGGAGCGACTGGACCTCTAGTAAGAGGAATTGATCGTGAGAGGGGTCCCTGAAGAGGGACGGGGAGGGAGGATGGGAAGGTGGAGTTGAAACAAAACTGGAGGTGGTATCCCCATTCCATCGTGTGCAGGACCCAGTGATCGGAAGTTAGCTGGGACCAGACTGGGAGGAAATGGGAGAGGCTGTTGAAAAATGGAGGAAAAGGATCCGGGAAAATAACTGGTGGGCCGTCCTCGGGCGTCCCATCAAAAGTTCTGATTGGGCCCTGCTGGTGGTTTAGGGGGGGGCCTGATTTTGACCCCCTTGAGGGCCACACTACCTCCGACGATTCTCTCTACCATGCCTTCTGCTAAAGTCCTGACGCGGCCTAGGCGGGGCGTAAGGGCGGTGTGGCTGGGACTGGAAGGTCCTGCGTTGGGTCACTGGCGTGTGCATCCCCAGCGAGCGCATTGTGACGCGATTGTCCTTCAGACTTTGCAATCTGGGGTCAGTCTTGTCTGAGAAAAGGCCCTGGCCTTCGAAGGGCAAGTCCTGACTAGTTTGTTGTAATTCAGGAGGAAGGCCTGAGACCTGGAGCCTCATTGTCACTCCTGACGCCAGAGTTCCGGCTGCAGAGTCTGCTGCATCCAGAGAGGCTTGGAGGGAGGTTCTTGCCACCTTTTTACTCTCCTCAAGTAAGGCCGTAAATTCTTGATGGGACTCCTGGGGAAGAAACTCCGTAAACTTCCCCAAGAACGTCCACGTGTTAAAGTTATACCTACTTAGAAGGGCTTGTTGGTTTGCCACCCTACGTTGAAGGCCCCCGGCTGAGTATATTTTGCAGTCTAGGAGGTCCATGCGCCTAGCCTCCTTCGACTTAGGAGCAGGGGCTTGCTGGCCATGACGCTCCCTTTCGTTCACCGATTGCACCACTAAAGAGCAAGGAGGTGGGTGAGTGTAGAGATGATATTCATACCCCTTTGAGGGGACCATGTATTTTCTCTCTACTCCCCTGGCTGTGGGGGGAATCGAGGCTGGGGATTGCCAAATGGTGTCCGCATTTGTCTGTATGGTGTGGATAAATGGGAGAGCCACTCTAGTAGGTGCGTCAGCCGAAAGGATGTCCACTACAGGGTCCTCTATTTCAGGGACCTCCTCCACTTGTAAGTTCACATTCTGAGCCACTCGTCTCAAGAGGTCTTGATGGGCCCTTAGATCAATTGGCGGAGGGCCTGAGGAGGATGTTCCTGCCACCGCCTTGTCTGGCGAGGAGGAAGAGGAGAGGCCAGGGACCAGAGGGTCCTGTGGGGGCTCCTGTTCTTGAGGAGCGTCATTTGCGTCAGGTGGGACCTGGGTATCTGCAGGTGGTATTGGAGCCTCATCCATGCCCATGGGACGGGGGGGAGCGGGTTACTGTTGCCTCTGGCACCCGGTGTTCTGACGGGGCCGATCGTGGAACCACTGAAGGAGCACCTTGTGCTTGGTGGTATGCCCACAGTGACCAGAAGGACCAGTGATGGGGTCCTTGCTCATGGCTCTGGCTCTCGGGCAATATATGGCTGGGGACATCCGAGTCGCGCTCCTGTGGATAGGAAGCGCTACCAGCCTGTGATGACACAGATGTGTGTCTCAACGGCCACGGCGGTGCTGACAGACCCTGAGAGGGAGCCACGGTTCTGGTTGCTCTTTCCCGGGCGGTACCAGAGAGTGGTACCGGGAGCTATAACGGTACCGCGAGCGAGACCGGGACCTGCGACCATAGCGGTGCCGGGAGGTTGACCGGGATCTCAAGTCCTTTCGCCTGGAACAGCTGCGAGATGCGCGGTGCCGTGAACGGTGCCAGGAGTCAGATCGGTACCGTGAGTATCTGGCCGAGCGGTGCCGCGAGTGCGACCGGTACCGCGATGGAGAGTGGTGCCGGGACTGCAAGCGGCATCGGGACAGAGATCGGCGGCGTGACCGAGATCTTGAACGGTGCCTCTCGGCGGCTCCCACGGAGGGCGGCCTCAGCAAGGCAGGCTTGCCAATAGATTGGATGACCCGCACCGGCGGTGCCGGGGGTTGAGGCAGCGCGGTCTCCGTCATCGCGATCAACTCCTGTGCCATGGAGAAGGTCTCCGGCATGGATGGGAGAGCAAGCTCGACCACAGCGTGAGCCGGGGAGCTTTCGGGCACCGGACTCAACGGCTCTTGCGGGACCGGAATGAACGGTGCCACACTCTGCAGTGCCGCACCTGGCGGTGCCGCGGCAAATGACGGTGCCGGGCGATCTGTCGTCGACGGGCGCTCCTTCTATGGTGCGGGTGGTGCCGAAGCAGCCGGAGCGCTGTGTTGCTTCCTGGGCCGCGGGGACAGGGAGCGGTGCCGAGCAGACGTCGGTGCCAGTGAGGGGCAGTGCCGTGGCTCCTTCGTGGTACCGGAGCGGTCCGGAGCCAAAGGAGCGCTCCTCACAGATGCAGGCTGTTGAGTGCTCGGTACCCACGTTGCAGGGCTAAGTGCCGCCTCCATGAAGAGCTGTTTCAGTCGAAAGTCCTGCTCCTTCTTCGTCCTCGGTTTAAATGACTTACAGATGCGGCACTTTTCAGGAAGGTGGGATTCCCCTAGGCACTTGAGGCAGGAGTTGTGGGGATCCCCTATTGGCATCGGCTTTTGGCATGCCGAGCACGGTTTGAATCCCAGTGACCTGGGCATGAGCCCGGCACCAGGGTAGAGGAAAGGGGATAATCCCCGATCCCCCCTCAACTATATACACTAACTATATATATACACACACAACAACTAACACTAACTACAACTGTAAAAACTCGAATTATAAACACAATTAACAGTAAAGAACAACGAGTAAGCTAGGGAAGTGGAGATCAGCAATGCCGCGCTCCACAGTTCCAACGACTGTCACGGGCGGTAAGAAGGAACTGAGGGGCCGTTGGGTCGGCAGGGGTATATATCCGACGCCATAACAGCGCCACTCCAGGGGGCGACCCAGCCGAGCCACCGAGTGATGCTAGGGTAAAAATCTTCCGATGAACGTGCACGCGGCGTGCGCACACCTAATTGGAATCGATATGAGCAAGCACTCGAAGAAGAAAAAAAGACTTCCTTTTGTTTTAAACTTGCTGCCTATTAATTTCATTTGGTGACCCCCAGTTCTTGTGTTATGCGAAGGCATAAATAACACTTCCTTAGTTACTTTCTCCACACCCAGCATGATTTTATAGACTTCTATCATATTCCCCTTTAGTCGTCTCTTTTCCATGCTAAAAAGTCCCAGTCTTATTAATCTCTCCTCAGATGGCAGCCGTTCCATATCCCTAATAATTTTTGTTGCCCTTTTCTGAACCTTTTCCAATATCTTTTTTTGAGATGGGGTGACCACATCAGCACAGTATTCAAAATGTGGGCGTACCATGGATTTATATAGAGGCAATATGATATTTTCTGTCTTATTATCTATCCCTTTCTCAATGATTCCCAACATTCTGTTTGCCTTTTTGACTGCCTCAGCACACTGAGTGGGTGTTTTCAGAGAACTATCCATGATGACTCCCAAGATCTCTTTCTTGAGTGGTAACAGCTAATTTAGACCCCATCATTTTATAGGTATAGTTGGGATTGTGTTTTCCGATGTGCATTACTTTGCATTTATCAACATTGAATTTCATCTGCCATTTTGTTGCGCAGTGACCCAGTTTTGTGAGAGCCTTTTATAACACTTCGCAGTCTGCTTTGGACTTAACTATCGTGAGTAGTTTCGTATCAGCTGCAAATTTTGCCATCTCACTGTTTACCCCTTTTTCCAGATCATTTATGAATATGTTGCACAGCACTGGTCCCAGTACCAATCCCTCAGGGACACCACTATTTACCTCTCTCCATTCTGAAAACTGACCATTTATTCCTACCCTTTGTTTCCTATCTTTTAACCAGTTACCAATCCATGAGAGGCCCTTCTCTCTTATCCCATGACAGTTTACTTTGCTTAAGAGCCTTTGGTGAGGGACCTTGTCAAAGGTTTTCTGAAAATCTAAGTGCACTATATCTCCCCTGTCCACATGGACGTTGACCCCCTCAAAGAATTCTAGTAGACTGGTGAGGCATGATTTCCCTTTACAAAAACCATGTTGACTTTTCCCTAACAAATTATGCCCTTCCATTTTCTTTCCATTTAGCTTATCCCCTCTTAAGTAACCCCCCAATCCCTCTCCCCAGAAGAATGGAACTAACATGACATTTACCATCACACTATTCTCCCTGTTTGTGTGTTCAACCTCTTCCCTAACCCTGCACCTGTCTTGGCTGTTTAGACTGTAAGCTCTACGGGGCAGGGACCGTCTACCACTTTGTGTTAGTGCAGTGGTTCGCACAGTGGTGCTCCACTCTTGCCTGATCCTTAAGCATTACCATAATAAGCATGTTGAATACATAAAAAAGAAAAGGACCCACTGATTTAGACAAACTCTGGAGTCTATCCAGTAGCTCAACTGCAGCATGAATGCTTCAAGATCTTCATTAAACCAGCCGATTCTTGCACTCACCTAATGACTTTTGATCCTTCTTTTGATCCTGCTCTTTGTTGTCCTGTCCTTGTCGTAATGATGCAGGAGAGGAGAACTGTTTCCTAACTAGATACGGAATCAGTTCACTTCGGATAGATGTTAATGACCTAGGAAAAAACAATGTCCACAAATGAAATCAATGAACATTAAGTGCTGACATCCATTTGATTTCTTCACAGAAGATCTACCAGACATTTTGCAAGTTGCTTATTTAGCAGAAATAAAAATGCCAGATGCTCAAGAGCATCTGGTACCCAGACAGCTTCCATTAAATGTGTGCTTTTTTACTATATATGAATCTAGGAGGGACTTCACTCAACCTTCTTTGCGAGATGGGGAATCAAAACAACCTTCTGACCTTCCCAGCAAATTCCCCATTTCTCTAACTTAAATCCCTCAGGTCTGCAAAGGGAGTGTAAAACACCACTGGATCACAATGGTGATGCTTGGAACCCACTCTGCATGGCTGCAAACGACGACACAAAGTGGGGCCAGGAAAATAAGAGAATCCAGTGCCTGCTGCAACGCCCTTCTCAGGGAAAAACAGTAAAGAAACTACTTGTTGAACAGTGAAACATTCAAGAATATTTGAAATATTCAATCCTTAAATGAAAACAATGAATCACAAGCCATAACGGTGTCCTGTTCCACTGCACATCTGAAAACCCAAAGAACATTTTCAGGCTTATTTCCTTAACCAAAGGAAGTTCAACACATATCTTAAGTTCAGGAATGAGGTGTCATATTCTTTAAGGGCCTCAATCCAACAGCCATGGAAGTCAATGGAAGGGGTCCCACTGACTTTACTGGGCATTGGTTCTGTCTGTCTTATGTCCTTATCTGGCCCCAGTATCAAAGAAACTCAGCACCTCACAATCTTTTGTTGTATTTAACCTCAAAACCTCATCCCCTCTGAGGCCAGACAGGGCTGTTATCCCCATTGTACAGATGGGGACTGAGGCAGGGAGAGATGACGTGACTTGCCCAAAGGGATACAGGCAGTAAGTGGCAGAGCAGGATTACAGCCAGGTCTCCAAAGTCCTAGGCTAGTGCCCACCACTGGGCTACTCCTTTGCTTTTATACAACAACAAATAAAGCCTGCTTCTCCCCCGACTCCCAGAAAGGCCAATGCTGTGTCTATTGCACTTGAGCTTGGGAGGCTACTACTTTACTGGAGAGTTAACTTTGGAAGATCATTTGAAGTTGCAATAAAAAGTGTTTGAAAATAACACACATGTAATCATTGAGGTACTACGTGAGGAGAAGTAGCCTGTGGCCTATAACTTCCTTACACTGGGTCTGAAACCAGTTTTATTGTTATTGCTTCATTACTTTAACAATATGCATTTTGTTGCTGCCCTGTTAATTATTTAAAGGCTGGGAAAACCATTCAGCAAACTAATCCAACTTGACCTATACAAAGGGGAATGTATAACTTCTGTAATGTACGAGGAAAGGTTAAAAGAAACAAATATGTATAGCTTGGTTAAATGATAGCAGGGGATATCCATAATCAGCGGAAGGGTGCAGACAGCAGAGAAAGAAAGGGGGTACCCAGGGCAGAACTAGGAGTTAACTATGGATTCAATTAAAGGAGGAATTATTTAGGCTGAATATTAGGAAAACGCTTTCTGGACAGTGAGATCTATTAGACGTCAGAGCAGACTCTCAAGTGGTGGAAGTCCTGAAAAATATGCAGCACAGAACAATCCCGCACCAGTACCCTCTGCCATGTGTGACACTGGAATGGGTTTGGGAGCCAAAAAGGACTTCTCCATCTGTAGCTTCCCTGGGCAAGTTCAGATTAGATCATCAGACCTACCACAAAGGCCAGAACGAAGCACTATCCTGGCATACTGACAACAGAGGTTGGAAGGCAACGTTTGTGTTATATATCCTGCCCTGTAATTTTTTAGGTTTCGCATATGGAACCATCTGAACCATCCCAAATCTAACCCTTTGATCGTCTCACTTTTGTCCTGAGCGAGAGCCCATGTGCTCTATCCGGCAATCTGTCCTTAATCTCCAAAACAGCATAATTATATATCATCTTGAGGTAGCCATATTTCAGGAACTAATGAAGCAAAACTCTTCGTTCTTTAATCACAAAATCTCTCACCGCTAACCATTTACAGACTCTCTGTGCCATGGTCTCCGAGCCCTGCATTCTGACATACGTGTGGGTATGCAGATGGGCAGTTTACTAGCTTAAAATGTTTGCCTGCAGCTGTGCCATTCAGCAACGATTTCCTGCTTGGGTTTTCTGCTCTGTCCAAAACCGACAATCATGTTTTTCCCTCAGAGGCTGGCCAGGGCATTTATGGGATCCATTACCTATAAAATATCTGAGTATTTGGCACAGTCTTAAACAGTCTGAAGCAGAGAACAACCCAACAGAGTAGGACGTGAAAGAGGTGGAAACGGGGAAAGACAAAGTTTTGCCCTATTTTGGATGTTTTATTCTTTCTTGGCCATACTTTTACAGTCTTCCCAGCAGTCTCTGAAATGCTATCCATGTTCCTCACTTACAAGGTGGGCCAAACGCCGGTCACCTATCGAATATCTCACTCTCACACTGTTTAAACAGGATTTCATGGAACTGTTAAAGGGAATTTGCTTTTGGAAGGTCTTAAAATATTAGCAGTAAGGCATTTGGTAATCAAGATTTGGAAATTTCTCTTGACATGTTTTGCAAATGTGGCTACTCAAAGTGGCCAGGTAAGAACATTTTTTGAGAGTCTGAAAAGAGGCAAACAAACATCTGGCCAGGGTGAGAATGAAGGTGAGGAAAGAGAAATCAGAAGGATTAGGTCTGAAAAACCTTAAACAGGAAAAAAAATTAACAAGAAGTTGGGAGGATGCCAACTGGCCTGCATGTAGATTCAGGAAAATTAAAGAAGAAAGGGTTTCTGGCTCAGCGCTATAAAAATATTCTTATAATAATAAAATCCTAAAGAGCAGTTACAAGAGCCTATGTAAAGAGTCAGAGAAGAAAGGATAAGCTTGTTAAATCTGGAAAAGGAGTCTCTCCTATTCGATCACCATGGCGTCTGTATTAGTACTGCCCTGACTCAAGCACCAAGGAAGGCCGAAACACACAATGAAAATGACATAAGGAAACCTCTACTGTTTCCAGAGTGAAGAAGTGAGGGGTAATGCAAAGTTAAGGGGAAAAGCCTGTCAAGAGCCATGGCTGGATGACTGTGTTCTGACACTCAACAGAAAAATATGGGGGCTAAGAAGCAGATGTACCTGCTTTTAAGAAACATTTGCTAAAACAAATGGACTTTCATAAATTGTAATTAAAGTAACAGGCCATTTTCATCTTCCATCCCCATGATTTTATTTTTAAATGTTCGTATCTGTCTGTTTTCATCTCGGCAGAAATAGGATTTCAATACAGCTGCCCAAGTGTTAGAAATGCTGCTCCTCTATCAAGTGTAAAGAGAGCGAACAAAATAGTGGAGCTCCAGTCCCACTGAGAACGATGGGAGATGGTGGCTCTTTTGAAAGGGGTCAATTCGTAATGACTCAAACTTTCAGTTATGAAAAATAACAGCCAAAAAATGACTATTAAACCCAAATACCTTCAAAAGCTACTCAACAGGCAGGCCAGGAGGAAGGGGGAAACAAGGGTGTATTGATGTGTGTTTGCAGGTGATGTAGAGAGGAGGCGGGAAGCTGGGATGCATGGGCAGGGGGAATTTGGTGGTGTGTGGACAGGGGAACATAAGGCGGTGCAAGAGAAGTGGAATTTCGAGAGGTTTGTGTATGAAATCTTTAAAAAAATATCCAAACAAAAACTACGTTAAAATGGAGGTAAAGTTGAGAGCAATATCAGTAACTTGAGTTAAACTACAATACCAGCATGTTGCAATCATCCCAAAACCAAGGCATTCTAAACCTAAGAAATGCACAATTAAAGTTCCATTTTAAAAAATCCAAACACATTAAGGTATGGAACAGAATAGTTAGAGCATCCAAACAACCTTAACTCTGCCCTCTGATGACACCATGGCGTGGGGAGAGAGAATCCAATGTGTCTTTAAGAATCACTTTAATTTAATCAGGGTCTCACACACTAGAATGCCTTAATCATAATAGTTTGATTTTTGCATGGTGTTACTATAGGGCAGAGTTTAGGTTTCTGCTAGAGGAGAAACTTTCAGTTATGAAGAAGAGTAAGGAGAAAAATGATCATTAATTCCCCCAAATAGTACTCAAATGTAGCCTTCGCACAAGATCGCCATGAGTTTTAACTGTACAGAAAGTTAGAGGAGTCTGTGACAGAGCAGAGTTATGGTTGTTTGAGTGACCCAATTTTGCATTTCTAGAGATTCTCTCTCTCTCTCACACACACACACACACACACACACACACACACCACTTCAAGCCACCAAATACAGCCACCTCTTGGAGGGAACATGGCAGCACTGGAGCTTGTGAAAACATTACATAAAAGGAAGTGAAGAACAATGGATCCAGCTGAAGCAGAAGGTGGAGTTGAGGCAGAATATTATCAGCTAACCTGGAATTTAGTCTGGGTTTGCTATAAAATGTGTGATGTGATTTTTATTAACCAAAACTGGTTAGAACCTTGATTTCCTGTGTCACAATACTCCTTAACATCATTAACAAAATAAAAATAAAAATCACAAACCACATTGCCTATTTAAATACATCATTTGATGTATTCCTCCCCCACCCCCCGAAAATGCATGAAGTCTAGGTGCTAGGATGGTGCCACTGGCTTGATCCACAGCAGGAATGGAAGCACCCACAGCCTTTATTTCCCTGTGCTAGTTTTCACTTGCTGGAGACGTTTGTAACAGAAGTGTCAGTCCCATTTACTGGCTGTCATTCATTTATATTTTCCATGTTTAACATTAAACACCATAAAACAATACTAATGAGAATGTTCATGTTAATACACCACCCCTCCCCCAGCCTTGTTTTTTTTTTTTTTTAATTTATCTGTGAGGAAGCGTGAAATCTACTGTTGTTGCCAGGACCCACCTGTAATATCTGTCACCCTTCTCCACGGTTAGTTCCTGGGGGGCAGGGGGGTTGTCTCACTTAGAATCAGCTATTTCCATAGGTGCAGACAGTGTTTATGATTCACAACCACAAAGCAGAAAGTTGTTTGTTTTCCTTATCTAGCATTGTCCCTCTCTTTGTGAGCAGTATAATGTTAGCTCTTGTACTGCTACGTAACAGTGGGTCAGATTCTGATCTCTGTTACCGGAATGATTCCATTGACTTCACTGCAGATAGTCCAGAGTCACATCAAAAGTAGAATGTGGCGCAATATTTCAAATCAGAACTTCTGGTTACAGTTCAAAGGCTCTACATATACACAATTGAACAAATCCTATGGAATATTACAGCATCAGCCAAAATGAGCGTTGCATGTTTACAGAGGATAATAAAGATCTAAGAAAAAAGGAAAGAGGAAGAAAATAGGGGGTGGAGGAAGAAAGAGGAAAGTTAATGATGAAGCTTGTAGGTAACATAGTTCATGGTTCTCATCATTTAAGGGATAAAGCCAAATAACGTTTAAAAATGCCATGTAAGCCGGGAGCTCTCTTGTTGAATCTCAATGTTATTTTCTCCTGATCCTTTGATGGAGATTAAAAATTTCCATGTGAATACAAAGAAAGAAACAACAGTTAGCCTGAGATTTTCCCCCCAGCTTTGAATTCTCTGAACTAGAGCAGCAGCCACCATTCTCATCCCCTCCTCCCCCGACCACTCTCCCTCAAAGAAAAAAGTCAACTCACTTTGAAGAAAGAGACAAAACAAGGCCAGGGCAAGGAGGATTAGGGAAATGATATTTATATCATGGACCAAATTAAAATGTCAATGCAAGAGGCAGGCAAACAGCCCTTGCCATACAGACACGCCAGGCATGTTTCCTCCAGGAAACAGGAAAGCGATTTGAAAAGAGTTAATGCAGTCCTGAGTTAATACCACCTGCCGCAGACTCAACACCACTTAGAAGACCGTGTTTGGGTCCATTTCCCACAATGTGGTTTTAACGAGCACAATGGAAGAAGCAATTACAAGCCTTTTTCCCATCTCCTTATTGATTCAGGGCAAAAAACGCTGGAATTTCTGAGACATGCTAAGAATTTGGAGCTAGCAGATGTGGGTTATATGCAGAAGGGGAAAAAAAGGAGCAAAAATTAAACAGCATGACCGGGGAGGGGGGGTTTCTGCTGCATTCTGCTATAAGACATTTTGCCCCACATCTCTCAACAACCTCTCCCCCATTCGTTTTCCTCTAACCCAGTGGTTCCCAAACTTTAACAACCTGTGAACCCCTTTCACTAAAATGTCAAGTCTCGCAAACCTCCTCCTAAAAATGAATATTTCCAGGGATTTTCTCCTTTACCTGAGTATAAATGATAAAAGCAGTGAAATATAAAATTTGTTTTTGTGACATGCTTATTACACGCTATTTATTATTAATTATTATCTATCATTACAGTATTTTTATTACATTATGAAAACGGCAACACTCTTCCAAGATCTCACTTTCGTAGCTTGTATCACTTTGAATAAGCCTGTTCTAAGACAAGGCTCCTATGTTTCATCAAGGAGTATCAGATGGGAAACAGCAGGAAGGGATTTAAGAAGCCAACTCAAAGAGTTCCTCCTACCCAAGCATTCAGGTCTTGAGCAGTCCAGGCAAACAACGCATGTTACAACAAAGCTTAAACTTGTTCTTCAGCATAATTTAAAAAACAAGACTAGCTGCCTATTTCATTTTAAAAACAGCAAAAAATATCCACCTCCCCTTTCCATTTCTCATAAGGAGTCTTAAAGTTTAAATCTCCTCAGCGTGATAGATGCGCTTGCTTTGATCTGCTTAGCTCTTGGAAGTCCAGGGGCTCTGGGCTGCTGGCCACAGGCTGCCCAGGGTCCCTAGGGACAGCTCTGTCCGCCATTAGGGATTTTTTTCCCCGAGAAACCCCTGTAACATTTTGCAAACCCCAGTTTGGGAACCACTGTTCTAACCCAAGACTAATTTTAACCAATAAAAGAACAACTCCAAAGAAACCAGGTGTGTCAATAAACTGTTAGGCAGTTCCTTGTACCTAACCTAATAACCAACAGCATTAACCAGGGCACTGAACAAACATTAGTGCTTCTTTCATTTTTGTCCCTGTTTTGCTACAAAAATGTTTGATGCAAAGAGAGTAAATCTCTATTTTTCAAATCTCACGTTAATTAGGAAATTTGTCAGTGTCTTTTATATTATTGGAGCTAAAAATCCACAAACGAGTCATGGAAACTTTGAGAAACATTCTGTTGAAAGACAATTTTTCCTGCCTGCTGCCATCCTTGTTGTCCCAGATTTTCAATAACTAAGACCTTCGGTTCTGACAAGTTGACCACCTGCATGTGACTCTTTCTACAGCCATCGTTCAGCGTTCCTGCCTACCCTCGGGCTTTTGACCTTAGACCAAAGTTTCTGAGTGAATTTCTCAAACCCCCAAGATTGCCTCTAAAAATCTCAGGACTCTTGGTGGTGATGACTGGCCAGAGGGAGCACACATGCGATGATCACAGACAGCATATTCTGAAAGTAGGGTGGACTAAATTATGGAAGGGACAGCGTGAAGGCAGGACACAGCAAAACTGTTCTTGAGTTCTATCAATGTTTGGGTTCACATAGGCCAGTAGTCACATTCCCAGGGACCTACTTCAGCCAAATTACATTAAGAGAACTAGGTAGCTTTCTTAAAAACAAACCATGGAAATGAAGGTTCCTCTTAACTAAAAGCCCAAACCATTTGAAAGTATGCGTGCGTGCACACACACTGGATCACCCAAACACCCTTAACTCTGCCCACCTAGAGCCACCCAGAAAACAACAGGAACACCAGACAGCTCCAGGTTAACCAAATACTTTACCTGGGAATGCCAACAGCTTTTCAGAATTGCTCTTTAACGGAAGTCTCTGCTGCCCTTGAAGGCCACCCAGGGAGTTTGGCAGTCCTCACCAACTGCTCAGTAATGGATCGCAATCTTTCCCAGACAGCATCCCCTTCTTCTGCCAGATCAGCCCCACCTGCGGTTCCCTGCCAGCACCTCCCCCGCATCATGTGTATCTGAGCCACACACTGTCTGCAAACTGCCTGAGGGGCCAGGCTCAATTTGCAAGAGGCTTTCTGATATCACACCTAGACAACGTGTGTATATAACGCACCAGACAAACTGGTATCTGTACATCAAAAAATGGTGTATTATGTAAACTTAAGATACATATGTATTCATTTAGATAAATGTATATAAAATACACCTTGAAAGATGTACCTATAGAACGTACACACTTCAAAATATAGACATATCTATAGTAAGTGGATAGAAGTATATACATTTATTGTTAATTTTATATTCTCACATTACATGTCTGTGTTTCGTATTTTTGCAAGAGCACCAAAAATATCTCCATAATCTCCACAAGCTAAGAAAGTACCTACTGCTTGTGAAGGAGCCGCGGGCTTTGCCGGCAGTAGGTCATTTCCCACTGCACCTGTCAGCTCTAGTGCGTTTCCCCATTGTTTCAGCTAACCCTGCCACAGAGCACTAAAGAAACGGGCTTAGAGTTATGAGGAAACCAAACATTTTTAGAAAAATCCTCAGAGAGAAACAGGGGAAATATTACAGTTTTCCTTAATTTTCCAGAAAAAAAATCAAGCTTTGGCTGAGAGGAAATCGAGATCATTCAGGTGGATCAGACTGTTTGTGATGGATCTGGGGTGGAGAGAAAGGAACTGGGAGCCAGCCTCCAAGTTAACCCTGGAGGGAGGGACTAGTGCTCCCCATAATTATTTTCCTAGTATAAACAGGGGGAAATTATGTCAGTTTTTAATTCTAATGGGAGAAAAAAACCTGGGAGAGGAAAGTATTCGGCTATTCAATTCTCAGCTGTAAACAGGTACCGTATGCTGTCACGTCATACACAGGGGACTGTGTCATCAAGTGAGGAACGCATGGCAGGAGTAAATGGCCCTTTCCCACACAAAAATCCTGCCTTATACACAAGTGGCACGGTGTGGAAAAGAACAAGGTATTACAATGATATGGGGAGGTTTGTACAATATTGTCCAGGAGACAAAGATTAAAAAGCCTAGAGGAGACAGGCCTGATAGAGTCACACAACTGGCTCAAAAAACATACTACGGGTTACATGGAGACAAAGTTCAATTGGACCAGGGGCTAATCGCTGAGGCTACAGGTAGCTGAATAATGCAAAAAGAATCCTATCAAAACTGCTTTAATTGTTAAGTGAATCACCACTGGCCGTTTTCAGGTCTTTTCGGAATTCACTTTCCGCCGTTAGAGTCAATGGGCCCGATCCTCAGCCAGAGTGCCTCCACTGGAGTTAATGGCTAAGGATCAGGCCTATTGAATCGTACTAGCACAAATGCTCATGGACGGCAAATTTCAACACCATACGCACAAGTATTTACAGAAACCAAATAGGAACATTTTCACTTCCAAGTATTTGTCACAGAGGTGCCTGCATGCTCACCCAGTCAGGGATCAGAAACACCACCATGTGACTTTGGACCAATCGTAACCAACCAGCATGGCTCAAATTTCAAATATGGCATATTGAGCTCTCACACCAAAGGATCTATGTATGATCAAGCCACAGAATTAAACTGACCCAATGAAATAAGCAAACTCACAGAAGCTGAGCTCTGCTTGTGGATATTCCACACACAGAAAGAGAAGTTGCATTCATCAGAGACCCGATTTGTTGAGAATTATTTGCTCAGGTCAAGTTTAAACAGTTGAGGTTTTTTCCATTTAAGTTTCAATAAAGGAATTTTGCATGAACAAGCTGAATCAATACCAGAAAAAGACGATGATCTGGCAAGTTCTGAGTCTTGTCACGCCTGGTACGGGGCAACATCTGATGTGAAAGGAAAATGGAGAAGATAAACACACATTTCATGTTCTAATTGCTTAAATGCACACGGCTGGGTGAGGTTGGGATTTTTTTCACTTGTTTGGAGAGCTACAATCTATTTGCTCTGTCTACATACAGTACACTTCCTGCAGGACCTGTTTGTTTATTTACCCATTTGGACCACAAGGAAAGTATTCATTATAAAGCCCCTCTTTAAAGCGAAGAAGAAAACATTCCAACCATACGGCTGACACATGTTAACTTGCAGGTATTCACAGAGCAGGTTCTGTTTTTAAGGCTGTACAAAGACCACCAAGCCGGGAGTTTAGCTCTGCCAGACCTCCCCCAGCCAGCAGCTCTTGCCAGAAAACACAGGTGACAGTCTGAATGATAAAAAGGCATTTACAGGGGAAAAAGGAAAAAACGCACTGGTTTAGTCTGCAGCACCTCAACATAAACTTGCAAGAGGCCTCTGTGTACAACCTACCACACAGACATCCAAGCGGGAGCATTCACACAAATTCACCCTCACCCCCAGTTTTAAAAGACCCATGTCGTCTCTCTGCTGTCCCGTTTTTTTCCACAGGGGAGGAGAAAAAGCCCGGTTTATTCCTATTTAGTTCAGCAGTGCAAAAGGCAAGGGTTAGCTTCATTAAAAGTGAGCCAGCGGATCGAGCTGGACTTTCACTACACAGTTTGTTGCAAAGGAAAGTAACTACACAAGGGCAAATGCAATATGGTATCTGCTTTCTGAAAACTCAGGCCCTAAGTTGCCATGTATGTTTATTACAGGCAAGTGGTGCCACCCAAAGTTAAGGTTGACCAATACTTTCCAGTAGAAGACCTTGTTTTCACTTGCTTATAAACTTTGCCAAAAGTTAACCATTTCAGCTGAAACTACCCATAACAGGTGTTTGCCTCAGGCTGATATTTTTTTGGAAAGTTTCTGCAAAAATAGTTCAATTGTTTCCAAGAATGAGAGTAGGGAAAAACATGTTGTTTTGTCCATGTTAAAAAACAAACAAACAATTCCCCCATCCCTTAAAAAAACAAAAACGTAGTTGAGAAGCTCTAGCATGCCTCCATGCTTCGGTGCAGAGACTTGACATTTTTCACAAGTTCACCTTTGTGTCAGGGACGTGTCGTTTGCCAGCCCCATGAAAAAATGTCCAAATCTGGCCAAGTTATAAGGGTGCACACACACACAAAAAAAATCACAGTTCACACATGCTCAGAAGAGACTTTGTTTTTCAGCTAAATTCTTCTAAGGGTCGATCTGCACTGGCAGGGGCGGCTCCAGAGCCCAGCGGGGCAAGCACCTGCCTGGGGCGGCCCTTTCCCAGGGGCGGGCCGCTGGGGTGGACCTGCGCAGTCATGCCGGCGGAGGTCCGAGCCCCGGGGGCGACGGGACCGGGGACCGGCATGACCGCGGGCGGTGGCTGGTCTCCGCGGCTCGGGCTGACCTCCGCGCCCGGCTACCTGGCAGCTCAGCTCGCGCGCCGCGCCGCGCGCGCGCGCGGCGCCTGCGCTGCTGAGCTCCAGAGCCAGCGCGACCAGGCGGACGCAGTCATGCCCCGCCAGCATGCCTGCTCCTCCGGGGCAGGCTCCTCCCGGGGGCGGCATTGTTGCGCCAAATTTGGCCGGAGTGCACTGGGCATGCTCCACCCGCTCACAATGCCTACACGATGGATGGTCTGTGCAAGGGCCATTGCCTAGTCCAGTACTGAGAGGAGCAGCGAAGGAGGCTTAAAAGCATATCTTGGTGCTGCGAAAGGTTCTGACGCCAGCATGGAAGTCGGTACAATTGGGCCAGACTCTCTCAGCCTCAATTTCTCTTGCGGTGTAATGCTGAGGGCTTCTTCCTCGACCTAGAGTTCTCCCTGTGGGGTGGATGCGTTGCCCACTTACAGCTGTTTATGCCTGGTGCAGAGCTGGGTCTCTCTGCCCTGGAGTGGGGCCGAGGTTAATGCAGCCAGTGTCAGGGATGTTGATGTCAGAGGTTCTGGTACCTTTGTTTCCCTGCTGGAAGTGAGCGTGGTGCCCAGCAGCCAAGGGGCTCGCTGAGACGATAGAGAGGGTTACTCACCTTGTGCAGTACCTGATGTTCTTTGAGATGTGTCCCCCCGTGGGTGCTTCACTTCAGGTGACGGTGTGTCCTGGCACCATTGATTGGAGGTTTTTCCATAGCAATGCTCAGCCGGGCCAGCTGTCTCATGGCACCTGTCTGTCCCATTGAGTGCACATGCGCAGCCCGCCCCCACCCCCCGGTTCCTCCTCTACCGTAGAGTCCTCGTATCAAACTCCAAAGTAGAGGGGAGCAGGGTGGGTAGTGGAGCACCCACAGGGACAACCATCTCCAAGAACCTCAGTTACTGCACAAGGTGAGTAAGCTTCTCTTCTTCTTCTTCGAGTGCTGTCCCTGTGGGTGCTCCACTTCAGGTGAACGTAAAGCAGTACCCATGAAGGATGAGGAGACTTTGGAGGTATATGGCTAACCAAAGTAGAGAGGACCGGAAGGCCAAGTATGCCATCGTCCCTGGAATGTTGTGTAATGGCATAGTTATCAGTAAAGGCAACAAAGAATCCTGTGGCACCTTATAGACTAACAGACGTTCTGCAGCATGAGCTTTCGTGGGTGAATACCCACTTCTTTTCAGTAGAGTGTAGTCACCACACACACAGCATGCCTGTGCATCTTCTATAAACCATATGTGGTTGCTGATGATGCTGCTTTGCTACTAACTACCCTACTTATCAGTAAAGGTATGTTCTGAAGCCCAAGTGGTGGCTTTGCAAATTTCTGAAATGGGTACATTGTGAAGAAAAGCCACAGAAGTTGCCATTGCATGTATGGAATGGGATGTATTGCCCACAGGGGGTTCTATTTCCCTTGTTTTGTAGCACAGACTAATACAGTTTGATATCAATTTTGAAAGTCGTTGTTTGGATATTGCTGACCCTTTGGAATTCCGTTGTCGAGACAAAGAGTCTCGGTGATTTTCGGAAAGATCTCGTCCTGTCCAGGTAGAAGGCTACTGCCCATCTGACATCTAGGGTGCGTAGTTCTGCATCCTGTGAGCACGTGCGCTGTTTGGGATAGAATGTGGGAAGGTGAATGGGTTGGTTGATATGGAAGGCTGATGACACTTCGGGGAGAAATTTTGGATGGGGTCATAATATGACCTTGTCCTTGAAAAAGATGGTGTAGGGTGGGTTGGCCATTAGTGCGCCAATCTCACGAACTCATCTAGTGGAGGTAATGGCTACTAGGAAAACCACCTTCATGGACAGGTGAAATAAGGGGCAGGTAGCCTTTGGTTCGAATGGAGGTCCCATGTGGGGGTGGGAGAATGTATCTCCAGATAGAGGTTTTGTAGACCAAGCATGAAGTGCTTTGTAATAGGGTGTGTGAAAACTGAAAAGCCCTCGATTGTGTCATGGAAAGTATTAATCGCCGCTAGATGAACTTTGATAGAGCTTAGCAATAGTCCTGAATTCTTCAATTCGACCAAATAGTCTAGTACTGGTAGTACATGTAGCAATCTGTTTGTTTGAACACCACGTGGAGAAACGCTTCCATTTCTGCAGGTAAGCAGTGCGTTTAGACTGGCATCTGCTGTTTAGTAAAATATTTTTCACTTGTTCTAAACAGTGGAACCACGGAGGAACCACACTTTCAGGTGGAGCTTCTCTAGTTGTGGACATAGGACTTGTCCGTTGTCCTGCAATAAAATGGGAAAGTCTGTGGCAGACAGATCGACAGATGTAACAAGTAAGGGTACCATGTTTGTCTGGGCCACGCTGGAGCAATCAGAATGATTGTGGCGTTGTCTTTCTTTATTTTGCATAGGACTCTGTGGATTAGTGGTATTGGTAGGAACGTGTACATAAGTGAATTGTCCCACCGAATTAGAAAGGCATCCCCTAGGGATCGGGGGCAGAGTCCTGCTCTGGAACAGAACCGGGTACATTTGCGGTTCCGGGGCATGGCAAATAAGTCGATGGAAGGGAACCCCTATCATCTGAATATTCGGTGGAGGGTTGTGGGGGTCATTTCCGATTCGTGTGCCCGTGAGAAGTGTCTGCTGAGGGTGTCGGCGGTGGTGTTTTGGCATCCAGGAAGGTAAGAGGTTGAGATGTCTATTTTGTAGCGGCTGCACCAGTCCCATAGCATTATGGCTTCGGTGCACAGGGAGTTGGATCGAGCCCCCCCTGGTCTGTTGATGTAGAACATGCATGCTACGTTGTCTGTCATGACTCAGATGGATTTGTTCCTTATTAGGGGGAGGAAGTGATTAGGGGATCCTTGTCTGATCCTGGGAGAAGTGATTTCTCCATTAGGATCATCTTCAGACGGAGGTCCCGGTCTCAGTGGGCTCATGCCCTCAAGTTGCTGCAATGAACACACTTAGAAGGAATGTGCATCTCTCCAAGGCACCTCACACACTGAGTGTGTCCATCGGATCTAGGCATTGCCTGGCAGCAGAAGCCGCATCTCTTAAAACCAGGGGAACCTGGCATAGTCATTAACGTTAATGTTCATGCCCTGAGGGGGGACTATGAACTAAGGAGAACTAACAAATTTTAAGTACTGAAGAAAATTTTTTTAAAACGAACTATGAATCTACAATAAAAGAAAATTTAACTACTAATTTCTATTTTTTTTTTATACTCTAGGGAGAAAGGGCTGTCACACTGCGGAGAGCTCTGTCTTCAGCCAAGGACGGTTGAGAAGGAACTGGAGGGGGGAGGCGGCTGCGCACGTGCACTCAACGGAACAGACAGGCGCCGTGAGACAGCTGGAGAGCGCATGCATGGCCCGGATGAGCACTGCTATGGAAAAGCCTACGATCAACAGTGCCGGGATGCACCACAAGGACAAGCCCTTACAAGGACAGCGTCGAAGAATCCTGGAGGACAGCCAAGGTCCTGGAGCTGAAGTTACCCTCATGGGTTGCTCCAAGAGGGGTAACTTGAGGCTCATATCTCAGGACTTTCGCATGCAAGACAAAAAGGAGCAGCAGATAAGACTTGCTGGGGACATGTGCTTCCCCGAGACAGAACAGGCAGCTGCTGTCTTCTTCTAGGGTGGATTCAGGGTTTAAACCTCGAAGATTTGGAGTCCACCATAGCTAGCGGTTGTCTCACCGCACTGTACAGGGAGGTCTCCCCTCTGTCTGTTCTAACTGCTCTCTCTTTTTTTTTGGTGTGGGGGTGGGGAGACACACAAATTATATTGGAATTGGAAAAGGTTCAGAAAAAGGGCAACAAAAATGAATAGGAGTATGGAACGGCTGCCGTATGAGGAGAGATTAATAAGACTGGGACTTTTCACCTTGGAAAAGAGATGGCTAAGGGGAGATAAGATTGAAGTCTATAAAATCATGACTGGTGTGGAGAAAATAGATAAGGAAGTGATGTTTACTACATCTCATAAAACAAGAACTAGGGGTCACCAAATGAAATTAATGGGCAGCAGGTTTAAAACAAATAAAAGGAAGTATTTCTTTACACAACACACATTCAACCTGTGGAACTCCTTGCCAGAGGATGTTGTGAAGGCCAAGACCATAACAGAGTTCAAAAAAGAACTAGATACATTCATGGAGGATAGGTCCATCAATGGCTATTAGGCAGGATGGACAGGGATGGTGTCCCTAGTCTCTGTTTGCCAGAAGCTGGGAATGGGCAAGAGGGGATGGATCACTTGCTGATTCCCTGCTCTGTTCATTCCCTCTGGGGCACCTGGCATTGGCCGCTGTCATCAGACAGGATACTGGGCTAGATGGACCTTTGGTCTGACCCAGTAGGGCCATTCTTATGTTCTTAGAGAAAATTAAAATAAAGAAAGGAATAAAAAGGAATCAGGGATGAACCTTCTTTACTGAGGTAAGGTTTGAAAGTCAGAACCGAGTCAGATACAGTCCCCCTCACGTCTCATTGCCACGAGTGGTAAGAGGGAATCGAAGGGTGCAGGACCGCTTAGCTCTTTACGTCCTGTTATGGGAGCATGAGGTGACTCAGGACACATGCGTGGCCCAGACACAGCCTGGTAGGCAAAAGATTCCAAGCGCATGCATGGGGTGCATGTGCAGCTCCAGTGGGATCCACACAGACATGGACTCGAGGGAGAACATGTATTTTATGGAGTCAGAAAAAATCTGCAGTAGGATGAAGTCTGACAAGTGATCTTAGCCAAGAACCACATTTTTTCATATATTATATATACAATAAAAATGATTTGGGGGGGGAAATTATAAGTAGGGCTATATTTGTTAAAGAGGCCTCAGCTTGGCCTCTAATTTACTGCCCACCATCAATTGAGGGTGAAAATGACAGCATTCAGCCGAGGAGGCCTCATTTGTGGGGACAATCAAGCCGTGAGCCATCTACCATAAATGCTATCCTTTGTGCCTGCAACTGACTGTGGGCACGATATTATTGATACATCCTGTGTACTATAAACACACATTGCGCACGCGCACACACAAATCCATACCTATTGCACAGACCCCCATTCTCCACTCTGCCAGCACAAATTCACAAAAGGGGTTTTGGGGTGTCAATGATAAGCTCTGTAAAGCAGAAAAGTTGCTGTATTATTTTTTTAAACAGAAATTCTGCCAGGGTAGAGCTTTGGAAATATTCTGGAAACGGAACAAATGAAAATCGACTATGTTATTTCATGTAGATCACTATTTTTCCACTGAAAGTTTCCTGGGGATTGTAAGCAAGCCAACGTTGAGCACGTACTGCATTGATATTAACACCTGCCTATACAGCATGCGTGTTCGAAGAGCACAGGCTCTGATCCTCCCTCTGCTACCGACTGTGCTCATAAGGGAAAAGGGAATAAGGACTCTTTTTCCATTTCCCCTGCAGGCAGCAGCAAGGCAGGATTCCAACCTAGTGCTCGAGAGAGAGTGCCAGAAAAGGGGACTGGCTACCGTGCTGGCCAGCACCACAGAGCCCCAAGGGTGTGAGGCCTGCCAGCTGTGGGGTGTGAGCATGCCCCCAAGCCAGCTACAGCCTCTGCAGCTGTCTGCAGCGTGCTGGCCTTTGCTGCATGCTGATCCTTTTAAGAGAAGCAATACTGTGCACTTCTCCTTGAGGTGCAGGTGTTCACCATGAGCCATCCAGCCCCACACTGGCAGAATGGCTCCTGTAATTAACACACGGCCAGCACTGTTCCACTTCTCCCTCACCACTCCAAGGGTCTCCTAGAACTAACAATTTGGCCCTCAAGTTATCTTTAACCTCATAAAGGAGGCTTTATTTTATTTATTTATTTATTTTTAAAAAGGAAAAACTTTCTCACAGGTGCCATGTTTTGGATCCTGCATAGAGAAGCAAGATCTTCTATTGAGTCACACTGGTATCAGGGTCTAGGGATTTAGCCCAGTGGTTTGAGCATTGGCCTACTAAACCCAGGGTTGTGAGTTCAATTCTTGAGAGGGCCACTTAGGGATCTGGGGCAAAATCAGTACTTGGTCCTGCTAGTGAAGGCAGGGGGCTGGACTCAATGACCTTTCAGGGTCCCTTCCAGTTCTAAGAGATAGATAGTTATGTAGGGGTATTCTGCTGACTCACCATGGCACCAATACCGAGGTGGTCCCATTAGCTCCAATCTCTCACAGGCAGAGGGAACAGAAGGTCCTGCAGGGAAAATCCCTAGGAACAGCCGAGCTCAGGGTAAATTTTAGACCAAGTCTGTTTCTTGCTGCTTAAGTTTACATTATAGGTAACTCCCCTGGAAGACAGCAAGTTTGGAGCATCTTAGTGTAATGTGTGTATTGTGCCGGGGCAGAGTGGGACTGTCACAAGTTTATAGACCTGTTCCGCTGGAATTCAGAATTGGGATAGTGTTAGAGAGTTGCGTGGGATTTGGGGGCCATTTTAACTGCCAAAAAGATCAACTTTTTCACACACAAAGTGTGTTTTTCCTTCTGTGAAGAAATAAACCCTGGAAAAACCTTTCCCAGGTTTAAACAAACAATAGCAAGGGTGTATGACCTCTTGACTTTGCAAGGACACAAACAGTGCAGTATTTTCCATACACATAATACATAAGACAAAAATAATGGCAGTTTTCACCGACCATCATTCAGATGCACTAGGGAACCTTGCTTTTCGGAAGCTCTAGAACTTGTTTTCTTTGCCAACAGACTTTGCTATAACATAACAGAACTTCTAGTGGGAATATCAGTTACTCATTCACATTTAATATATTATCAAGCCTGAAGTTCTGTGAGCCGAGTTATGGACTGGTTAATAAGAATTAGCGCGCTCATAGTATCTTCCATCAGATAGTTCTAAGCACTTTACAAACATTGATTAGTCTCCCAACAGTCCTGGGCAGAGGAGGAAACTGAGGCACAGAGAAATGAAATTACTTGCCCAAGGTCATGAAGGAAGGCATGGTAGAGCTGGTAACAGAACGCCAGAATCCTGACACTGCATCCTGTTCTTGAACCACAAGACTCGTGTCTTCTCTAGAAATCTTGCACTACTGGATGGCTTCTCTGGGGTGTGATCTTTTCATATCCAAAGCAACAATCATACTTCAACCAACTGTGAATTGGTTAAGCTGTTGTTAAAGGATATTCCCCCCCCCCCCTTTATAGCTGATGCTCACTTTAAGACATTCAATCAATTCAAATTGATTTAAGCGTCTCCCCATCCAAAGGCGCACTGATGTAATTAAACCAGTTTAAAACTCACATCTTCAATTAAACTGGCACTACGTTGCGTGTAGACCAGGCCCCTATGCTATGTGGAATGACAGGCACTCTGTGCTCCCCAGGTGATCCCACAACCTGCCAGTAATCATAATCTTCCTCGGCAACATGCTGCACCATAGCTGGCCCTAGGAGCCGAGGTTTTAACTGCTAGGCAAGGTGTTTTCTGCTTGTGTATGTTAAAATACAATGAAAACAAAATGTGGATCCCTCACTGATGCTGCAACAATGAAAAAAGACAAGTTATTCCTACCACCACATCCCCAAGTTCCAATATTAACACAGTGTAAATATTGCAATACCAAGGAAGTACACTGTGTCAGTGCTTCCTGGCACAGTACAACAGCTTCACTGTTCACTTCAGGCCCTGCTGTTAGTTTTAACCACACTCAAACTTAAACAAGGCATCTGAGCTTCTCCAGCCCCAGCGCGGAATTGAAGAAATGTAAAATCTTAATGAAAGTTTTCTCTCTACACTGAAAAACAATCATATAAACGTCAGTACTTTTGAGGCAAAAATATTCCACAGGATCTTTCAAAAGTCCTGGAATACTGCTACTGAGCATGGAAAGATCTGAGTATGTACTGTCCTTCCCTTCCCCCAGAAAAGAAAAACAAGCTGAGAATGCCCACCAGTGCCGGAAGCCTGAAAACCGGGTTATTCACTGTGGCAGGAATCCCATTTTCCAAGCATGGCAATACTGTACTGTGATTGGCTCTCTTGCAGTTGGTTATTGGTTGAATAATAAACATGTAGCTGAATAAAGCTAAACTAGCAGCCACCTGTGGTTGGTAATTGAGTTTTGTTATCAAGCCTTGAAAATGTTAACTAAATGGTCTGATACATGAAGCCAAGAAGTTAATCATAATTTAAAGGGCTTAGAAAATAAAACCTAATTTAAGAGATGTGGGCATGTTTAGCATACAGCTAAAGGACAGCCAATGATCACTGCACAAATGAAGAGGCCAGGGAGCCATTACAGGCATGGAGAACAGAATTGGCATTTCCATAACAGAAAGTGCAATCCTGCTCTTGCTGAAGTCAAACCTTAACCTGGCTTCATGCTACAAGCCTTAAAAATATTACGAGCCAAATTTTCAAAAATGAGATCTAATTTTGCACAGGCCTTTTATGGATGCTGTGACATTATGAGTGTGATATAATATCTCATTCAAAGATGACAGGGCCAGAAAGAGTTAATTAACTCACCTCACCGACTGACCTGACCCATGGGTGAACCTTAAGGACTGGTTAGGAAGATATGTAAATGAATAGAGCTTTGAAATGCAGTCTGCATTGTTAGAGATCTCAAGGATAGATGTTTGATCAGGTCTTGTGATGTAAGCAAACAAGTCTTGTCTATTGCTATAGTTTTAATTCAAAGATCAAAAAAGGAATATTAACATTTATGATGATACTTGAGTGAAATAGTATTATTGTCTATGTGTCTCTTTGAAGGTTGTGGTAACCTGTATCTGAACTGTTTAATGGATAAATTACTCTGTGCTAATTGCCAGGATGTTTGGGAGAAGGAGTTAAGCCTGTTGTTTTCTCAGGAGGAAAGGCTGCTGGAAATGTATAAAAACCCTGGGACACGATCCTTCTTCATCTCAAATCTGCTTTGGGTTTCAAGAGGGGGAAACCTTAAGCCACAAGGATTGAGATCCCCAATCATTGACTGGAGCCACCCTGAATATGGAAATTGCACTATAACCTATGGACTATTTCAAAAAGGACTTTTGGCAACTACAGGCTCACCTCTACTATGTATCTGAACCTCAAGAACTGAATTCAAGTCTGTATGTATATTGATCTTTTAACCAACACTCACTCTTTTCTTTTTAAATAAATTTTAGCTTAGTTAATAAGAATTGACTATAGCGTGTATTTTGGGTAAGATCTAAGTTATAATTGGACCTGGGAGTGTGGCTGATCCTTTGGGATTGGAAGAACTTTTTCTTTTATATAATGAGATCAGGTTTTCAGGAATCATCATCATATCTGACAGGTGTGTCTGGACAGAGGCCTAAGACTGGGTACTTTAAGGGAACTGCGTGGTTTGGACTTCTAAGTGACCAGTGAGGTACTAGAGAAGCTGTTTTCTGCTGGTTGGTAAATCTAAGTATTGAAATAACCACCAGCGTTTGGGGTTTGTCTGCCCCGTTTTGTTTGCAGTTCACCCTGACTGGGGGACCTCAGCTGGCTCCCACGGGCAGCACCGTCACAGATGCCAATAAAAAAAATGCTGATTTCTATCCCTCTGAAATTATTATTTGTATACACACAGGGACCAGGACTGAGCTATGTGAGGCACTGATGGCCCAGAGTTTACCAGCTACGTTTAAGACAAGACACAGACAAGGAGGGCACAATATAGGCAGTGAAAGGCATGAGACATCTAACATTCTCATTTGCGCCTGTAAAACTAAATGGGTTGAGGCCTTTGTGAAAATATGGCCCGATGTGTTCACTTAGGAAAGAAAGGCGCAAACTACGTTTCACTCTGATGTCATGTGACCCACAAACAAATGCCACCTGCCTTCCAAAATGAACTATAACCGAGCACTGGGAGCTTTGGCTGCTCCAAGTACCAGCTATCCGTGGCCAATCAAGATTTGTTACCAATGCCTATGATTAATTTAACTGATCCCAAGTGCCAGTCCCAGCAATAGAGAAGCACTACACTCAACAGCGGAGAGAGTGTCCCCTGGGGATTTGTCACTGATTTTCCATTTAAAAGAGACACACAAACAGTCCTGATCCTGCAGACTTTCCACATGTGGAACCTCCAAGCAATACCCAAGAGAGGGCATGCATCATGAGAACCTGTATTTGTGCCTTCCTTTGTGATCAAGGCCACTACAAGTTCCTTCCTTCCTCAATGTTCTCTCTCCTGTCAGTTTCTCTGCTAAGATATATGGCTATGAATTCAACATCTAGTTATGACCTTTAGCCTCCATCTCACTTCAAAGGGGGAAAATATATCTGAGAACTTAGTGAACATTCACTATCTGGAGTGGGCATGACAGATGCCACAGAAGATCTAGGAACTGAAAGTCGTCCCCAGGCTGAACTACTAGCTGTGTTTGGTTTAAGGTAAACACGTTGATTTTTTTTCCTGTTTCATGAAATGTTATAGCCAGGATCACTCTCGTCTTCCATAAATGGATGTTTTCCTTACCCTTGGTGGGTGGTCTCAGAGTTTCCACATAGGAACAACACAAACTAAGAACACAGGATGCTACAGAAATAGTGGGTGGGGAGGAGGAGAGAAAAGGTGATTACTGAGCACGTACTGGAGAAAAAGAAATAGGCCGGAAATGTATTTACATCTCTACCCGGTGAGGAAACCCTAGAAAAAATGACTAGCCTAGGAAGTACAGCTGCATAGGTAGAAGTAAGGGACACGGTGAGATTATCAGAACAGAGGCAAATTTGTCTGCTTTTTAATTCTGCTGTTGCGGGATTTAAAACAAAGGCTCAGAAATTAATAGAAATCAGAGCTTTTTAAACACAGCTAAGTGTTTGGACAAGTTATTTGATTTTAGAAACGGATGCAAAACGCTGCAGATAGACAGCTACGTATCACATTAAAGGTCTGGCATCATCACCTCCCTCTGCCCATTCCTTACCTGTTTTCTGCAAGGAAGTCCACCACGTACTTCTTCAGGCAGTATAGATGGGCATCCGCCAGCCCTGTCCTGATGTGCATTCGAGGATGCCTGGAAGGGAAAAGAAAACGGAACTCACACCACAGCCATTTTTAAGAGCTCTACCTTGTTGTTAAAGCAATGGATGGTAAAAGTTTACAAGGGGCAAACGTATTCCTACCCACCTACTGCAGGCTTCACAAAGAGACCATCACTGGAATCTGTCTATAAACGTACACCTGCTGGCTCTGCACTGACCAACTACACAGGAAAACACTTCCCCCCAAAAGTCATTATTTCTGCTACCTTTCCTTCGTAAGCGGAGATTGTACGCTGCTGGGGAGAAAGCCAAGGTAACAGGCCCAGCCTATTCCAACTTACACCGAGTAATGTCAGGGTGCTGTCATTTAAAGACTAACCTGTGGGCACTGCAGCTCCAGCCCCCTTTAATGTCATACTCCTCTAATGAACACAACTCGCTTCAAGGAGGCAACAATTGTATTTCTTCCAACACCACGTTGGGGGGGCCTTTGAGAGAAGGGGGTGGCTCACCTTTCCCACTGGAACACCACACTAGGTCACAGCTCGTGGTTCTGTGATGTAGTCACACAGAACAGGCCCTTGCTGACCAGCTGTGAATGCGGAGGTCCTACCTATGACTGGTCACAGCGAGAGCATTTCTGGTAACTCTCAGTATTCTCTATTGATTCGAATCTGTGTTAAGAACAAAGGACAGTTCACATCCTCTAGAGCAGTGAGGCCCATTTATCCCTTCCTCCTGCACACCCTCTTTCCCTTTAAAGACGGGGTGAAGCCCTGTACTGAAGGACTTGGCATTTCACATTGATTTTACTTTCCCCTCCATACTAAACTCGTCTCATTCAAAAATGTTCTAGCACAAGGAGAGGGATGTCAGATCATCTTTCCTATTGCCAGAGCAGAACACGGGGACTGTGCTAGGCTAGTCAATAACAATAAAACACTATCAAGTATTTTTAACGAGCCTCATCAAGCAAGAAGGGTTAGTAAGGAGGGAAACTCCCACCCACACCTGAATCTGACTTTATTTTTAGCTCTTTCCCCTTTGATGTCTGAATTCAATTATGAAGCTTGACCCAACACATCCTACCAGTGTGTGCTCCCCTCTACGCCACCCCACACCCTTGTTCTGCTTTCACCAGGATCAAGAGCACTTGCCTTTTTATTTGTGTGTGTTAGGCCAGGAAAAGGATCACTTACAACTCTGGGCAGGTTGTCTTGGGATGAGGTGGAAAGAGATGTTCTCTGTACAGAGCATGACAGAAACCCACAATACTAGTAGGCAGGGAACATTCTTTACACCTGACTACGGTGAGTGTTCTGTTGAAAGTGTTTTTCTGTGTATGTCCCTTATTTATTGGATTGGACTGGACTATCAAGGCACATAAGCAGGACAATTCTACTTTCATTTAGGAGCATTTCTCAAGTGTGTCATTCAGCCCAAGCTAAGGGTATTATGAACTAGGTATTCATTGTCTTAACATCCCACTTGTAAAGGAAAGATCTTACAATAATAGTGTAACACTTTATTGTAATGTAAAGCGTGTTACACTAAAAACTGATATGTAAACGTGGAGGGGATTACTTCACTAACAAAAACATGAGCTCACCTACTAATGCTCCAGGACCGATGTTATCAACGGGCCGGAAGTGGCTATGAAAGGAAGCCCTAATAGCAATGTTCTCTCTGCAAAGAGGATAGGGAATCCCACTAGTTTTAAAAAGAGTTTTGAGGTCTTGCATTTGAAAGCCAGAGGGCTCCCTCCTGCACAGCATCCTGGGAAAAGGTTTCCTCCTTTCTATGGAGGATGGAGAATTCTGATAGGCTCTCTCACGAAAACAGGTTTGCAAAAGGCCAGGACCATTCCCCCCGAGACAATATGAAGATGACACAGCGAAAGGAAAGGGAGCACACAGAAGGGGGGGGGGGGGGAGAGAAATGATGGGAGGAGACAACAGATGTGCGAGAAAGGAAGAGGGAAAAGACAGTGAGCAACAGAAAGACAGAAAAAGCAGGGGGACAGCAGGGAAAACAACGCGAGACAATTCCTAGCTTTAGGGTTTAAGTCAAGGAGCCCCATTCCTCTACACAATGCTGGGTTTCCCTTTCCTGAATGCACATGGCCTGGCAATCCCCGTTAAGTGCAAAGGTGAAGAGTGGAGGCTGCCTGGGCTACAAAGGTCTAGTAAATACTATCAGGGTGGCTTGCCCTAAAGGCTGGAAGGCCTGGGGCCAGCCGCCAGCCAACCCTGATTACTATGGAGCCGCACCTGGGAGAGATCAGGTGATTGCCCTACAAAGAGCAGCAGGAAGCTGCAGAGAAAGGGAGGGAAGCTCAGGAAACTGCACAGAGAAAGGCTCCTGCAGGGAACACGCGGACATCAGGGAAGTTTGGAGGCCAGAGCCCACGAGGCTCCTGGGAGAACCGAGACTGAGTTTGGGCTTGAGGCCAGAGCCAGACGGCTGAGCTCCAGCTAGGAAGAGCTGGGAGGACGGGCTGTGAGAACAGACTGGGAAGATGAGCTCTGGCTAGAAGATGCCAGAGCTAAGTTTGAGCTTTTGGGTTGTGGTGATGAACTTTAATTTGGGACCCTGAGGATTTTTGAACTGTTTGTAAAAGCAGCAAAGAGTCTTGTGGCACCTTATAGACTAACAGAAGTTTTGAAGCATGAGCTTTCATGGGTGAATACCCACTTCATCAGATGCATGTAGTGGAAATTTCCAGGGGCAAGTATATATAAGCAAGCAAGAAGCAGGCTAGAGATAACGAGGTTAGTTCAATCAGGGAGGATGAGGCTCTCTTCTAGCAGCTGAGGTGTGAAAACCAAGGGAGGAGAAACTGGTTCTGTAATTGGCAAGCCATTCACAGTCTTTATTTAATCCTGAGCTGATGGTGTCAAATTTGCAGATGAACTGGAGCTCAGCAGTTTCTCTTTGAAGTCTGGTCCTGAAGTTTTTTTGCTGCAGGATGGCCACCTTAAGATCTGCTATGGTGTGGCCAGGGAGGTTGAAGTGTTCTCCTACAGGTTTTTGTATATTGCCATTCCTAATATCTGATTTGTGTCCATTTATCCTTTTCCGTAGAGACTGTCCAGTTTGGCCGATGTACATAGCAGAGGGGCATCGCTGGCATATGATGGCGTATATTACATTGGTGGACGTGCAGGTGAATGAACCAGTGATGGTGTGGCTGATCTGGTTAGGTCCTGTGATGGTGTTGCTGGTGTAGATATGTGGGCAGAGTTGGCATCGAGGTTTGTTGCATGGATTGGTTCCTGAGTTAGAGTTACTATGGTGCAGTGTGCAGTTACTGGTGAGAATATGCTTCAGGTTGGCAGGTTGTCTGTGGGCGAGGACTGGCCTGCCACCCAAGGCCTGTGAAAGTGTGGGATCATTGTCCAGGATGGGTTGTAGATCCCTGATGATGCGTTGGAGGGGTTTTAGCTGGGGACTGTATGTGATGGCCAGTGGAGTCCTGTTGGTTTCTTTCTTGGGTTTGTCTTGCAGTAGGAGGCTTCTGGGTACACGTCTGTCTCTGTTATCCGTTTCCTTATTTCCTCGTGTGGGTATTGTAGTTTTGAGAATGCTTGATGGAGATTTTGTAGGTGTTGGTCTCTGTCTGAGGGGTTAGAGCAGATGCGGTTGTACCTCAGTGCTTGGCTGTAGACAATGGATCTTGTGGTGTGCCCGGGATGGAAGCTGGAGGCATGAAGGTAGGCATAGCGGTCGGTAGGTTTTCGGTATAGGGTGGTGTTAATGTGACCATCACTTGTTTGCACCGTGGTGTCTAGGAAGTGGACCTCCCGTGTAGATTGGTCCAGGCTGAGGTTGATGGTGGGGTGGAAGCTGTTGAAATCGTGATGGAATTTTTCCAGAGTCTCCTTCTCATGGGTCCAGATGATGAAGATGTCGTCAATGTAGCGCAGGTAGAGAAGGGGTGTGAGTGGATGGGAGCTGAGGAAGCGTTGTTCCAGGTCAGCCATAAAAATATTGGCATATTGTGGGGCCATGCGGGTGCCCATAGTGGTGCCACTGGTCTGGAGATATATATTGTCATCAAATTTGAAATAGTTGTGTGAGAGGATAAAAGGCACAGAGCTCAGCAACCAGTTGTGCTGTGGCATCATCAGGGATACTGTTCCTGACAGCTTGTATTCCATCTGTGTGTGGGATGTTTGTGTAGAGAGCCTCCACATCCATGGTGGCTAGGATGGTGTTTTCTGGAAGGTCACCAATGCATTGTAGTTTCCTCAGGAAATCAGTGGTGTCATGGAGATAGCTGGGAGGGCTGGTGGTATAGGGTCTGAGTAAAGAGTCCACATATCCAGACAGTCCTTCAGTGAGAGTGCCAATGCCCGAGATGATGGGGCGTCCAGGATTTCCGGGTTTGTGGATCTTGGGTAGTAGATAGAATAACCCTGGTCGGGGCTCTAAGGGTATGTTGATTTGTTCCGGTGTTAGTGTAGGGAGTGTCCTGAGTAGATGGTGCAGTTTCTTGGTGTATTCCTCAGTGGGATCTGAGGGAAGTGGCCTGTAGAATTTGGTATTGGAGAGTTGTCTGGCGGCCTCCTTTCTCCTCCCTTGGTTTTCACACCTCAGCTGCTAGAAGAGGGCCTCATCCTCCCTGATTGAACTAACCTCGTTATCTCTAGCCTGCTTCTTGCTTGCTTATATATACCTGCCCCTGGAGATTTCCACTACATGCATCCGATGAAGTGGATATTCACCCATGAAAGCTCATGCTCCAAAACGTCTGTTAGTCTATCAGGTGCCACAAGACTCTGCTGCTTTTACAGATCCAGACTAACACGGCTCCCCCTCTGATACTGAACTGTTTGTGTTATTAAACCAGATCCAGGCAGGTGTGGCTTTAACCCAGAGAGAAGCCTATGTACCGTTCTTAAGAGGTCCTGAAGAGAGGGAAACAGAGGCACGGTGCTGCAGAGTGATCTCTGGCCACGAAAGGGCGCTCGGGGGCAGCCAACCCTATTACATGGCTCAAACAGAAGAGTGGAAACCAGGAACTCCTCAGTTAATACTGGCTTAGACACCAACTTCATGTGTGGCCCAGGGTCAGTCACAACCTCTGGGTGTCCATTTCCCCACTGGCAAGATGGAGACAATAGTACCCCCCCTGTGGCATTGAGAGCGTTTACAAGCTGATCTTTGCGCAACATTTTGAAACAAATCTATTTAAGTCCAAGTATCATTATTACAAAATTACAGTCCTGAACACTACACAGCCAGAAGCAAAAGGATATCCTGCTCACAACTCCATCAAATAATATCTGCTCCGTCAACAAGACAAACTGATGGTAAGAATCCAGGCTAGCGTTCAGACCTGGACAAGAACAGAACAATAGGCTGGCTAAAGCAGGGAGTCTCTTGATGAGGACTCCTGTGCTCCAGAGATCACCTAAGTGATCTGCAACAGAACAGAGCCACAGATGACATCTGAAGCTGTGATTATAATGTCAAGTGGCTGAAGCTCTGGTCTAAGCACCGTAAACCTCTGGTGAGGACAGCCACGCTAAACTAGACTGATAATACTATTCTATCAGAACA
Organism: Mauremys reevesii; assembly: GCF_016161935.1. Taxonomy (NCBI): domain Eukaryota; kingdom Metazoa; phylum Chordata; order Testudines; family Geoemydidae; genus Mauremys; species Mauremys reevesii. The sequence continues at coordinate 105,861,437 of NC_052630.1, read as the reverse complement.
GGCCACTGCGAAAAAAATGTGATTTAATGTATTAGTGCTTAAGCCAAGGTTACCTTCAGGTGAAAGTAACAAGAGGCAAGTAATCTAATCGATTCACAGGGCAGCAAACTCCATCACCAGTTCAAAGGCGCAGGCGGTACCGAAGAGCCAAAGCAGGATGGCATCCTGCTACAATCTTTACAAGAGTAGGAAAAATGGGTCACAGCCACAAGAGCCAGCTGATTGGGAGACAGACAAATACTGACTAACCCTGTCTTGAGCACCGATACACCCAGGTTTAGCAGCCTGAAAAGAGAAGGCAGCAGGCCTTTAATTATAGCATCAAAGTCACATAGTATTTGCTGGGAGGAGCTGGTTGCAGCTGGGTAAGCGCTAAATAATTAATGCAGTTGGTTTGTTTGTTTGTTTGTTTGTTAAAAACCTTGCCAGACATTTCACTGGGCGGAGCATTAGATGGGCAGTGATTATAGCCGCCACTGTTTGAATTCTTTAATGTCACATATGAAACCTTCCTACGAATCGCACCAAGCTACTGAGCAACACATTAGTCCAGCAAATGCTACTGAATTTAGGGCTTGATCCTGCCTCACTGAAATGAAATGGCAAAACTCCCACTGAATGCAATGGTGCAGGATCAGGCTACAGTGTTACTACCATGCGTATTTCCATGGACGTCAACAGGGCTGCTCACAGCAGTAAGCGCCTTGCGTGGCAGTACGTGTTTGAAGGATCAAGCCCTAGTGAGGAGGTCTGAGGGGCTCACTGGAGGGAAATCTACAATGGTGAAGTTACAAGAGGTCGGGGAAGATGGGGGATGAAAAGAGGCGGCTTGCAATGAATGAAAAAAGTCATTTCATTTGTCAAATTAGCGCTCAGTGGCAGGTGGCTCTATAAAATCCTGTGTTTGGATGTGTCTGCACTAAGTTCCCCAGGAGCAATCAGAAAAGTCTGTGCATGCAGTTCCTCACGCACCACTTAGAAACAGTAAGCAGCACTAACAGCATTCATGCAGACATCTCCCCTCCCACCGCTTTGAAAATGGAGCGCTACGCTTTTTCTTCCTGATAACCCCTCTCTCAGCATTTCCTCCCTCAGGGAAATCAGCCACTGATAGTGGAGATTCCTCTTGTTCGAAGAAAAAAAACGGACACTTGTTTGAACTGTAAACTAATTAAGAGAGACAACCACGAAGAGCTTAAGGTTCAAACCAGCCTTGCACTCCCACGGACAGTGAGGTAATTCCAGTCTGGGGTCAAAATCATAAATCTACAGGGAGCACAGGGAATGTTTAAAGCCGAAAAGTCTCTCTGCTCAGCATGGGATATTGCCACATTAACCCCACCACCTCACAAATAAACCAGCTGAGCACGAGGAATCCTGTGGCCTCTCCCCATAACTTCGTACAGCTGTGGATGGAGAGCAGAAATACCCTTGATGAAGCCCAAGGACTTGAAGTTGTCCACATTCCAACGCTAATCTGAGCAATGTCCTAAGGCAAAGGCACTAACACCTGCAGTGATTAATCTGGCCTCTGACCTTTGAACTAATTGACATGTGATCTATGGGCATCCCGTAGTCCTGGGCGGTTAGGGTGTGTTGTTCCCCTTTAAAAATTAAAACCTATGAAATGCTCTAGTATGCATAACATTCCTCACTCAATCTTCTTCTTAACTCAAGGCCATACAGCACTTCTATTCTGTATAACCCCCACACTGTACCAGGTCTTTCATATCTCCTGCTCCACGCGCTATATTCTTACACTCTCACAGGGGCAGCACCTGTTCCGAATGTACATCCCTGTTCCTCGACTGTTTACCCAAGATGCCGTTCTCACATAAAGCTGTGAATGTGAAAGCAATGTGCAGCTCAGCGCTAACAGAAATCTTACAGCAAAAGCAGCTAGCCAACCTTTAAATAGCTCAGGCATTCCTTTTTTTAGAGAAGGAAAGTCCTATAGAAAACGTATGGCTCATTACAGTACAGCTTTTGGCTGGAAAAATTACCAGTAAAAAAAACAACACACTCTTACTTCAGCTCTTCAAAAATCACAGCCACTTTATGACCTCAGTTTGATACAGTGCCTTTCATCCAAAGAGATCCCGAAGCACGGAACAAAAAGAATGTACCTACTTGTAACTAAGGAGCACTTTGCCCACCAGCGAAATGCTGCCACCTCTGGGCTGAAATGCAGTAGCTGTTTACCGTGCACAGTTTAAGGACAGCCTTGCAAAATTCTATTCACCCCCACACCCCAGACCAGACATGGTTTTGCATGGTGAGTAAAATAGCAGTAGTAGATTTTGTGCCTGCACTGGTAAGTTTTCATGACAAGTTTGGAAGACTGGTTTACAATTAGCAGTGAATACTCTATCCAAAGGAAACTGTGGGAGGAATGTAAATGGGCAGAGATGGGATTACCCGAACTGGAATTTAACAAGGACACGGGCTACTACTGCTAGTCTTACAAAATGTGCTGAGAGCATGTGTGACCGGGACCTGTTTTATATCTCATCCAAAATACGGCACCTGCAGCAGCTCCAGACTCCCCCAAACCATGCTAGAACATTAGCTACTGACAACAGAGGAAAGACGCAATTTGGTTTCTTAGGACAGTTATAAAGAATGGATATGCCAAATTCACAAATTAATTCCAATAGCAGATTACCACCAGCTGATGGGAGAGATCTTAAAAAATTACATGAGGAATATTATTTTTTGCACCTAGCTATTTAATACACTATTGCTTTCAAAGAGACACTGCATTTGTACAGCAACTGCAATGGGAAGGTGGTTTTATTTACCATAACGGTTTCTGATGCATTTTTGTCAGAAATAAAGGTCTCCGGATATTATGATTCAGAATGTCTCTCTCCCAACTTCTAGATCTGATGCAAGTGATAAATCAAAGGATAAAGCCATAGCTCTCGATTTCTTTAAACTGAAACAATACTCATTATTAAGAATGCCATACAACACTGGTCGTTACAACCATGAAACTGTTTGATAAACAATGCCTCTCAACAGAGCACTTCTTACAGCTGATTACCCTTGAGAAATGACTCAAACACTTCTACCCAGGGTATACAGCTGCATAGGCTAATAGACAGAGCACAGGATTAATAGAGTTTTAGGCCAGAGTGATATATGAACATAAGAATGACCCTACAGGGTCAGAGCAAAGGTCCATCTAGCCCAGTCTCCTGTCTTCCTACAGTGGCCAATGCCAGGTGCCCCAGAGGGAATGAACATAACAGGGAATCATCAAGTGATCCATCCCCTGTCGCCCATTCCCAGCTTCTGGCAAACAGAGACTAGGGACACCATCCCTGCCCATCCTGGCTAAGAGCCACTGATGGACCTGTCCTCCATGAATTTATCTAGTTCTTTTTTGAACCCTTGAACTTGATGATCCAGTCTGACCTTCTGCATAACATGGGCCAGAGAATTTCACCCAGCGTCTCCTGCATCTACGTTTTAGACAGGGACACTGTCTGACCTTGCCCCAGTTCCTCCATCTGTAAAGTGGGAATAGCGATACTATCTACCTCCCCAACTCCCAGGGACACTAAGTGCCATTGCTTGCAGCTGGTTCTGTAGGTGAGTTCCCAGGCTCTCTACTCAGCTAAATGCCTGCTGCTGCAGACAGCGCTTTCCTCCACTTGGCTCTGCAGGGCCAGTGGCTGAATGGAGGTGGGTGGGAGATGGCTCTGTACAATTTATTAATTCCGATTGATACTGTGACGTTGTGTTATGAAAGACTGTGGTATTCTGAGCGCCTGTCTGTATGTGGATCCATTATTGCGGATGGGGCCTGTAGCAGATAGCCCCAGACAGATACAAAGCAAAAGACTTAAGGCTGACAACAGTATTTAAGCCTCTAAGGTTATGCAAAAAAGCAGCTGCATCCTTAGGGGGAAAAAGAGTTTAGGTGACTCCTCTGAAGGGAGGCAGTAAGGTAGGATCAGTGGCCATTTATCAAGAGAAGAACAAAAAGGGCCAGAGCCCAGGAGGGGTTTAACAAGTAAGAGAAACACAGTAACGGGGGCCAGACAGGAAGAGGACGCTCAGGCCAGGAGACAGCAAGGTCGCAGAAGCTGGATACGTATAACGGAGCATAGAAGTGTCAGGCTGTGCAAAGTAAACATGTCCAGAGAGACTTGCACTGTGAACTCCAACCTTTGGGTGCCGTTCTGGCAGAGTGTTTAAGGGACTGGGGTACCTCAGGCAGTGCTGACATTGGGAGCTGAGGACAGATTGGCTGAAGAGCCCCATTTCCACAGAGTCAGTGCCCTGGAAACAAGCCAGGGAGAAACCAGTGCTGCAATCTGCGGAGGCTCTAGGAGCTTAACACAGCCCTGGGGATCTAGAGCATCAGCGGCTCGGATTCCCCGCCTGGGGGCGCTCACTGAGAACAGTGGGCACAGAGTTCCCCTTATCCCATCCTCCCCTCTCTGATCTTTCTCCTGCTTACACACGCATGCAAAAAAAGGGGATGCAGAGAAAGGGATGGAAAGATGAAGTGGGATAGGGAGTGGGAAGACTTGCCTGCACTGGGGTAATTTTGCACCAGTGTAGCTGCACTGATGCAGTCCCCTAGGGTAGATACGTTGTTCCGCTGTAGCTTACTTGGGACAGCGAAAGGGAGAGGCGGCACTAAGCAATGGAGGGGTTAGTATGAATGAGGGGGTAGGCTGACTAGAGAAACAGCCCAGTGAAACGGGGAGGGAATGGGAGAGGGCAAGAGGGCATTCACAGATCTTAAACTGGAACTCTGGCAGTTATTTGTTCCATACAAAACGGGAAAAGTTCCTTGTCATGTTTGCCAAGCGCTGTGAACATGTAAAGCACTGCCCACAAATGGTAAGCACCAATATTATACACATTCCATATAACATCTGAAACTACACCTAGAATCGGGCCAAGAGCAAAGCCATTTATTGCATACTAAAAGTGATTCAATTCTAACTGGAACTGAACTTGATTTAGTCAGTTTGGATCAGATCCAGTCTCCAAGTTCATTTTTCTTATGTTGGGCTAGAAAATGATTTAAAGAAGATAATCCAGCGTTGGAAGATTTTCTGTTTTATTAAGGAAGGAGTAACAACTGAAGCTCTGCAACTTAAAGACTTACAACCTTTAGCTCCTTTTATCCCTCCCAACACATGTGCTCAAGTGGAAAGTCACCTGGGTAAAGAATTATTCCATGAAATCAACAGGACTGAAGAGACGGCAACCCATAAGGGGAACAAGCTTTACGCAAACATGAGAAGTCAAAGGACTGTAGCGATGCTACTGGAGAACTGCAGCTCCAGTTGCTCGCTCCTACGCCAGTTCCCAAAGGGCCAAGCAGTAGACATCCAATATATTTTCTTAAATCAAATAGTTACAGTGAATGCATGGGAAATAGTGAAACTAAAAACTGGGTCGAAGCTGTAGGTCGTTGTAAGGTGGACCTGCCTCCAGCCCTGTCCTCTTCCCTGCAGAAACTGCACAGAGTCCTCCCGGTGTGCTCTTGGTGAAGCTTTCTTTCACTAGTGTCATCTCCAAGATTAGGTAGATTTTACTAGGGTTGGCTCAAAGGATAGAAGTATGGGCTGGATGAATGGACTGTAAGGTGGATAGAAAGCTGGCTAGGTTGTCAGGTTCAACGGGTAGTGGTCAATGACTCCGTGTCTAGCTGGCAGCCGGTCTCAAGCTGCGTGCCCCAAGGGTAGGTCCTGGGGCCGGTTTTGTTCAATATCTTCATTAATGATCTGGAGGATGGCGTGGACTGCACTCTCAGCAAGTTTACAGATGACACTGAACTGGCAGGAGTGGTAGATACGCTGGAGGGTAGGGATAGGATACAGAGGGACCTAGACAAATTAGAGGATTGGGCCAAAAGAAATCTGATGAGGTTCAACAAGGACAAGTGCAGAGTCCTGCACTTAGGACGGAAGAATCCCATGCACTGCTACAGACTAGGGACCGAATGGCTGGGCAGCAGTTCTGCAGAAAAGGACCTAGGGGTTACAGTGGACGAGAAGCTGGATATGAGTCAACAGTGTGCCCTTGTTGCCAAGAAGGCAAATGGCATTTTGGGCTGTATAAGTAGGAGCATTGCCAGCAGATCGAGGGATGTGATCATTCCCCTCTATTTGGCATTGGTGAGGCCTCATCTGGAGTACTGTGTCCAGTTTTGGGCCCCACACTACAAGAAGGATGTGGAAAAATTGGAAAGAGTCCAGCGGAGGGCAACAAAAATGATTAGGGGGCTGGAGCACATGACTTATGAGGAGAGGCTGAGGGAACTGGGATTGTTTAGTCTGCAGAAGAGAAGAATGAGGGGGGATCTGATCGCTGCTTTCAACTACCTGAAAGGGGGTTCCAAAGAGGGTGGATCTAGACTGTTCTCAGTGGTACTAGATGACAGAACAAGGAGTAATGGTCTCAAGTTGCAGTGGGGGAGGTTTACATTGGATATTAGGAAAACCCTTTTTCACTAGGAGGGTGGTGAAGCACTGGAATGGGTTACCTAGGGAGGTGGTGGAATCTCCTTTCTTAGAGGTTTTTAAGGTCAGGCTTGACAAAGCCCTGGCTGGGATGATTTAGTCAGGAATTGGCCCTGCTTTGAGCAGGGGGTTGGACTAGATGACATCCTGAAGCCCCTTCCAACCCTGATATTCTATTAAAGGAAATCTATGGTCTGCAAAATCTGCAAATTTAAAGCAATTGCTGGGATCCACACTGTAATTAAAACAAACACCCTAAACTGCAGCTAAAATAGTCACAATGCAACTAAAAACTTGATTGGGGGCAGAAAAGACAAGGTGAAAATGAGTGCGTCCCTTTTACTGGATGGTGCCAGCAGCAGGATAACATCAACAGCCTTCACAGCGTTCTATGGCTCCCACTGGGTGCCAACCTAATGGACATCCAATCAAAGCCATCCCCTTCTGCCCAATCAATTCATTAAAGAAAGACTTGAAAACCCCTCTACCCCCTGCCCCTGTTGTGCCCAGCCCCACACACGGGCAGAGGGGCAGCGAGTGCCACAGCGCTGAAATCCTCATTTGGAAAGCATGGGGTTGGTTTTTCAAGACTGAACTTGTGTAGTCTTAAAAGAGCGTCTTTTACAAGAGCGTTTGAAGCTAAAAGTGGCATGTTCATAAAACGCCAGCAAATACCGCTCCTCTTCACATGCTGCTTTTACAACGCAAACAAAAAGCAAAACACACGGGTTGAATTTCATAACTATTGTGGCTGCTCAGTGCCAGAGGCCACCAAACCTGTGGGATGCCAGTAGCACCATGACTCAGGGAGGCACTGGAGTTGCTTCAGAAGCTGGGCCTTGTAGGCCCGGTAGGTCCCAATAACCACTCCGACACACGTGCTAAGGGAAGGGGTATTTTACTAGGGCGGGCAGGAAAGGAAAAGGTTGCAAATACTCTAGGTTCCAAGGCTTAGGCAGTTACAATTCAACGTGAACAGCAGCAGTGGTTGTGGGTCCCTTGGGCAGCCCAGTAAAGAGTCAAGACTCTTCAGGGATAATGCCTGGGGTGCCCTCCCCCATCCAGTCTCTGTTCAAGCGTTTACCAGGCTCAGTTACCATCTCTCACTGGGGAGCCTCTGCACTGACTCCCTGCCAACCACTGCAGCTCCCCAGCAAGTCCCACGCAGTACGGTCTGGCAGCCACAGCCTGTTCCACATGCAGCTCTCAGTGCAGTTCTAGGGATTCGCCTCTCTCCAGATCCCTGCTTGCCACCCAGCTGCTGCTTCAGCTTCTCTGCAGCTCCTAGCTAGCCAACGTACAGCAGAGGCTTCCACACTGAGCCCAGCCATTCCTGGTCTAGGACCTTCCCCCTCACCTGGCCAGGAGGAAGGGGATGCACAGTGGGAAGCAGGCTGAAGGGAGTTGGAGTCCCCTGCTTGGCAAATCCATCACAACACTCATCTCTTTCCATGGGGCCCAGGAAGAGCCTGCAAAGACTGGCTGATAGAAGGAGAGGTTTCTTCTGGGCTTTTTTTTTTTAAACCAACTCCTCGTTTTTATGATATTATTTAGTGCGGTGAGCGTGGTGCTGTACAAAACTTGGGTAAGACTGTCTCTGGCCCCACAAAAAGCTTACAGCGTAGGAGGGAAGAGAGAGGGGACAGGAAGCATGTATAAACCCAAAGGGAAAAACTCAAGTATTCTTATGTTTTACATTATTAAAGGTGTCTCAGTCTAAGCCCATACAGGACTTCCCCCGCAGTAAATCTGGTACACGGTCACTTCCTTGGACCTTGATCTATGGTGGGGGAAGTACTGTCATTTCATGCTCCCTGTGCTCACTCTGCTGAACTAGTGTTCTGAACCTCAGTTCCCTTCGACTTCCCTACAGGGCCTCTGCTTCTGTCTCACCTTTGATACACAACAAGGATTTAAAACAAAGAAGCCAAATAGATTCCCATTGCAGATTCACAGAACTACTGCAATCAGGTAACACATCAGCCTCATTTTGCTCCTTGACAGATCTCACTCAGTATGTATGAATGGAAAGATATTTAGTCTGTCAGGTCAGGGCAATCAACTGAATGGCTCCAACCTAGCCAGAAGTTAATGAACATCACTGGCTATGTCTTCACTGCAGAGGAGCCCAGGCCCCTCGGTGATATATCCCTACTGGAAAACCCTACTGAGGTAGAGGGCAACAAAATACATCCAGCTAGAATTGTGGAAGGCTTTGGTTGACAACCAGCACCCAAGCTTGATTAGCCTGCATCCTCATTGCAAAATAGGTGGGTTGCCAGCCCAGGCTTCAGTGAAACCCTGGCCCAAGCCTATTCCTCAGTCATGCATGCTAGCCTGGGCTAACAAGCCCAGGTCAGAGGTGTGTGGACGGCAGGGGGGATAGGAGCAACACCCAGATTAGAGCCCTGCAGTGAAGTTATACCCTTTCCGTAATAAGGGCTACAAACACACTAGGATATTTAAGTATCAGAGGGGTAGCCGTGTTAGTCTGGATCTGTAAAAGCAACAAAGAATCCTGTGGCACCTTATAAGGATTCTTATAAGGATTCTTTGTTGCTTTTAGGATATTTAAATAATCTTTCCCTCAACGGCCATAAATTACACAGGACACATTTGTTTCCTGTCTAATGATATTCCAAAGGTATAAAATAACAAGTTAATGAAAACTAAACTAGTAATTAGAAAAGACAGAACTCTAGTACGACTGCCATCTCTAACCAGACTTAAAAACAAAGCAGAGTTGGAATTAAATTAAAACCAATTAACAGAGATCTCAGATCACTTGAATCCAGATAGAACTCTCTGCATGTAAACATTTTAATTATTAATTAGTTTATAAAGAACACCCTCAGAAATACCATGGGGCCATGGATGTAAGTGTCAGCGGAAAAAAAAGCTCAAGAAAAATCAATCGTTACTGCAAAAAGAATAAGATGTTCACCAAGAGTTCAAATTAACATTTTTAAACACATAATTACAGTGGCTGGAACCACACTGGCTTATTTTCTGTTTAGAATAGATTACTCATGATTTAAAATTTCCAGATCTTTTAATGGCAATAACAGAAGTCACTGCATCATATTACTTACTAGGAAGAAAGGAGCTTACACCTAAAATGCTTTTGGGAGGACGTTAAAGTTGGAACCCTACATCCTTAAACCCCAACTGAATGTCAATATACCATATATACCGCACACTGAAGACAGGTCTAGGTATTTAAAGAGTCTTTCTCATCTTTCACCCGCTTACCAGGGCCTGCATAACTGCTCAAGAATGAGAGCTGGTAATTTTGTTCCTTTTGCAAAGTGACCAGACTGCGGTTAAAATACCACAGTGGACAGAGGAAAACTAGAGCAGGAATCTTGGCTAACCAGATGGATTAAGCCAGTGTTTAGAGCAGTAGGGTACCTTCCTTCCTCTGTATAACTACTGCAGAATAGAAGCTCCATTGAAACAGAACCTTGTTCTTCACTTGTTAACTTATTTAATGCAGAAGATTGGTTGAGGGTGGGGGAATTGCTTTTAGAATAAATAGAAGAGATTTTTGCAGTGTTGTTGTAGCCTCGTTGGTCCTAGGATACGAGAGAGACAAGGTGGGTGAAGAAGTATCTTCTATTGGACCAACTTTTCTGTTGGTGGAAGAGGCAAGCTTTTTGAGCTCCACAGAGCAGAGATTTTGTCTGTTTAAAGAGACATTTTTAAAAAAGAAAAGCAGCTGACTTGAAAGCCAACAAGATGGTGCCCATCCCTGTATTTTTAAAATGTAAATGCTGGTGTCATTTCTTTGTTTTATGTGGTTGCAATTACAAAGTCTGGTTTCTAGTTGTAACTACTAAGAGCTTTATGGTTTTCTGGTGGGTGTACTGGCATATTGCTTGTCTGGAGACATACCACGACTGTCATGCTTAAACTGGTAGAAGAGATGTTACTAATCCAGACTTAATAGTCCCTGAATATTAGTGCAATGGCACAGAATGGCCTTTTCCACACAGGACACGGATCACAGACCACAGGATGGGACTGAGGAGCAAAAACACAAACAGCAACTGATGCTTTTACTGTTTAGCTTGCTCATTTGTGGCACCAACCTAAAGGTTCACGGCTAGAGGAAACGTACTGGCAATGACGGGCTGCTGAACTCAAATGCCTCTGTCATCTGATCTTTTAAAAAATCTCCATGCAAGTACCAGAGTAGCAACAAATCAGATCCTTGCACTTTAATGAGGATAAATGCCTTGTCGGACAATTCTCCCATCTTGAACCATTTAGCATTAAAAAAAGTAAAAAGGACCCTTGTGGTTGATGACCTGCAGATTATCACTTACAATTTTTTTAAACAATCTCAAATGTTATTAAAAACAAAACAACTCCCATTTCCCTTCTTGCCTGGAAGACACTGGGTCCATTCCCCAGAATGCCTCGGTATTCTCCAGCAGCCCCAACGAGACGAATGTCAGAAGTAGGCTTTCAATGGCTTGAGGTTTATAGGAATGAAAGAAGGAAGAATTAAATTTGAAACTCTGCTTGTTTACTAGCACTAATTAAATATGCCAGATTTCTGGGCAAGGCTTCTTAGCCTGTGGCTCCTAAGTTACTGGCTTGTAAAACAGTCAAAAATTACACAAGTGCAGAGTGAAAGTACAACAACAGAGTGTTTCATGTCCAGTCCTGCCCTCAGCTTGTAAAGAAAGAAATGTGTTAGAAACCATCTGAAACTATAAAGACCTATGCTGGCTTCCTAGACTGTAATACCGACTGCTAAAGGGTTGACTCTACAGCGATTCCTTCTGAGGAGTGAAGTATCAAGTAGGAGGGGTTAAGAACCAGTGGCCAGCACACAAAATGAACCTTAAAAATCCAGCGGCATGCTTACTCCTAAAATACAAGGGCTCCAATTCTGCTCCCACTGAAATTCATGGGAGTTTTTCCATTTACTTCAACAGGAGCAGGGTGGATCCGGTATCTGAACTGGAGAATCTACAGTCCTCAGAGCAGGACTGTTAATTTACTCAGGGATTCACTGAAAATTAGCTTGTTCCCCCCCGCCCCCGCGCACACACACACTTGGGATTCCAAAATTAAATCCAACCAAAGGCCACAGCCAATTTACATAATCCACTGAGACTGTAACCTCTTTGGGGCAGGCAGGGTGTCTTTGCTCTGAGTTTGTGCAGCACTTAGGAACTACTTCAGTAGTGACTGCTAAAAAAGCTGGGGAATACTGAAGTCAACTTCACCTTTAATGGAGCCTTGGGAGACTGCTCATCTCAATGTACAAGGGAGATAAAATGGAATCACGTATGTTGGGATTTGTAATGTCCACAGGCATTAAAAGGTAAGGCAAGGCGGGGGGGAACTAAAATTCCATGGACCACAGGTGGCACTTTTTACACTCCTGCACTATAGGGACAAGCTTCCCAATTACTATCAGAGACTGAAATGGAAGTTTCTGCAAAGAGTGGCAGAAACACTCGAGTGATTAAGAAACTCTTCGAAATGAGACCCGCAGCCCTGATGTCCTACAAAATTGCACAAGATCTTATGATGAATGTGAAATTCACACACGTCACCACTGTCCGGTAGTTTTGCTCGGTTTTAATGAAGGCTTGAGTTATGCTGCAACAAAAATATTCTGCTATAAAAATAAGGGCACAAACATATAACACACAAACTCCCAGAATAATGTTCACAAGGCAGAGAGAAACTATACAAAAATTAGGTCTATGTTTATAACTGAGATTTACAAAAGCAATTCCAGAAACTGCAAGTTCTTCCATGGAGGCATTAATTTAATTAGCCTGCATAGCGCACTGGGTTTGTACTACAGCTTCCAATGTATACTTACCAAAAAAAAAAAGCGCGGGGGGAGGGGGAGTAAGGGTATTTAGAAGCATGACTATTTACTGAACTACTTTAAAAATGACCATGTGCAGATAAGAAGTCTCCCAAACGTACTCCCACAAGATCCCTTTTACAAGCAAATAATATATATTTTACACGCATTCAGACTATATGCTTTAAATTAAAAATGTGACTGGATCATATAATCATATAATCTTGCAAACCTGCCAAAAATCAATTGCAAATTAAATGAAGGAATTTCTGGAAATACAACCCCTAGAGCGCTGCAGTATTATTTCTTGTAAAGAGGATGACGTTCCCTTTTAAAATGAATCCAGAAGTGACAGTACAGTATAAAATACCACCACACTTTGATATAATTATATCAATAAAGGAGCTTCATAAGAATTAGAACATAAGAACGGCCATACTGGGTCAGACCAAATGTCCATCTAGCCCAGTATCCTGTCTTCCGACAGTGGCCAATGCCAGGTGCTTCAGAGTGAATCGACAGAACAGGCAGATTTACTGTGTGTGATCCATCCCCTGTCGTCCAGTCCCAGCTTCTAGCAGTCAAAGGTTTAGGGACACCCAGAGCATTGGGCGGGGGGAGGCAGATAGCTCAGTGGTTTGAGCATTGGCCTGCTAAACTCAGGGTTGTGAGCTCAATTCTTGAGGGGGCCAGTTAGGGATCTGTGGCAAAATCAGTACTTGGTCCTGCTAGTGAAGGCAGGGGGCTGGACTCAATGACCATTGGGGTCCCTTCCAGTTCTAGGAGATAAATAAAATATGGAGATATACCTATTTATTTTTTTATGGGGCTGCACCTCTGACCATCTTGGCCAATAGCCATTGATGGACTTATCCTCCATGGAACTTATCTAATTCTTTTTAACTCAATTCTACTTTTGGCCTTCACAACATCCCCTGGGGCAATGAGTTCCACACATTGACTCTGCATTACCTGAAGAAGTACTTCCTTATGTTTGTTTTAAACCTGCTGCCTAGTAATTTAATTGGGTCACCCTTGGTTCTTGGGTTATGTGAAGGGCTAAATAACACTTTCCTATTCACTTTCTCCACATCATTCATGATTTTATGGATCACCACCATATCACCCCTTAGTTTGTCTCTTTTCTAAGCTGACCAGTCCCAGTCTTTTTAATCGCTCCTCATATGGAAGCTGTTCCATCCCCCTCATCAGTTTTGCTGCCCTTCTCTGTACCTTTTCCAATTCTAATAGATCTTTTTTTGAGATTGGGCAACCTGAACTGCACACAGTATTCAAGGTTTGGGCATATCATGGATTTCTATAGTGGCATTATGGTAATTTCTGCCTTATCATCGATCTCTTTCCTAATGGTTCCTAACATTGTGTTAGCTTTTTGACTGCTACTGCACTTTGAGCAGATGTTTTCCAAGAACTATCCAGGATGACTGCAAGTTCTCTTTCTTAAGTGGTAACAGCTAATTTAGACCCCATCATTTTGTATGTATAGTTGGGATTATATTTTCCAATGTGCATTACATTGCATTCATCAATACTGAATTTCAGATGCCATTTTGTTGCCCAGTCACCCAGTTTTGTGAGATTCCTTTGTGACTCTTTGTACAAATCTTGATTAATTTAGTATCTTCAAACTTTGCCATCTCACTGTTTACCCCTTTTCCCAGATCATTTATGAATATATTCAACAGCACTGCCCCAGTACAGATCTTCGGGGGACCCAACTATTTACACTACTGTAGCAAGCAGCGATCAAACAATTCTGACAAGTCAACCCAATTTAGAGAAGTCGGATTTGGTTTTTAAAAAGACTTGGCCTGCTATCTTTCAGCTGGATGTGTTGATGCCCTCCTTGACCCTCTCACACGGCAAGCCCTTTGCTACAGTCTAAAGAAAATGAATGGTGTATATTTTTTTCTTGAATGTTTGAATAATTCCTGGCAAGAAGTTGCAGAAAGCAGGCTTCAACATCCTCCCAGGAGGGGATATCTGCGATACTGCGCAAGAATTCTGAGCAGAGTGGTGGGAATAGAATGGTTTGGGAGAGGAGCAAAGAGGGCAAGAAAAAATATTTCTGTACCACAGGAAAGGTTAAGGACAAAGACGATTCAGAGAGACCAAGAGAGGATCAGAAAGAGGTATAATTTTGTTCTCTTTCCGTCTGACAAAGGTGCCTGGACTTAAAACACCCATATGAATAGGGCTTTCCGCAGAATCGTTACAATCTAATATCTTCCTGCCACTCTCACTGATTTCAACGGATGTGTTATTGTTTTTGCAGATTAAGGGCTCAATCTGGCAAGGCACCGACTGCCTCTCTATTACCCGATAACCTGCAAAGTGCTGATCACTGATACCATTGTGAGAGGCTGCTGTAGACTACCCAGAGCAAGACAGACAAGAGATTTAGAACACCTCTGGATTAAAGTTTAGGACTGTTTTTCTTAGTGCCCTGTGAGGAAGGCTGTTAGTGATGAAGCTGGCAACTTAACAAGTATGAAGACTGGAGTCTTCAGAAACGGTGAACAAAATCATATGGACAACTTCTCAATGGACACACACCACCCTCAGTGTGCTGCGACCACTGCCTGTCACTCTTACCAGTAGTGTCCCATTGTTTCCTTGGACTCCCCCATCTGGTGTCTCTTGTCTTGAATTTAGCTTGCCAGCTCTTTGTTCAGTGTGTACATTACCTAGAACAAAGGGGGCCTGGTCCACAAGTGGGGCTCCTAGGTGCTACTGTAATATGAATATTTAATGATCTCATCAATTGAGTGAGGGGGAGGAAATCAGGAAACGTATACACTAATTTGCAAACTGACCTTGGACCTTCACCACTGTAAAGGTGAGAAGATGGCCAGATGTGATTCACTCAACGCTGTCCTGATAAAAGCTTTGGAAGAACTGAAGTGAGGAGTAACATGAAGCCCAGCTTTCTGAGGAATAACTGCTCCGTCCTGCTGCAGTATCTGAGGAGAGAACAAGTCTAGGTTGGCAGGGAGATGCGTTAGCTGATCTAACATGTCCTTCCCCATCTCTAATTTCTAGTATTCTGTGGTTTATTTTGACAGTCATCTGGCAAGAATGTATTATTTTGATCGGATCCTTCTCTCTGAGTGGCCAAAAATCCTTGCTGTTCTCCACATCTGCACCATGAAAGCTAAGACACTGAGAAGGAACGAGACTTACAAGACCTGGAACAGAACACCTCTCTCCCAAGGCTCTCGCTTGGCATGAAAGGATTTCCTGCACTATAAAAAGTTGTGAAGAGTCAGTCGTCTTACTAAGAACAGCTGTGTACCCATAATTCTGAAGTATTCAGTGAATGTTCTGAGCGTGGAATAAAGTTCAAGA
Source organism: Mauremys reevesii (assembly GCF_016161935.1). Lineage (NCBI taxonomy): Eukaryota > Metazoa > Chordata > Testudines > Geoemydidae > Mauremys > Mauremys reevesii. The sequence continues at coordinate 105,845,741 of NC_052630.1, read as the reverse complement.
AAGAGGCAGTTGCCACCCTTTCCAAACAGAGCACACTCCTAGCTATACCCAGGATGTAGCTACGAGATTCTGCTTACCTAGCACAGCATTCCACAGCCTTCCTGCTCCATAATCACAGTGTTCACATTTACATAAGACAGAACAAGAAACCCCCTGTCCAGGAAAGGGAGGTAACAAGCTCTGTAGTGCCACCTCCTCATGAGACAATCAAGTATGAATGATTCCTTAGAAGAGAAGATAGACAAATGTAAATGGTCGAAACACAACAGCAATAGCCCACTTTTGTGATTTATAAAACCCACCTGTTACTGACTGACGCAGAAACCAGAAGCGCATTCAGCAAAGAAGCTAGAACAGCTACTCTATGGAACCGCATAACCGCGTTACTATTATCTGCAAAGCTACCTCATTGTCCCCATGAAAACTCTCCTTTTCTATGCTGCCTCCACCAGTTACAATGAGAAACTTAAGGAGTTCAATCTATGTCACTTCGCTGTCTGCACTGCGCTGCAGCGCATACTGTGGGGCTGACAACTGCAGAGTGCATTGCTGGCGCGAACTAACAGATACCCAGCTCACATTAAGGTAGCCCTGAGGACTGTGTTAATGTGAACCAGGTACCTTTTAGTTCATGTCAACAGCATCACACAAGGCAGTTGGCGTGCAACACTTTGGTGCACTCTGCAATTCACACCCCCATACTCTGCAGTGCAGTGTAGACACACCAAAGAGAAGCTTAAACAGTGACTTGATCACAGTTTACAAGCACTACACAGGATGAAGTCTGATACTACAAGGCTCTTCAGTCTAACCATAAAAAACATAAGATTCAATGACTGGAAGTTGAAACTAGAAAAAAAACAAGTACATTTTAAAGCAAGGATAATTACCCAAACATCTTATCAAGGTGTGTGGTGGATTCTCCATCACTCACAGTCTTTAAATCAAGACAGGATGCCTTTCTAAAACATACCCTAGTTCAAGCACTAGGTATTGACCTTGCAGCAGGAATTACTGGATGAAGTTCTATGGCCTGTGTTATGCAGAAGATCAGAGTGAATAATAATGGTCCTTTTCTGGCCTTAGACTCTAAGAATAAAAGAAGCCACCAACATGGACCTCCTTCCCCCATGTTGTTCTCAATTCTACCCCCAGCCCCACCCCCGGTTTGGGGTTTCTTCCATTTATAGCTTTCTTGACCTATGATGTATTTGTTATATCTTCAGTTATGAAACTGACCTTTCATGAGGTCATTACTTAGCAAAGCAATCATATCACCTCTTGTTTTGTTTCTAGTTTGCCATTTCATACATAAAATATTCATTAATAAGACAGGCAAGAAGAACAAACAGCAGCCCAAACAAACAGGGCAAAAGAGAATAAAAAACAAGACTAGGTATACGGGAACTGTTGGCAGGTTTTTAAAAACACTGGTTAGAAGAAACGTGCAGGAGAAGAAGCGCTGACAGACTGTTGCTGATGAAATCAATCTCTGGATAATTCATTTCATATTGAAAGTAAACTAGCCAAAGGGAGAGAAACGACAGATTTTTGTTATTATTGAACATTTGTACCGTAGTAGCATGTGGAGGCCAAACCCAAGGCTGTACAGCTGTACAATGAAAAGCCAGCCCCCACCCCAAGGAGCACAGGTCCCCTGAAAAAATTACCATTGGGTCAACCTGTCTAGAAGTAAATGACTGGAAAATAAACACCAGGGTTAACAAGTACTGGGCAAAGCCAACTGCTGTGCCAGTAACTCACTCCACATCGGTGATGTTTTATGGTGAACATTTGGAAAATAAAGTAATCTGAGAAGAAATTACATGCACTGTAATAATTACACTAACAGTAGTATGGAACATGACAGTATGTAATAAACCATACAATCATAGAGTTAAATATTAGAGGACTGACAAACACAGAAAATCCAAAGTCAAGACTGAAAATCCAGGTTTAAATATGACCCTTAATTCATCATGTATACAAGTATGAAATGTTAGAGCAGCTGCTTCTTGTTGCTTATGTTTGAACAGTTATTTGGATTCTAAAAAGTAGCAAGTCTGTAATAATACCATTTTTTACTTATACACCAGTGGTGCCCAAACTTTTCCTGTCGCTCCCCCCCACCATCCCCTTACCACCCGCCCCGCCCCCCCATTACTGCACAGCCAAAGCTTCCTCAAGAGCAGAGCCTGGGCTGAAGGGGGAGCTGGGGGCAGAACTGGGGATAGGAGAGGAGCTGAGGCTAGAGGCAGAGCTGGCCTGCAGACAGAGAGGACATGAAGCAGGGGGTGGAGCAGGGCTATGGCTAGGACCGGTGGTGGAGGTCGGAGTGGAACTGCAGCTGGGGGGCAGAGCTGGGCGGCACTCCCTCCCTACCCGCCCCTCGGGCCCCACCGTGTGCCCCCCGCACCTCTCTAGGGAAACGGCCCACAGTCTGGGACCACTGTTAAATAGAATTTTGCATGTAAGGAGCTTACATAAATAATATGAATTAAGTCTTGACACTCTGAGGAGGTAGGCAAGTATTATTACCTGTTCACACAGAAGGGAATCCCAGGGGAAGCCGAAAAGATAGAAGCTTTCATCGCAGTGACTGTCTATAGTCAACCAACAAATTAACTTCTCTATTTCTCCCCGAAGGAACAAACAGAGCACTCCGAAGTTGATGTTTTGAGTAAGACCAGACAACCTTCCTGCAATATCAGTTCTATTCCCAAGCACCACTAGGCTTGAGCTTCTCTGTGCTAGAGCTCACAGCCGGTGGAACAGTTTACTTGTCTTGTCTTCCCCTTTTTCAGCTAGATAAAGTCTAATGCTACAGTGAGACTTGTCAGAGTCCAAACGTTGCAGGTCTCTGCCTCCATACAGGACGCCATTTTTAAAACTACATTCTACAGCTACATTCTCAGGGCTTACGCATTTATAGCTGAAAAAAACAAACGCAACCGATATAGTCGTCAGACTTTAGATATGTGCTATTTTTGAAGTGGAAAGATATCAAAAACACACCAGAAAGTAGTAATTGGGCTCATGGAGCTGTGCCCTCAATGAACAGATGTAACTGGTCTTTTCTGTTAAGTGTGTGCTGATCTACAAGGAATCTAACTTCTATAAATCAATCACTTGAGAAGGATTTTATGTTTGGGAAGGGGAAAGGAGGAAGAAACAGACCGTAAGCAGGGAAATAAAATTATTTGACACAACGGTGGCTCCAGAGTCCTGGCAGTGTGGATATGAAGAATGGAGTTGAATCTGGGAAGAGCCCATTATTCTTTCAATAGCGTCTGGGTGCTGCTAAATATGTGCTCACATACTTTCCTAATTGAAAAGCTTAAATCTATAATAGCCGTTTGGTCTGGGAAAGTGGCACTCATTCAAATGCTAAACCAGGGACCTAGGAAGGAGACCTACCTGAGGAACAATATTTTTCAAGTGCTCTTAGAAGCAAAGATGGACAGAAAGAGCAGAAGCTTGGAGAAGTCTCATTCACAGGGGATTTTATCCATTCTGTCTGGTGCCTGCCCCTCAGGTGCCGTTCTCTGCACACATCTCTAACACATTCTATTGCATGAATGGAAATAGAGCCCCTCTGCAAATAATCACACTTGCTGAAAGACCTGCCCTGCATAAATATCCTTAATAACAGTACAAATAGAAACCAGCGTTTTTTTCTATAGTCTAGTTGAAATTTATAGCACTGCTGGCCTTGGTTCTGTTATTACTGTTCTACCTGGCTGAGACTCAAAATCACAAAACTGGGAAGTTCAGAAATATTTTCAGCAGTGCTATAGTTCATTAGACAAAAGACAAAAATCCAGTTCTATGAATGCTGCATTAATACATTAGGAAGGACTAATGCATATAATAGAAATCAAATCATAAAAATGTAGGGCTGGAAGGGACATTAAGAGATTATCTAGTCCAGGCCTCTAGACTGAGGCAGGACCAAATAAGCCTAAATCATCCCTGGCAGATGTTTGTCTAACCGGGTCTTAAAAACCTCCAATAATGGGGATTTCACAACTTCCCTTGGAAGCCTGTTCCAGAGCTTAATTATCCTTATAGTTAGAAAGTTTTTCCTAATAGATAACCTAAATCTCCCTCGCTGCAGATTAAACCCATTACCTCTTGTCCTGCCTTCAATAGACATGGAGAACCACTGATCACCATCCTCTTTATAACAGCCCTTAGCATAGCTGAATACTTATCAGGTCCTGTCGCCCCCCCTCCCCCCCCCCGGTCCATCTTCTTTGGCAGGACTAACCAGGCCTAGTTGTTTTAACCTTTCCTCAGCAGTCAGGTTTTCCAAATATTTTTTTTCATTTTTGTTGCTCTCCTCTGCACTCTTTCCAGTTCACACACATCTTTCTTGAAGTGTGATGCCCAAAACTGGACACAATACTCCTGCTGAGGCCTCACCAGTGCTGAGCAGAGCGGGGCCATTACCTCCCATGTCTTACGTGCGACACTCCTGTTAATATATCCCTGAAAGATATTAGTCTTTTTCGGAACTGCACCACATTATTGACTCATTCAATTTGAGATCCACTATAATCCCTAGATCCTTTCCAATAGTACTGCTGTATTTGTGCATTTGAGTTTTCCTTCCCCAGACTCATTGCATTTGTGCAGAGACATCTAAGATGCCAAACAGATTGTCCCACGGTTTTGCCTCTGTTTGCTCCTATGGCACTACTGTAATTTCCTATGTCTCCAGTAACATCTAGCCCTCTGTTAAGATCACCTTTTTCTTTTTCTTATGCCTTCCAGTGAGCTTTTGTTGCCTGACCCCTCTGAACCGAGTTTAACGCCCTCCTCGCTAGCTTGGTGAGTTATCAAAAGATGCTCTTCCCTTTCTTGGTCAGTACATCCCATCTTTTCCCAGCAGTCCTCCTTCCCAGAACAGCATCCCAGGGTTGAGGGAGACAAAACCCTCCCACTGATACCATCTGCGCTGCCATGCATTAATCTCCAGAATGTGCGTGTCCCCACCTAGGCCCTTATCCTCACCCAGAAGGATAGATGAGAACACCACCTCTGCCCCGACTCCTTCACCCTCACTCCCAGACCCCCGTAGTCACTACTGATATGAGGGGGAGAGAAGTTAAGAACACGTGATGCAAATACTTAAGGTCTCCAAAATGATATCTAATGCTATGACTTGGGGCTAGTAAGGCAAGGAAATTCAAAGGGGAGTCTGAAAGACAGAGTCCTTCACACCTTTGTAAAGTTCACCAGCTGCTCAAAGAATTATATACAGGAAACAAGAGGGTAAATTCAACTGTAACTTAGGATCTCCCTTGCTTTTTACCCAACCTTTGGAGCTAATTAAGATCCATCAGCCAAAGTTTTAAATGTGAGAGCCTAAAGTTAGGCTCCTAAATGCTTACTTAGGCAACTAAATAAAGTGGCCAGATTTTCAGACGTGCCAACTACCCACCAGCTCCCACTGATCTCAATTTAAGGACTTGGATTTTTTCCAGATGAAAGGATTTCAAGATGACCAGTCAGCAAAATACTACTAGATATTATTGCCCAAGGTTTAAATATATGTAAATTATGTTTAAAATGCAAAATAGTGGATGGCACAGTGCTCTGCATAGTCATTTAGGAGATCCAGTTTGTGATAATCTCTTGAATCCCAGGTAGGGAAGGGCACGATACAATAAGGTATGTCAGATTGAGCCACTGGGGAAGGAGAGCCTTATGTCATCTAAAAGCCATCTCCTGGACCATGTAAGAAGGGAATTTGCTACCTAAAAATGAACTTCCATCTAAGCTTCCTAGCAGCATCAAAATGAATTAGAGAGGGGAAGTATCTAAAGCCAGGGAACGTGCGGGGAATTTTCTGGATGAGACAGAAATGCAAAGGATATACTGTCTTTAGAAAAAGATCTGTGTTATTTATTCCATCCACTGGAAGAACTCATGGGAAGCACGTCTTAGCAAGAGAAAAGAAAATCTGTTATGCTCTTCATTTCCTGTGTAATGCCAGCACAATTCTGTTTTGGGAGAGTCGCACAATGGCTATTCAACAGGGAATGGAGAATTTTAGCCTGAGTGGAATCATTTAAAAAGATACATCATTACTGTAAGTAAAACAGAATGCTCACTTTGTAAGGGTCTCAGGCACATATCTAACTTTACACAAGCTAATTGTATATTCTGATCCTTTCCATTATCGATTTTTATGATCTGAGTTTAGCACTAAGAACAAGTCATTCACAATCTAGAGCCCCAGTAGACAACACAGTAGGTGTAACAAATTGGAATTTGAAGGATTATGTAACAGTTTGTTCAATCAAATGGTTGCTAATTTTAACATGAGACCACTGTTCTGTACCCCTGCATCACAGTCTATTTGAGATCTGAATGACTATGCTTAAGAAAGAGTTCTTTAAGGTCAAGATTTCTTAGTATGAGATAGATGAATGGTGCTTTACAAGAATTCCACAGGTATTTCCATCCTGCCAGCTGAAAACCCTTCTGTTACGCATGACATTAAGGAATTTAAAAAAAAAAAAAGTACAGAATAGTAAGACAACCACAAGCATGAGCTCTGGCCAGGGTTGGGAGTCAGAACCTCAGCTCCAAGCAGAATTGAACCTTTTAACTTTTATAGAATTTTATATGCTTCATTTCACCCTTGCTTTGCTTTAAAACTAGGTGATTTTTTTTCTCCCCTGCATTCCTGCCTGCTTTGCGTCATGGAGTTCCATAATTCACTGATGAGTAACACATGTCTAACATGTGGCAGAGGAGAATCTGACAGCATTCAAACAGGCATAGATAACTCCTCTGGCCTTTGATGTCCATCCCAACAGCACAATAACACAGTTGTGCCTATTTCAAGAACGTAGTCCACAAACTGAGATCCCTAAGATTTCAGCAGGCTGGTCTGCTACGCAACACCAAATATACTCTGTGCATCAAAATACAAGCCCAAAGAGAAAATGTTTAATAGTGCTGTGTCTTTTCTCAAAGTATTCATAGGAACAGCTGGTTTGATTAGAGTTAACATACCACAAAAAACAGCCAACAAACGATGGGCATGCTTCCCACTGCCCCCGTGACATACACTAACTCATTCCATTACTAAAGACCCCAGACACGGTGCTGAATATTTTAAGGTATCAAAAGTTCTCTTTAAAACAAACAAAATATTGATCCAGTTTTCAAGATCCAGGCCTCTGGTAGGGTAGTGATGGGAATTAGTGCATGTATTGTCTAAGGGGATACGCTCACACAAAATATTGTATCACCAGGCACATGCCTTCTAAGATGTCCAAGCAACACAATAATTTCTTCCTCTTCTGGAAACTCTGAATAGTAAAACAGACTCTCAGGACGAGCACTGGTCTAAAACCAAGCCCTAACCAGCATGACATGGACAAATGACAGTCAATTCAGCACAAACTCCGTAACAATTAGAAACCAAATACCGAATCTCTCCTCTCCTTTTTTCATCTTGCAATTTTTGTAATGCCAGTAATAATCATATAATAAAATGAAATTAATCTCCAAACTTTTTTCTAGCTACATTCAATAAACAAATATTTCTAGATTTGATTCTTACATCCCAGAACACTATTTTTCGGTTCGCAATTCAACTACCTGGAAGCGGGCATGCTCCTTTTTCCAGAAATAAAGGAAGGTTATGTTCCATATTCCTCTCAATCTTTTCCTCTCCCCCAGGCCTGAATAGCAAAACATACCAACATCCATACCAATCATTAATGTAAATGTATTCCCCAAAACAGCGAGCTCAACACTCAGTAAATGGCTTTTGGAATATACATGTGTTTGTTGTACAAGCGCAAAACAAAAGAACACAGCACTGAAGAGAAAAATGACAACTTCCCCCATTATTTTTATTTGGGTCCAATACCTATTTAAGAACCATAAAAAAGTAATTCAAAAGTATGTCAGCTTGTGAAGTTGGAGACTATATCCATCCCCAATGTATTTTCAGCAAAGAGCAACTAAAGTTAAGCAAAGTTTAAAAGCATAATAAAAATGCAGACTTGTTGAAAAAATGATTGTCTTTTAGCTGTTGGCAGTTATACTTAATAAACTGAGAAACTTATAATCAGGCAAGCAAGAGCTACAAAGAGAACCTTGAGAATGTCTGTTCCCTACCAGTGGCTGATACAGCGGCCAACCTGCCAATATCCTGTTGCTGAACTATTCAGCAAGATATCCATTTGTAAAGCAATATGATTAAAGCCATACCATGCTTTTTAAAGTGTGGTTTTACTCTGAAAAGTTAGTATGTAAAAATCACAGCTTTTTATTCAATAGACCTGGCCCCCTGGTTTAATTCAGAGTCAGTTCTGCTTACTTTCCTGGCAAAAATGTTACTACACTTTAACTGCTGTTAGCACTATGGAGCCAATGCAACCCTGAGAAAGGGAGCAGGATTCTTTTCTGCTCATGCATCAGCAACAGGCTCATTAATAACTAAATTCGTATCAGAAAATGTTCATTTTCAGTGATGCATGAGCAGAAAGAACCCAGCTTGACTTTCAGATGTCAATTAGAAAATCTTCTTACTTATAAACTGCACAAATCTAGAGACTCTGAAAAGACAAATATAGACTCGCACGTTGTTCTTAAAAAGTGACTTTTCAGAGCAGAACCACAACATTAAACATCTTTCCTCAATGGTTTCCAATCCCTCGCTGCTTGCAAAGAGAAGACAGACTTTTTTAAAGAAAGTTTGAATGCTGAAGCCTTCCAATTTTACCAACATATGTGAACAGTGACAAACTAATGTAAAATATTTTACCCAACGGGAGTCACTGCGTTTGTGTATGTCTCACACACACACACACACCTCCGTTCTCATGGCGTTACATTTGAGGATGAAAGGCAGATGAGTCAGTAACACTAAGCGTCATGGATTATTTCAGAAAGATAACTTTCTGACTGGAGCACGGCTGCACAGACCAGAAATATTCAGAAAGAAGGCAGGATCTTATGGCAATACAACAGAAATAATATGTACCAATGCTCTTTCTGAACTCTCATTAGGCACCTGGCACGATGTTGACTTTTTCCTATTAGCAGATCCTTAAAGTGAGGCTATTTCATTAATCTGTATCCTTCCAGCGTGAGGGGGAAGGGAAGAAAAGAATTCTCCAACTCTACCCCCTCCCCCCTGCTTTTTTGTATTTAAAAAAAAAAAGATCTTAAAAACAAGTCTGCAGTGCTACTTCAGAGTTATTCCCATAATTACTACATACATTGATATATGAGGGATTCTTTTCTGTCGAAGCACATGAGGTAATGAGTAGCTGAGATTGTCCTGGTGATTTATTAGCATATCCTCTAGGAGAAGGACAACACCTGCGTTTACACAGATGGAACACCCACGAAGACGGATAGTTTATTAGGGACGACTCACCCTGAAACATCCCATGGTATCTTAAAAGGAAATGCTCCAAATCTAGACCTGCTCCAACAGGTGCCTTTTACTATCTTACTTGTGACCATAAATGTCTAAGGTGGAGAAAACAAATGCTTCAGCCTCCTCTTTCAAAAGGGGGAGGGGGGAAAGCCCATGGAATTCTCATTATTTTCTCAGTCTTACGGCCTGCCAAGCCCCAAGTCAGAGAGATGTAACTGGTGAATTCAGGCTTCAGGGATGAGCACGCTGCCTTCATTTCTTTCTTTAAAGGACCCCAGCTTGGCTCAGAAGTTTCTCCAAGGCATTTCCTTTGGTCTTATGCCTCATTTCTCAGCCATTTACCACAATTCACCTAATGAAGGGCCCACACAGTTTATTCATAAATTTTCTATAAACCCCTATTACCCAAGCAGGAAATCTCTTCCCTGAACATTCCTTCCCTAACAGCATTGCTCTCTCTAGGTGCTCTCAACAAATTTGCTTACCTGCCCCCTCCTGATGTTTTGTTACATATCTACAAATGGGCTGAACATGGATATCTGACCCCGCTGCGTCTGTTAGGATATGTACTCCTGGGCCACTGCGCACGTGCAGAATTTATGTCTCTCGCAGATTTCCTCAGTTCCCTACAGACAAATGGCTTTCTGATGGGGAAGCAAAGGGAAGCCACCACGGTGGCCACGCGACCCTCCCCCAGCAGTATGTTTCGGGTGCCCAGGGCAGCCGGCAGAGAAGTAAATCACTGTGCAGCAGCGGGTGGGACTGCAGAAGACCTGGCTGGTGGCTCCTACCCTATGCCAAGCTCAGCTGCTAGTCCCAGCTGGGCTGGGAAGGACAAGACTTCCTCTTCCCCTGCACGGCATCTGGGGCCCATGTCAGACCCTCCCCCAGCTGTAGGAAGCTCTGCAAACTCCCTCACCCCCTACTTCCTGCACCCATCACTCCTCAGCTGCAAGGGAAGGGATCACTGTGCAGGGAGCTGCTTCCCCATCCGCCCAACCCTCATGCATCCAGACCCCCCGGCCGAGCCTCACACCCTCCCCCCACACTCAGAACCCCCTCGATGAGCCCCACTCCCCCTGCATCTGGACTACTCCAATAAGCCACCCTCACCTGGATCCCCACCCCACTGAGCCCCAACCAGCTGCACCTGGATCCCCACCTGACTAAGCCCCACTCCCCCAACATCTGGACCCCCTCTACTGTGCTCCCTACACCCAGACCCCCTACTGAGTTCTATCCCCCTCCTGAGCCCCAACTACCGTCACCTGGGCCCCCCTGCAGAGTCCCATTATTGTTGCACCCAGAGCCCTCCAACAAGCCCCTGGGCATCCAGATACCCCCGACCCAGATCCCCCACTGAGCCTCCCACACCCAGATTGCCCCACACAGAACCCTCTCATCCCACACCTGGATCCCCCCCACACTAAGCCCCTCCACACTTGGATCCTGCCTAGCTGAGCTTGCTTGCCCACACCTGGTGCACCTGGCACGGAGGGGCAGGGCCCTGGGGTGTTTCTAGGGCAGGCCGGGTCCTTGCGCTATGTCAGAGGTGGGTAAAGCCTCTCCGCTGAGTCTCTGGCACTGGGGGCGGGGGAGCTGCAGTGTGATCTCCCACCTCTGTGCAGTCAGTGGCCTGTGCCCCCCAATGCCACGCTGGAGCCTCCATATTTATTTGACAAATACAATTTGCAGAATTTTAAAATATTTTGGCACAGAATTTTTAGCTTTTTGGTGCAGAATGCCCTCAGGAGTAGATATGAAGCCTTGATCGAGAGAAATTAGGTATCTCAGCAACAGGAGAACAAGATACTTTGTCAAAATGTGGCTTGATGTTTTCATGATCGAAACAGCAACATCCAGAATCACATGTCTGATGTGTAAGGCGGCACAGTTTCCCTTTGTTAATCACAGTTGCTGCCCACAGCTAGCAGAAAGTGAACACTACTTCAAAGAAACCCTACGCCAAACTGAAGAGCCGAATATTAGGGAGAAAACCAGATCACTAGGTAAACTTTTCCTTCGCCTCAAAAAAGGTTCATTCTGCGGCAATTTTGTTACTGCTGACCCCCTCTGGGCGAGGAGCAAATGAATATTTAATCCACAACAGTCAGAGCGGGAACCGTGTTAGTCTCGATCTGTAAAAAGCAACAAAGAATCCTGTGGCACCTTATAGACTAACAGACGTATTGGAGCATGAGCTTTCATGGGTGAATACCCGCATCTGACAAAGTGGGGATTCACCCACGAAAGCTTATTCTCCAATACGTGTAGCAATGACGAAGCCAAGTCAGTCAGTCTGTTCCCGTGGAGCGCCCCCAACGGGGCTGTCCACGTCTATTTATTATAATTGGTTACATAAATCATTCTATTATACGCATGTACAAACTCAAGCCAACGTCTCGCCCCCTCTCCTGATTGGTGCTTTATGCACTGCGTACTCCAGAGATATACACCCAGTCGGCGCTTAATCAGTGTGTCTCCTGACCGGAAGTGTGGGGGGGGTGGGAACCACTTCAGCCGCTCTAAATATTGGGGGCGGTTTTCCTACCTCCTTAGTGCTTAAGAAGTGTAAAGTTCCTACAAATACGTCTATAAGGTGCCACAGGACTCTGTCGCTAATCCACAACAGGTACTCAGGAAAGTCTGCATTTCCCCCTTTCCCACTGCCCTTTTACAGCAGCAAAGAGCTTGAAATCCAGTGGTAAGAAAAAGGCAGGGAAGGTCAGAACAAAGGATTTTCTGGGATATTTTGTTTTGTTTTAAGTAAGTGTTCTACAGCTTTAGTTCTTTTGCCAGAGGAGCTTCCCACCTGTGACAGGTGGAAGTCAACCAAGTTCTGACTACTTCTCCTGGTGCGATAGTGTAAAAGAAAATTCATTCCCTTACCCCCTCCTCCCCCAAACACAAACCAGAAATGAAGACCAGACCATGTATTGAGAGCATTCTCCTTGATTGATTGATTGATTTATTTATTTTGGAGTATAACAATCATGCAACAAGGCCACCATAACTTTTCAAAGTATTGATAGAAAGATAGAAAGAAATCTGTTTCACTTTCTAGGGGAATCAAATGTGCCCTGGAAATTCTTCTCTCTCAACATGAGATCAATGGGCTATAATTCCACTAAATGAGGAAAGTCCAAAGAACAAGAAGCGATCAACACAGCAGAGACTAGCTGAAGGATGGTGACCTACAATGGGAAGTAAGATTGGGCACACACCCTTTTCATAGAGGTCATCCAGTCCAACTCCCTGCTCAAAGCAGGACCAACACCAAACTAAATCATCCCAGCCAGGGCTTTCAGGGCTTTAAAAACTTCTAAACATGGAGATTCCACCATCTCCCTAGATAACCATTCCAGTGCTTCACCACCCTCCTAGTGAAAATTTTTTTCCTAATATCCAACCTAGACCTCCCCCACTGCAACTTGAGACCATTGCTCCTTGTTCTGTCACCTGCCACCACTGAGAACAGCCGAGCTCCATCCTCATTGGAACCCCCCTTCAGGTAGCTGAAGGCTGCTATCAAATCCCCCCCTCGCTCTTCTCTTTTACAGACTAAATAAGCCCAGTTCCCTCAGCCTCTTCTCATAAGTCATGTGCTCCAGCCCCCTGATCATTTTTGTTGCCCTCCGCTGGACTCTCTCCAATTTGTCCATACTCTTTTTGTAGTGGGGGGCCCAAAACTGGACACAGTACTCCAGATGAGGCCTCACCAATGTCGAATAGAGGGGAATAATCACTTCCCTCGATCTGCTGGCAATGCCCTTATTAATGCAGCCCAATATGCCGTTAGCCTTCTTGGCAACAAGGGCACACTGCTAACTCATATCCAGCATCTCGTCCACTGTAATCCCCAGATCCTGCTTTTATGATGATGTTTAAAAGAGGCTTCAAAGGTTATTTAATTTAAATGTTTTGCTTGTTTCTCACCTGAAAAATTCAGGTCTTGAGCAAATTAGTTTCAGAGCAGGTCTAGACAACACAGTGATTAACCTGCCATTGGCTGCCAGCATTTTGTCTCTAAGAGTGCTCCTTCAATGGCTACCCCCGTGGAAGTGCACCACTGGGAAATTTTAAGGAAAAGGCTTTTCCTACACTACACTGTTTGACTTAAAATTTCCCCAAGATGGAAGCGGTTCTCAAACTTTTTTTGTCAACAGACCCCTTTTCAAATGCAATGTTAATCACGGACTCCCAACTGAGAAACTGATGGACAAAAGGTATACGTGTACTTCATATAAACATGTACTGTTAGTAATGCTTTAAGGAAAAGAGCAGAGTACTTAGACGTCAGTCAGAGGGGTGTACCTGCTTCTCACTGCAGTCTGTCGTTGGTGTGATTGTTTCCATTTTGAGGACCCCCCGTGCAATCTCTAAGGACCCCAGTTTGAGAACCGTTGCGCGAGTGTTCACTAAACAATGGTGGCCACTCTGAGTAGTGTAGACAACACAACACAGTGGTGCTGGTGATTCAATAAGCGGTGCTGCCTCCTCTGAATCAGTCAGGCCTCAGTGTGGTGCTCCAGAATGCCACACCACTGCAAGTGCTACCTGCAGGGTGAGGCGTGAAACCAAGGTCTTGGCCACTTGTGCATTCCAAGAAGCAAACTGCACATATACTCTCAGCTACCCTAAGCGGAGTGTTGTGAAGCTTAAAATAGGGTTTTCTCCAAAATATGATGTACAAATGGTCTTCTCTTAGCAGATCTTCTCCCTGCAGAATCCCATGTGCTGACCTGAATGACAAAAGTAAGTTTTTACTGCTTTTTTCTGCCTGCACAACACACACAGGCAAGAGGGAGAGAACTGCAGAGGCTATCCCAGCTTGTACATCGTCAATACTACTATTTATTAAGTTCCAACCTACTGAAGGCAATGGAGTTGAGTGGGTATCCCTGAGGTCTGCAGGATGAACACTGAGTAAGTCTCACGCTGGAAGCTAAATTAAGTGAGGTAACAGGAGTGAAAATCCACTGGTGAGATAAATCTGTAAAATCAATCATAGGTCAACTAAAATCACATATGTTGCAGCAACTGCTAAGCTGTCATACCATAGCCACCTGTAAATGCAATGACAAAAAACACCTAGAAAAGCCTCCAATAACAATAGCTGCAATATTCTTTACTAGCCCCACAGAGAACGACTAGTGTTGGTTCACTAATAATCAGAGTCACAGAACACAACTCTAACAGCAAGCACATCAATCGGGAACCAGTTGTAACAATTCTGTGGCCGCCTTGGATATCAATGAGACAAATTTTTCATTTACATCAACGGCTCTATCACAAATATAAACTATTGAATTTGAACAACATCTGAATGTAGCCACCCTGGCTTTTCTTAAAAACCACATGGCTCTTTCACTCATCCTTTTCTCCTTCCCTGCTCTTTTTCATGATAATCCTTCTGTTCTTGCCGAACAAGGACACCGGCCAGTTGTAAGTGCAAAATACTTCTCACTGAAAAATAACCCTGTGCTTTCATTGTCATTTGCGGGAGCCACCTATCATGCATCAGGAAAAGTTCCTTCCCCCCTCCTCTCCTTAACCCAGTTCATCTTTCGCCATCAATCCCATCTCCAATATTTTTCCCCACTCCAAGCTAAATTTCCATTAAAAGGACTCCAGAGGGCTTACTTCTGAAGGAGGGATCTCTTAATGACAAGTTCTTCATCCAAGTCAGCTTCATTAGCCATGAAGAGCAACCGCTTTCCTGTGTCATCCACTCCAATGAAGTCACGCTGCTCCACTGAAGTAGAAAATCAAACAACCGTTTTACAGTCTTATCTTAATGGAATCTAGAAACAAGAAGGATTGGTCAAATTGCCCTGGACTTCAAAACACAAACATAAGCAGAGATTAACCCATCAAGCCAAAGAACCTGCATTAATGCTCTACGACATACATTTATTTAATCTTTTCAACCAGGGTAGCCAAAATGCGGCTCATGACGTTCTAAAACATGGCCCCTGAAACCACCCATATCTTTATATGAAGATGCCAACTGTGGAGACAGCAGGTCCCAGCATGCAATACTCCATCTTGATTGAGCTAATGCGTACTTCTCTTCCCTCTTTCTTTACTACAACTTCAATTTGCACTAAAAAGAATCCATGATAATTAATAGCTAATCCGAGCCAGTTCCTCCTCCTCCACCATAAATCACTCTCCTTTTCTCATGTCGCAATTAGCTGGTGAGGAGAGGATTATGGATTTCAGACAAGACTTTGGAACTAGTATCCTGTTTTCATACACGTTTTGTTAGTAATAAACATCTAGGTTACACGCACACACAGCTCCAGACTCCTAATACTTGGATGCCCCAGGACACGTATTGGTTTAAAAAGGGCACCCACCCAAAGGGTGTCTATGATGTCAATTTCTCTCTAGGGTAATGCTACTGAAATCAATGGCAATACACTAGGAGTGAGTCTGGCCTAATGGTCTAGAGTACGTTCTTTTTGAACAGTCTGTCCCAAGCATTGCATACAGTGAGGGCAAAACTCCATTCTCACAAAACTCTATGGATATGGGTCAAACCATCTCTAGAGTAAAGAGCTCAGGAGAGCTGGGGGAAAGCCAGTTGGAAGGTGATTTCACTTTGCAATGAATATGGAATGCAACACAACTTTGGTGGCATCCACAAGCTGTTCCCTTACCCTGAAGCTGAAAGCACAGGAATATCTCAATGGCACAATTCTGACGCAAACTTTTCTTTTTCTTCCCAGAGACGGTATTTTTGGTCAAATACTGGCATATGCTTACCCTCCCCAATTCCTAAACCTCACACCAACCTTGTGTGAGAAATGAATGCCTTGGGAGAAAGAATTTCCTTACAGTCTTCTTTTTTTCCAGCCAAATTGCATTTTAACTCCACTTTTCCTCCTTCACTTTCTTTCTATTTGCATCTTAATAGCTGCTATAGTAACAGCCATCACCAAAATAAGGTCAAAACTATGTAGCTGTTGAAAGCTTCCCCACTGGCAGCCTTTGGGTATGGCTACACTTGCAACTTCAAAGCGCTGCCGCGGGAAGTGCGAGTGTGGTCGCGGCGCCAGTGCTGGGAGAGAGCTCTCCCAGCACTGCAGGTACCCCACCTCCCCGAGGGGATTAGCTCCCAGCGCTGGGGCACTGTTTACACTGGCGCTTTGCAGCACTGTAACTTGCTGCCCTCAGGGGGGTGCTTTTTCATACCCCTGAGCGAGAGAGTTGCAGCGCTGTAAAGCGCCAGTGTAGCCAAGGCCTTTGATCCAAATGGTCAAGCTAGCTCCCTTCAGAAGCTTCCCCTCTCAAATTAATTATATAGCTAAGGAGCACAAAAATAGGCCCTGAACACATAACAATGTGCAAAATTAAGCACAATTAGGATCAAGCTAACCAACTCACAAAATTCTTGAGAGCAGTGGCTCTACTCATTCTAGGCAGTAAATCAAGCTACAAGCCATGGTCCTAATTCTAAGCAGAGATAAACAAATGCCTGCTGCACCTAACCCTTTGAAATCCTTGTCTGCGCCTACATACAGACTAGCGACAGCTTTCTCAATAAGGGCATCCTGCTTCTTAAATTCAAGTCAGGTCCTAAGCCACCGTCTAGTCTACTGTATCTTTATGTCTGTTCAGCAAAGAGCCTGTCTACAATAAAAAACAGAACCATGATTAAAACAGGATTGTGCAACATGGTTGTGGCCAAACAGGTTTTTCTCTTCCCTGCGTGGATAGGGGAAAAAAATGGCATAATAAATGTTAGTGAACTGTTTTACCCCTAGGAGAAACCTAGATAAAAATGTGCTCTTCCATGCACAGGCAAGAGAGATGGTTATTTTTGTGCTAAAGACCAGGCAAAATGCATCACCAAACCCTGTAGTGAAAAAGGACAGTTCTGAAAGGCACTGACGTTAACAGGCTGGGTGCAGGCAGATAACTAGCTTAATTAGTCCCTGAGGGAAAGGAAGGGGAAAAGGGAGAACGTGCAGGAATGGTAACTTAAAGATGACCCACAAAGGGGAAAAAAAATGGACTTGTACCCTGGTCTGTATTTTGATGTTGGGTAAAGATGGCTTGAAAGATTTTTGTCCCAATAAAAAATAGTTCTACTTGGGATATGTCTATACTACCCAGATTACAGCATGGCCACGGCAGCGCTGTGACATGGGCAGCGTAGTCACACTTTATCGCCGGGGGAGAGCTCTCCCGGCGATGATAAAAAAACAAAAAACCCCAATGAGCGGTGGTAGCTTTATCGCCGGCAGGGCAGCTCCTAATGATAAAGCACTGTCTATACTGCCACTTTTCAGCGCTAAAACGTTTGTCGCTCAGGGGAATGGTTTTTTCACACCCCTGAACGACAAAAGTTTTAGCACTGAAAGTGGCAGTGTAGAGACAGCCTCAGTTAGAAATCTAGGCTCTGTCTACCTTGGGGACTCTGAAGAGTGGAGAAATGATGACATCACAAGAGAGAGAGGCTGAGCAATTCAGGGGAGGAATTGTTAGTCACATTTCTAAATCTTTGTTTTTAAACAAACCTGTTTAACTCCAATGCCTAATTGACATATGGGGAAAATGTCTTTAAAAATTCAGAACTCCCACCCCTTTTTGATTTAGGTGAGAGAACTCACATGACACATCCATCATGAGGTCGTTCCACAACCATACCAACGATCCTCAGTGACATTCCTAAGATCTTTAAGGTAAGAAAAATGATCAGGAAAGAACCACACCCTCACAATCCTTTCAGACTTTCTTTATACATATAAAGACAAACAATCCTTTGCCTGGGACTGTCTGGGGGAGGACCATGGGTCTGGGACACAGAGCCAGGGATGGGAAGAGACAGGACTGACAGCAGATGCTGGGACAGGTTTAAGGCACATATTTTGGGTCTAGCCTGGATGTTTGAACTTCTCATACTGACAGTCTCAAAAAAATCATGGCAGGCACATTTGGCATGTACGCCTTGGTCTTTGCCTCAATGCCCAGAGATGATAATATACTGGCTTAGCACCCTAATATTGGGGTTCATTCTTTGTACATTCTCTGCCTATCTGGGCTACTATCACTCCCCAGGGGCCTACTATGTTTACATTGCTTCTTATGACTATGTTCCACAGGTGTTAAGGCCAGAAGGGACCGTTATGACCACTAGCCTGACCTCCTACATAAAAAGCCAAAGAACTTCACCCAGCACTTGCTGCAGTGACCCCATAACTTCTGGTTGAACTACAGCCTACGTTTTAAAAAGGCATCAAGGTGCACAAGAATTATTAAAGGTGGTCAATGTTTTAGCCTCTATAACTAACACCTCTGTTTAAAGCTGACTGTGACACTGCATCCCATAATGCTTTATGGGAATATGACATAACTGGAATAAGTTTTGTGCTGCCTGTGCCATGTAACATATCTCTGTAAAGGTTATAGTCTACTATATCTCTTCATCCTATTTGTACACATATATCATTTTGTACTTGAGGTTAAGAATATTGCCTGTACACCTGCTTGATTTCTAAGTAAGCTTTGTGAGGCATTTGGGCAGCTTCTTTAGGAAGGAATTTGCAAGGTTAAGTACCTGAGCAGGAAGCACTTGGGGAACAATGCATCTCGGAATGCTCCAATCCACATAAAAAGTCTTCCTGGAGACATACAAGATACCATGTGGACAATGGCTTCTGCCTGTAAAGACTGAGTCATGCATGGACATGGGACTTGCCCAGGTGACTCCAGAACTCCATCTTGCATAGGAGTGAGGAGGGGGTCTCCATCCACAAGAGAAAGTCTATTTAAACCCCTGGGAGACCCCTCCATTTGGTCTTCAGTTGGCTAAAGAGGGAGCCTCTCCCCCCCCCCCCACCGGATACTTGAAAGAAACTGGAACAAAGGACAGTAACTACAGGGGGTGTGAGTGATTGCTGGACCCAGGTTAAAAGGAGATTAGTCTGTAAAAGGGAGCATTCTGGAACTGGTGAGGATCTTATCTGTATTCAGTTTGATTAGACATAGATTTGTGCATTTTATTTTATTTTGCGTGGTGACTTACTTTGTTCTGTCTGTTACTACTTGGAACCACTTACATCCTACTTTCTGTATTTAATAAATCACTTTTTACTTATTAATTAACTCAGAGTATGTGTTAATACCTGGGGGAGCAAACAACTGTGCATCTCTCTCTATCGGTGTTATAGAGGGTGAACAATTTACAAGTTTACACCCTGCATAAGCTTTATCTGGGTAAAACGGATTTATTTGGGTTTAGACCCCATTGGGAGTTGGCAGCTCCCGGGGGGTTCCTGTGATCCAACCTGCCACACTGACTACAGTGGCAAATTCATCCTGATTACAGCTACACAGTTTATTTCTAAACTTTTCTCTCCAGCAGAGATATTAAACATCTAGAAAGCAATGAAATGACAGAAAATGGCCCACAGGGAATAACTATCAGCCCGGGGTGATCTGGTAGATCTCTCCCATCTCTGACTTCTACAAATTTATGAACTGATGACAACATTTATTGTTAGTTTAACAGAGCTCCCCAGGACTCAGGGTCCACAGGCAACCTTAACTGTGGCATTCCCTAAGCTTTGAGTGCTTGACTTTGCAACCTAAACAGCATACTTGTAACAGTGTTTCGTAATAATTTTCCAGGGTTTTTAAAAAAAGAGCAAATTGTAAAACAGATTCCATCATGTGGCATCGTGCTACGTCCACATGGCTCATCAGCAGGGTTCCAAACTTTAGATTTACTGAACAGATCAGGGCTGTCCCTACCCATATGCACAGTATGCAGCTGCATAGGGCACCAGGAAATCTGGGGCACCAAATTGCCTGGTACTCTACGCAGCTGCGTGCTGCTCAAGTGTTCAGCCCGATCCCCCAGCCGGCTGCGCCGCCCCGGAAAGCTGCCCCTGCCCCTGCTCCGCCCCGCCTCTTCGCACCCCTGCTCCGCCCACCCCTTCCCCTGAGGACTGCTGCAGAGGTCGGGCTTGCCCTGCACTCATTACAGCGGTAAGTGGAGCAACCCAACCCCAGCCTGCTCTGCACCGCCGGCTTCCAGCCACGCCGCCGGTGAGTGCTGGGGGGCAGTTCCCCCCTGCCCTCCAAGACCCAAGGCTGGGAGCCAGGGGAGTAGAGCAGAGCAGGCTGGGGCTGGTCACTCCACTTCCTGCTGCCCCATGAGTGCGAGGTCGGGCCTGCCCTGCAATCACCGGGCGGCAGGAAGTGGAGTGACCTGGCCACAGCCTGCTCCGCTAGTGAGTGCTGGGGGGCAGTTTCCCACTTGACCCCCATACCTGCCCCCGCCCACAGAGGCCTGGGGTCAGCCCCCCAGCCCGCCCCACGGAGGCCTGGGGACGCCCCCCTGCCTAGGGCACCAAAATGCCTAGGGACGGCCCTGGAACAGATCTCCACCACATGAGCTAATGGAGTAAAACTGATAGCAACAGTAGGTTGTCATCCTCTAAGTGGACCAGCACTGGAGGCCGATTAGACACACACTTTGCCAGGGGTTTTCACAGAGATTTGCTGTTAGCAGAGGAATGGTGAGACTTGGAGATCTTGGGTTCTTTTCCAGGCTCTGGAGGGGCGTGTGCTCTAGTGGGCACAGACCCTTCTGCTCATTCCTCTCAAGCTTGACTCTTTCTGCCTCATCCCCTCCAAACCTGTCTCTGCCCCATCCGTCGCTCCATGTCCCAGTCCCATTCTCCTCACCTAGCCAGTCCCCGTCTCCTCAGGCTTCTCACCACACTTCTAGGCTCCCCTTCTCTGGCTCTCTGCAGGGGGTGGGACTAGATACCTCCTGAGGTCCCTTCCAACCCTGATAGTCTATGATTCCCTTTGCCCAGTCTTTTTTGACCAATGGGGCAAAACCAGCATGTCCCCCTGTGCGTATGTCTTAGGAGACAGCCTTTCATTACATGATCACATACTATTTTTTCCACAGGACCCTTGCCTCTCTCAGTGTCCAGGTTGGATGGTGCTCACTTAATGAGCTATTTCAGATTTTCTTCTACCCTCATTGCTCAACGTGCACCATTTCTTAACTTCCGAGTGCTTGCCTGAGAAACTGTAATAACGCCCTTCTAAGGTGGCGTTTTGTGGTCACTCATCCACCCTCGCTTTACAAAGCAGTGTTTCTTTCAGAGGCCTTCAGTGGAGGGATGATCCAAGCTTTCATTTCAGTCCTATTCCCTGTCCTTAAATCCTTCAGTCGAAAGCAGTAGCCGAACAAAATAGTTTCAGCTTTTTGTGTCTTCTTTTCAAGTCCCTCCGTCCTGGGGCACACGTTAAGGCCACTTGTTGGCTTGGCCCTTCCATTCTACATTGTTGTTATTCTTTTGTATGACTTTAGTGCCTAGGAGCCAGGACCCCACTGTGCTGGATTTCTAGTTTGCTCAGGTGCACGGAGTCAGGAAGAACACTGTTAATCTACTTACCTGGCTTTTTTTTCCCTTTCTGTCCCGGTACCATTTCTGTGGGTTCATGAACTTTTTTCATCAACATGGAGAGTGTGGCATCATGGGCTCGAAACAGATCCACAACCTCATGTAAAGCAACATCTGTGATCAGATCACAGCTCAGTACCAAGACATCAGTCTGCCAAAACACAGAAGAAAAAATAAACATTTCAAAGACAGACCATACCACATACTTGTCAACTTGGGATACCTTAGCAACAAACAGTCCGTAATGTTTCATGGCTTTCTCATGTGAGAGCCACATTAAGCCACCAGCCAGAGTTGCGGGTGTATGTTTTTACTGGCATGAAGAGGATATCTAGTGGTAAGGTTACTGAATTTGTTACCATTGCCAGCGCACATCCGAAAATGGGACAAAGCTCATGCAACCATCCAGTTTGTCATCCTCTCCTTGCAACCCAAGCAGCAGGATCATGGACACACAGATGAGTTCACAGCCTTCAGTGCTGCCATTAAATTCTGCAACACTTGCCATGGCTATTTTACATTAATTAATAATAATGACCTTTCTGGAGTAATCTTAGTAGCTGACTTCCCATCTTGCCTAAACAATTTAAAAATGTATTTAAATGAAGTCACTCTTATTGGAAAATCAAATGCTGGACAAATCTGGCACCTGATTTACTCAGACATCACACCTCAGTTTGCTCACTTTAGAAGTATGCCCTCTAAAAGCCAACATCGTCCTGCAGCAAATTTTAATAAGCAAACGCCTATTACATTTAACTTTGATCTCAAAGGATCCCAAAGTGCTTTGCAAACTATACAAGGGAACCACTTCACTCACCACTAAAGTACAGCCACTTCTGAGGTGAAACATGATCAATTACCCACTATTGCCAATTACAAATACGCATGTTAGACCAGATGCTCTCTTGTTTAGGATCAGCTTCCAATTTCCTATGAGTGGCAGAAAACTACATTTCCAAAAACAACTAGTCAGACAGCTATCCTCGCCTCATTTCAATTGCTACTAACACCCCATTTCTAGAGCTTTGCCAACAGCAAAATTAGTGAGTTTGGACTTTATTTTTTAATTTTAGTCAATCATTTTGCTCCTAAATGGCGTAATGACAACATTATGTTTCAGGGACACAGTTCTTCCCTCCCTGGTGTTTGTTATTTTCATTTTTTCATCAGTCCATCGTTTACTATGCAAGCTCTATGGCACAGAGACACTGATGTTTTTTGTGAAGCTCCTACCATAGGATACATCGCTGTGATAGGAGTTGAATTACTTCATTCATGATTTCTACTTTAACTGTGAACATCACATCAATTCAAAGAGAAAACATGAGTGTGCACTTTTTAGTTTGGAAAGGATTGCAAGATAGCCCTTCACCCAATATTAGGAGATGTGAAAGTCATAACTAGGAATAACTTTGAGGTTTGATATACTGAAGGGCCTACAGGGTCTTTCCCCAAAAGTGTTTGGAGATTTTCAGGTGTTTACCCGTAACTTTGGGGAATTCATCATGCGACAGACTGCGACACAGCTACAGCGTTAGCATGCTGCACATGGGAGATGTCTGGTACCTTGCAGGGCCATGCCTATCATTTTTAGTGTAGTATATCTGCACTAATAATTTATTATGATGAAGATTATAGCCACTTAGTTTGAAGGGATAACATCCAGGTTGGAAGTCTGATGGGTCTAAATTGTGACCTACCTCTCTCCATCTAATGTTGCTTATCAAAATCCATATTTTATATGGAGGTTTTGCCTAGGAGAAATGCTATGATTATCTCATCTGAAAACCAAACCAAACAATCCAATGCCAGCTGCCCACCACTCAAGAGCAACTCTATATCAGCAAACCAATATGCACAAATAATGGGAGAAAAATCTGGTGAAGAAGATTTCAGCCTGCAGCTTTATGACTGCAAAGAGTGAGACATGCAATGAATGTCTTTCAGAGTATGTAACATTCAGTCTTTTCAAGCTGTAAAACTTCCAGCTATTTGATTTTCTGCAAGAGCATGAATTTAGTCACAATACTGTCAAAGAAGGGCAAAGATTTGGCAAGGGCGTTTGAAAACAGACCAACTTTTCTTCTTCTACCTAATTTTGTAGAGGGAAAGGATCGCTGTTTAAATCTAAATGCATTCACTCCAACGGTGAATAAACAGACAGATCAGATATATCGTAAGGAACGACTATCTTGACTTGTAAAACAAATCTCATAATTATTTAACATTTTATTAAGTGCTTTAATCTGTCATTGGAGTAAACTGCCAACAAGCCTTTCGTAATTGTGAACAGGCCCCTGGGTTTTTTCCCCCTCTCACTTTTGCAAAGACTGAATGCAAGACCCCTGAGGAGCGCTGGGGAACAGAACCACCAAATGTCTGGTTGCCATCTGTTCTACCCATTTACTCTCCCAATATGTAAATAAACGTCAGTGAGCACAGGGACCAGTGAAACACACAGCTGCTCTGTAAAGCCCACATTTCTGCCTCTCCTCCTGATGAGCAGAGCGCTGGCCTCAGAAGCATGCTGAGAATACACCGTGAAAGGCTCTTTGGGGACTCGACAGCCTCCCCTTTGAAACACCACTCCTCCCATAAATAAAGCCCTCACTGTCTAATGGATGCATTTTTTTCCAGCGTTGAGCCCATGAAAGAATAAACTAATGGCTGAATGAAAAAATAAACTCTACTAGCACCCTAGTAGAAGTGCGTGTTTTTCTTTACTTTCTTAAGGCTGGTGCAGTAGAAAGAAAACAAATGGTTAAGCTTGTATTTGTTCAAATATGTACTCCATATACGTGCTCTAAGTACAGTGCATTGTCCTGACAAAGCATCGATATATAGGAGACATACTGCAGGCACACATGTGCAGTCACATCCCCTTAGCACTCGAATTAATGAATTATGCCAACACTGAACAAACATCAAAATCTTTACATAATTAAATGCAACACTGATTACATCAACCCCAAACTATTATACAAACACGATAAGCAACAACATGAACTGGTTAAAAAAAAAACAGCATATGCCATACTTAATAAGCACACACCCTGCAAGCTCAGTTGCCACAAGGGAAAGAAGAAAAAAACCCCAAAAACTTCTTATTCATTATTCAGACTGGATGGATAAAAGAGGAGGTGAGGATAGCCCAGACAGGGATGATGGTCCAGTGGTTGGAGTGGTAGCCAGGGACTCAGGAGACCCTGGCTCCACCAGAAATCTCCTGTGTAACTTTGGGTAAGTTATTCAGGGCTTGTCTACACCGTGCCTTCATCTGTGCCAGCAGGAGGGGTAAATTCAGTGCACACATGCTGGCGTGCATTAAACTGGCTTGTGTGGATGCTGCTGTTGTATATTAAAAGCTCCCTGGTGTACATTAATCTAGTCCTGTTTCAAATCACGACTACATTAACGCACATTAAGGAACTTTCTAGTGTGTGCCAGCGGGGTCCACGTGGACTAGTTAGTGAGCGAGATGCTGATGCACATTAGAATTTACACCCCTGCAGGGGCGCATTAAGGTACCGTGTAGACAAATCCTTTGTTTCTTAACTGTACTTCCCCACAATGCATTATAACTGTGACGTATCCAGGTACTACAGGCGCCATGTAAGTATCCTCCTTCTTCTGTGTGGCTTAAAGACAGCAGTGTTAAATGTCCAAGTCTAGGTTGGCAATCCAATTGACTGCTTGAGGTGATGTGGAGCGGATGGCAGAGATGCCATCAGGATATGATCGTTTGGGACACTGTTAACGAGGTGTTCCATAGTTAAGTCCCTTTCCACAGATGCAAATAGGATTGTGTCTCAGTCGCAATTTATGGAGGAGGTAGGTGGACCTGTCATGTGATCTGTAGATGCAGTTCAAAGTGGACCATATTTTTCACGGGGGAGAAAAGCCACTGGTTTCCTCAGTTACGTCCTTGATCAGCAATTTGTTCAGGACGTGAATCCTTCCACTTCGCTTGCCATTGATCTTTGGGGGAAACCCAGAGTTGTCAAGCTCTTGCACTGCAAGCCAAAAAGGTTTTCTGAATTTGAGTCAGACTCTTGGTATATTATACCGTATTATGTGGATCTTCATGTATTGAAAATCCTTGTTCCCTTGAATACAATGGAACTCCCAAAGGATTCTCATGGTAAGTAAATCCCATGCAGTCATAACAATGTCATCAGCATAGATAAATTTCTGTGATGATGTTCAGGGAAGGTCGCTGGTGTAAGTACTTACCAGGATTGGTGCAAGGACTGATCCCTGTGGTAGGCCATTATTGAGCATGTATGGCCTGCTGACCTGGTCACCAAGGAAAATGCAAAACAATTTTCCGAACTCTTGGGATGAATTTTATTATTGCATTGCATGGGATCATTTTGATGGCTTTCAAGAGAAGGGCATTCGTTCCTGCTTACAGTGTCATAGGTGGCAGATAAGTATAAGAAAGCTGCCCCAGTCTTAAGTTTTCACTGGAATCCCACCTTGATGCATGTTTTTAAAAGGCGAATACTTGGTCGGTGCAGCAGCAGCCTAGTCGGAAACCCAATTATTCATTCAGCAACATTGCTTCTACAAGCAGCATACTTCTTGCCAGTAATATTACGTAAGTATTTAAGATGTATTTATCCATCACACCATACCACACCAGGCATCAACAGGAGGACAGAATGCAATCCAAAACATCAAGATATTCATGGAAGTTTTGATACCATGGTGACAGGCACCATATAAAAAAAAAAAAAAAACCTATAGAAGACATATTGCCAAGAACTGCCCACCATGGGATGCCTACCCAATGACGAAAATAAGTCCCCAAAAGATCTTAAGATTTCAACACGAGATTGACTTAAAAATAGAAAACACATTTTGAACTGGAATTAATTCACAATATAGATCAAAGGAGGTATACAACAACTATATAGTATTGTATCCCAGCGTAAATCAAAAAGCTTGGATTTGCTCACACCCCGTATACAATGGACACCATTAAAACCTCAATGTCCCACTCAGCAGTGATTGAAGTATCTCTCCTGCTCTAATAGTAGGATGATATCAAGGTAACCACAGACAACTGGCAATGAATGTTGAGTTTTTAAATAGCATCCATTATAGTTTTTCTATCAAGTAAAGTTACAGAAAAAGGGCTGGACCTTTGTAGACTAAAAACAGCCACCTAAATACCAGTCCAAAAAATCGGAAAACATATGCTACAAGGAAAATCTCTAATTCAGACAAGATCAGCATTGAGAGAAAAAGAACAAATTTCAGTAGATTAACATACAATTTAAATTAACACATAACCACTAGAGGGAATAAACAGTTTCTAAGGGAACTAAAGAAAGACGTGGTAAATACAAAAAAAAATTATGGTAATGCAATATTACAGTTGAGATGTTACAGGAACAAAAGGCAGGAAGTTGAAAGGTTTCGTTTCTACAGCAAGCACAACTCAATTTATTTGCACAAATGAAATATTTTGCATTACTTTATATAGCATTCATACCTTAATATAGTATAACCCAAATGGGGCCACGTTACAGTTACTGTTGGAATCAGGACTCTGATGTTCCTTACTTTTGGGAAGGCAATGTCTCAACCATATGTTGCATTATCATCAGATTATGTATCAAGTGTCCCTGTAACTCTAAAAATGGAGGAAAAAGAACAGTTCTCCTGTGGGCAACTGCTTGGATTAAGCAACTGCCTCCATAGGAACTGCATTACCCACCATGGCTTACATTAAAAATCTAATTGCATCCAAGGAGGTAGTAGAACCTGCTGCCCCCTCAGTCTCTAAAGTTACCACACCCCTCCAGTTACCACATCCGTGACCTTTTTAGGGTATTTGAGGCTCTTTGGCTGCTGCTGTAAGTGCAGAAGGGAATCTGTATGTCACCTTCTGCTTTGATTTTTCAGAATCTATAGGATTTTGTTAGTTACTGAAACGTCCACCTTTGGTGGGGAATTCCCACTGCTACTCAATGGCAGCATTTAGCACCAAGCCAAGATTTCCTATCTAGTAATGAAACAAAAATAAAATAAAAAATGTTCACCTGCTGTGCACTTAGCCTCACGCGCCAGAGTTTACTGGTAGTCTAGAGCGTTAGCCACTCTTGTGAGTAGAGTCTCAAGCAGTTCAGGAGGATAAATTCTGTACAAGCTAAGCTCTTTCTCATGAGGTCCCACAGCTTGGGCTCTAGCCTGAACCTGAACATCTGCACTGCATTTTACAGCCCCATAGCCCGAGCCCTGAGAACCCGAGTCAGCGGATCCGAGCCAGCCTTGGGGGTTTACTTGCTCAGTAGATGTACAGGTCTGTCACATCTTGTGCGCATTTAACATGAACAATTTCAGCTTTAGGCGGTTGGCAAACCCCCCCCTCCCAAAAAAAAAAAAAAGGAAAAACAACCATTTTAATACTGTACCTGTAGTGCGGGCGATTCCGCCCACCATTACACTCAATGTCATTTTGACTATACACGATTTTTGCTTTACACGCTGACTGCAGAATGTAACCCCAGCATAAGATGCAACAGGCCTGTACCCTGAATCAGAAAACTGTTCTCCTTCAGCAGGCAGGGGAAGAAGACTTAAGAAGAGTCTGATCCCCTTTAAAAAAAAAAAAAGCTATAGATTCTTCTGGAAAAAGAGGAAGAAATAGGGAAAGTCTCAGGCGCCAGGGCAGGCCCCTGAACTCCCAGGTGGGGTGAAGCTATCTTGAGGCAATGTAAACACTTTCACCTACATAACCTGTTAGTTTCACTGCCTGGCCTCTGCCAGTGAGCTGAAGGAAAGCCACCAAGGGCTTGGGAGGAGACCCAACTCGTATCCTTTAGTACAGATCATCCTGCCCACCACCTCAGGAGGGATCTCACAAGGCAAACACTGTTCTATCTTATCTCAGTGTCTCAAGAACAGCCATGAAAGATTCCAATTTTTTAAAGTTCACATAGGCTCAGAATAGGAATGAGCTGTTTCAGTCCAGAGTTTATTACCAAAATTGACATCTGGGATGGAAAAAGTAACTTAAAAAAAACCCTAAGTACCTGAAAACAGGAGCTTAAGGATGAGCATATCGAGTTCATGCACATATTAGGAATGCTCTCAAAACAGAACTTCAGTGTAGTGACGTTGTTATTAAAATGTGAGAAACAGCCACAAGATTTGAAGTCTGGAAAACATGCCTTACAATACATTTGTTTCTCTGCTCTTGACAAATGCAACCTTGCCCCACTTATATCCATTCAGAATGGTGCTGCAAAGATCATTTTCCTATGACCAAGTAAATCCTTTCTTGGCATCCCTTCGCTGGCTAATCCTTCTCTATGCATCAAATGTAAGTGACTCGTCTTCATTTTCAAGGCCCTTCACAACCTATGCTCACACTCCTGAGCATCTTTCACTACTTAGATGTTGATTCCTGCCTCACCACTGGGCTGAGACCATAGCCTGTCATCCTGGCCAATCCTGTCTCATTGGGTCCTTGTACAAATATAAGAATGGCCACACTGGGCCATACCATAGGTCCATCCAGCCCAGTATCCTAGGTCGCCTAAATGGTTGCACTGGCCCTGAATGCACTGCTCCAGACTAGGGACCGAGTGGCTAGGCAGCAGTTCTGCAGAAAAGGACCTAGGGGTTACGGTGGACGAGAAGCTGGATATAAGTCAACAGTGTGCCCTTTTTGCCAAGAAAGCTAATAGCATTTTGGACTCTACAAGTAGGAGCATTGCCAGCAGATCAAGGGACGTGATCATTCCCCTCTATCTGGCACTGGTGAGGCCTCATCTAGAGTACTGTGTCCAGTTTTTGGGCCCCACACTACAAGAAGGATGTGGAAACATTGGAAAGAGTCCAGCAGAGGGCAACAAAAATTATTAGGGGGCTGAAGCACATGACTTATGAGGAGAGGCTGATGGAACTGGGATTATTTAGTCTGCAGAAGAGAAGACCGAGGCGGGATTTGATAGCTCCTTTCAAGTAGTTGAAAGGAGGTTCCAAAGAGGATGGATCTAGACAGTTCTCAGTGGTACCAGGTGGCAGAACAAGGAGCAATGGTCTCAAGTTGCAGTGGGGGAGGTTTAGGTTGGATATTAGGAAACATTATTTCACTAGGAGGGTGGTGAAGCACTGGAATGGGTTACCTAGGAAGGTGGTGGAATCTCCTTCCTGAGAGGTTTTTAAGATCAGGCTTGACAAAGCCCTGGCTGGGATGATTTAACTGGGGATTGGTCCTGCTTTGAGCAGGGAGTTGAACTAGTTACCTCTTGAGGTCCCTTCCAACCCTGATAGTCTATGGGTACGTTCTACTACGGACTACTATTCGAATTTGCATAAACGTTTTTTAAAAAAGATTTTTAAAAAAAAAAAGTTGCGCACCACACACACAACACATTAAATCGTGGTGTGCGTCCATGGTCGAGCGAGCGTTGATTTCTCTGCTGTGGGGCACTGTGGGTAGCTATTCCCAGTTCCCCCCCGCCCCCCCCGCCCCATTTCGGTTTGAGATGTGCCTGATGGGGGGGGGGCAATAATTGTGGCAGGTGGTGTGTAAAAAATGTCGTCAGTCACTTCCTCTGGGAAAGCAACGGCACAGACAATTTTTTTCTTTTTTTTTTTGGCAGATGCCATAGCATGGCAATCATGGAGCCTGTTTTTTTTTTTGTGACTGTCCGTAGTGTGTACTAGATGCCTGACAGGAGCGATTCAGCGCAGCAGCACAGCAGCATTTTTTTTTTTTTTATTTGAGAGATGGTTATCAGCCATACATACCATACCATCATACCATAAATACCATAAAAAGGGGGGCATGGCTACCAGTCCTTTTTCTTTTTTCCATTGCTGCTGTCATAAGTGCCCTGCTGCCTGGCTGCTGCCCAGCCAAAAAAAAAAAAAAATGGATTGACTCTGAGTCAATCCCCTCTTTTCTTCTAAAAAAAAGAGAATAGAATCAGTCCTGCCTAGAAAGAAGGTGTGAGAAGAGAAGAAGAGAAGAGAGAGAGAGAGCACAGCTGCTCTGTGTGTGCTGATCCAGAGAAAGCTATTCAGCTGTATGCTATTCAGGGGGCCTGCTGCTGCAACCCCCCCTCCTGTTGATCCCCTCTTCCCTCAGCTTTCCCTGGGCTATTGTGTGTGTTCCCCCCCCACTATGATGAAAGAATATAGACATGATGAAGAAGTGAGATGTTGTTGAGATATGCAGAGGACAGCAGCACAGGCCAGAGAGGTGAGAGTCAGGGGAGACAGTAGAGGAGTGTGTGGAGAGAGAGGAGCCTCTCTAGCTTCAGGCTTTTGGAATTTTTTTTTCTTTGGGGGGGTGGGGGCTGGGGGGGCTCAGCAGCTCTTGTTATGTACATATGACGATACCATTAGGCACCACATACCAGACCACCCAAGGAAAAAACGACCAGGCCTGATCAGCCTCTGTGCCAAAAGTAGGTTAGTGGTCAGTCAGTCCTTGCACTGCCACCCATGATGAGCTGGATGAGATGAGGACAGGTACCAGTCAGCAGCCATCAGCATAGAGCAGCGTGGGGGGAGGGGAGCAAGTTGAGTGTGCTGCACCATCTGCAGTATCTGCAGCATCTGCAGCAATCAGTAAACATTTAAAGTATTCAGAGGAGAGTCAGAGGGGTGTCGCTGGGGGTGTGTGTGGGGTGGTGTGTTGCCAAGCTGACTACTGACCCACCCACCCAGTGACCCTGACAAGCACCCTAGAAGAGCTGAGCCAGAGCTTAGGATAACTTTAGCAGCCAGGATGGAGCAGGAACTGTGGGAGTCCTTCAGTCCCCATCCATTTCGCTTTTGATTTTTCCTTTTCTTCTTCACGCTTGCTGCAGTCGCTGTGTCCTGGCTTCCCTGCTATGGCTGGAATTTGAAAAATAAAAAAAAAGGATTCTTTCTGTTTGCTCTGTGATCCTGCTGATTTTGCTGCCCCACTCTTCCCTCTCACGCGCATGGTCCGTGCTGGTCTTTTTTTTTTTGATTTCTTTGATTTGCGACCTGGGTGAACGGAGCTCTGATCGAGCTCAAACTGGGGGAATATTCAAAAGTTCAAAGTTTTCTGGGCTTTCCTGTCTACCTGACCAGTTCAGATTGCGCGGTCACTGGTGCACTGTCGCACTCACTGATAGCTGGATGCAGCGGAGAGCATCATGTCGTATAATAACAATACACACTAACCTAATCCATACTCTTATTACGACTCTAGCGTTACTCCTCGTTTTAAAATTAAAAAATAGAAAAAAAGAATAAAAATGGATATAATGTGTTCCTAGTGTGGGTGTGTTGTGTTGTGGCGGTTTTTTACTTTTAGCGCCCTAAACCGTAGTCAGGCTTATGATTCTATGATAAGGTCAAGATGCAGTGGCTAGAAACTGAAGCCAGCAAAGTTCAAACTGGAAATAAGACAAACATTTAAGAGTGAGGATAAACAACTAATGGAACAAGTTATCAAAGGATGTGGTAGATTCGCCATCACTTGGAGTCCTTAAGGCAAGATGAGATGTTTTTCTGAAAGATACTGTCTAGCACAATCACAAGGTGTTGGGCTAAATGCAAGAATCACTAGGTGAAATTGTCTAGTCTGTATCATGCAGGTCAAACCAGATGATCATAATGGTTCCTTCTGACCCTCAAATCTATGAATATAAAACAGCAGCAGCATGCAAGATTAAAAGACACATACGTAACAGAGGCTTCTGAGGTCATTTCTTCAATCATTATCAGTTTGATTCTAAAACTAAATATGCTGCTTTTGGGGGATGCAGGGGAGAAGGAAAATGTTTATCTCCCAGATCAAACCCTCAAAGAAGCCACTGTGCAAAGAACAATTTCAACTTTGCTTTGACAAACAGAAATACCATGGCCTCGTCAGTTCCACATTATATTCTAGGCCGAATGAATCACTGAGACCTTGAAACGTACTCAACTGTATGGGGCTTTCAGGATTTCCTCCTTTGAACTGAAAGCTATATCTTCCCCCAGAACTGTTCCTGGTGACATGACTGGCCTTACAGGAATAAAGAGAGCTGCCACAAAGATAAATCAAAATTATGAGTGCTCAACTACCTATGTAATCCAACCCATTGTTCTGCTGTATCCACACCATCCTCTCTCTGAATATTCCTAAACCAGTCTGTTCTCCAGGTCAGCTGTCCAATTTTTCAGGGACTCACAGTCCGCAATGTCCGTTATTTAATAACCTGTTCATTATTAAATAAGGCTTTGAGATCTTCATTGTTTTCTCCAACATCATGTGGGTTTCCAGAGTCCTCAGATTTCTTGTCTATTACTGAGGCCTAAATGACAGAAGAGTGCATGAATTTCTTCAGACAAATCAGGCACTTGGTGATGTGTCATTCCTCCAGTGTTTGGCCGAGTAAAAACAAATGCAGAAATATCTAGGTCTCGCGCAGACACACAGCTGAATTCTTGGGCAGCAATTTCAGTTACCCTCAACAGGGCCTTCAACAAGGTAGAAGATCATGGAAAAAGGGCAATAAGTAAACGGCATCCTCAATCTCATACTGTTGAGATCACATCTTTCCCCATCATCACCATTTAACTACAGCTGGTAACAACACCAAATTGCAAATTCAGAAAGAAGGAGAATCCTTTTTGGAGGATCATTAGGAGGATGTGTGTTCGTTTTGTTGTTACCTACTCCCCCATTCACTTTTCAACAAACTGGGACTACCTAAACATAAGGTTAACATGTACTTTCCCATTACATTGTTTTTATTTTCCTCAGTTTAACTCTTAGATCTCAATTCTTCTGTTTATTTGTGTCTATTTAGTGCTTATAAAAAATGCCACTCTACATGACAACTGGGATTGGTGGACAGAGCCCAGCAAAGCAACAAAAGCCTTCACCCCCAGGGAAGGAATTGGCCACAGAACCCAGAAATCAATAATTTACAGGGAACAAAAAAATGAACAATCAGGGACAGTGTGAAGGTCAAAAAAATTTTAAAAATGAAAGAATTGAATGGAGACACCAAGCACAGAAACCTGGGCAATGACCACTGCTCCGAGGTGCCATCGCAGGAGTCCATGGACACTACCCAGTGGAAGTTCCAGATCGCCAGTCTCACAGAACCAAGTTCTCTATTTTTCTTGATAAGGAACAGCATAGACAACTCTCTCATCCCAGATACGGCCTCAAACCTGACCTGAAGGGCCCAAATCTAGGGTGAGAGAGTAGTTAGGTCTCCAAGGCTCATTCAACCCTTGGCCTCTCCACTGAGATGGCGAAGAAGGTTGCCAATTACTGGCACTAGTGTCTGAGATATTGATACGTTTGTGTAAGAACACAAGAACAGCCATACTGGGTCAGACCAAAGGTCCATCTAGCCCAGTATCCTGTCTTCCGACCAGGGCTTTGGAGCGGAGCCCGGAGCTGGAGCATGGAGCAGCTCCGGAGCAGTGGAGCTGCAGGTTTTTGCCTGGAGCTGGAGTGAAGCCAGAGCACAACTCCAAAGCCCTGCTTCCGAAAGTGGCCAATACCAGGTGCCCCAGAGGGAATGAGCAGAACAGGTAATCATCAAGTGATCCATCCCCTGTCGCCCATTTCCAGCTTCTCGCAAACAGAGGCTAGGGACACCATCTCTGCCCATCCTGGCTTATAGCCACTGAACTAAATTGTGTAGATTCTTAACTAAGATTGTATAGATTTTTACACCTTCATAACAGCAGAGCATCTGCTGGGAATGAGGTCACCAAACTCATTTCATACAAGCCTCTGAATATGCATCAAATTCAACAACTTCTGATCACTACAAATATGAATTTGAACTAGCAACCTAGAAGTGAAACATTCTGTATTCCATTATCAACCCCCAAGCCATACAGTCCTTTCATCTCAATTCCCTTAAAACACTTGGTCTGGATACCTCTATGAAAGCTGGATATAAATATTTTTATAGAGGCGTTCCAAATGAGATTTATTCAGATTAATTTTTACTTAAGACTTTTTATTTTTAAAATATTCCCATTTCACTCATATTAATTCTTCCTAAAACACACATTGCAATAAAATATTTATGCAAAAGTTGTGATTTATTTTAAATGAAGAAAACATGAGCTGATTGCAAAAGGCTTTACTAATAAAGAGGAAAACTATTTTAACTTCTGCTGTTTATGCCATTAAATGAAAACTACAATGGGAACACACAAAGCCTGCACTGCTCTGGAATAAAGTCATTATTTTTCAGGATCACTTTAGCAAAGCGATTTTAATAATACACTTTTGTAAAGAGTCCAATACTTTTGCAATTCAAATACCATCTTGTTTGTGGAACTCACACGGAAATGTATACGAGTGTGTAGATGGGAAAACATACATATTAACATGGGCAAAAAATATCGATAATTAAAATCAATAAAGGACTTCCAAGTGCAAACAAGCTTCAGAGAGGTACAGTCTAGTGGACTGGGCACAGGACTGGATGCCTGGAACTTTAGCCCCTCAGAACAAGTGATACAGCGATCTAGTGACTCCCTCTAGGACACGGGTGCCTAACGCGGTGCCTGCGGGCACCATGGCACCCGCGGGGGCATCTAAATGCACCCGCGTCCTGGTCGGCGGTCGAGCATCCGCCGAAATGCCGCCGAAATTCGGCAGCAATGCCTCTGGATGACATCATCCAGAGGCGTCGCCGCCGAATTTCGCCAGCATTTTGGCGAATGCTTGACTGCCGCCACGGTCCTTCGTCTGGCGCCCACCAGATGAAAAGGTTGGGGACCACTGTTCTAGGACCTTGCAGATGCAGGGAGTTTACCAGCTCCCATTTCATCTTCCCCACGTGAGATTGCGCGAGGACTCAGCGTTTGCGAGGCACTGTAAGAGCACGAGAAGTCATCATCATTATTCACAGCTCAGCAGGTTAAAATCAATTGCCTTGTGCAAGCTTCTAGTGTTTTGTTACTAATCCACAGTAAACAGGCAGCAAAATAAGTAGCCATATCATTTTAAAGCTGTGCAACTTTGGGGTTTTTTTGGTTTTTGGGTTTTGTTTTTTTTAAGTTTGGAAAGACAATTTAACTCTGGAAATGTGCCAGAGAGAACACAATTAGAGGGAGCCCTGTATATAGCCACCAAACAGGTACAGCAAGGACAACAGCACTGCAGGCTTCCCCCCCACAGCATCACCAGCCTGCTTCAGAGGCCCATGGAGCAGGGACGGGGGCAAGGCTGTCTGTCAGGATCTGTACTTCACCACCAAGACTGTCAGCTGTGGTGACTGCGGTTTGGAGATGTCCACTATCCATTAGGAACTGGCAAATGACATACAACCCACAATTCGGTTCACCTAAGGCATCCAACAGCCATCAAACGGTAGTAACTCTTAGTCACTTCTACCTTGGCTGGATGTGACGCTGAGACAGAGGTGAAACACTGCACATCCATTGCCAACCCCTTGAGCCATCTAGTTCTGCTGTGCAGCATGTTAACGTCATGTGAAAAGCAGAACAGTATCTTTGGAGTCATCAGAACAGAGGGGTGAGACAGGGCTTTTTTTATTTGCATTTTGTATTTGCTGTCAGCCATGCTGAAGAGACTGGTGAAATGCTTTTAACTGAGCTAAACGTTCTGTTAATCTATTTCAAAATTAAGTGCTGCTTAGAAAGAGATCCTGGTTGTCTCCCTATAGATGAATTTCACTCTTTTTTTATTTCCACTGACAGTACAAAAATCTCTCTCTGTATATTACGGGGATTCAAGTTTTTCTTTCCACGGTCACCAAATGTTGCTCAACTGTACAAGGAGGATTCAAATTCCCCCTTCCAGCCGTTACAGTGAGCTTACTTACATCATGTGTTTGGAAAGGAGATTTTTCAACAAAGGAAGTGAAGCGCTTAGCCATGCTGTCCAAGACTATACGGATCAGTGACCTTCAGCAGCATACAGACCACCGCTGTGACATCACAATTTCCACAACATGGCTCAAATAGATGCACATACCAGGAGAATCTGGAGTTTCAATCTTTGTTTATTTGTTTGAGGAGGGAATTTTCTCTCCTTAATGGCCGGCCTTTATTACAATTTTTGGAAATTTTATTTTAGAAACCGGGAAAACCAGGTAGACCACCTGAGATGGAACATTTCATATGCAAGCACTTACCGGTGATAGTAGCAGAAGGCATGCTGATTAGTTCACAGTATATTAGTCAGGGCTTCCATTAACACAACTAAGGGCTCATCAAGGAAGGAAAATGTGAAATCATTTCATTGCTATTACTCTCCTGGAATGCCACATTTTAACAGCTGGCCTGAGTATAGTTGGGTGACACAAGGGAGAGGAAAGCTTAATACAAGATTAAAAAATATGGACTTAGTGAAGACAAATGTTTAACACAGGTATACCTACCCTCCCTCCGCCCAAAACCCAGATTTCATTACCTAACCAGGTTTCTCAACCTGCCACCTAGCGGGCTCCAGCCTGAGAGGGTGGCACCAGACAGCAGCTGCATGGGGCTGATGAAACCTGGCATCAAAACAAGGTGGCCAAAAATTAAAGCAGCCCAAGTTTAAAAAGAACTCATTTTTAAATTACACTCTCAAAAAGAAAAGCCGATCACAGAAAGTTTTGAAGCAGTTTTGATAAATGATATAAGCAGCTCAAAGGATTAACCCAGAGGACGTGATCACATCAAGTGCCTGCCAGAACACTACAGTCAAACACAGCATCATGATTTTGGTGTTGATGAATTACCCAACGGAGAGGCTAACGTTTTACCTTTGCTTAGCCCTTGCTTTGGAAGAACCACAATTTAGAAGATTCTTCCTCCCCAGTTATGATTAAAAAAAATAAAAAAAACCTTTCAAAACTTATTTTTTCTATGTGTAGTACATTAAAAGTACCTCCAAGAGCTAAACACGATGTTATCCTTTATAGCTTTTAATTGGTGTTGTTAAACTGCTTTTTTGTTGCAAAAAAATGAGAGGCAATTCAGAGAAGCCCAACACAAAATGGGCTGTGGAGAGATTGATGTATAAGAAAATTAAACAGGAGGTAAATATGTATAGCTTAGCTAAATGGCAACTAAGTGAGAAAATAACCATCTACCAGCAGCTGTACAAGGGAACATAACTAGGAGTGATGGGACGAAATCAACAGAAAGAAAATTTAAGCTGAATATTAGAAAAAAACCCATCTTAACCACAAGAACTAGTAGACTGTGGAACAGTCCCTACAGGGAAGTGGTGGAAACGCCTGTTGGCGGACGCTGAAACTACACCAAACAAAGCACTGGGAAATGTATTGGATGGAGCTAACCTACCTAGCCCCTATGGATGGATTAGATGACCTAATAGCAGGGCTTGAAAAACCATTCACTCACACCAGCTGAGTGGGAAGCCTGCTCTGTTGAAAAGGGATGTATATCAACTACTTCCAAATCTAAGCTTTCTGAGCATGTTAATAGAGATCACAAGAAATTAAAAGCCAGTCTAGTTCTTATGCTTGTGAAGGTAACAATGTAAACATGAACCACCAGTAAACCAATGCAGTACTGTCCTCCTGAGTCTGCAGCACACACCACCAGCATCTTTCCTGCTGCTAAGACCCTTGCCAAGTAGCAGGCATGAAACTGACAGGACTGATCCGTTTCACAGCTGCTATTCAGATTCATGTTAATTTCATACTCCAAAAGCTGCTGGCTTGGTAAAACATCTTGGGCAGCAACACAGGTAGGCACTAGAAACAGATACCGGCTAGGAGTAAAAAAAACAAAACAAAAACAACCAGAGGCTGGGGAAGGTCTAATGGACACCTCCTCCTGGGTGACTCCAGCAACAGACAACAAGCACCAGAGGTAGAGAAGAAACAGAAAGCACCTTCCTCTTTCTAGCAGCTACAAGAGTGCAAAGTTCCAAATTTATAAGACCAAGTTCAGCATCTTCTTAATTCCAGGTATCTGGTGTCAGGACAGCCAGGCACTTTTCCTGGACCTCACACATGAAGCTCTTTTCTCATCTCTCCCCACTCATCTTATGTAATTACCTCTGAATTAGGAGATGTCTTAAATGTTTCAAGATCCGCCTAATAGGTCTTCTCCATCCCTAACTCTATAACCATGCTATTTTCCCCCACACTAACTTTGTAGAGCGAATCTTCTTGTTGCTGTTCTTTAAAACTTTAAATGATTCTACTACCACCAGTAATTGAGATTATATAATTTAGGCGCAATAAACAAATAAAGTTACTGGGCCGTGATCTTACAAATGTTGACACATAAGCACCGTTACTCCTATGAATAATTCCAGAAAAATCAAAGTTGTAAATTCCAAGAAAGATTCCAGTGATCTAGATTCTGATAAAGATGTCAATCACTGTGTACAAGTCCCTTCTACTTAGCCACACATGGCTATCGTTTCTGAAAGTCATATTGCTACTTATGAGGCAGCTATTGTTTTGAAATACTAATAGATTTGCTTGCCTGACCAATATTAAGGACTTCCATTAATTATTCCAAAGCTGAAAATATGATGCTGTGAGTCACTGAGGACCTCCTGCAAGGTGCTGATACTTTCTGCTCCCATGGCCACTTAACAACCAGAGTCAGGCTCTACAGTCTTACTGTAAGACAATTTCTATTATAAACCTGGTTTTGATCCAACTCTAACTCAAATTAAAAATTCTCAAACCTGACCTATAATGCATACTTCATTTTACTCCAAAGAATTTGGGGAAAGTTGGTTCATTTTTGGTCTGCTCACAAGTCAAATAGATTGGCCTAGTCCATGCTTACTTAAAAATTATTTTCACATTCATCCCCAATGAAAACCAGGACTTTGGATGACTTAACTTTTTAGAGTGCCTATTCTTTGGAAGTTTAGTTATTTTTCCACTAACAAAAAGTCTTCAGGCATCCTGGCAAAGCAAATGCCACCTGCTTCATATATCCAGAGAGCAGGGAAGATAGACACACACACACACACTCCAGAGTCCAGTGGTTATAGCACTGACCTGGTAGGTGAAGATAAAGGGTCCAGCCTCTCTGGTCCAATCACGGTATAATTACTCACGCAAAGAGGAACAGCTTTGAGAGGAGAGATTGAGGCAGGCCCCACATCAGACTCTCCCATAGCTCAGTGGTTAGCACACCCTAACCCTCTTCTGCCCCACTCAGGCAGAAGAAAGTGAATCTTCGCCTCCCGCATCCCAGACAAGTGCTCTCTAACTGATCTAAAGGTATACCGTGGGCCCCACCACCTCTTCCCAATTTTGGGCAGTGAGGCAGGGGTCTAACTCATTCCTGCAAGAACCTACCTGGGCATGATCACTGGCAGAGGTAGGGGCCTCCCTGCCGCCTGGACTTAGGCACCCAGAGCAGTGGATCACTTTCCTCCCCCACCATGTACTGTACAGGTAGCTGAGGCGCCTACCTCAGGCTTTGTGGATCACAAAGCTGTTCCTGTAATTTTCTAGGGGCCTAAAAGTTAGTCCTCCTGACACTGAGCGTTGCAATGCCCAAGTTCCTTCGTGGATCCAGGCCTTACGGTCTAATTTAAGGAAAGATGTGACAAGTGGATGCAATCGATCAGAAGGAGGGTGGGTAACAGTGACAGGAAAACATGGTTACATACACTGTGCACCATCTACATCAAGAAGAAAATTTCAGTGACACCTTCTGGCTACCTGCCTCTGGTATGGAAAACTCTAGTAGGTAGATATAGCAGAAGTTGTCTTAGTTATTTAAACTACTGAATTTTCACTCCTAGTCTTTATAGACACTCAAATTTCTGAAAACAGACAGGACTATATAGCAAGAGCTAATCAGAAGAATGGAATATTAACGTACTGTACAAGATAAATAACATGTTGTGGCTGCTTCTGACTTCACTGCAGTATAACTGGAGGCCAAATACACAACTGCTTTATTTCTCTCCTGCAGAATCCAGCAAAGCCACTTGTTTGTGACTAAACAGTTAGTTAAACTATGTTATCCAATGCAGGATGTTGTTCCCTTACTTTATGCAGCATTTTCAGTGCTGCCAACAAAACAATGTGGATGAGATCCACAGGAGTTTCATTTTGTTGTATGTATCCATCTAAGTTTTGTACACTGCAGGGTTTGAAGTTTTCTACTCCACTGGTGATGCAACTATCAAAACACCACAGAAAGTACTGGAGTCTTCCATAAATAACAGCAGAGGACTACACTGCTGCAACATTATATCTGCACATTTAAGAGAAAAAAGAAAATAAGTCAAGAAATGCAAAATTTAAAACTTGCACAATATTAACTCAGTCAAGAGGCTTTATGTTTTATAAATATACTGTTTAATACACTATAAAATACCATCAACTTGAAATCTAGTCAATTTTCTAAAACCTGAGTTAAAATTAGTTTCTAATATGATAACTGCCTGAGCCCTCTTTCAGACTTTTTAGTTTTATAATCACACTTTTTTATTTTACAAAAAAATTTATCTCTGCGCTGTTGCTGTGTGAAAGATACATACATATCAAGGAAACTGACTGATTATATACAGACAGCAATGAAATTGACCAAACACACAGACAAAATTTTATATTTTTTCAGTATACTTGGGATATTTGACATCTTAAAACCCCAGTCATGCAAACTGCTCCTTGCAGGCACCACCCCTAGACCTACACGCAACCCTGCTGAATTCAGCCACGTTCTGCACAGGGTACACTGCATGGCAGCCATGAAGGACTGGGTTGTTAGATGTTACTTGTAACAATCAGTACAAAGTTTTCAGACAGAAATAAAATCCTTAAGGGTCCCTTTACAAGGAAGGCTTAAGAAATACAAGAATAGCAGCACTACATATGTGCAACCTAGCCAGGTTAACTTTTGTATTTCAGAACCTGGTGATTTGAAATGTGTGATCTTAATGTCACATTAACATCAATGTTCTGCACTTAATTAATGTCAGCATTAACAATCCCAATTCAAGTTTGAAGTTCAAATGATTTGTAGCAGATTCTACTGCATGGGCTCAGAAATGATTCTTCAATTATTTATCAAATTTAGACAGAAAGTCACACTCCCGCTAAACCAAGGTTTCCTTTTGCGCCACTTTTAAGTGCTCTTTAAACCACGGTGTCTTGAGGGCTTGCAGCTCTGTTTGGTACAGCATTTCAGTAGTTTCCAACAAAAAAGCAACTTCAGCAACAATCTCTGATCTTGTGTATTGTAGTTATCCACCTTGAACGAGCTGGCATCTCACCCATGGAAGAGAGGAAGGAGGATCTTGTGGTGAAGGCATTGGTCTAGGATTTTAGAGATTGGGGTTCAATTATCCGCTCTGCCACAGACTGCCTGTTTGATGTTGGGCACTTGAGTTCATTTTTCTGTGCCACGGTTCTCCACCCGCAAAGTGGCAATACCACTCCTCTACTTCACAGGGAGTGTTGTGAAGATAAACCTGTTACTGGCTGTCAGGTGTTCAAATACCGGTGTTAAACACCACAGAAGGTCTTGAAAATAAATTAATTATAGACTCATAGAAGAAGGTTGAGGGGGGATATGATTGCTCTTTATAAATATATCAGAGGAATAAATATTAGGGAGGGAGAGGAATTATTTAAGCTTAGTATCAACGTGGACACAAGAACAAATGGATATAAACTGGACTCTAGGTAGTTTAGACTTGAAATTAGACGAAGGTTTCTAACTATTAAAGGAGTGAAGTTCTGGAACAGCCTTCCAAGGGGAGTAATGGGGGCGAAAGACATATCTGGCTTTAAGACTAAGCTTGATAAGTTTATGGAGGGGATGGGATGATGGGGTAGCCTAATTTTGGCAATTAATCTTTGATTATCAGCAGGTAAATATGCCCAGTGGTCTGTGATGGGATGTTAGATGAGATGGGATCTGAGTTACTACAGAGAATTCTTTCCTGGGTGCTGGCTGATGAGTCTTGCCCACACGCTCAGGGTTTAACTGACCGCCATATTTGGGGTCGAGAAGGAATTTTCCTCCAGGGCAGATTGGCAGAGGCCCTGGAGGTTTTTCGCCTTCCTCTGCAGCATGGGGCATGGGTCACTTGCTGGAGGATTCTCTGCAGCTTGAGGTCTTCAAACCACAATTTGAGGACTTCAATAACTCAGACGTAGGTTAGGGGTTTGTTATAGAACTGGATGGGTGAGATTGTGTGGCCTGTGTTCTGAAGGAGCTAATTTAGGCAAAGAGAGGGCAGATCCAGATGTCTTTACCTAGGAACTCAAAGCCTAGAATTCACGGGATTAAGTTATCAGCATTGTCCATTAACTCCCAAATACAGATGTTTAAGGATAAGAGCCTTACTAAGGAAGAGCTGCCGCAGGAAGAATTTACTATATTGACAAGACGCACATCGTGGGGGCTGGTGATTGAATCATTATGAAACACGAGATGTTGGCTGAGTGGTAGAGCTTACTGGATAGACTGGTGTTCCAATCCAGCATAAACACTGACATTCGGAGTCAACTCTCAAAGCAGACATGCCTGACAGATAAAGGCAGAGGATGCAAAGCAGGTGAAATGGAGACTGAGGAGATTTTGTACAAGTTTGCTTTGCCCTCATTCATTTCAATAAATGGGGGACAGAGCCCGAAATTTGTGGAACCAGCTGCTTGCTGCTCTCAGCTGTGAGAGTTTGTCTTGTGTTTGAATAATCAAGGCTAATACTGTAACAAGGGATAGAGGAAAGATGGTCCAGTGGTTAGGGCTAGGGAGACAGGTTCAATTCCTCTGTGACCTTGGGCAGGTCATTTAGTGTCTCTATGCACTTCAATTCCCCATCTGTGAAATGGGGATGATGATACTTCACAGGGCTGTTGTAAGAACAAATGCATTCAAGATCGTGAGGCACTCAAATACCACAGTGATAGAGGCCAGGTAAGTATGAGAAAGGAGAAAGTCTTTTTCCTACAGCACTTACAGGCTCTGCAGACCTGAGCTCTTCTGATATCAGTGTACAAAGTTTCTGAAGTCAAATCTTGGCAGACTCATCTAGCCTT
The DNA here is from genome assembly GCF_016161935.1 of Mauremys reevesii. Lineage (NCBI taxonomy): Eukaryota > Metazoa > Chordata > Testudines > Geoemydidae > Mauremys > Mauremys reevesii. Next base: position 105,801,909 of record NC_052630.1, on the reverse strand, counting down.
TGCAAAACCAAACTGTTTACTTTAACCATGGTTGCAATAGCTGAGCTTCCACTGTATTGCAGTGTGCTGAGACAGCGAGTCATAACAGCGCGACATCCCTGCATAGGAGAACATACAGAACAGCTAGATCATGTGTATTTCATGATTTCCAGTGGTCTAATACCTATTCATAACTTACTGAGGTTTGCGCTCATGTGTTGGAACTGGCTTGAGGGTTATTTCTCACTGTATTGTATAATCTTGGCTTTACTCTCCCTCACCTGCACTAAATACAGACAAATTGTCTAGAGTGTTACCTCATTTTTAGTGTGTTAAATAGACTTGTTCTTCTGGGGGTGGGGGTGTAATTAACTCAATTTGTGACAAATAAAAATGTCAACAACCAGTACAGACTTCTCACCAGTTTTTGGCAGTGGCTGTGATAAGGCTACCGGCAAACTGTGGCCACAAGCATCAACGGTTTCAGCACGGAAACTTCAGATTCTCCAACCAGATCCTCTCCTGTTATACCTGAGCTCTACTAGACAGACTCGGCAAATGTTCAGCTTCCTCGACTGTGCAGTTCTCACCCCTATACCAGACAGGAGATGACGTATCCCGTAAGAGGTATACCAATTGTATGCATTAACCAGTGGAATGGCTCCAAAATACATACCATGCAGCAATCTGCTTAAGAATTCAGTGTCAAATTATTTGCAATGAGAGGGCACTATTTCCTTCTTTGCTGGGCAAACAAAGATGGGGAGCAGAGGGAACTGCAGGTGGCTGCCAATACACACACATACCGCAAACTTTTACTACAGCAAAGCCTCACACTGATTCCAACTCTCACCCTCAATTCCTCTCCGGGCCTTCTTTAGTCTCTTTGCAAAATATACTTCCACGAAGCAGTATGTCCTTTTCTACGCCTCTCCTTACCCTTCACCCTCTTCACTGCTGTCTCCCTAAGTCTCCAAAAGAGAGGTGCAAGGATGGCCAAAAAGAGGGATGTAGGGATAGACCCAGCCAGCCAATACAACTGATAGAGCAGTAGTCCTGCTTCATTACCGCGTTCACACGTGGGTCAGAATACCACCCAAACAGCTCCAAACTGTGACTTGCACTTCAGTGCTCTTTGTACCACAGCTCTGCCCATTGGAGTTATTTTGTATACTCATCCTACGAATCACCTTTCCCAAATTACTCCCATTGTGTGTATCCAGAGTGTAGGTTTGCCCTGTAGGGTACGTCTACACAGCAAAGAAAAACTCTTGGCTGGCCCATGACAGGCTGCGGGGGGGGGCAGCATTTGTGTGTAGATTTCCAGGCTTGGGCTAAAGCCCAGGCTCTCAGACCTCAGGGTCTACACATAGCAATGAAACAGCCCCACAGCCCGAGCCGGCCAGCATGGGCCAGCCTCAAGTTTTTCTTTGCTGTGTAAATATACCCAAAGAGTCTCATCTTGTCTTTGTGGGTGTCTGCACCTAGAAAGGAAAAGTCTCTGCTTATACTTGGGTTTCTTTTTTCCAATACCATATTTGAAGAGGGAAAAAAAACAGATACTTGAAATCTTAACTGGTCCACTGGCATTCTATTGGAACCAAAAAGAGCATTTAATGCCATGAGTTGACAAGGGAATTAAAGAAACGGGCGTGGGGGGGAGAGGAGAGAGAGAGAGAAACAACCAAACACGTTAAAACATTAAGCATCTGACTTCAATCCACAAAACCAAATTCAATATTAAGGCAGAAATTATCTCCCTAACCTACACAGTGTGCCTAGGTATTGGAGAGAGCTTATACATACTGAAATAAGTAGACATAACAGACAATTTTGAACCTATCTCAGAACTTCCTTACTATTGTCGTTTTAAATTAAATTCGTTTGCATGCCTATTTGTATTATAGGCCCCAACCAAAATCATAGCCCCGTTGTTCTGCGCGTTGTATGGCACACAGTGGAGATAGTCATATCATTACACAGTAGAATTCCTAAAGAACTGCTAAGATTTTAAACCACACGTGAAAGAAAAATCTTAAAGGAGACATCCTTTAGCCAAGGTAAAAGAGTTGTACCTTAATTTTCTGATGAATATGCCTTAGTGAGTCTGCAGTACCCATGTCTGCATCATCGGGGATACACACTATATCTAATTTCATCTTTGTGTCTAGGTTTAGCAGCTTCTGGACTTCTTTGGTTGTAACCACAATGACCTCTGTAGTAGAAAAGAAGAGAAGGGTAAGGGGAAAACAACAAGGCAACAAATATTAATGTATTCATCTATCCAATGCACAGGACACACACACACACACACACACTTTCAGACTTTCTCCAACTTCCACTGTGCTTTATGAATGGATTTAGTCCTTTAACAGAGTTCTTCAAATCCAAAAAAACAAGTTCCAGATTAATAAATTTCACAGAACTAGAGGATTAAGTTTTTGACTGACATGAAAGTAATCTCTTGTACATTTTTTTTTTTTATCATGAGAGACATAGTATGGAATTGAGAGGGCAGCAGGGAACATTTCCTGGTACTGTTAGCAAGCGATTTACCGTATATACTCATTCATTAGCCCGGTCATTTATAAGCCAACCCCCCAAAATGGTTAGGTAAAAATAGCAAAAACTGTATGATCCTTTCATAAACCGACCCTGTCTTTCAGGGGTTGGCAAACTTTGGCTCCCGGCCCATCAGGGTAAGCCAGTGGCGGGTTGGGTCATTTTGTTTACTTGGAGCGTTTACTTGAGGGGCTCCATACCTGCAGACGCTCCAAGTAACAAAATGTGCCGACCCACCAGCAGCTTACCCTGACGGGCCGGGAGCCAAAGTTTTCCAATCCTTGCTATATTTTAAAAGCTGGCATCACAAGAAACACTCAAAAGTTTTGCTTGAATTATTTTAATGTAATCTAACGAAAACCCTGTTGTTGTTATAATAATACAGAATTCATGAGCAGCGGCGCAATTATTGTTTGCTTCTGCATATTCAACAACTTTAAGTTTGAATGCTGCATCATAAGCAGACCTTTTTCTTTTGATTTCACTGTTGTTCATTTTAAATACGAGTATGAAAATAGATTATTGTAGTTATAGATTTTGTAGGACTTTATATAGGAATGTCACCTGCTTTATCACTAATTATTATTGTTCTTTGTTTATTTCAAAGCAGCCCTGTAGATTGGCATGTCCGTAGGGATAACAGGCAATTTCAATCTGAATAGAGATTCCATCGATCCTGCATGTTATATTTTCATATTGGCTCGAGACTTGTGAGGTCCATTTCAAGCCAATCTAGTCCACTAAACAAAGCCTTTGCAACTTTAAAAGGCTGCACTATTGACATCAATAAATGGGTCAGCAAACTTTGGCTCCCGGCCTGTCAGGGTAAGCCGTTGGCCGGACATTTTGTTTACTTGGAGCATCTACAATGTATTAGATATTCAATGCAATGATTCCATAGAGTCTAAAATCATCAAATTTTGGTGTAGACCCATTTATAAGCTGACCACCGCTCTCTGATGTGTCACTTTTTTACCAAAAACATTCGGCTTACGAATGAGTATATATGGTATTTAAACTACATGTCTGATAATGTCTCTGACACCTTGAATATCCCTGTCTTGGTGCTCCTAAGGATCAGTAATTTTAGCAATGAGGGATACAGAGTTAACTTTCTCCCCCTACCTCTCAACTTGCACAGTTCACTCTAGAGAAACACCAAACATGCTATTGGAGACAATAGTTAAATCAACTCTCCTAGCGCCTGCCTGAGAGGTAAATGGAATAGTATGACCTAGTACAACACAGTTGGGTTCAATCTAGATAGGAAAGACAGAAAGGACATGGGGGATGGAGTGGTATGTGGGAGCATTAACAATGCCACGGAGATACAGAGGGAAAATGAAGACTATGATGGTAAAGTACTTCAGGTAAGGGAACAAACATTATAAACAAAACATCAACCGCAACAGGCATTTACTACTGACACCCAGGAACGAAGGACAGAGTGAAAAGCAAAACTTCTTGAAATTAGTCTTGAAGTAGATAAAACAAAATACTGTACGCCTGGGGACTTTCCCAAGACTTACGGTAGGTAACAAACACAACCAGACATGCACCAGAAATGTCCCCAAGTTACAAAAGAATGATCCAGTATGAAAAGAATCTAACCAAAGAAGCCATCCTGGATTGACTAATGAGACAGAGGAAATAAATGAACACATGAGAACAATAGGGCAGTTTGGTACCACTGACTAAGAGCTACTTTTCAAAGTTGATTTATTTTGTTTACTAGAATTATAAAGCCAGAGTATGAAGGGAGCATGGGATTGCAACTGATTTTATGTAAAGCAGTTGCTACAGTGTCCCACAAAAAATATATATATAAAAAAATTAAAAAAATCTCAAAATCAAACGAAACTGCCTTGGATTCAAAACTAGCTAAAGGACCTAAAGAAAGGAAAATGATAAACGGCAATGTCTTGAGTTGGGGTGAAAACAGCCAGTGGACCAGGGGTTGTTAGTACATCCAGTCTTATTTGACATTTTTATTAATTGTCTGATTAGGGGAAGACATCAAGTTACTGAAATTCATATACTGAGACCCGTGAACACTGGCAAGAATAGAACAGTGATATAAAAAGACCTAAACAGGTTGGAAATGTTAAAAAAAAATTAATACAGAATTCAAGTATGAGAATATAATTAAGGTTAAGATTTTGTCATGGTTATTTTTAGTAAAAGTCACAGACAGGTCACGGGCAATAAACAAAATCTGACAGAAGCTAAGACCTGTCTGTGACTTTTGCTGCTGTGGCTCCGTGGTTTCCCCCAGAGGGGGCTGTGGGGTTCTCCCTCTGCCTGTGTCAGCTAGGAGCTGCAGCAGGGCCCCCGCTCCACTCACGGCAGCTGGGAGCTGCAGGGTGACCATATTTCCCAAAGAGAACATGGGACACCCCCAGCCGCTCACCCAAGGTGTGTCCCCCCACGTGAGGCTGTCGCCTGTCGCTGAAACCTTGCAGGGGGCCCCCTGTCACTGGAACTTGCCCAGAGTCGGGCAGCACTTGGGGCTGAAGCACAGAATGTCACAAAGGTTCCATGACTTCTGTGACGTAGCCTTAAGTATAATTAATGCCAGACAACACGGTTTTATAGAAAAAAGGTCTAATCAAACAAACCTGATTTCATTTTTTTATTAAAATACAAGTTCAGTTGATAAAGGGGATGCTTCTAGTTCCGCAATCATCAGTCCTATCAGGCCTAACACTATGTAACATTTTTATCGATGATCTCAAAGTAAATACAAAATCACTGCTCATAAAATTTGTTGCTAACACAACGATTGGCAGAGTGGTAAATAATGAGGAGGATAAGGCAGTCACACAAAGCAATCTGGACTCCTCAGTAACCTGGGCCCACCTAAATAAAATTCCTTTTATTACAGCCAAATGCAAAGACATACAACTAGGAACATAGAATGCAGGCCATACTGACAGACTGGGGAATTGTATCCTGGAAAGCGATGACTCTGGAAAGGATTTAGGGGTCATAGCCCATAAATAACTCAACAGAGCTCCCAAGGCAATGCTGTGGCAAAACGGGCTAATGCAACCCTTGGACGTATAAACAGGGGAGTAATGAGGAGGAATAGAGAAGTGATTTTACCTCTATCTACAGCACTGGTGAGACAGATGCTAGATTCGAGTCAATTCCACCATACACACACAACCTGACAAAAACACTTTTCCATTGACAATAAAAGACATTTACAGCTAGCTAGGCAAAGTAAGACAAATGCTGCTTGAGAACTTATAAGAGTTTGATTTAAGATATTTACTTTGTATATTTTGACATGTGATGTTGACAATTTGTTTTTTTAACAGTTATAAAACTAACTTTTTGAATCTCAATGTCTACTGGATTCTTTGCTGCTTTTACTGTCATTAAGTAATTATTGTCTGGCCCCCCAATAATTTCTCACAACTGTTTAAATTTAAATTGATAATTACAGTTTAAAACCCATAATTTTACAGAACTGTAAACATTAAAATAAAAATCTAAATTATCGTTACAGATAAACATCCATATTATACATTAAAATTATAAGTTATAAAAAAAACCAGCACTGAATTTCTGTCAAGCCTGTGTGTCATGTAGAGAACTACCCTGCACTGACAGCAAAATGGATAAATTAACCTATGGGTTAGCAACTGGCAATCTCTCACCTTCAAATCCGATTCGCTCTAACAAATTTAATGGGTACCAGATTAAAGGTTTGTTGCCTACTGGCAGGAGGGGCTTCGGGATGCTGGAAGTTAGGTCCATCATTCGGGATCCCCCACCAGCCGCCATCACCACTGCTTGAAACTCCATCTTTACAAACTGCAACTGCAAACATAGGGTGATTTTAGCACCATAGAATAAAGCTTTCAACCCCTCCTCATAATCACCCAAATGATACCACAACATTTCAGTTCAAAGCCCCCCACTTGGGGAAACTATTCATTCCCCAATACCAAATCAGCCATTCTTCTTTGGCAGATTTCAGACAATAGTTTTCTGCTGCTTGAACATTAACAAGTTAAACAACACACAAACATGTAATGAAACCTCAAATACCACCAAATGCTGAGATCTTCAGCGTATGGAGAGTCAAGAACGGTTTAGGCCTGTATGTGTTCAAGAATTCAGAATACCAGTTTCTGCCTGACATGAACATTTTATGTAAAGGAGCAGGGCTGCTACCACATGTAGAGACCCACAGCAGCAACAAGTGCTGTGTTAAAAGCAATAGTGCCATGGTTACCCCATAACAGTGGGCCAGCAGCACTGGATGGGCTGACAACCCATCCTCTGACGCTATCCCAACACAACAGACTCTGAGCACCTGGCGTGCCGCAGAGATGCCATTCCCGGCCGCTCCAGTCACTGTGTTTATCAGCTACCAACGCGGCTCATGGCATTGCCTGTGTCAGAAGTGCCACCTCCTGTCAGGGCAGCTCGCCCCTGCAACGGAGCCCTCGCCACCCCCCAACACAGGTCCCCGGGGCAATTCTCACAGTGTTGGGGTCGCCGGCGAGGTTGGCACTGCCAAGGATGGCAACTGTTACACCCCCATCCCCAGGCCGGGACCAGCCCCTTGCAGCACGAGCAGAGCTGGTCCTGTCCAGGGGTGATAACTGCGCCCCTTCCCCCACCCCCGCAACCAGGGGAGCCCGGCCCTGTCCGGGGATGGGAACCACCCCCGCCCCACAGCCAGGGGAGCCCGGCCCGGGGATGGGAACCGCCCCCCCCCCCGCAGCCAGGGGAGCCCGGCCCTGCCCGGGGATGGGAACCGCCTCCCCCCCGCAGCCAGGGGAGCCCGGCCCTGCCCGGGGATGGGAACCGCCTCCCCCCGCAGCCAGGGGAGCCCAGCCCGGCCCTGCCCGGGGATGGGAACCCCCGCAGCCCGGCCCGGCCCGGGGATGGAACCGCCCCGCAGCCAGGGGAGCCCGGCCCTGCCCGGGGATGGGAACCGCCTCCCCCCGCAGCCAGGGGAGCCCAGCCCGGCCCTGCCCGGGGATGGGAACCGCCCCCCCCCCGCAGCCAGGGGAGCCCGGCCCGGCCCGGCCCGGCCCGGCCCTGCCCGGGGATGGGAACCGCCTCCCCCCGCACCCCGGGGAGCCCGGCCCGGCCCGGCCCGGGGATGGGAACCGCCCCGCAGCCAGGGAGCCCGGCCCGGCCCTGCCCGGGATGGGAACCGCCCCGCAGCCAGGGGCCCGGCCCGGCCCGGCCCTGCCCGGGGATGGGAACCGCCCCGCAGCCAGGGGCCCGGACCGGCCCAGGGATGGGAACCGCCCCCGCAGCCAGGGGAGCCGGACCGGCCGGGGATGGGAACCGCCCCCCCCCGCAGCCAGGGGAGCCCGGCCCGGCCCGGCCCGGGGATGGGAACCGCCCCCCCCCGCAGCCAGGGGAGCCCGGCCCTGCCCGACCCTCCGGGGAAAAGCGGCTCCTCTGCCCCACGGTGGCCGCTCCGCCCCTCCGTTACCTCAGCTGCCGCCTCTACCGGCTTCTCCCACCCTCGCACTGACAGGACAGCAATGGCAGCACCGGCAGCTACTGCGCCTGCGCTGCGGTTACCCAACGAGCGCCGAGAGAATCGATAGGTGGCCGGAAACTACGGGGGGAAGGTGGGGGTGAGCGCCGAGCTATAGATCCCCCAGGAGAGACGGCAGCAAGGACAGAGGAGGAGCACAGAGTCATCGATCCCCAGCAGCCTGCTGCAGGGGGCAGGCCTAGAGAGGGAGGAGGCCCTGGAGTGCAGACAGGGGGGAGCAGCAGGGGCTCATCCTGCCAGCCCCCTCCAGTGGTTGGGCAGGGACGCACATGCTGCAATAAAGGGGGGCTTTCAGGCAGCTGTGGCCCCTGCAGAGCTACTTAGCTGGCTATCAGCACCCAAATACTGCAGGGAGGGGCCACGCCTGGGTGACCCCATTTCCAGTGGGGGGGGGGCTTCCTTGGCAGCTCTGTTTCCTACGGTGTCAGAAGCAGCATGGGCAGCCCACGCATTCAAGCCTCAGGAGTCAGGCCGCAAGTGATCCTGAGATCGGCCTAGCCCTCCAGAGATTTGAGGGGTTCTTTCTTTGCCTGCTGGTTCCAGAGCTCTAAGGTAACACGTGGCTCCCATTTTGGAGCTTTTCTCCCCACGCAGGAGCATCAGAAGCTTGTCTACATTTTAAATGGAAGTTGAGATTCTCACACAATTCCAGACGCGGGGGCTTTAAGAAACCACCAAATACCATGATAGACAAAAGCACATGGTCAAAACATGCTGGCGGCATTGTTACCTCAACAGCACCATGTGTGTATTTCTCGGCGTGGAGAATATCCCCCCCGTAAATGTTATGATTGAATTTGTCAGGAAACACTGAACAAGTGTTGTTAACATCCTCATTCACTGAACTTTAGTCTTTGCTCCAAGCACCATTCATCACGCTCAGCGCTTGTTCCATGGGGCACCTGTTGTCTGGTAAACACCTGATTTTATAGGGACAGTTCTGATATTTGGGGCTATTAGGACCCACCCCCCTCGTGCTTATTCACATTTGCAATCTGGTCACCCTACTCCCCAACTGTTGTTATTTTTGTTATTACCAAATTCCTATTTGATAAGTTGCATGTGGTATTGGAAATATTTTGTGATCAGACAGGGCTCTGTTTCCAATTTGAGCTAAACCGCTGAATATGGACCCCAGATCTCTTTCCTGGCATTTGAACCCCACTTTCCTTCCAAGGCACTCCATTTAAGAAGCATCTGCACTGCTGGATCAATAGAAACTATTTGCACAGATGAATAATATTTTCAAGTCCAACCCAGTAGGGTTCTGGGAAAGCGCCAGGGCTTCCTGACAACAGCTAAAATTATTATAACTGTCTTAATTTCTCCCAGAAGAGGCATTGTTGCAGCCAGTCAGAGACCTCACTGATGCTTGGAAGGCTATCTCAGGACCACCAACCAAGCCCACAGGTTACCTTCTGAACTTAGCAAAGCAGACAACCACTGCTTGCTGTAGCAGCCAGAAACCCTTGCTGACTCCAAATTCAAATCCAAGGAACAGGTTTATTTCAGCATAGGTACAGAATGCCACTCCCCAGGGATCAATTGGGGCTAACAGGCCAAGCAAAGGCTATACATAAAGGCAAAGGCTTCATCTCAGCACACTTTTTATACCCAAGAGGACACCCTACTTTTATCAACACCCCCTCCTCTGATTCGTTGCCTAATAGTTATGGCCATAAAATTCCACACTACACACTAGATTATATAACATGTTATCTACTTGTGACGCTCTGTACCTCAGGGGAACATCGTACACCCCCATGTTCATCCTTATACAATGATTGTGTGGTATCCAGTGCAAAGTTTGTCATGTTGGGTGTCTTTGGAAGGCTCATGATGCACTGAGCATGGTTGTTATAGTGATGTTATAGTAATTGTTGTTACAATGTTATAGTTATGTTACAGGTTATAATTTCATGTATATAGTTATGAGGCTGAAAATGTGTCTTCATGGCTTAAAATAAGCCCAAGCAAAAACTCTACAAGAGCTTAGGGGCAGTTCACACCTCATCATGGCATGTATGGGACAAACCCAGCCCAGCCTCACAGGAACAAAGGACGCTGGACTAGGCAGCAAGGAAAGGATCAATTGGACTCTTGAGTGAGTCTCCCCCCTTCCTTTGGTCAGTCTGGGACTGCGATGAGGTAATGCTCCCCTGACTCTGAAGGGGGTGGGGGGCAAAGCTAAGAGGGAAGAAGGAACATGATAAAGGGGAGAGACATTTGCCAGGCTCTTCCTCTCTCTTTCACCTCCATCTACAGACACCACCACCAAGCGACTGAAGTGCTGATCAAAGGGGAGAGCCTGGCTGTGGTGAGAAGCATCTAAGTTTGTAAGGGCACTGAAAGGGTTAAGATCAGCTTAGAATGCGTTTTGCTTTTATTTCATTTTCCCCTTTCGATGACCCAAATGGCAGCACTTTGGCCTCCGGCGCTGCTCAGAGAAGGGAGCTGCTTATACAACCAAACCCAAGTTAAATTCTGGAGAGAAAAATGTAAGCTGGTGCACGGGGGTCAGCATGAAAATACGGCAGCACGCCCCAGAGCAGAGCAGAGCAGCCCCGGGGCTGCAGGCGCAAGCAGCTGCTCTGCTCTGAGCAGGGCCTGGCCAGCGGCAGAACCCTCCAACCCTGAGCCGGGGCATTTTCCACGAGAGGAGAATGGGTCCTTCTCTCCCAGCCAGGGGGGCAAGACGCTAGAATTGGATCCCAGGTCTCCCATGCACTGCCTGGTGTTCATGCATTGCCTCTGAGCAGACATGAGATCCCTGGATCCTCCATGGAGAGTGACAGCCCACTGGACTCTGGGAAAGCAGGTCACCGGCAGAGCCAGACCTGGAACCCAGGTCTCCTAAGTCCCGGACCAGTGCCTGAGCCTGGACTGCCCTGCTTCCCAAAGGGCAGCACGATTAGACCCAGTTCCAGGGGCAGGACTTGTACTGCTTGATGGGAGTGCACAGGCTGCCTGGCCCAGAGCAAAGCAGAATGATCACACTGCTGCTGTGCAGTACTAATGCATAGAGCTCCATGGGCTGAGCCAGCAGCAGTAGGTATGGGGAGCCGGTGGGGGAATCTATGCTCAGCCGCTTTGCAGGGCACTCTCTGGCGGGCAGCTGGGAGCAGTTTCATGTTAAGACAAAGGCACCATGGGGTGCTGCATTCCCATCCCGAGCCACCCTTGCCGATAATGCACTGGGACATCTCATCAGAGGGCTGAGCACGGACCCAAAGGAGCCAACGCCCGTCTTGATAAGCGACCTGCCCAAAGCCCCTTGTAAGCAACTGATGAGTGGATAAGGCCTCTCCAGCCAGGGTGCAACGTGATCTTTCTTGACTGAAACACCAGCCAGCAGAGCAGCCCCAGGGCCGCAAGCTGGCTTCGCTGGTAAACTCCACCTCCATGGTTGCACTCGGGACTTCACAGCAAGAACTCAGAGCTCCCTACTGCAAAAGCCTCTACCACTTCAACTGAAGGGGAATCTCTATTAGCAGTGAAGGGCCTGGGACACACAGGGAAGCAGATCTGATTCCATCCAGCAGAGGGCAGCACTGCACAGTCACACCAGCCTGCTGAGTCCACTGTGGAGATACACCATGCCAGGTGTGCTGCTTGCTCCAGGGTGTTGGAGTCAAGCTGAAGCAAGCGAGCACCCAGCGGGAGCAGGCTGGATTCTTCACCCATGCAAGCTCACAAGAGCTCCTTGCCCTCTACTGTCTTCCCTGCTCCCTGGCTCAGTCACTCAGCACCCTCTAGTGCTCAGGTAGGTATTGCATGCACAGGACTCACTCCGTGCTAGTCAGACAGCAGTGGCTAGCACAGAGGGTCTTGGCCAACAAAAGACAGGGGTAAAACAAGCCCGGATGGGGAATCAGACAAGCCACAAAACTGGTTTTCAGTATAAAATTGGTTATTTGACAAAATGAAATGTTTCCTGCAAAGCGCCTGCTTTCTGCAGGAAATTTCAATGTATTAAAGCCCAAACATTTGACAGTAGCAGGCTTTGGGCCACGCAATACTTCCGCTTGGCTACGCTGCTATGGAGCCTCATGGAATTAATCGTAGTCCAGTTTCCCCTTGTCCCCTTTCTCGTCTCTGGGCCAGGCTCCCCAGCCAAACTACATCTCCCAGGATGCATACTGGCCATGGACTCCCAGGATGCAACTGCCATACTTTACCATGAGGGAAGTCCATGGTGCATCATGGGAGATTGAGTTCAACCAAGGAGACCAACCTATGGAGGAGAACAGGAGAATGAGGCACTCAAACTATAGCTCCCATGATGCACTGCAGCAGCATTTCCAAATACAGATATTTGCAGGCTTTTGACTTTCTGGTGAAAACTAAAACTTAGGTAGAAATTTTCAACAAAACCTTTTTGAAATCAAAACTTTCCATGGGAGGGGGGGGAACCAACACCATTTTCCAACCAGCTGTACTTGCCAAAGTGTCTGTATCAGTGCTGCCCCCTAGGGGATGGGACAACAACTGCTCACCTGTGCACCTTAGCCTGTATAGTGCTAACCCTGATTCCACCCTAGGGTGGGAAGGGGCTGGTCCCTGTAAGTAGGATGCTACAGGTTCAATTCCTGTGTCTCCACACAGTTCTGAGTGGCAGCTGCCAGCAACCCTAGGGGAGCAATGATTTGTTAGAAGAGTCATTTTTTCCATCCCCCTTTGGCGGCCCAGCCCCTATGGCTCCGTTCAGTGCAGGAGGCGGGGGCACCCCAGCCACGCCAGAGGAGAGAGCGGTCCCAGCCCGTGCTGCCATTCTCCTGACCCGGAGAGTCCTTTGTGCCCATTAACTCACCGAGTGTATGGGAGAGCGAGAGGCCTCTCTATAATGGGCTAATCCCCCGGCCGGCCCCCTTCCTCCTCATTAGGGGCTGCGGTGGGATCAATGGGGGTTTCTCCTCTCACCAACATGCCTTTTTTTTCTGAGGGGAAACAACTTCCGATGTAGCCAGGAAACCCCACCCCCACTCCCCCGCACCTCCGCGATTAGCTGCTGGTTTGTTTGGGTGCCATTCATTACCGGCCCTGCCGCTCAGACATCCCGTTTAGCAGCCCCCTTTTCCCTAGAACGCCACAAAGAGCAAAGGCGAATGAGCGGCTGGCGAAGGGAGCCCGGCCTTCTGAGTGGCTGGCAGGGGCCCCAGGCCTGCCCTCTGCCCTGGGTTCCAGCCCAGGGACCCTGTAACCAGCAGCCAAGTCTACACAGTCCCCACAATGCCTCTGGGATTGACCCTTCCTCTAGGGCTAGAACCCGGGAGCTCATTCCCCTCCTGGGTTCTCCCCTGGGCTCTGCTCCCAAAGGGTGCCCAGAGCCTCAGGCAGGCATTGCTGCGTTGGTGACACTGAGGACAAAGGGCCAGACACTCAGTGTGGGTGTTTTTAAATGGAAGGGGGGTGTGGACATACACTGCTCTGGGTGTCCCCGAGCAGCGGCTCAGATCTCTGGTAGTGCTTGGAGAGTGGAGCTGGCTGGAGCCGTTTGAGACACTAGCTGAGCCCCCCCAGATCCAAGCAGGGCCCAGGTGGCCCATCCAGCCAAGGAGCAGCCACTGAAAGGACTGTGCTGGCTGTTTGTCACCGGCGTGCCTGCGCTCTGGCGGACGGGGAGTGCTCTGGGTGTGCGGAGGGCGGGAGGCAGACAGAGCGAAGATTCATGCCCAAGGTTTTGTTAATCACCGTCTCGCTCCTCCCCGCCGGCCCCCCCCAGGATGGCTGTGGGGGAAATGCAGCTCGGCGCGGCTGAGTCACCTGGCTGGTTGGGGCCTGCCCTCAGACACGCGTGGTTCTTAGCTGCCATAAATCATCCCCCCAGCGGCCGCCCGTGCACAAAGGGGCCCATTGAGACATGAGGGGAGGGGGGTGGTTGTTGTTTGTGTGAAATCCGAAGAATGGCAGCTCTCTCGCTGATTAGCGGGGGCCCTGATACCCACGTCTGGCGCATGAAACCCGCTGCCCCGTCTACCAGCCGTCCCCGAACCGGGGCGAGGCTCTGACATGCCACGACGGGCACTGCGCGCGGAACCACGATCACGCCTCCCATCAATCTTGCTAGGCCCTGTCTCCAGCCACCAATTTCTTTATGAATCTCCCACTTGGGGAGCAGCGCAGGTTCTGGTTGGAGTCACGTGAAAAAAGTAACTAACATCAAACCGGGCTTGGAAATCAGACGGGCTTTACGCAGCTTGCTCTGGGCAGGGCACGGCCACTCTGACGCAACACACGGCAACAAGACTGCAAAACCAGAATGTGGTGTCAAATTGAAAGTGCGGGGACGGGGGTAGTTCGGGAGGAGAGAGGAATTCCCAGGTCACCGCGTCTGCGACCGTTGGCCGTCACGTCTCGTGACCATTCCCGCTGTCTGAGGAAATCACACACCTTGTCATGGGGGTTGGGGAACCACATGCTACCTGCAGCTCAGCCAAAGAGGCGGCCTTGGCAGGCAGCCGGTGGGTGTGCGATATAAATAGCCCCAGGTGAAGCAAATCACCACACCAGCAAGATGAAGAGGACACACAGAGGTTGCTTTTTCCTTTGAAGATGATGCTAAGAAAGGAGAGAAATGCCACGTGGGGAAGCCCAGGCGTTTGCACAGCGCTGGGGCTAGGACCCGCCCCCCCAGCAGTGGGCATGGCAAAAAGTAAAGAAGGACAGTTTCACCTTCACTCTGCCCCCTTGTGCATACGCCTTCAAACCGGGCACTCTGTAGCGAGAGAGATGGTGTTAAATCCAGCAGTGCAAACTGGTAGGAAGAGCAGTAGACTTGGGTCACCTGGGGCAAGTCCCTTCCCCCTCTCTCCAGGCCTCAGTTTCCTTCCCACCCTCTGCCTACCTTGTCAGAGCTTCTCTCTCTCGCTCTGGGTTTGTCCAGCGCCTGGCGCAAAGGGGGAGCTGATATTGGCTGGGGGTTCAGCTGTACTGCGATATCAGACGTACAGTGGGACCGTGGCAGGGAAAAGCCCCGTGTGTGTAGCAGCTGGATTGACTGAGCTGGAAGTGCCCGTAGTCTGAGGACACGAAGGCTGTGAGGTTCAAAGGAGATTGACCATACACATACACGCACGCACGCTAACGAGGAGGCACATGCAATGTGCCTGTGTCTCTAGGAAGCCCCAGATGGCGTAGGATTTAGGACCAGCAAAGGCCTGGGGCCCCCAGCCCATGTCCCTCAGGTCTCTGACATGCTGCTGAACAGTTCCAGCTCCTTCCAGTAGAGGGCACCGGTACCAGGTACACACTAGGCAGCTCATCGCTGTACTGTGGCAGGTGGTTCGCCCCTCGTCCTGAAGGGGGTGCCAGAGAGCCCAGCAGCGTGGCTCCAGAACGGCCCTGGTTACTGACCGGTCCAGACCGGGCATAGAGCCCGCCCAGGGTCGCAACTCACTGCTAGCACATGGGGCTGCGTGTGAGCGAGGTGGGGGTGCAGGGGGGGACAGACAGATTGTTCTTGGGTTGTTGGTGAGTGGGGGTGGGGCAATGGGTTGTTACTGTAGGGCTGCTGGTGAGTGCAGAGGCTGGGTGTTGTCAGGTTGTTGGTGAGCATGGGGAGGTGTTACGGCTGGTTTGTTGGTGAGCCCGCTGGGTCTGGTTGTTGTCAGGCTGTTGGTGAGTGTGCAATGGGCGGCGTGTTGGTTAGTGCTGGGGCAGGTGTTCAGTTGTTGGTGAACACGGGGCGGGTGTTGTCTGGCTGTTGGTGAGTGTGGGGGCAAATGTTGTTGGGCTGTTGGTGAGCACGGGAGCAAATGTTGTCGGGCTGTTGGTGATCGTAGGGAGTGGGTGTTGTTGGTGAGCACAGGGGCAGAAGTTGTTGGGCTGTTGGTGAGCACAAGGGCAGAAGTTGTTGGGCTGTTGATGAGCTCAGGTGCAGGTGCTGTTGTTTGGCTGCTGGTGACTGTAGGGGCCAGGGGTTGTGGATGAACACAGGGGCAGAGGGTTTGTTGGGCTGTTGGTGAGCATGGGGGTGGGTGTTGTTGGTGGGCTGTTGATGAGCGCAGGGGCTGATGATGTCATCGGGCTGTTGGTGATCATAGGGAGTGGGTGTTGTTGGTCAGCACAGGGGCAGAGGTTGTTGGGCTGTTGGTCAGCGCAGGGGCAGATGTTGTCAGGCTGTTGGTGAGCACGGGGGCAGGTGTTGTCATCCGGCTGTTGGTGATCGTAGGGAGCGGGTGTTGTTGGTGAGCACAGGGGCAGAGGTTGTTGGGCTGTTGATGAGCTCAGGTGCGGGTGCTGTTGTCTGGCTGCTGGTGACTGTGGGGGCAGGGGTTGTGGATGAACAGGGGCAGGGGGTTTGTTGGGCTGTTGGTGAGCAAGGGGGTGGTTGTTGAGTTGTTGGTGAGCACAGGGCTGGCTCTAGTGTGTTTAGGACACTGACCCATCCGGTGTTGCTGGGGAAGCCGGGGCCTTTCATAGATCGGAAAAACCCACAGGCCTGACCCCCCTCAGCACCAGGGCTGTACCCCAGAACCCTCCAGCCGTGCTGCCTGCAGTGCTGGCTCTCTGGCCACACCACGTGGTGCTGGTTTGGGCTGGCAGGGACCATCCCCCCTCCTGACCCCATGGCTGCATTTCTGCAGCCCAGCTGCACCCTGCCATTCGCCCGGGCTGGCTGCGGCGCTGGTTCCCCATGGCCCAGGGCTGGGTCTCCCCTCATGCTCTGCCTCCCTCCCTCCTCCATCAGCTGCAGGCCAGGCCTGACCCGGCCGGACTTTGATCTCCCTGGGGGAGCGGAGCAGCCGTGGGTCTGTGTGTGGTCCGAGCAGGGCCCCTGTCCCTGGGAGCTAACAGTGCTGGGGTGTGGTGGGGACAGGCACACACCCACCCTGCCAGCATCCTCCCCCTGTCCCTCAGGGGCTGGGGACTCTGCTCGGGCAGCCTGGCCTCCAGACCCTCCCTTTAACCCTCCTGGTGCTGCACCATAACCCCGACCAACCTCCGCTCTATCCAGGGGGCTGGCAGTTCTCCACTCCCACCCCCTCCACCCGACCCAAGCTGCCCCACTGATGCCAGCCTGGCCCAGCCATGCCCACAGAGCGGTGCAAAATATCCCCTCCCTGCCACCCCCCTGCATACCCATCCTGCCTTCTCCTGCCCCAGCTGGGCCCACTGCCACGGGGGGGGGGGGGTAATAACTCAGGTCACAGCCAGGGCTATAGGAGGGGGCTCCCCTGGCTGAGGCGATTCCTGGCAGAAGATATGGGGCAGGGCCCTGCATCCTGGCACTGGGGAGCTGTGCACATGCTGTGGGCGGCGCCGGTGACTAATTCACTGTCCAGGGCGCCCCCTCATGGCAAGAGCCGGCGCTGCGGCACGTCTGCCTCTTTCTGCCCTCTGGGCCCCCATGGCCCAGACCTGGGCCCCCTGGACAGGTCACAGCATGATCCACCCCTTCCCGGGAATCAATGCCCCGCCCAGCAGCCTCCCACGCAGTGCTAGTCACCCCCATCTCCCTAGGGTGACCAGCCAGCAAGCGTGAAAAATCGGGATGGGGATGGGGGGTAATAGGAGCCTATATAAGATAAAGACCCAAAAAGTGGGACTGTCCCGTAAAATTGGGACATCTGGTCACCCGACATCTCCCGCCCCGGTAAGGCCCCTCAGCAACCCCAGCCTCCCTTCAGTGGAGCGGGTTCCTGCTCCCCCCCGGAGTCCCCCAAACACTTAACCTGCTCAGGAAGCTGAGTCTCTCTTGCTTCTCCTCAGCTGCTGCTCCCAGGGGCGGCTCTAGGATTTCCGCCGCCCCAAGCAGGGCGACACGCTGCGGGGGGCGCTCTAGCGGTTGCCGGTCCCGCGGCTCCGGTGGACCTCCCGCAGGCAGAGTTCCACAGGCGACAGGCTCCCATGCCTGCGGGAGGTCCGCCGGAGCCGCCTGCCGCCCTTCCGCTGGGACGCCACCCCAAGCGCGCGCTTAGCACGCTGGGGTCTGGAACCGGCCCTGGCTGCTCCCGTCACAGCAGCTGGCTCCACTCCTGGGGCTTTGCAGGGTCCTCCTGGCCCCGGCCCTGTGCCAGAGCCGAGTTGTTAGGGTGGATCCAGCTGCCCTGCAGGAACATGGCCCTAATCCTCCCCAGCTGGGTCTGCTAACGAGCAGTTCCCAGTCGGCTAATTGAGCCCTCAAGCCCATTAACCCTTCCGCTGCTGGTGCAGGTGGACACCCCCCCCCCCGCCTCTTTCCATTTCTCAGGCAGGCTCCCCAGCAGGGGCAGAGGGCAGCCCATTCGCCCCGTTGGTGCCCCATGGTGCCGCGGAGACGCACACGCCCTGCTCTCTCAGGGGGACTTCACTTTTGTTCCTTCTTGGTGCCATTTTCCCTTCATCAGACCCAAAAGTCCACCTGGCCTGAGAGCCTGCGATTGCCACGGAAACATAACCAAAGCCCCTCAGCGCTGGCCCCAGTCTGAAGGGTTAAGTACCAGGGTCCCGGCACATGATCCCCAGACCCCCATTTCAGGGCCAGGACCTGTCCTGGGGGAGCGCAGGGTGGCAGGCTGCTCTGGCTCCCGCGGGGCCCCTCCCAGGAAGGCTGTCGGGCAGCACCGCCTTTGCTGCCTGGCACACACAACGCTCCGCTCAGCTCGAGCTGAGTTTACTGCCAGTGCTGCCAAAGCAGGAGATGGGCCCTGGGGTAGGGCCGATCCACCCGCGACAGGACTACTCACCCTGGGGCTGCCATCCCCTAGGCCTGCTAGGCCGCAGAGCCCATTCCTGGCCATGGCACGGTGCCACCCCTCCCCATGCCCCAAGGCCAGGCGCAGCTTCACCCCATCGCGTCCTGAGAGGCCCACTAGGCCGAGGGCATCGCTTGTTCTCCCTCAGATATGGGCCATTGGAGCACACGCCGCTGGGGGAGGGATGCCAGGATTGGGCCCTGCACCCGGCCCATGTGGCACTCCAGCCACTGACCGTCCCAGCAGATGCTGCCCCATAACCCAACTGCCCAGGCCTGCTCCTGTAGGGTGCTTTGGGTGCCAGCGTTTCACCCCCCAGAGACATGCTGTGGAGCCGGGGTTCCTACTAGCTGGCCTAGGGCCCACCCAGAGCTCCGCAGGTGACAGGCTCCCAGGGCAGCCCTAGAAATGGGCCGCGGTCACCTATGGGCAGGAGGGGTGCAGGGGGAGGGCCCCTCGCCTTTCCACTGACACAGCCTAATCTCAGGCCCAGCTTGTCACCAGCACAACCCCATCGCTGGCCTCACCTCCGCTGCGGCCGAGCCAGGTAGCCCCAGAACACCACGGCTGGGTGCGCTCACAGGCCTTGTGACCCCATGGAAAGCGGCTCGTGGCATTAGCCGGGTTACTGGACGGGCTTGGGGGCCATCTACAACCCCCCCCAACAATGTTCTGACTGGGTGCCCATTGCCAGCTCTCCCTTTCCCTGGAGAGGAACAAGCTGCTCCCAGGCGCCTCCTCAGAAGAGCTGGAATATTGTCCCTGAGCTGCTCCATGCGGGTTCCCAGCACAGGGCCCTGCAGCATTCCTGGGCCGTGACGCTCCCCCAGCGCCACTCAGGTACTATGCCCAGAGGTGGTGCCATCAGCACCTTAAAAGCAGAGAGACAAGGCCCTGGCCCAGGGAGCTCCCTGTGGGATCAGACAACACAGCAAGGGAGCCTAAGAGGGGGTGAGTACGAGGGTAATACCGGGGAAAGTCAGGCGCTGCAGGTACTGTTAGGGCATCTTGGATGATTGATGGTTTATTGCTACAACATGCAATAAGGAAGTGACATTAACTGGAGTGCCCAAATTGGTCCTTTCTTTTAAGGGTTAGTCACAGTTAAATACTATCCTGCTGGTACTGTTATTCAGGACGGTGTTAGCAGCTGCTGTCAAGCATGGCTTGAAGCTGTAGATCAATTATAGACCTGGTGTATGAGCCACCTTTCAATTAAGCTAAATGCAAGGAGCAATTAAATGCCCCTTTGTGTAGTGATAGCTGAAACAACAGGAAGTCACCGCCCATGGCAACAGGCCACCAGGCTGGGCCAATCAGCTGCTAAGCCATATGGGCCAAGATGTTTCCTTAGGCTTCATTGCAAATGCAGGGGCTTCGGGTTTGATTGGTTGCAGCTGTGCATGATATGCAGCAATCCAACAGGATTGCATCAAAGAAATACCTGACCCAGCATCGATTTTTCCTGCTAATGGAAACAACGCAGCAAGAGCACAAACACTGGCTAACTGCTTGGGCCAAAAAAGGGCAACAGCACCACAGCAGCATGGGACGTTGCACCCCGGGGGGGGGGGGACTAGGAGGGCCCAATCCTGCCATTCTTATTCATGTGACTGCTGAAGTATGGGAGGGGCACACGCGGGATCCAGGGCTGCAGGCTCGTGCTTTAGCCTGGACAATAATACTTTGCCCTTCGCGACAGCCTTTCACCCAGGGATCTCCATCAGCTAAGCCTCACGGCAGCCCCCAACCCCCACTGGTTCTGCAATGCAGCCACCTCTGGGGTAGAACGCAGCAGCTGTTTCCCAGCCATCCTGCAAACACTGCAGGAGAGTTTAGAAGAGAACGTTAAAGCTCATGCGACACAGCGGCCAGACGCTCAGCCCTGCTCCCAGAAGGCGCCCGGGTGGGCCAAAGCCCTGCACCCTTGCAGCGCGCTCTGGGCCCGTGTTGTGCCAGTGCAGCCTGGGGTGGCGCCCTGCTCCCAGCCAGGAATGGCACCGGGCTGACGGGGTACAGCCGCTCCTGGTCAGCCATGCTAGAGGCCCGGCAGGGGCAGTGCGCTGATCCAAGCCGCCTGGTTCCATTTGGGACTAAGGATCTGACCCACACCCTGCTGGAAACAGTGCCAGGAACAGGGGGAAGCTTTGCACTCCCGTGGGCATGAGGGGCCTGACCCTGATGCCTGCAGCAGCCTGGGGAATGACCCCCCCCGGGGCACACACAATATAGAAAATGCAGCAGCTCTTTAATGGGGGCCGCTGACCCAGGTAGAAATGGGGCTGGACTCCATGCGGGGGGGCATCGAGGTGCCAGCTTCACAGCGTGCGCCTCTTCCCTGTACCATGCCCTGGCCCTCAGCCCCTTCCGCTCCCTACGTACGGTGCCCGGTCCAGAGCAGCTCCTAGCTCGGACTGGTCATGCTTCCCCTCGGCCCGAGCCAGGAATGGGGGAGCCAGGAGGCCAGCACCCTCCACTGGGCTAAAGGTAAAAAAGGTAATAGGTAATAATTGGAGATATACCAATCTCCTAGAACTGGAAGGGACCTTGAAAGGTCATTAAATCCAGCCCCTGCCTTCACTAGCAGGACCAATTTTTGCCCCAGATCTCTAAGTGGTCCCCTCAAGGCTTGAACTCTCAACCCTGGGCTTAGCAGGCCAATGCTCAAACCACTGAGCACATGCCCCCCAAGGGCAGGGCGGGGATCTCAGCGCTAACTGACGGGCACTGGGAGGAAGGAATCATTGTCCTGCCGGGTGCGCGGTCAGGCCCCGATTGCAGGGAGCGGGCGGGTGGAAGGGGACGCCCGAATGGAAACCTCAGCTGCTGTCTGCCAGGCAGGGGCGGCTCTAGATATTTTGCCGCCTCAAGCACGGAGGGGCCGCTGGTCCCGTGGCTTTGGCGGACCTCCCGCAAGTCCACCGAAGCCACGGGACCAATGGACCCTCTGCGGGCAATCACCCTGCCTGCCGCCCGAGCGGCCACCGGTAGGGCGCCCCCTGGCATGCGCTTGGAGCGCTGGTGCCTGGAGCCGCCCCTGCTGCCAGGGAGCTGCAGCGGGCTGGGAACTCTCTGGGCACGACAGGCTATTACTCACCTCGGCACAGGCAGCCCTGTTCTCACCACCAACCCCGCCCCTCCCCTCGGCCCCTGTGCCAGCAGAGCTGCCTTCCTGGGATCCAGCGACGACGTGGGTGGGCCGCTGGGGTTTGCGAGAGGGCTGGTGTCCCAGGGAGAGCAGGCCAGGCCTCCCCGCTGCGGGCAGGGAGCGGGGCTCCCAGCGGGGAGAATCGCCCGGGCTGGACTCTGGCACGGGGCGGGTTCTGCACTGGGATTCCAGCCAGAAGGAGCTGGTGCTGGGGGGAGCCAGCTGGGCCTAACCTGGCTGCAGCATTTGATTCGACTCACGTTCCTGCTCGCGGCCGCTCCAGGGGATGTGCGGTGCCCCCAGTTGGCGCTCAGGCAGGGGCAGGAGCTCACAGAGCAGCTGCTAACCCTCCTCGGTCCCTGGGTGCTCAAACTGCCACCCCGCAGTAGGCAGAGGTGGGGGAAGCAGGCGAGAGCTGGGCCTGCTGGGCACAGACCGACCCTGGCCAGCCCCTCGTCTGCCCTGCTTTTCCCGGCTGACTCAAGTAGGCAGCTGCCAGGATGAAGCAGCGAATCTCCTGCCTTCCAGGGGAGGGGTCTAGCCCTAGTCTGACACGATTAGTGAACATTTAACTCAAACACACAGCACACAGGTAGGAGGAAAGATTTCCTTGTTAAAGATCCAGCAGCGCCTGCCCCTTCTTCCCCTCCCTCCCCCAAACCAGGGAGAGGAGCCCCCCTATGCCCAGGCGATACCCCACCCAAGCCCTGCTTTTT
The DNA here is from genome assembly GCF_016161935.1 of Mauremys reevesii. Classification (NCBI taxonomy): domain Eukaryota; kingdom Metazoa; phylum Chordata; order Testudines; family Geoemydidae; genus Mauremys; species Mauremys reevesii. Next base: position 105,779,292 of record NC_052630.1, on the reverse strand, counting down.
AACCCTTCCAGGCCTGCTGGCACCACCCCAGGGCAGCAGAAAGGCCCCCCCTTTGCCTGCCATTTATAGCCCCGAGCCCAGGCAGCGCTGAGCACCTGCAACTCCCCCTGGGCTCAGGGCACACACATGGGTGAGCCGGGGGCAGGAGCTGGGGGTGGTACTGACCCATCCAGAGACGCCTGCCGCCTTCCCAGCTCTTACCTGCTGGCCTTGGCACGTGGACCGAGGGAGGAGGGAGCAGGTTGGCTTGGGCAGAGTCTAATCACACAGCGCCAGTGGGTGGGGGGTGGCTCCCTTCCACTTCCCCATCTCCTGCAGCTGCTTCCGGGCCCCCTGAATGCACTCAGGGAGAGCTAGCCCATTCCGGGGCGCGGGTTCAAAGCCAGCCCCAGCAGGCAGCGAAGGAGAGTTGGTGGCTGCCAGGGGGGGAGGGCAGCTCCCCAGGCAGCCGTCCCATGGGCCCCTTCCAGGCACAGCGAGGGTCTGACAGGCCAGGACTGCGAGGAGGGGGTGGGCACTTGCAGGGCACCTGGGATGTGCCATGCTCCTCCGGGCCAGCCATGCCCAGTGCTGGGGGTATGGAGACAGCACCCCGAGGTGGCCTGGCAGTGGGTGAGGTACCCTGTGCCACCCCAGCCTCAAGAGCGCCGAGTGCCCCACACAGGCCTGGACCCAGCTCCCTGGCACCAGCCCCATTAGAAGAGGAAACCAGGGCAGAGCCAAGGAAAGACGCAGCAGAGCACGAGGGACGGGGGCCCCTGGGTGGTGCTGGCTCGAGGGGCTCCAGGACTTGCACTCCCCGGAGGAGGGGGGGGAGCAGCCGCCGATGGCACAGTGGCCCCCCCGGGCAGAGGGGGGGGACGACACCCTCCGAGACAGTCCCACAGAGGCCTCGCCTGCAGCTCAGCCCTGGTCACTGCTCCCCGTCCAGGGAGTGGATCCAGGGCCGCCCAGAGGGGGGGGCAAGAGGGGCAATTTGCCCCAGGCCCCGAGCCCCACAGGGGCTCCCACCAGAGTTTTTCGGGGCCCCTGGAGCGGGGTCCTTCACTCGCTCCGGGGGGCCCGGAAAACTCTTGCGGGGCCGGGCGCAGGAACTTCTTTTGCTCCCGGTCTTCGCCGGCGGCGGGTCCTTCCGCTCCAGGGCGGAACGACCCCCCCGCTGGCGAATTACCGCCGAAGACGGAGCGGGACCCGCCGCCGAGTTCAGCTCGGTCTTCGGCGGTAATTCAGCAGCGGAGGGCCCTTTCCTTCCGGGACCCGCCGCCGAAGTGCCCCGAAGACCCGCGGCGGGGGCTCCCCTCCACCGAATTACCGCCGAAGACCGGGCTGCACTTGGGCGGCGGGTCCCGCTTCGGCGGTAATTCGGTGGCGGGGGGGCCCCCGCCGCGGGTCTTCGGGGCACTTCGGCGGCGGGTCCCGGAACGGAAGGGTCCCCCGCCGCCAAAGACCCCGGGCCCCCGGAATCCTCTGGGCGGCCCTGAGTGGATCTGACACCCCCCCGCCCCCCCAGGACTTCGGCATGTGCCTAAAGTGACACCTGGTGGCCACAGGGTGCACTTCAGGACTGGCAGGTTGTTAAACTGGGGAGGGGGTGGGACGGGGGGTTAGGAGGCCTGGAGGCCCCATGGAGGAGGAGGAGGGTGAGGAGAGAGCCACCCTCCATGGGAACTGCACCCCATGGACTCCCTGCTGTGGGGTACAGCTGAGCTGGGGGCCAGGGCCAGTGGCCCTGGGGGGCGAGCCTCACCCCACCATGAGCTGCGGCAGGATGCAGCTTGGGAAACAAACGGGCTGCGCAGATGCCAGGGCAGCCCATCTGGGAAGAGCCGCTGGGTCCAGTCACCCGCTGTTCTCGCTGAGCCGGGAGGGGTGCGTGCGGGGAGTGGATGATTGGATCTTGGCACGTGGAGCCTGCCTGGATCCTCCTGTTGTTTTGGTTCTGCGGCAGACACTCCTTCACTTCCTGTCCTAAACCAGGCAGCGGCAGTGCTGGGCGGCTGCAACAGAGCTGCCAGGCTCCACCCCAGAGGTGGCTGCATTGCAGGGGGGGGTGGAGCGACGGGCCTTGCGAGCGAAAGGTCTAAGCTTGCAGCACATGCCCAGGGGCTCCCAGCTAGTCGCTGTTAGCCGGGACAGGCTCCATTCTTGCATTCGGTCGGGCTCCAGCTCAGGTCTGTCTCTGCCGCTTTGAAAGCCAAGGACCCGGAGACCCCCGCTGGTTCTGGCCCGCGCCCCGGGGAGCCAAGCCGAGACCTGGGTGTTTATTGAATACACAGGTTTCTCGGGGGCGAGGGAAGGGGGCCAGGTGTGACTGGGGGACGGGGAGGGAGAGAGGCAAGGGGCCAGCGTGGCCCCACGGCGGCGTCACTCCTCCCATGGGCTCATGTCCGTGTCAATGGCCACGCAGTTGTAGGCTGCGTACCGCAGCTTCTCCTCACACACCTTGGCGCTGGAAAAGAAGAGCCGCTGTCACTGCCCTGCGGGATGCTGGGGCCAGCTAGGCACTGCCCAAGCCATGGCTTAAGGCTCAGGATCTCCCCACAGGACGGTAGCCTCCTCAGCCTCACGGGACTCCTGGGGAAACTGAGGCACAGGGGGGGCGGGGCCCCACCAGCAAGCGGCAGAGCCGGGGATGGAACCCAGCTTGTGACACACCCAGGCTCACGCGTCAGCCCCGAGACCAGCTGACACGACACCTCCCCGCCCCGGGGGCCAGGGTGCCGAAACACGGGGGCAACTGGGCAAAGCGGCTCTTCGTGGTGCGACTCACGTGGCATAGTTGGGGAGGTAGAGGGAGCTGGAGCAGGTGGAGGATTCGGGCAGCGCATCCGTCGTCTCAGAGCTGGAGAAGAGAGGACAAGCAGGTCAGACCCGACCGGGGGGGAGCCCCTGGGACAGTGACGCCAGCACCCCGGCAGGGCCTTCCCTGGGGACACTCACCCCAGCTTGTCCGGGTAGATGCAGATCCGAGCTGGGAGGCGGCTCCGGCCACTGACAAACCTCAGGAAACGGCTGCGATCCTCTGTGGGGAGAGACCAGTTGTCAGCCGCTCCCAGCCTGGGAGGGAGCCCGCCGGGCGAGCCAAGGTGCCCGAGCCCCATGGCCCATGCCCAGCTGGGGACTCAGCTTCGTGCACCCCGCAGGCAGGGAGTCCCCCGGCTCCAACGGGGAGCTGGGAATTGCTGCCGACGGCTGAGAGAAAGGCCCCGGACGGAGGGCCCTGCTTGGGGAAGGCCGAGTGAATCGTACGGGCAGGTGGGAGACCCGGAGCCTCTGGGATCCGGCAGGAGTCAGGGCTGGGCCGCGCCGGCTGCTCACCGTTGGTGAAGTTGCTGAGTGCCTCCCAGAAGTACTGGACCCTGGTGTCCGACGGCAGTAAATCCTCAAACCGAGCTGGGGGAGGCACAGACAGAACTGGTTAGAAACACAGCAGCCAGCTCCTGCCAGGTCAGGGCTGCCTCCCGCCGGGACACTGCAACTGCCCCCGGGGGCGAGCCCCCCCGCCCGTGTCCCCACCACATGAGCGCGCAGATCCGGGGCGCACGGGGCTGTGCATTTACAAACCGCGCTGGGGCTCAGACACCAGGGCATGTGGCGGGTGCCAGGTCACAGCCAGCGCCTGGGTCCTGCAGACGGTTTCCCAGCAGCCCCTGCACTTACTGAGCTTCTTCAGGGCATCCACCGTCACCTCGGGGTCCCCGCACACCTTCTTCTCCAGCTCCTGCCAGGTGAGCAGGTCGAGGACAGCCTGGGGGACCACCTTGAGCAAGCCGGCCTGCATGGCAGCGATCTGCAGAGCGGATGGGGTTAGAGCCAAGGCGGGGAGCGCTGAGTCCCAGCGACGAGCCAGTGCAGCAAGCGCTCTGGCCGCGCCGGGAGAAGGGAATGGAGCCCTGGGAGACTAAGGGACTCGCCTGTCGCAGACACAGGAGGGCCAGGCGCTCAGCAGGACTCCACAAAGGGCTGGCTCTTAGCACAGCCAGTGAGACCAGCCCGTGATGATTTTGGGGATACACATTCACGGACAGAACCCCCATGCTTCAGGGCACAAGTCACCTCTAGGAGGCAAGGGACAGGAAGGAACATGCTCTGGGGGCCGAGTCCCACTGCGACCCCAGCCCGCCTTACCTGCTCCTTGCTCTCCTCCAGCCTGGCCTTCTGCACCAGGCGGATGAATTCCTTGCGGTCCTCGTAGCGCACCACGGTTCTGCCGCCGTTTGGGATCAGCTCCACCATGCGCTGGTCACTGAGCACCGTGGTGTAGGTCAGCTCCTGCCCAAACTTGAACTCGAAGGTCTCCTTGTCCATCACCTCCATCACCTCCAGGAGCTTCACCTGGGTGGCCGGGCAAGAGCACTCGCTGGAGAGAGACGCCACAGACCTCCCGGGCAGCCCCACCCTGCCCCACAGAGCACCGGGGCTATGCCGGGGGCCAGGCGAGAGCACTCGCTGGAGAGAGATGCCACGGACCTCCCGGGCAGCCCCACCCTGCCCCACAGAGCACCGGGGCTATGCCGGGGGCCAGGCGAGAGCACTCGCTGGAGAGAGACGCCACAGACCTCCCAGGCAGCCCCACCCTGCCCCACAGAGCACCGGGGCTATGCCGGGGGGGCCAAAGCAGGGCCCAAGTGCCTGCAGCACGGGAGAGCTCAGCATGCCGGGACTGGTCATCTCCATGGGCTGCACAGTCCCTTTGGCCCAAGCCGGAGCACTGCATGCTGGGACCGACAGTCTCCATGGCTGCATCTGTGTATAAGGGGTTGGAGCTGCACTACAGAGCCTGGGGGGGGGTCTGAGCTCCTGTTTCTTTAGCCCCACCACAGGACGGCCAAACACAACCAGCCCCCAGTCACTGAGTGCCGCCTGCACTGTGCCCGAACTGTCTGGCATGCCCGTCCCCTCCCCCGCCCCGCCCCCTGCTCACCAGCACGGAGTCCACGGCCGGGAAGTCCTTGCTCCAGCTGACCTCCTCCCCGGTCAGCTGTTTCCACACGATGCCAGGCAGAGCCAGGACCTGCAGCGGGGAAGAGACGCGTGGCTGGGATCGCGGGTGCAGGGACACCTCACCAGCTGCACCCCGGCGCCCCAGAAAGGCAGACGTGGCAGCAGCGCCGGCCAACCATCAGCGACACCTCCCAGCTAGTCCTGCCCCCCACGACACTTGCCCAAGGGGGGAGATTTTAGGGCCCCTCTTGTCGGAGGGACACATGGACCTACCGAGGGCTCGGGGCTGCTGCTCCCAGGCTTTGAGCAATAGCCCCACGAATGCCAGGGCAGAGCCGAGCAGGGGAGGAGCCTGCGAACGCTGCACCGGTTTCTATTTACTGCTGAATCGTCACTGAAATGCCTTGGTTCTCCCAAGCTCCCGGCTGTCTCTAGCAGGGTCCCCCTGCCCCAGGTGTGCTGGGGACGCAGACCGCACGGGGGCGATCAGGCTTTGCCAGGGCCCCTCGACAGTGCTGGGGACCCCCGGGCTCTGCTTGGCTCGGGCCAAGGGGCAGGGGTTTGGGGGAGCAGGTCCCAGGCACCACGCCGAGAGGGGGCAGGACTCACCAGGAACTCCTTGCCTCTCAGAGCCGCGCCCATGATCTGACCGATCCACTCGTACTTGGCAAACTCCTTGCAGGCCGGGTTCGGGACGTACATGTCCCTGGCCTCCCCAGTGCCATTACCCTGCAATGGAGACGCGCTCAGGGCTCCCTGCCAGTCCTGCGGTGCCAGGAGCGGGGGACGGCCCAGCGCCCCGAGCCAGGGCACAGCGGGGGCACAACACGCTCCCCAGCACCCCCTGCTGGCTGCCGGAAGGACCAGGGCTGACAGGCTGCGGAGGGGGCTCCTCCGAGATCCCATCACTGTCCACGCTGCCCCTCCCCCCAGCAGACTCCATGGACCCCGTTGGAGGTGGGAAGCCCGGCAGTGGCACCCACGTGGGAAGGGCAGTTTGGGGGCTCAGCCGTGGCCAGATGGGCAGCCCAGGAAGGAAGAGGGCACAGTGCCCGGGCCGGTGGGGGACATACCCCGTAACACTGCGTTAAGGCCCCCAGCTAAATTCCTAGTGACGGACGAGCACCCGAGCCACGTGCCCAAAAGGGAGGGCGCTTCTCCCAACCGCCAGGGCCTGGCCGATGGGCGCGGGCTCCTGCTCCCCCCAGCCAGGGAGCAACGCTGCCCCTCCCTCCCCGCGACAGGACTCGGGGGTCTCCCGCTGCCAGCATGGGGCAGGACGGGCCCGGCCCCCAGCCCCTCGGTACCTGGTTGGACGTGCGGACGAAGAAAGGCAGCGGCACGGGGCTCTCTGCCGAGCTAGGACACAGCTCCTCAGACATGTCCGCCAGGCTGTCCCGGAACCCGCCTCCTGCAGCCCGGAGACACCGCCCCCCCGTTAGCGCCATGAGCCCTGAGCCCCGGCCGCAGGCTGACAGCCGGCTGCGCCTCCCCCGCCCCTGCCGAGCGGCCCCTGCGGCTCTGCCCACTGCCTTTAAAGCACCCTACGAGAAGCGACCCCCAACCCCGGCCGCTTGCCCTGCCCCATCCTGATCCTGGGGGAGGGCCCAGAGGGAAGCACTGAGTGGGGGCAGCTTGTAACCCCCCCCCCCCCCACTGCACACAGGACAGGTGCCCTTGTCCCGACGAGAGCCTGGCTGAGCTGCCGCGAGGCCGGAGCCGGGGCCGAAGGCTGCAGGGTAACGGGACCGTGCCGCCCTCCCCAGCTGCCCCGCCCCAGAGCGCCTGGCGGGGAGGGGCCTGGGCCTGGGCCCAGGGACGTACCTTGATCGATGATGCCCTCGGCGATGAACTTACACTCCCACCACTGGTCGTAGCGCAGCGGCCACCTGCGGGGAGCCAAGGTGGCAGCTCAGACAGCAGGTCGCTCCTGGGAATTCGGAGCTCACAAGAGGGGCCAGCCGGGCCCCTCTGGGCCATGGCAGCCCCCAGGACGGGTGCCCTGTGCCCCGCCTCAGAGGGACCCCTCGGGGGGCCGTTGGCTCCTCGGCCTCTCCGATGACACAGGGCCCAGTGGCCCTTCCCCTACAAATGGGGCTCACATCTCCTCCCCCCGGGAGCATGCAGCCACAGCCCCCCTCAGCCCCGGCAGCCGGCAGGGCCCCTATACCTGTAATCCAGGGGCTTCTCGTACTTGTCGGAAGGTTTAAGGCCCTCGTGCACCTAGAGCAGACAGACACGAATGAGACTCAGCCGCCGGCCAGCCATGGAGCTCCCGCAGGAAGCTGCAGGGCCCCGGCACTGGTACCCAGGAGGCAGGGCAGCGGTGGAGACCCGGGGAGGCTAAGTGACTTGCCCATGGTCATGCAGAGAGTCAGTGGCAGAGCAGGGAACCAACCCCAGATCTCCCATATCCCAGGCTAGTGCCTGACCCACCGGGTCCCTTCTTCCCTCCAGCAGCAGGGCGGGCCGAGGGGGAGGCAGGAGGCTCCGAGGGGCATGTTGTGCCCCGCAGGGAGCTGAGCAGCCATCGGCGTGAAAGGCGACAGCGGCCAGAAAGCCAGGCAGTTGCAGCAAAGGGAACCGCAGCCAGAGGGACAGATCCCGCTCGCGCCAGAGGGACAGACAGACAGCAGCGTCTCTCTGCCTGCCCCTTAGCACTCCAAGGCCAAGCCTCACCCCATTCCCCATGTGCCCTTAGCCCCTCCTACTCCCATGGTTCCTCCCCATTCCCGTCCTGTGTCTCCTCCACCCACCATGCTGCCCCTGCGCCGGGCCCCTCTCCCCAGTGACCCTGCCCTCTCCGCACTGTGACGCCGTCGGGCGCGCCTGCGCCATGCTGGGTGGGCAGGGCCAGCGGCACTGGAAGGAGGCCGGCGGGCACGGTACCTGGGTGAAGACGGCGTTCTTGCAGCCGGGGTCCAGGGCGGGGTTGTCGCGGTGCTCCATGGCCAGGCGCCGGTTGATGTAGAGCCGCGGCATGAAGTTGGGCTTGCTGGTCTCCGAGTCCTTGAGACACTGGGCGATCAGCGCCCTGCGCCGCTTGGAGAGCGGCAGGAACTGCTTGATGTGCTGGCACGGGCGAGGCGGGGCCTGGGTTAGAGAGACCTCCCAGGGCCCCCCAGCTCCTCCGGCTATATGCGCCCCCCCGAATGCACATCTGGCCCCTGGCCTGCCCGCAGCACGGCCGGCTCAGCCTGCTCAGCCCTTCTCCCCGACCGGGCCTCGGCTCCCTGCAGCGCCCCCGACATTCCCAGCTCTCCTCCCGCTCCTGGGCCCCGGGGGCAGTCTGGAGTCCTTGGCAGAGGGGCTGCGCCAGGAGAGAGGGGAGCCCCCGCTGTCGCTCACCTTGAGCCAGCTGAAGGTGCCGACCGTGTGGTCCCAGGCCGGGATGAGGTGGTGCAGGACGCTGTCCAGGAGCTTGATAAACCTAGGAGAGCAACGGGGGCCGCTCGAGACGCAGGGCAAGGCCTGGGCCACGCGAATCGGCCCCAGCCAGGCCACCGCAAAGCCAGGGGCTGCTCCTGGCACAACGTCCCGGGACACGGCACCAAGGGGGGTCGGCAGCGCTCCAGGGTCTGTTCCCCTGGTTGCTGGGCTGACCCCGACGCCCCACTATGGCTGGCACTAGGGGGCGCTGTGCTGCAGGCAGCGGGGAGTGGGCTCAGTAGGGGGCGCTGTGCTACTGGAGGCAGCATCTTTTGGATGAAGAGCATCAGGTTAGGGCCCTGGCCACACGTGATGAGAAGGGAGCTGTGAGATCTCGCAGGCAGGGCCGGATCCAGGGGTTTTGCCGCCCCAAGCAGCCAAAAAACCCCAAAAAACCAGCCGCGGTCGCCATCTGCGGCAATTCAGCGGGAGGCCCTTCGCCAAATTGCCACCCCCTCCGGCGTGGCCGCCCCAAGCACCTGCTTGCTAAGCTGGGGCCTGGAGCCGGCCCTGCTCACAGGAGATGGGGAGTGACCCCTGGTGTCCGGACCAGACCCCATTCTGCCTCCCCAAAGCCCCCTGGATACGGGCTCCCTGTCCCGGCCTGCTGCGAGTGGCGCTAGGGCAGAGCAGTGCGTCCCCCGCGTTCTGCCCCCGGGCTCGGGGCTGCGTCCTCACTGGCCAAGCAAGCGAGCCCTGCAGGTGCGTTCTGCTCAGCGCCCCCTGCTGGTGTCCCCGGGCAGTACCTCTGAATGACCACGGCCCGCCGGTACAGCAGGTCGGGGTCCGTCCCTTCCAGGCGGGGGTAGCGCACCAGGCTGGCCTGCTGGAACACGTCCGCGCTCAGCCCCAGCTCCCGCTGCCGGGACGACTTGATCTTGATCCCTCGGAGGCGGACGTCGATCCCCTCATCTGCTGAGAAAGAGCCTGGCTGAACCGGTGGGTCCAGGAACGCCCTGGCCGCAGCCAGCGCGATCCGGTAACGCCCGGCGTGGGGGTGATGGAGCCGCAGCCACCAGGGATGGACAGACCCTGGGGGCGTCCACCCCCCATCCTCTGGGAGGCTATTTCCCCATCAAAGGGACCCAGGAGACTGCATCCAGCATGGGGCAGGTTTAGAACCAGAGACGGGACCAAGCCACCAAACTCTAGGGCTGTCGAGATCCAGGATCGTCTCTATGAACAGGCACCTCAGCGGCCCCAGGGCTGGGGCTTCCAGGGGCATCACGCAGCAGGAGCGGGGCTGGGAGCGAGGGGCCAGCGCCCGCCTGAGGCAGTCCATGGCCTGGGGATCCCTGCGGCCAGGTGGCCACCAGCACAGCCGGTTCCCTTAGCGACGAGGCCAAGGAGAGTGAGCCCTGGAGAGCAGCGTCCTCCAGAGACCACATCCGCAGCGCCCGACAGGAGAGGGCAGGGCCCTCAATGGGGGAGCGGGAGGCTCCTCGGAAGCGCAGCCCGCCCCTGTCGTGCAGGCTTTTATCCCCACCCACCTCTGCACTCCACGATGCGGATCTCGATGATGGGCAGGTGCGTTGTCATGTCTTCAAGCACACACACGTCCCCGATGTAGCTCCTGGAACGACAGTGCAGAGGGGGGGGTCAGAACCGCCCGTCTCCCCCAGCCAGCGTCCATTCACCCTGGGCCGGGGAGGAGGGGCTGCCTAGTGAGAAGAGGTGAGGGGAGCTAGAACCTGGAGGTTTGTCTCCCAGCCCTGCAACTGACTGACCATATGACCCTGGTCACGTCACTCAGCCTCCCTGTGCCTTGGTTCCATGGAGCCAAGACGTTAGCACCACTGGGTCTGCAAAGTGCCCGGAGATCCCCTGGAGAGCACAGCGCTACCGTCCAACCTCTCAGGGATGGGTGGGGAGTCCACACGTGGGCGCCGACGGGCAGCCGCGCTGGGCCCTGGAGGGAAGGCTGGGTGTGTCCAAGAGGGCGGTAGGGGGCAGCAGCCAGCCCTACCCCCCTCTCGGCTGGTCCCTCACAGGGGGAGTAGCTGGATCGCTGAGCTCATGCTCAGGCTGCGGCCCTGCGGTTTACCCCATGCCAGGCCGTCCCCCTGTCCTGCCGGAGAACACCCCCTGCACGCACCACAGCCACTAACCAGGACCGCTCCGCTCCAGGCCGAGGGGGGGGAACCCGAAGCTCTTCTGCAGATCTTCCGTGGGGAACTGCAGCTCGGCAACATGTGGGGGACTTGTTATTTGCAATGTGACCAGCCCCCACCCCCACTGCTAACCCCTTGGGCTGGAGTCACCGGTTGCTGGGCTGGGCGGCCAGGCTAAGGCGGGGGGCGCTGTGACCCCCAGCGTTCAGTCCTGCAGCCGGCCAGGAGAGCCCCCAGGCAGGACACGGCTATCGGGCTGGGGATTTCATCAGCCACCCGCCGATTTCTAATCCACTCCCATAACCGGCGCATGCGGAGACAGCAGAGCCCTCGCCAGGATCTGTGCCACGCGTCTCAATGCCACCCGGGCATTAATGCTCACCATGGACACAGCCCAGAGGGGGAAACTGAGGCACAGAGCGGCGAGCTCCTTTCCCCAGGCACCAGCTGGAGTCTCTGTCAGTAGAATTCTGGGGCCCCGGACCTGTGCTCAGACCACTAGCACCCCCACCCCCGTCCTGTCTCCCTGCCCCACTCACTCATCGATGCCCACGTCGCTCAGCTTCTTCAGATTGTCGCCCTCCCCACCATACACCGCGATCCTCTTGGGCATGAAGTTCTCGTCCGTCGCATCCACTGTCAGCAAGAGCTTCCTGGAGCGGAGGGGACAGAGCGACAGCTGGGCTCCCTGGCACCGAGCCCCCACAGTCCAGCGGCTCCCCGGCACCGAGCCCCGCAGCCCAGCGGCTCCCCGGCACCGAGCGGCTCCCCGGCACCGAGCCCCGCAGCCCAGCGGCTCCCCGGCACCGAGCAGCTCCCCGGCACCAAGCCCCCGCATCCCACCGGCTCCCCGGCACCGAGCGGCTCCCCGGCACCAAGCCCCGCAGCCCAGCGGCTCCCCGGCACCGAGCTCCGCAGCCCAGCGGCTCCCCGGCACCGAGCAGCTCCCCAGCACCGAGTCCCGCAGCCCAGCGGCTCCCCGGCACCGAGCGGCTCCCCGGCACCGAGCCCCGCAGCCCAGCGGCTCCCCGGCACCGATCCCTGCAGCCCAGCCAGAGCCGGGGAGCCCACGACTCACACAGACCAGGGGTCCCCCCGAAGCCCAGTGGGATGCAGCCTGGGGACCTCCCTGCCCACCAGCTCCTGCCCCGGTGAGAGTGGAGGGGTGGGGGTACGGGCCACTTGGTCCCACCTGGGTGATGCTGATCACGGGGGTGAGCCGCCCGCCTGACCGTGGCCACCCCACAAACCGGGCCCCCTGGGCTGACATGCCCCCCGCACGGCGGAGAGGGAAGCGGCCGGTTCTCACCTGACGATGGTGCCTTTCTTCATGGTGAGCCGCACCCAGTGCTGGCCCTGGGAGCCGTCGCTCTCCCAGTAGGTGTCCGCGTTGCCGTCCGTCAGACACGACACGTTGAAGTCTTCCTGGAAGGGGGCGGGGGGGTGAGGGAGGGGTCAGACGGAGGGAGCCCAGATCCTGGGCACCACAAGGGTGAGGGGGTCCAATGCTGGCATGGGGGCTGGGTGGGGGTCGACCAGGGCACCGTGCCCGGGGCTGATGCCAAACTCTCAGACCGAGCCAGCAGCCGAGCCCAGAGCAGAGTCATTTGGTCTTGGGGTCCCTTCTGGACCCCCTGCAGCTGGAGGAGACCTGAACGCTTCCCCACCCCCACTCAGGGACTCAGCCGTCCCCTTCCCTGCTCCGGGAGCTCCCTTTGGAGCCAGATCCTCACCCCTCGGCAGCGGGCAGGTCTCCCGCCCGGCTGGCAGCCCTGGAGAGACGAGACCACTGGCCAATGCGCCCCGAGTCCCTGCGCAGTGCAGAGCCGCTGGGCCCACCCCGTACCGTGTAGGACGAGACGTCGATGCTCTCCACATACTGCTTCACGCTGCCCAGGTTCTCATCCTCCTTCCCCAGGTGATCGTACAAGAAATGCACCAGGTCCTCGTCGCACTCGTAACTCCATGTCGGGGGCACGAACCTGCCGGCACATGCGGGGTTAACGGCCCAGGGACGGGTTGCACTGACCGGAGCCCCCACGTCCCGGTGAGCTGGATGGGGGGCCCCACAGCGCCCACGCCCTCCCCCAGCTCTGCCGCGCACTCTGAGGGACCCAACTCCGGGGGCAGCCCGGGGGGGCCCACCCAGCCAGGACAGCCCCGGGACGTCTCGCTACCGGAGCTTCTGCACCGCCGCCTCGTCCTGCTCCATGGTTCTGGGTTTGGCGCCGAGCCGCAGGGAGTACGTCAGATCCACCACCTGCTCCCACCTGAAACAAGGCAAAGGGCGGCGGGTAAAGGGAAGGCTGGGAGAGGAAAGCCGGACCAGTCACTGAGGCACTAGCCCAGGACAGGGACAGGGCAAATCCCTGCTCTGCCACAGACCCTCTGGGCACAAATCTCTGTGTGTCTGTCCCCATCTGCCGGCCGGGGGGGGGCTCGGACACCACTGGGGCGGGAGGGGCTCGGAGAAGCCAGCCAGCTCCCCTGCTGATCAAGAGCAAAGATCAGCCACTGGTTAACCCCACTGCCTCCCCCAGGGGAAACTGATTGATATTTTAAAGCCACCGTTATGTCTCCTGTGGCTGGGTGAGCGGGTCAGAGCTGGGCCCAGGTCTGGGGCCCAAAGACCGGAGCTCTGGCAGGGGCTCGGTGGGCTCCGTTAGCGCCTCTGGGCAGGGCACAGGCCACGCAGGCCGGGGCAGCAAAGTCACCCCGGAGCGCAGCAGAAGCCTGCCCCGGGGCCTGTTCCAGTGGCTGGGCCCCAGAGAGGAGCGATGTGGCCGGCCTGGCCTGGCGAGGCCAGCGACGGAGATTCCTGCCTCTGGCAGCGCTGCCCACACACAGGGCTCCCGGCGAGGGGGAGGGGGGTGGCAGGCTCAGGCGGTCACTGCATCGGACACACGCGGCCCTGGGGAGCCGGGATCAGCACTGCCCAGCCCTCCTCAAGCCGCCACACGGAGACACAAGCTGGCGGCGCCCGGCCCAAGCCCGACTCCCCCAGAGCCCTGTCCCCAGACCTGATCACGGGTTTATAATCGACCCCGAACAGCTGCTGCTGCCTCTGGATTCTGTCGGTGGACTCGACCGGGACCAGCCGGTCCCCTCCCTCGGCATGTTTGCACACCAGGATCCAGCCTTCCTCCAGCTCACAGCTGCCTTTGTACTCCTCCAGCTGCTCCTGCCAAGAAAGCACGGCGTGTCAAGGAGCCCTTCGCCCGGCTTCACACGGCGCCCGCAGCCCTGGCGGAGCCGGCGCTTGGTTTTACGGCTCCTGTGCCCACCACGACAGGCCGGCCACCGAGTCAGAGATCTCCAGGCCAACTGGGACGTGCGATCACCTGCGTCACCCAAAGAACCCCCCCTGCTCCCCGCACCCGGCCCATCCCTTCTGGGGCAGCCAGGGCCAGTCTGTTCCTGACCGTGATGGCGACTCCACCGCACCCCTTGGTCCGTTCACCCGCCCGGTAAAACGAGCCCTTTCCTGGTCTGAATCCGCCTGGCTTCAGCTTCCAGCTACTGGATCCGGGTCTGCTGTCGGGCTACAGCCAAGAGCCCTCGGCTAGCAGAGCCCTGCTCCCTTGGAGGCACTTAGTGCAGCCATGTGGCTGGCAAACTGTGCCCCCACCCCACAGATCCCCTCAGTTCTGCCCCACACCCCCTGTGCTCACAGGCCTTAGAAGGTTCGGGGACTCCCCTCCACCACAACCCCCAAGCCTGAGGATACCCACCAATGTCCCCACCGCACCCGCCAGCTACCTGATGAGCCTGACCAGGCTCAGAGGGTGGTTGGGGGGCCCTCCTCAGTGGAGAGACGGTTGCCCTGTGATCGTCTCCTCTGCCCCTTGGCAGGGGGACACTGGATGCACACAGGGGCTGTCCCCGGGCTGTGGGCCTCCTGAGAACCCCAGCAAGCCAGGCGCCCTTTGGGCTTTTTTGCTAGCCAGGAAATAAAAAGAAAAAGCCGGAAGCCTGGTGGAGCCGTGTCTGGAAGCTGTACGTCCTAATGCCCGAACCCCTGCTCTGGTTCCCTCCAACTCCCGCACAAACGCTCCACTTCAGCCCCAGAGCTACCTGCGAACGCCAAGGCTGGTGCATTTTAAAGAATGGGGAAAAATTAGGATATAATGGAAACTATAACTGTGGAGCAACTCCATGCCAGGAACCCCGAGACCATCTCCTGGACCTGGAATTCACCAAAGCCTTTAGGAGAAACACTCACAAATATCCTCCCTCCCTCCCTCCCAAGGGACGGTGAGCAGCGATCACACCCCCGGGCCCAGACGACACTCTCCCAGAGGTCTCATCTGCGGGTACCATGGGCACGGTCTGCGGCAGAGCCGGCCCCAGAGCGTAACACTGGGCGGTAGCCCACGACCCCTGTGTGTTCCTGTGGGAGATTCGCAGGTGATGGCAGAAGTTAGAGGGGTCTACAGAGGCAGGGGAATCACTTCCTTGCAACTGCTCCCTGCCCGTTTAGGGCCCAGCTGAGGCCCAAGAAAATCAACCTCAGCCAAACAGCATCACGAACTGGTGGCCGAAGGCTGCATGATCGGGGTCTGCCCTGGATTCGAGCTGTCTGCATGCAGCACACGCTCTGTGCACACAGGACACGGCGTGAACGTTGCCTGGAGAAAGGGTATCTAGGAGCCAGCAAGCACTGCCGCCCGACTGGCAGACGTCCCCCTCTGTCCCGTTGCTGAGTGAGGCAGTCAGAGGTGTCGACTCCTAGCAAAGATCGGGGGGCTGCAGTGAAGGGGGCCCGGACGGCAGGAAAGCAACACCTATGCGAAAACACCGGTGCAAGGAGGAGCCGTGTCCCTCGGGCGTAACACTCGGGGTTACTCCGGAAGAGCCAGCTGGTGCCACTCTCCCTCGGGCTCAGGGGCCAGCGTGCCCGGACGCCAGGGCTAAGGAGAAAGGGCTGTTTGGGGCCGTAAAGCAGCACATGGCTGTCACTGCCCAGGGGTGCTGAACACCAGCCCGGCCAGCTCCCTGTGGCCTGGGGGAGAACAGCAAGGCCACGCCTACCTCCCACGCTTTAAACACACAGCCAAGGCCGCAGGGCGCGGCGGGCAGGGCGGTTACCAAGGAGACGGGGCCAAACCCACCCCGGCTGGCAGACAGGCCTGGGATGGGGGGGTCCAAGCTTAGGGGTGTCCAGATCAGGGCACGGCCAGGAAATCCGGATCCAGGGGATCACCCCATCAGCCCCGGGGTCTGGCTCTGGGCCCAGCTCTGAGGCAGTTGCTGCCCATGGGAAGGGGGGGGTCTCAGGGCTGCGTTCCCCGACCTTTAACCTTTTAATTAGCTCCAAAGCCCGGTGACTTTGGCCCCACACATCAAACCAGGAAGCCCCCGTCTGACTAAAGTCCCACTGCTGGCGCCAGGGCAGGCTGGTAGCACAACAGGGCGAGAACAATAACAAAGCCCAAATCCAAATGCCCCCGATCTGAGGGGCACAGACCCCAGCTTTGTGATCTGCCCTCTGCCTGCCCCACAATGGAAACACTGCAGAGCCCCTCCCCCGCAACACTCCTTACAATCAATGGCCTGAAACTGCGGCCCTCTGCGCCCACATTGTAACCATAGCGATTCAGAGCCCTGGACACAGCCTTGGCCTGCCCCGGCTCCTGCTCCGAAAGCGCCGGGCCTGGGGGGCTGGCAGTGGCTTAGACACCATGGGGATGAGCAGTGTAGACACACAGAATGGATCCTGCACAGACCAGTGGGAGTCCCCGTGTCTGTCCGTCTCCCCCCGGATCCATCTATATCTGCTCGTCTCTCCCATCTGCCTCCCTGTTTGTCCACCTGTTTCTTACTGTGTCCATCCATCTCTCATCTCTGTGTGTCTATTCGCTCGTCACTCCCATCTGTGTGTGTCTGTCCGCCCGTCGCTCCCCATGTCCATCTGTGTCCGCCTGTTTCTCCCATCTGCCTGTGTGTTTGTCTGCCTGTCTCTTACTGTGTCAGTCCGTCTCCCATCTATGTGTGTCTGTCCACCCGTTGCTCCCATCTCTGTGTCTGTCAGCCCGTCACTCCCCGTGTCCATCTGTGCCCACCTGTCTCTCACGTCTGTCTGCCCGTTGCTCCCATCTCTGTGTCTGTTTCTCTCTCCCTTTGTCCATCTGTGTCCGCCTGTCTCTCCCGGTGTCTGTCCATCTCTGTCTCCACCTGTCTGTCCCCGTGTCTGTCCATCTGTGCCTGTCTCTCCCTATGTCCGTGTCTGCCTGTCTGTCCCCATCTCTGTCCATCTGTGCCCGTCTCTCCCTATGTCCGTGTCCGCCTGTCTGTCCCGGTGTCTGTCCCGCTCTGTGTCTCTCCCCGTGCGGGCCCGTCGCTCCCATGTGTCCCGGCCCGGCCGGTACCTGGCTCAGCTTCACCCACAGCCCCTGGCTGTTGCAATACTCCTCGCCGGTGGCCCGCACGCAGGTGCCCTTGCGCAGCTCGATGGCGACCTTCTTGCTGCCGCGGGCCGGGCTCTCGCTGACGCTGAGCAGGGAGCGGCCCGAGCCGGCGGCGGCGGCGGGGTCCCGGCACAGCTTGTAGCACACCCGGCGCGGCACGTAGCAGAGCGCGGCGGGCAGGGGCCGGGCGCGGCCGAAGCAGCCCACGCACTCGGCCAGGCAGCGGATCCGGCCCAGCAGCTGGTGCGGGGTGTCCGCGGGGGAGCTCATCCTGCCTGGCCCGGCCCGGCTCGGCCCGGTCCCTCCTGCCGCAGCCAGGCCTCGCCCCGCCCCGCGCGTCACCGCTGCGCTGGGGCGGCCACATGCGCCCTGCGGGGAGCGCAGCCTGCGCTGGGCGTCCTGCGTGGGGCAGCTGGGGACTGGCGGGGAGCAGGGCGCGCCCGGGGGGGGGGGGTACGTGTGGCTGCCCCCCCAGCTCGGGGGTTCCCCCAAATCATCTGTAATGTCTGTGCCAGTCGCGGTCCATAGGGGCAGGTGGGGCTCTGGCAGCAGGGCCCCGGATTACGCGCAACGGGCCGAGGAGTTGCGGGGGGACGCTAGGGACCGGGCTAGGGGGTTTAGGGGAGCGTTGGGGGGGCAGCTGGCGTTGCCGAGTTGGGATTTAACTCCCAGCTCACGGGGTCTCAGGCTGGAATTGGGGCGAACCAGGGAGAGTTTCAGTGAACCAGCCCGAGCCTTCATCCAAGTAGGGGGCGAGCCCCTCGGCTGCCTTCCCGGGGATCCCCTGGCGTGGGGGGGGGGGCGAGATTTGGTTTAGAAAAGGAAAAGCTCAGATGTTTGGCCAAACAGGTCGAGTTTCTCCCCTCCCCCCACGAGGAGCTCCCTGGGCTGAGTGATTTATCTGTGCTGGGGGGTGTCTTCCCTGGGGGGCACGAAGATGGAGAGGAATGCCCCCTCCCCAACCTGGTGGGAGGAAATCCTAAAGCAGTCAGACCCACTGTGGGCTCAATGTCCCCTCCCTGGCTGAGACCCCACACACTCACTTCTCCGCCCCGCACTGGGAGGGGGAGTTATCACCCTTGCCCCCCTTCCAGGGCTGTTTCCCTTTTCTGAATGCGCCTCTACACCTGGCTTTACGGTAGATGGCCTTGCGCGCAGGCAGAGGCAGCGGCGGGGTCTTTCAGGCACCCAGTGGGGCAGCTACAGCCCAACCCGGAAGTGAAGGGCAAGGAGCCCGCCCACATGTGGGCGTGGCCTGAGCAAAGATGGCGGCGCCCGTGGGCCCCTCGGGGGGGCGTGACTCCGCGTTGGTGGGAGGGGGCAGCGGAGCCGCCCGCAGCAGAGCCCGGGCGGCGGGAGCAGGAGAATGGAGGGGAACAAACCGCTCCGGTGAGTAGCGGGGCCGGGGTCAGAGGGCAGGGGTCAGAGGTCATAGGGCAAGGAGCCCGCGGGCAGGCCCCCCTGACGGGCTCCCCCGGCCCCTGGGGGCCCCTTGCCCGGGGGCTGGTCCCGCCGCACCCGGCCCGGCCCGGCCCGGCCCGGCCCGGGGGCAGCGTCTCCTCCGCCGATCGCTGGAGCGAGTCCCAGCGCGGGTCCCTGCGGGGTCACCCGCCCGCCGGCCGCACGCGACACGGGCCCTTCCGGGCCGAACACCCGGCTCGGGCTGTGTGAGAGGCGCCGCGGGGCCCGCCCGGGCCGGGCCGGGCCGGGCCGGGTCTCCCCGCCTGGCGGCGGTTCGGGGATCCAGAGGAGCGCGCGCCGCCCGCCCGCCCGCGAAGCTCTGTCCGCACCGCTGCCTTGGGCTGCTCCGGGGGGCGGCTGCTGCTGACGCCCCTGAGCGGGAGGTTGCAGTGGGGAAGGTCTCGGTTGGACATTAGGAAACACTATTTCCCTAGGAGGGTGGTGAAGCACTGCAATGGGTTCCCTGGGGAGGTGGTGGAATCTCCTTTCTTAGAGGTTTTTAAGGTCAGGCTTGACAAAGCCCTGGCTGGGATGATTTAGTTGGGGTTGGTCCTGCTTTGAGCAGGGGGGTGGACTAGATACCTCCTGAGGTCCCTTCCAACCCTGATAGTCTATGATTCTATGACAGAAACGGGCAGTGTGGCCGGAGCCTGACGTACAGCGCTGCAGTGACACCTCTGTACCCGTACAGCTGCGTTGCTGCAGCACCTCTGTGCCCCCAGGAGCCAGCTCTCCCGGCAGCATCGCAAAACCACCACAGGGTTTGAGAGAACTGGATAAATTCATGGAGGTTAAGTCCATTAATGGCTATTAGCCAGGATGGGTGAGGAATGGTGTCCCTAGCCTCTGTTTGTCAGAGGATGGAGATGGATGGCAGGAGAGAGATCACCTGATCATTGCTTGTTAGGTTCACTCCCTCTGGGGCACCTGGCATTGGCCACTGTCGGTAGACAGATACTGGCCTGGATGGACCCTTGGTCTGACCCAGTACAGCCGCTCTTACGTTCTGTGTGGTCGGATGAAGCTCTCCCACTTCCATAGCACTGTGCACAAGCACTCGTGTCGCTGTAACGTATGTTGCTGAGGAGGTGGTTTATTCACAGCCCTGAGCAACATAAGTTACATTCACATGGGCTGCAGCATAGACATGGGCTTACCCTTCCTCTCAGTTGTCACTTCACATTCATCAACAAGGTGTTAATTTACCTAACACTCCACGACAGGGAGACAATCAACTTTGTGCTTTTTCTGTCTCATCTACATTAAAGTCCTATATCAGTATAACAAAAAATCCACCCCCGAGTGACAGTTATACTGGTGTAATTCCCTCTGTATGCAGCACTAGATCAGCAGGAGAGCTGCTCCCACCAATATAGCTACTGCCCCTCCTGGAGGTGGATTAATTACACCAACAGGCGAGCTCTCTCCTCTCGGCTTAGAGCGTCTTCATTAAAGCACTACAGCACCGCTGATGCAGTGGTTTCGGTGTAGACTTGCCCTAATTTAGGACAATATTGAAACTTTAAAGGGCCACCCATTTAAAGTTACATGGGCCTTTTTGATAAGCATGTGCTTGCAACTAACACTTGATCAGTATTAATGAAAGACGAGAGAACAGAGCTGTCTGAAGAATGGAAGTTCGGTTTTGGGAAGAATTGAGAGATTTGGTCAGAATGAAAATAAATTATAATGTAAATTTCAACTTTGTTACATGTTGTAATACATAATACACGATCCATGTTTCTATATGCCGTTGCGACATTGGGGGAATTGCTTTCAGTTTTCGCCTGAAGTCAAATTCTGGTAAGATTGGCAGATTTTTGCAACGTGTTTTGATTTTGACAGAACTGTATCTTCCAATGCTTCCATTGACGTTCCTTTGGCTTGACTAGAGAATCTCTCTTGGTTTTGCATTTGCCAGCACTTTATGTATAGCTAATTGTGCTGAGTTTCCCTGCTTGTGTAAACCTTTCACACAGCAGTAGAGAGGGGAAAACTCCCTTTGACTGAAGAAAGTTATTGGCAGTGGGAACTCGTGGACAGGTGCAGTAGCTGAAGTTACAGGACTCTGCATTAACCAGGTTGTAAATTGGCAGTTACGCTTGCAGAGTTACTCTGCGTACTGTGGTCACACTTAGCAGCTGCAGTCAGGAATAGGACCCAGTTGTGTTAGGTGGTCCCAAACCCATAGGAGACTCTGCCCGGATAAGCTGAGGCTTCCACCGTCAGTTGTAGATTTAGGGAGTCAAGTTTCTGAGTCTAGATTTTGCCCAGGCAGCTCACTGTGCCCTATAAGTCACTGATGTATTTTTTCAAAAATATACTGTATAAAACTGAAGCCAACCCAGAAACCCCGATTCCTCAGTGGCACAGACTGTATTTTAACTACAAGGTTGTGATGGCAGGTCTGCCCCCCACATGCTGCTGCGTGGGCCGGGTTTGCGAGATCCTATCTTCACTCCATGTGCAACCTAGTCAGGGGGCCCAGTTTCCGCATGGCCGGCCCCTGCCTCGCTTCCCGCCTAGTTCACATGGAGTGTGGTTGGGTCCGGTAGCTGTAGCATATAGGGGCCTTCAGCCCATGTGATGCGACGCCAAGCTAAGGTCTGCCCCTTCCGCCAGTCTTTGGAAGCTGGCCAGGTGGCAAGAGAAAATGCTTCCCCTCCGTGCCGTTCCCCAGACTGTAGGGAGTTACAGCTCTACTGTCCTAGGCCTAACCAACTCCCAGGCCTGCACAGCGGAGATACAGACTTAACTCCACTCAGCTGGCGGTAAGTCCACATCAGAGGTGCCTCCGAGCCCACTGGCCCCAGAATCTCCCCAGAGCAGCTGCTGCCTCTGCTGTCTGCCACTGATAACTTACTCAGCGCTGTCTCTTTGTGGCGGTCCCTGACCGCACATTGTCTGTGCATGTGATGGCTGGGCAGGCGGAGCCGGGAGAACAGGGAGGTGCCCTCGGCAGCCCGCTCCCACCTCCGGCTGGCTTTGTCCTGCGCGATGTGCAGCTAGACCAGAACAGGGCAGCGACGACAAATGCGACCGCGCTCTCAGCCAGTTACAACGTTTCCTCGGGGATTAGCTGTTACCACCCCCGAAGAGCAGCTTCATGCCTCCAGAAGGCAGCGGGTTCCCACCGCAACCACCAGCCCTTGGGGCTCTTTAATAGAGCAGAGGGAAGCCACCCACAGTCCTCCTGGCCTGGGAGGAAAACCAGCTACCGCAGCCTGTGGGGAGGGAGCTGTGCTGTGGCCAACACCTTAAACCTGAGTCCTGCCAGGCTCGGGGGGGCACTTGTGTGGGGCAGTGACCCTGGTGTTTTGGGCACCTTTCCCCGGTCAGTGAGCTGTGGGGAGTGCCAGGGCCCGGGTGAGCTCGTGCTGAGCGTACTTGCCTGCTTCCGCAGTCACTGTGTGGCTGGGACTTCGTGGCTTTGCAGCCGGTATCGCAGTGAGCCAGGGAGTCGTGAGGGTGAGGCATGGGACTGGAACCCAGGAGATCCAGGCAGGTCTCCATCACTCTGCCCCCACTTCCTCCTCGTCCCGTAAAGACCGTTACTGGCGCGCTCCTCGCTGGATAGCCTAGGGCACTTGGAGCTCTGGGGCTGGTGGGGAGCTGGGATTCGAGGGGGCAAGAGGCAGGGACTGCTAAATCCTAGCCCGCTGTCGTGCCTGAGTAGACTAGCCAGATACTACGTCACTGACCTTCCCGGCCTGGGGAATGGCCAGTTCCCTTCCCTGCTACGCCCCGGCCAGGACCACTCTGCCTAACGTGTTGGAGAGCGTTCGCCTCCTCTCTGCTGCCATCCCAGCCATTAGCCAGCGGGGAGGGACCTGCCTGAACCCTGGAGCGCAGAGGGCTCCCCTCCCTCAAGGAAGCAGTCGTCCCAGTGAGGTGCTGCTGCCTAGCCCCTAGCAGCCTGGAGAAGCAGGACCAGCAGCCAGGGCTGACAGAGGAGGTCTGATTCTCCTGTGGGTCAGGGACTCTCTCTCTCCCCTGGAGCCTGGGCTTGCATGAGCAGGGAGCAGACGGGAAACCTGCCCTGGGTGCAGAGTGGCCTGTGTCAGCCTCCTCCTGGCAAGGGGCTGACAGCCCCGTGGAAAGGAAGAGCCGGGCTGGGGGAGTAATTCAGTGTGAGGAGGGGGCCTGCAGGGGCTTCACGCTGGGCAGCAGAATGAGGAGGTGCAAGGACCCTGTCCTGGGCTGCTGGCAAGTTACACTTGGCGTCTGTGTGTTCCCAAAGCGCTGAGTAAATCTCTCCTGCCCCCCGGCACAAGGCAAGTGTGGGCTGGGGGACCTGCCTGCCAGGCTGGCCTCAGCCTCTCTTTAATCTCCACCCAGGAACCAACGACAAGGCAACAGGCCTGTTCCTCACCTACACTGCAGAGCCGCCAGCAGCTCCTTTCTCTGCCTGGGGGGCGGGGGCAGGGGCACTGGCCTGGCTCACCCCCTCCCAACCTCCTGCAGCAGCTCCAGGGAAACGCACTGCCAGGCTCCCTCCTGGGGCCGGATCCCTCCTTTATAAGCACCAGCTGGGACTCAGCCCCCATCACAGCTGCTAGGGCTGCTCCCTGGGCCTTAAAGGGGCAGACCGCCTTGTTACAGCAAATATCAGTCCCATTTTACTGGGGGGGAAACCGAGGCACAGATGGGCAAACGCACCAGTTCGCAGCCCCGATGCAGCGCGTGGGCCCATGCAGCTAACGCCTCAGACTCCAGCGTGTCAGAGGGCCAGCTCCTGTGATCTCCCTTTGCTCCTGGGGGGGCTGGGCTCTGCAGCTCTCTGGGGGCAGTGATCTCCTGCCCCCACCCTGCTCCTAGGGGATTGCTCTCAGTGATGCTGGGTCTGCTCATTGCCTGCTCCCCCTTCCCCCCCTTGCTTTAGGCCCCAAGACTTCCCTGCATTGAAGAATGACACGTTCCTCCGAGCGGCGAGAGGGGAGGAGACGGAGTACACTCCGGTCTGGTGCATGAGGCAGGCCGGCCGCTACCTCCCAGGTGAGTGGCCAAGGCACAGGGTCCAGGCAGGGCTCGTCTCCTGGTTGGAGAGGGAGTGCCTGCCCCCCACTGCCCTGTTTGGCTGGCTCTAGCTGGGTATCGCTCCAGGAGCAGGGGGGCAGATGGAGGAAGAGACTCAGCTTAGAGCGATGGGTGGAGGTCAGGGTAGCTGAGGGTGCTGCTGGGACCTCTTTGCCAGGTCCCCCTTTGCTCTCCTGGCATGGGGGGCTCAGGGATGCCCTCCTCAGGGCCTCACCCAGCTGATCTGTTTGCAGAGTTCCGGGAGACTCGAGCTGCCCAGGACTTCTTCGCCACCTGCCGAAGCCCGAAGATGTGCTGCGAACTGACCCTGCAGGTGAGCAGCTGCCCAGCGCCTGGGCTGATGTTCTCCCCAGGACGGGCTTTCCTTCACTGCCGCAGAAGCCCTGAAAGCTCCCCTGAGGGCTGTCGTAGCACTGATTGGGTGCCCCCCCCAGCCCACCAGAGGGAGGCGCTGTCGTCCTGCCCAGGGTCCTTCCACTCATCCCGGGCTGAGACACACGTGTGACAGCTTGGGGGCTAAGCACCCTCCTGTCAGGCTGCAGACCTGGCCCTGATGGAGAGCCCACGTGTGCCCTTAGCCTGTGAGCTCATCAGGGCCGGGGCCTGCTGGACCGGGCAAGATCTGGACGACCTTGTAAACTCGAGTCATAGAGACGGGATGCAGTTGAATAGTGCAAAGTGCAAGGTCCGGCACTTAGGGACTGACCAGAAGAATTTTTGCTCTAAGGTGAGGATGTGTCAGTTGGAAATGACGGGAGGAGAAAGACCTGGGTGTATTGGGCTGTGACCGGGGTCCCAGTGGGGGCCAGCTGTGGTCACTCAATGAGGGTGAACAGCAAAGAATGGGGCAGACAATCCCCACAGAGCGGGTGGATGTTCCAATACTTAGATTCACCAACCAGCACAAAACAGCTCCTGTATTACCTCACTGGTTACACACCGTTCCCTTAAAGCATCCAGCCTCAGGCCTCCAGCCAGTACCCACGGCAAATAGGAACATTTCTGCAAATCTTATTTCGTCATGTAAAAGAAAAGGTTCCACCAATCCCAAAGGATCGGACACATCACCTCCCAGCTTATTGAATATTCCAGATCTTACCCAACTACATGCTACAGCCAATTCTTATTAACTACACTAAAATGTGTTAAAAAAACGAGAGCGAGAGAGGCTGGTTAAAAGATCAGTATACGTACAGACCTGAGTTCAGTCCATTGAGGTGCAGATTCACAGCAGAGAGGGTGAGCTTCGTAGCTGCAAAGAGTTTTATTTTAGAAATAGTTCATAGTCCAGTGTCCCAATCTCATATTCAGGGCATCCCAGCATAACTGGGACATCCGTCTTGCGACTCAAACTTCCCCTGATGAAGCCTAAGCAGATCTGAGCTGACAGAATCAGGACCCAAGGATCTTTTATACAATTTCATGTCCTCTTTGAGGGGTTGGGATTCCCTTGGGGAACAACAGGTAATCAGGATGACGTGGAAGGAGGTCCACCACCCTAAGGCCATTTGCTTGGTCCTCCCCCATTCACAGTACATTTCAAAGAGAGATGAATCTGGAGAGATCATGTAAATGAATTGTAAACAGAGAGTATCGGAATACAGCATCCACAGGGGCTGCTGATTACATTGTCATATGTAAATACACAAACATTCTCCCCCCACCTGTCTTCTGTGGGGTATTTATTGTGCAGGATGTTTAACCCTTTCTAGCCATGCGTCACATGGTCATTCGCAGTTTGACTATGAGCCACCAATGTGATGCGGCCGTGAAAAGCCTCATGCAGTCCTGGGTGCATCAGTCGAGGTGTTTCCAGTAGAGACAGGGCAGTGTTACTACCATTGTACAAGGCACTGGTGAGACCTCACCTGGAATACTGGGTGCGGATCTGGTCTCCCATGTGTAAGAAAGATGAATTCAAACTGGAACAGGTGCAGAGAAGGGCTACTAGGACGATCCGAGGAAAGAACCTCCCTTGAGAGCTTGGCTTGTTGAACCTAACCAAACGCAGGCTGAGGGGAGAGCTGATCGCTCTCTCTAAATACACCAGAGGGATAAATACCAGCGAGGGAGACGAGTTATTTAAGTTAGCACCAGTGTGGACACAAGAACCAATGGCTGTAAACTGGCCATCAACAAGTTTAGGCTTGAAATGAGACGAAGGTTTCTAACCACCAGAGGAGTGAAGTTCTGGAGCAGCCTTCCAAGGGGAGCAGTGGGGGGAAGAAACCTAACTGGCTTCAAGACTGAGCTTGATAAGTTTATGGAGGGGATGGGATGATGACACTTTCTACAATGGCATGTCACCGATCTGGCAATGCTAGCAGCAAATATCTGCAATGGCTGGTGATGGGACACTAGATGGGGAGTGCTTGGTGTTAACTACAGAGAATTCTTTTGTCTGGCTGCCGGGTCTTGCCCATATGCTCAGGGTCTAACTGATCACCATATTTGGGGTCAGGAAGGAATTTTCCCCCAGGTCAGATTGGCAGAGGCCCAGAGGGGGGCGGGGGTTGCCTTCCTCTGCAGCATGGGGTCACTTGCAGGTTTAAACCAGTGTAAATGGTGGAGTCTCTGTAACTTGAAGTCTTTAAACCCTGATTTGAGGATGTCAGTAATGCAGCCAGAGAGCAGGAGTGGGTGGGTGGGTGAGGTTCTGTGGCCTGCAATGTGCAGCAGGTCAGACTAGAGGATCACAATGGTCCCTGAGCTCCGTGCGTGTCCGGCGCTGACTCTGACTCTGTTCCCTGCAGCCGCTAAGGCGATTTCCCCTGGATGCTGCCATCATCTTCTCCGACATCTTGGTGGTGCCCCAGGTAAGGGAGGCGAAGGTCTGCATTGCTGCCCCCGGGCTGGGGGGCCGGATCCCCTTGGGGGCTGGTGGGTGCCCGCTCCTTCATCTGTCCCGTGTTCTCCTCCAAGGCGCTGGGCATGGAGGTGGTGATGGTGCCCGGCAAAGGCCCCACTTTCCCGGAGCCCCTCAAGGAGGTGGAGGACCTGCTGAAGCTGCGGCAGAAGGTGGACGTGTCGGAGGAGCTGGGCTACGTCTTCCAGGCCATCACGCTGACCCGGCACAGCCTGGAGGGCAAAGTGCCCCTGATCGGCTTCTCCGGGGCGCCAGTAAGAACCGCCCCGGCCCTCCCCTCGGGTGTGGGAAGCCAAGCGTGCAGCTCCACCGGGCTCCGGCTGCCTCACTTCCCGCCCCTTCGGGGGGTCGTGCTGGAGCTGCGTGTTCTCTGGAGGAACCCCCAGGGCTGCAGCCGCTGATCAGCCTGGGGAGCACAAGGGGCTGACTGGCTCCTGAGCCACAGGGACGGGGCGGACGCCGGACGAAATGACCCTGCCTTTAGCGTGGGGGGCGTTCACTCAGAGGCAGATCCAGCTGGGACCCCCCACTTCTGTGCCGGCCCCCGTGTGCCCAGACAGTGCCTCCTGCGTCTCGGGCCAGCCCTCGTGCGAGGGGCGACTGGCTGTCGTGGTGCGGGAGAGGCCCAGCCAGGCCCCCAGCGGGTCCAGGAGCCTCCGGGGTGTTGGGGGGCCGGGCTGGAGCCGCTTGCTTACTCACTCTTCGTGCCCTGCCGACTCCTTCCTCGCCCAGTGGACCCTCATGTCCTACATGATCGAAGGCGGCGGCTCCAATACCATGGCCAAGGCCAAGCGCTGGTTGTACCGGCACCCTGAGGCCAGCCACCGCCTGCTGCAGCTGCTGCGGGACGTCATCGTGGAGTACCTGGTGGGCCAGGTGGCAGCCGGCGCTCAGGTGTGCCTTGTCCGGGGGCAGGGGGGCTCATGGGAACAGTGCGGGGGGGTGGGGAGGAGAGCTGGGGGTCCCTCGGGCAGAGACCTGCCAACGGGGCGTAGCAGTGGGAGCCTGGCAGTGGGTTACTGAGGTTCACGGTACCTTGGGGGGCAGAGCCATGTGGCGCCCGGAAATGCACAGCCGGGCGGGCGGGGCTTACTGCTGTGTATCCACTAGGGGTTCAGACCGGTGGGGTCGGGAGGGGAAGGGCCCATTCTGGGCCAGGGGCCCATCCTGGAATTGGGGTGCTGGGAGCCGGGGGCCCATCCTGGGCTGGGGGATGGGAGCCGGGGGCTCTAACCTGCTGTCCCGTCGGCTCCGGAAGGCTCTCCAGCTGTTTGAGTCCCACGCCGGGCACCTGGGCCCCGAGCAGTTCCGGGAGTTTGCCCTGCCCCACATCCGGGACATTGCCAAGCACGTGAAGAACAAGCTGCAGGCGGAAGCGCTGCCCCTGGTGCCGATGGTAAGGAGGGCGCTGGGCCTGCCTGGGCGCTGCAGCGAGGGGGTTTCAGGGTCGCTGCTCTGGGGCCAGCCTCACCCCCAGCCTGCAGCTCCCCACTGAAGGTCACTGAGGCAAGTGGGAGGGGCTTCCCTTTGGCCCCGCCCCTTGCCGAGGGTGAGCCAGCCAGAGCTCTGTCCGAGTGCCCTCTGCTAGGTGGGTCCCCGGAGCAGGTTCCCCAGCGGCAGCTGCTCTACGCTCAGCAAGAGCTCCCAGCCCGGGAGGCTCCTCGGCGGCGGGGGCAGGGCTGCTGCTGCTGCCCCCCCCCCCAGAGAGGAGGGGTCTGGGGCGAGGAGGGCCAGGCCTGCCCGGCCCCGTCTCGGCTGGTGCTGCAGGCTGCGCAGGAAGGGGTTAAACCCAGACACCAACACCCCCCCCCCTGTGCCTAGTGGGGCAGCAGCGTGTGGGTGAGGGGCCTGAGCCCACATCGGTCTCCTCTCTGGCCCGCTGCAGACGGGGCCTCCCTCCGCTGGGCAGCCTGACAGCAGAGCACCGGGCCAAGGCAGCTGCCATTGGGCTCCAGGGCACCCAGGCCGCAGGACACAGCCCGGCCCCTCGGCACAGCAAGCCCCACAGGCGCCCCACTGCAGCGCTGGGCACGGGCAGGAGCCGAGCCCTGATCCAGCAACCTGCCTGCCAGCCAGCCAGCGCGGCCCCGGCCCCAAGGGGAAGTGGCCTGCCGGTTCGGGGCGGGGAGCCGGCTGACCGGGCCCCGCTGTGGGGCAGTGGGCTGGGGAGACACCTCACGACTCGACAGCTGCCCCCTGCTGCTGAGAGTGCCCGGGGGGGCGGCCCCACTGGCTGAGGGCAGGTGTCTGTGAGGAGCCCGATCCCCAGTAGGCTCAGGGAGCGGGGAGGGGAAAGGCCAACAGGGCTTCGCTCCTGCCCATAAAGTGCGTCCAGGAGGCAGCAGGGCTGTGGCTGGGTCGGAGAGCAGGGACCTGGGCCAGAGACGGGAGGAGTCTGCCCCGGCCTGCGGGCGCTTTTACATCCCAGCAGGGGCACCCCTCAGAGCAGGCCAGCGGGACGCTGCGTGTGCCGTAACCCGGGGCTCCGGACGCCACCCTGCCCCCAGGTGGCACCGGGACAGTCAGTGGGTCACACGCCCCGTTCACTAGCCCCACCGGCCGCACAGCCACCCTGCCCCCGGAAAGGTGCCCCAGGCTGTCAGCACCAGCCTGACGACACGGGCCAGAGGAAGCAGCCGTGGCAGCCAAAGGCAGAGTGCTGAGCTGGCACGGGCCAGGCCAGCCCGAGGGGAAGGCCCTGGAGACAGCGCTGGCTGTTTCCCTGGTGTGCCTCAGTTTCCCCAGGGGAATGACAGCACCCCCACCCCCCCGAGGGCTGTGGTGAATGTGCGGAAGGGACTCCGGGTCACAGGCCCCAGGATGGCACAGGGCAGGGGAGCTCCCGCTGGTGGGCAGAGGCTGGCGCCGTGTCCCGTTCCACACGGCGCAGGGCAGAGCCAGGCAGCGCCCCGTGGCTGAGCTCCTCGCCCGCGTCTCTCCCCCTTACAGATCGTCTTCGCCAAGGACGCGCACTACGCGCTGGAGGAGCTGGCGCAGGCTGGCTACGAGGTGATCGGCCTGGATTGGACCATCCAGCCCCAGGCAGCTCGGTAAGACAGCCAGGGGGCCGGATGGCAGCTCCTTGCCTCCCGGGGCCAGGCTGCGAGCTGGGGAGCATCTGGTGCCCTCAATCCTGCAGCCCAGCTGCCCTGGGCATGAGGCCGAGGCCCTAGAGTCACCCCTCCACCGTCCCACCCTCCGTCCACTCCGAGGGGACCCTGGCTCTGCCACCACCTGGTGACTCCTGCGTGCGGGCGGCTCCACTGCCTGCCCGCCCCGGGATCCTTGCCCCCGCCCCGTTGCCGGGACACACAGGGCCCAGCGGTGCCCGTCGCCCCATCTCAGGGGAGCTGGGCTGGAGCAGGGGGAGGAGAGGCATTTCCAGCCAGGGGCTGCGGCCCAGCCGCCCCGAGCTCACGGGGGCTTCGCTGCTGGGGGCCAGCCCCTGAGAAGGGCCTGTGCCTGGAGGGGCGAGTTGTGCCAGCCCTGGGCACTGGGACCAATCTATGAGCCCTGCCACCGGGGAAGTGGCTGGAGCTTTGGAAGGCCTGTGGCCCAGCAGGGATCAGACCGCTCTGGGGTGCCAGGCCTGGGCTGGGGGATGGGGTGGGCAGGGCAGTGGCACCATCTCTGAGCCAGGCGCAGCAACTTACCTGCTTCCTTTCCGTTCCAGAGAGCGGACGGGCCATCGCGTTACCCTCCAAGGGAACCTGGATCCCTGCGCCCTGTATGCACCCAAGGTAAAGGGGAGGCCGGCCAGGAGCTGGCAACCTTGGGTTCGAATCCCAGCACCGACACCATCTCCCTTTGGGGCAAAGCATGTCCCCTGCCTCAGTTTCCCCAGCTGCACAGTGGAGCCAGTGCCCAACTCCCAGGCGCTTGGGGAAGGGGAGTGAGGGTCACCCAGGCTTCTGGGGCTGAGCCCAAGAGAAGGGGGAGCCTCTGCCCAGGTGTCTCCCCACCCCAGGGCCCCAGCTCCCTGGCTGCACCGTGACCATGCCTGCAGGTGGCACACACAGAGCTCTGGAGAGGGGACCAGGGCCCTGGGCTGCCAGTGGGGGAGCACACTGGGCACCGGGCTCACAGTGGGTGTCCCGGGTTGGCAGGAGAAGATCGGGGAGCTGGTGAAGAGGATGCTCGAGGGGTTCGGGACCCAGCGCTACATCGCCAACCTGGGCCACGGGCTGTACCCTGACATGAGCCCTGAGCACGTGGGTGCTTTCGTGGAAGCTGTGCACACGCACTCCCGCCACCTCCGGACGCCCGCCTGAGCTGCACGGGACCCGCCGGCGAGAGGACTGCGCAGTGCCGGCCCAGGGAGCGGCAGAGCAGGGGCACAGGCCGGCGGCTCTGCTGTCTGGGCACGGGGGTCTCGGCCTGCCTGGCCTGAGCACCGAATTAAAGCTCCTTGTGTCCCAGTGCAGAGTCTGATGTGGGGCAGGGGGTGGGGAGGGGCCTGGCCGGGGGCTGCCATCAGATGTGCCAGCCATCAGATGTGCCAGCCAGGAGCGGTGCCACCTCGCGTTCAGGCAGAGGCTGAAGCTGGCGCACTGGGCTCACGTCATCATGCCAGGTTCTCATGGCAGGGAATCCGGCAGGCCCTGGCAACACGCCCGCCCTGCTCCCTCGGGGAGTCCGGCAGCAGCCTGGGCACTGCCTGGGCTGGGGGGAGGCTGAGGTGTTAACCCTGCCCGACACGGGAGCCCAGCCCCCTGGCAGAGATGATCCAAGGGGCAGCTCTGCGGAGCCTGGCACAGGCAGCCGGGGCAGCGGCACAGCCGGTTCCATCGCCCCCTGCCTCGGGCTGGATGTGGGAGCTGGGGTGCTGCTAGGTGGCTCTGCAAGGGGGCCCCACAGCCCCGGCTCTCCCATCCCTGGGCTGGCCAGGGCTCCCCCTGCTCAGCGCAAAGGGCTGCTGGGATTGCATGGCCCACGGCAGCCTGGGAACCCGCCCCCAGCCCTTCCCCGGAGCTGCACCCCCCTCTCCTGGGGTTTCCAGTCTGGGCCCCTGACCAGTGGGGCTGCCCCCCCTTCCAACATGCTCAGCCTGGCCTCCTGGGGCCCCTTTCCTGAGGTCCGCCCGCCCGCCTGCCTCCCCTGGGGCCCTGCCACAGCTCCCCATTGGCCCAGGAGCCCTGCGCTCGTTCCCTGAACCCAGCTCGGGAGGCTGAGCCCCGAGCCCCTTCACCACCCAGCATAACCCCCTCCCCAAGGTGCCCGTCTGCCGCCAGCGAGGCCCAGCCCGTTCTACGCTCGCTCCCCGAGGTGCCTGGCTTGAGGGCACGGCCAGAGCACAGGGGCACCGCGGGCTGCTCCCCACCCTGCCCAGCTGCAGCGCGTTGGGGAGCGGCCGGGCTCGGCTGGCCGCGGGGGGCAGAGTGCGCGGGGTCCGGCCGCCGCACGGCCCCAGGGACGTGTGGTTCTGCTGGTGGCTGCTCCGGGGTCAGGGCACTTTGACGATGCCCAGAAACAAGCGGGGGGCCTTTTAGAGAGACCAGGGCGGAGCCTGGACCGCGACTCGCATGGCTCCCGCAAGCCAGCTCCCAGCGGGCAAGGAGGGACCAGCCCGCCAAGCCTTCACCCCCTGCTAAGGGACCATCTCCCCTTCGGCCCCAAGGGGGGCACCCCCCCAGCTTTGGGGTCGTGCCCTGGGACTGCAAAGGAGAGCGAGAAGGGGGGGCATCGTACCCGGCCCTGCCCAGCCCAGCCCAAGATCAAAGCCCAGACCCCATGGAGACCGAGGAGATGCCAGCCTTGCCCTCATTGTTCCAGCCAGGTGGGGCGCCAGGCGCAGTCATTCCAGCTGGAATAAGAAAGAGCCTTCACCACACGGAAACGCTCGCTGGGTTACAGCCCTGCCCTGCTATGTGCCTCAGTTTCCCTGGCATTATAGGAATAACAGCACTGACCTCTCTCCCCCAGCCGGTTGGAGGGTTAATTGGGTGCTGAGCTAGCCAGGTAACGAGGTGGCAGGCAGCTGCCCAGATCATTCCTTTAGCGTTGCGGGATTCTTGAACAGAAGGTGCTAGAGGGGGACAAAGGTGAGTGAATTTATTTAGCCACTGCAGCCCCTTGGAGGCAGCACGGCCTGTTTGACAGACAGGGAAACTGAGGCAGGAGGTGTGGCTGGGGTCACACCACAGATCAGTGCCAGCGAAGGGCTTTGTGCTGCAGCCCCTAGGCTTGGCTGCCTGTGCTCAGCCGGGAGCCCGAGGCTTTGCCAAGGAAAGCGAGTGGCACAGATTTAATCCCCTCTCCGGGTGCCAGCGCTGCCTGGTAAATCCTGGCAGCTCGGCCGCACACCGGACCCTCACTGGGGACTGGCCTGCCCACTGCCCCCTGCACTATCCGGGGACGGCTCCTGCTGAAGCCCTGACAGCAGCAGGGCAGAGCCAGGCGGCTTGTGGGAGGGGGCCCATGGGGCAGAGGTGCCTAGAGGCCGGGTTAATCCCAGCCCTGCGTTCGAGGCGCTGGGTCCTGTCCCAGCCCCCGCTGGCAGGCGTGGGCACAGCCAGGGTGCAGCAGGCACGGGCGAGCTCCGGGCAGGGCTTTCAGCGCCTCGCAGATGCTCTTCACCCTGCGGCCTAGCCAGACCCAGCCCTGCAGGCGGGGCAGAAAGGAATTAGTCCCTGGGTCCCTTTCCCCGCCGGTTCTGGGACTCCGCAGGCGGCCAGCCCGGACTCTCGCCAGGAGACAGCCCCAGGGACGCTGCGCGCAGGGAGACGCATGCCCAGGGGGCGAGTGGATTGACTTGGAAAGTCGCTCAGCCCCAGGGCCGGCCTGGGAGCAAATCCAGCCCCAGCAGTCGGAGCACGTGCCTGGCTGAACGGCCGAGCCCCATGGCCCCTCGCCACCGTCTCCACGAGCCAGCCAGGGCAGAGCCAACAGCGCCCCGCCCACCCCGGTTTGGGGATCTCCCGCCCAGGAGTGTTTCAACCCCCCCCCCAGTGCCCCACGCCATGGAGCCCACCCCTGGCCAGAGGGACCCATGCTCTGGCTGGCAGCTGTTCACAGCCACGACGGCCAGGCCCAGGGACCCACCCTCCACCCCCAGCAGAGACGGCCGCTTGGCTCCAGGGTGCTAGCAGGGCCGGGCTGGGCCCTGGTTACTGCTCACCAGGGACCCCCCTGCAGGGACCATGCTGCACAGCGGAGCCACTTGTGGTTCTGGCTGCCGCTGGCCTCGGGACCCCCCAGCCCCAGCCAGGAAAGCGGGAATCCAGGGGGCACGGAGCAGGGCCCACATGTCAGGCCGTCACGGTGCTGCCCTACCCCCAGTTCTCCGCCTCATCGCCCCCGGCTCGCCCGGCCCTCTGCCAGCGTCCCTCGCTCCCAGCCCGCCGGCGCCCCTCATTCCCGCCCCGCAGCCCTGGGTTCTGCCATCCCCACCCCCACTGGCACCCCTCAGTCCCGACCGGCCTGGCCTGCCCCAGCCCCGCTGGCGCCCCTCATTCCCAACCGGCCTGGCCTGCCCCATCCCCACCAGCGCCCCTCATGCCCGACCGGCCTGGCCTGCCCCAGCCCCACCGGTGCCCCTCATTCCCGCCCCGCAGCCCCTGCCCCAGCCCCACCGGCGCCCCTCATTCCCGCCCGGCCTGCCCCAGCCCCACCGGCGCCCCTCATTCCCGCCCCGCAGCCCTGCGTTCCGCCATCCCCACCCCCACTGGCGCCCCTCATTCCCGCCCGGCCTGGCCTGCCCCAGCCCCACTGGCGCCCCTCATTCCCACCCCGCAGCCCCTGCCCTGGGCTCCCCCCTCAGCCCCAGCCGTCCTCACCCCATTCCAGGGCAGCAGCTCCAGAAGCAGGAATTGTCTCACTTGATTCCTTCCTGGTTGGTGTATCCCCAGCTGCCGCCAGGCGCATCGCCACGGCTCAGGCCTCGCAGCGGCTTGGAGTCGGGGGGGGGGGCGCTAAAACGGGGGGGACTTTTTGTCCTGAGGGCCACATTGGGGTTCTGAAATTGTATGGAGGGCCGGGTAGGGGAGGCTGTGTCCACAAACAGCCTGGCCCCTGCCCCTTATCCGCCCCTCCCACTTCCCACCCCCTGACCGCCCCCCCAGAACCTCCAACCCATCCAACCCTCATTCCCCGTCCCCTGACCGCCCCCCAGAACCTCCAACTCCCATTCAGAACCTCCAACCCATCCAACCCTCATTCCCGTCCCCTGACCGCCCCAGAACCTCCAACCCCCATTCCCGTCCCCTGACGCCCCCCCTCCTCATTCCCCCCCCCCCTGACCGCCCCAGAACCTCCAACCCATCCAACCTCATTCCCGACCTCCATTCCCGTCCCTGACCGCCCCCGAACCTCCAACCCATCCAACCCCGTTCCCCGCCCCATCCAACCTCCCTGGTCCCCGTCCTGAGTGCCCCTGTGACTCCCTGTCCCTTATTCAGCCTTCCATCCCCACCGCCCCATCCAACCACCCCCCACCCCCATACCATGCTGCTCAGAGCAGCGTGTCGCACCGCCCGGACAGAGCCAGCCACGCCGCGGCACCGCCCGGACGGAGCCAGCTACACCACCCAGAGCGCTGGTGGCACGGTGAGCTGAGGCTGCAGGGGAGGGGCTGGGTTGGAGCTCAAGGGCCAGGCGGGACGGTCCCACGGGCTGTAGTTTGCCCACCTCTGTACTAGATACTCCAGCGCCGGCCAGGGCCAGACACAGACCTGGCGGGCTGAAGAGCAAGAGTCCAGACCCCCTGCAGACACTCGACGTGGGTACTGACGTGTTAGCACTTGGGGATTCAGGGATGCTCTGAGCCGCAGGCCGGAAACATCTGCACCCTTCCCCCCCGCAGCAATCTGACTCCCGGTAATTATGCTATTGGGTTGGGTGACGGTTCAGAGATGGCACCATAGTAACGTAGCCCAGAGCCTGATTCAGGCACAGGCAGGAGAGAGACAGGCCTTGGGCCCCAGACTCAGGCAACGACCACAGAATCGGCCTCTACTTTTTTAAAACCAAAAGCGAAGGTGCTAATGGCTCTGGGTCTGAGCAAACCCTCCAAAACGTGAGTGTAACTGACGCAGGGACGTGCCTGAGTCTGCAGGGAGCCTGAGACCTGGGGGCGGTGGGGGGTCTGCCCTATGCACCTTATGGTGAGGTTAACCGTGAAACTCTGCCCTGTGGAGCCCTCACCAACACCGGCCTCGCAGGGGCCTTGGAGCCCCCCATCATGGCTTGGCTGGGGCGGCGCCAGGAGGGGGGGTGGAGGCTGAGCCCTCCCGAAATGGAGATGGGCCCAGCACACTGCTTGCGAGCAGCTGGCCCCTGCCACCTCGCGAAGAGGCGGGGCCAGAGTGATGGGCCCTGGCCAGGGGGGTATCCCCCACGTGGGGTGTGGCTGGGACGCTGGATCAGACCTTTCCAGAGCCTATATCAGGGTTTCCATCTGGCCATTCCGCTCCCTGGCAAAGCCACGGGGCAAACAACGGCCAACGCCCCCTCCCGTGCGTGGTACCAGCACCGCTGGGGGTGTCCTCCAGGGAACCAGAGCGGCTGTCACCCTGCGGTGCAGGCCCCCGCTGCACCCGCTCAGTGCATGCCAGCCTGGGCCCATGTCACCCAGCGGGCACTTTCCTGAGACGCCCTTGGGAACCCCGGCAGCCGCATCGCAGCGGGATCCGCTCCCGCCTCCCCCCAGGATCAACGAGCCATTGCAAAGCCCGAGGCAGCCGCCATGGCAGGGGGATTTGGGGGAAGGCAGTCCCCTCCCTGGGCGCCTGGGACGCAGCACGGCTTGGGCTGTGCCATGGCAGAGCCGTTCGGAGCCGGCGCAGCCGAGCAGGTTCCGCTGGACACGGCTCTGCGCTAAGGCGGGACGGGAGTTCCCCCGGAGCCGCCCGGCGTCCTTCCCGCTCCGTCCCGCTTGTGAGCAGGGCGGCGGACGCTGGGCCCCGTCCTGCGAGGGGCTCTGCACACCTCGGGCCTGGGCGGCCAGGCCTGCGAGACAGAGCCAAATGCCCGTTCTCAGCCAAGCCAGGAGAGAATAGCTCAGCCAAGTGCCGGGCACGCTGGAGACGCCCGGCAGCCCCCAGCAGAGTCTGTGCCGGAGCAAGGACAGGCTCCCACCCTGCAGCTGGCTCTGCGCACGCATCTCCAAAGCCAGTTGCAGGATCAGGCCCTGGGGGGAGGGTCGCCAAAGCACCCACATTGGCCTGACTCTGCTCCCACTGACCACCACGGGCACAGTCCCACCACGTCCGCATGGCTAGGCCAACGCTGAGCCGCCTGGAGATCCTGCCCCTGGAGGGCTCGCTGGCCTCCGCCTCTCGCTCCACGCCGCTTCTGCAACGCGCGGAGGCAGATCCCGGAGGCGCTGCCCTGAGACATCCCGCAGAGCGCAGCGACTCAGACCCCTTTCCCGGGCTGGGTGTTCTCACGCAGCGCCACCTGGGGGCGCCGACGCCCCTCCAATTCCTGCCCTTTTAGCCCAAATACCAACTGACCTCGATTTGGGGTTTTCCCAACCCCCCAACCCCCCAATTTATTCATTATAAAAACAAAGAACACGGAAATTCCAACACAGTTTATATAAAAGGGTAGTAGTGATACATAAATAGTATTCGCTTTTTTTTCCTTTTATTATTAAACATTAGGTCAAGAGGTTGCGCGCACACAAAAAAAGAGAGAAACAGGTTGAAGAATGATACTTTTATGGCAACAAATACTGAGTACACCTGGTTTTCCGGTCCACAGCGCAGACACAAATCTCTTTCCAAAAGAAAATCAGACAGTAGATCATCAGTCCACATTCTCTAGCTACAAGTCACCTTCCCCACTGGCCCCAGCCCTCCCGACCCTTTTAAAACTAAGACACACTGGACCAGGGGAACACAAAGACACCTGGAATAAGGAAGACCGTCCCTGCCCCACGACAGGTTTGAATCTAGCCTGGATCGCTAAGCAGCAGCAGGAGATGGAGTGACACAAATCGGGAAACGTGACAAGACGCCTTCGTCCAGCCGGTGTCTGCGTTAGCCAGAGCGACAAAGACTTGGAAATGGAGAGGACAAAAGTAACCAAAGCCGTGCTCGTGTTCCTGCCCCCTCAGTGCAGAAAAGGCAGTCAGCCCCTCCCCGCCACGCACACCTCCACGCACCCAGACATTCACTCCTCACACGCCCACACACAGAGAAGGCCAAAAATAGAGATATGTACACTCTGGGCCCAATGGCTTCCGGCCCAATGACTCCGTTCTTCGTTTTGTGTTCAATCCTCCACCAACCATTTGTGGAACTTACAAGGGGCAGGGCTCCCGTAACGTCCGTCAGCGTCCGACCAAGTCCATCCTTTGCCTGTCCAGATGCCCTGCCGTTAATCCAGCCTGCCTCGGTGCCATCCCCAGGGCTGCAACCTCACTGTGGTTCTGCTGAGATTCTGGATTCATTTCGATTTGCCGGTTGCCTCCCTCCCACCCCTCTTTTCATGTACCAACGATGCCAGGGAAACCTGAGAAATGGTCACGTGTCTCCTCCTTTTTTTTAATTAAAAAAAAAAAAAAGTCCCAGCCCATGACAATTTCAAGTATCCCCCAAATAAAAGACGGAATAATTATAAATAATTATAACTTTACAATTTAATAATTGACACATATACTATAGTATTTACAGTATAATAAATGCTTTTTTTGTTTTTGTTACTTTTAGTAAGCAATCCCTGAGAACAGTTACTCTAGTTTTTCTTTACGGATCTTCACGAATGGAGAAGAGGAGTTTCACGTCTCCGCAGGGTGCGCACGGCGCTGCAAAGCCATCGCTTTTGGTGACACATGAGGTTTAGTGTTGCGTTTCTCTTTTGCTTTCGATTTTTATTCTTTCCTTTTTGCTTGGCAACCTTGGGACCAGCCGGCGAACGCTTCCTTTAGGAAAGAGGTATTAGATTTCCAGGTTAGCTTTTGGTATTAAATGGTTATACACTCCGGAGCGTAGGATACTGAGTAAAGTGTTCTTCCCATGCTTGTCTTTTGGTCTGATGTGCCCGAAGAACGTTGGAATCCTCGCAGGATGTGAAAAGGTTAAATCCACCAAAAGAACAAAAACCCTCTGCTTTGCCAATTGCAGTGAGATTTTCCTTTCTTCTGCGTGTAGTGCCCCTGCCGAACCCTGCCAGCGCCGGCGGGAGCTCACCCAAACCGCTCCCGCACCAGCATCATCAGTTTTTTCTTGCCTTTGTAGATCTGTTTGAGATTGTCTATGAACTGCGCGAACTGGAGGTGGCCATCCTGGGCCAGGAGGAAGGTCTCCCTGGCTTTGCTGAGGAACTCGATGAACTCGCCGTAGTGCCGAGGGCTGATGTGGGTGAGCCTGGAGTGGGTGGTGTTGATGTAAGCGCTTATCGTGGCGTCCAGCAGCTGGCGCAAGGGAGCCTTGTCGGTGGACATCAGTTTGCCAGAGTTCCTGCGGCCGGGAATGCCGGCCAGGCCCGGGGCCGTCATGGTGCAGCGCCGCAGGATGTCCGACAGCACCGTGGCGCAGTGCACGCTCTTCACCACCAGGGGGATGATGGCCGCCAGCTCGTTCTTGCCCAAGGAGTGGCTCAGCGCGCAGGCCCACAGGACGTCGTTGATGGCCGGGTGGGTGTCCTGGTTGTAGGCGAGGTTGAGGTGCGTCATGGCCAGCGAGGCCAGTTTGAAGGCCCGCAGCGGGTAGCCCCGGTGCTCCATGTAGCGGGCGATGGTGAAGAGCTGCGAGTAGGTCATGCCCGTGGCGGCGGCGTCGATGACGATCTGGTAGGCCGTCTCGAAGGCGATGTGGTCTTTCTCGCACAGCGTGAGGGCGGAGAGGGCGCAGTTCTGGGGGTCCTTCATGGCGCACTGCAGGGCCAGGGTGCGGGCGCAGCCGGCCAGCTCCTCGCGCTGCGGGTAGTCCAGGCTCAGCCGCAGGATGGTGTTGTGGGACATCACCGTCGCCGCCACGATGCTGGTGGCTTCCGTGGGGGTGAAGAGCGTGTACCAGTTCTGCAGGATGCTGAGCAGCGCCCGCACACCTGCCGGACAGGAACACGCCGTCAGCGCGGGCTGGGGCGCGGCGCTCCAATGGGGGCAGGCGCCTAAATCCTCTAGGGGCTCTGCCGGGCCCGGAATGCTGAGCAATCCCAGCTCCCTCCACTCTCCGTGGGGCCTGGGATCGCTCAGCACGACTGACAAGTGGCCAGTTCTCATCCGGAGCCTGGGGGAGGACCTGGGAGCCCGGGTTGAGAGCACTGGCTTGGATATACAGGGACAACCAGATGCCAGTGCACTGCAGACAAATAGCTCCAGGGCTTCAGGCCAATGTTCTGAAGCGAAGCTACGAATCCCCCACGGTGCAATAGCGCAACCGTGTCCCCATGAACGGGAGTCGAAGCCAGCAAATGCCAGGCCACCGCGGGTCACAAACTCCCCTCTAGGAGTCCTGCGGTTCCCACCAGGGCCCCTCCACTCACGGGCTGGGCACTGACAGCTCAGGCTCCAACTGATGGCGAGATCTGGGGTCAGGAAGGAATCTTCCCCCAGTGCAGATTGGCTGGAAGCTTGGGGAGAAGGCAGGGGGAGGGGAGGTTGCATTCCTATGATGCACGGGGTGTGGGTCACCTGCCAGGATCATCTGGGCACGTATCAGCTACTCAATGCCCTGCCACTGCAGGGCCCATGGGCACTGGTGCCCCCAGATCTCTGCCTGAGGCACAGTTCGGTCTCACCCGACTGGCTGGGCTCAGCACAGGGACGACTGGGGGAGGTTCTCCAGCCTGGGCCATGATCCAGTGGTCTAGTCTGGCCTGAAATGCTAGGAAATCTACTGATGTCTCATCCCGTCGCTCAGGGACTCGCCCTGCGGGCTGGACCAAGCGAGCCCCTCCCCGGCCCTTGGCCAGCGGGAAAGGGCAGGCACCGGTTAAAGGGACGGGGAGCGGAGCAGAGACCCAGCCCCTCCTGGAGGGCCAGGACGGCAGTGACGAGCGGCACCCACCCACTTCCGTCGCACAGGTGACCAGCCACCGCACCATCTCCCTTCGCCTCCAGTTCAGGGTGGACAGAGTCATCCGCATGACCTAGGAGAGAGAAAACAGTGACCACCCTCCTCTTGGTCCCTGCTTTGCCCCGGCCTCGCTCCCAGCCCACCCCCGGCGCCCCGGCCCAGACCTGCAGGCGGAACGGCTCCAAACAGGGCCCGATGCAGCTCCAGACTCGCCATGTCTGGGAGCGGAGCCAGGCCAGCCCCGTGCCCTGAGCCACCGTTTGACACTATATAGTTACTGTCACATGGGGACTGGCCCCTTAGGGAGGGGAGCTGGGGCCAGCCCCACCTTGGCCAAGCTTAAATAGCTGCGTCCCTGCCTGAGGCAGGAGGGTCTGACTGGCAGCTGGGCCTCGTCCCAGGGCTCAGGATGCCCAGCCTGGGACGGGGAGTTACGGGGAGCCGGCAGACCCAGGTGGAAGGCCCTGAACCAGGGTGTGCAAGAAGCCCAGGGCTCTACCGGAGCAGGGAAGGCTGCAAGGGGCTGAGAGCAGCCCCCCCGACAGTCCCGTTCACCACGCTCCGAACAAGGCCTTCCCCCAGCCCTCGGCACTGCTGCCCACTCGCCCGGGGAAGGACCCAGCCACACGGCCTCAGAACTGGGCCGCCCAAAGCAGCCTCCGAAGACGACACGTTTCTCCTCCCTGTGGCCCCCTCCCCTACCTGCAGCCCCAGCTCCAGCGCCACGTTGAGCAGGGTGGTGTCGGGGTTGCTGTCCGTGGGCGTGGCGATCTTAAAGGCGTCCTGGGCCAGCTTGAAGATCAAGGACGAGGAGTGGATGTTCTTCTGGATCGCTTCCAGGACGGTGCGTAACCGCAGCATGTCACCTGCACGCACAGGAGGGACAGGTCGGAAAGTCAGCCCCCGCCCCGCCAGGGCCCCTGCCCCTCCAGACTCCTTCCAGCCACCCCAGGTTTTCACTTTGGGTCGCAGCTTCCCAAGTCTGGATTTCCCAGGGGTGAGGATCTGGGCCTGTCTGGGCCACGCACAGCACACACTGCCTCTGCGTTTCCAGCTGTTCAGAGATCAGCCCTCTGTGCGGCTACTGGGCTCTGCGGGGGGCTCAGCGAGTCCTGTCTGACCTGGTCGTCTCTTGCTCAGCCTGCTGGGAGCGGGGCCCAGAGAGCGCACACAAAACCCAGTGCATCACGGACTCTCCTGACAGGGCTTCTCCGAACAGAGCTGGCAAGTGGGATTTCTCCGTGAAACGCGGCTGGTGAAAACAGTGTCTGCTCACTGTGCAGGCTTGGGGCAGGGCTTCCTGACACGAGTGTACTGCCAGCTGGGCTGTGACTCTGCCATGCACTAACTGTCTGCACGGACCCCGCCAACGCGCACTAACAGTTTTTATGCACTTGGCTCTGCTCCTGTTTCAAAGAGGACGAGATCAAAGCACACTAGCGAACTAGTGATGAGCCTCAGGAGCCGCCCCCGGCCCAGCCTGCTGCCAGTTCAGTGTTTGTGCAGACAGGCCCTCGGAGGCCTCGCCGCTGACCGGACCAAGGGCAAGTTGTTACTTTTGGCTCCTGTTAGCCCTGTGGGAGTCAGCCCACCTAGAGCAATGGACTCCAAGCTGTGCGGCGTACCCCTAGGCATGGCGGGGGCTGGCATGGAGCGCCACCCAGCCCCGCTCCGACCCCAGCCCCAGCGTCAGGCCCCAGCTCTGGCTGTGGTTCCGTTCCTGGTTGCAGCCCCAGCTGGCCCTGGGCTCAACCCCCCAGCTCCCAGCCCCGATTGTGGCCCCACTCCCAGCTGCAGCTCTGGCCCCCGCCCCCAGCTGTGGCTCTGCTCCCAGCCCCCCCACTGCGGCTCCACTCCTAGCCCCGGCTCCGTCTGTGTATTGCAGCGTGTCCACCGATAACTACAGACCTGATACAAAAGGAACATACTCTGCACCCCGAAAGGATCCAGCGAGGGCCAGACCCTTCCAGCCAGGGCCCAGGGCGTCTCCGTGTGGGCGATTCCATCCCACGTATGATCAGCCATGTCATCTGTCACTTCCTAACGCCACGTCTCTTACAGTTCTACTCGAAGCATTCCCCAGCCCTTGGCACGCTACGGCCACCACCTAATTACAACCTAGCCGACGCGTTCACAGACAGGGCAAGCGCATTCCTATTCTGTTTGCCCCGGAAAGCACAGACAGCTCTGGAGTAACCTCCACGCATTGATACCACAACTCCAGGTGCATGACACACAACACAGCACTGGTGGGAGACCATTCGGGTGAGTTCCCCCCTCACGGGCCGTACAGTCCCCACTCCTCTGCGACACGGGGCCCCCCTCTCCAGGACGTTCAGTGAACTCCGTAAGAGCGGAAATGTGCCGAGTTTTATCTTCAGTGTTCTGGTAGCACATGCTACTTTCCTGCTACGGTTCCATCCACCCCCACTCAGCTCCAAACCCGTCTTCATTCCACGGTTCTGGGATCAGAGCTCTCAAGGCTGGACATTTCTACATAAGGAATAAGGTCTCTTCAGCGGCTTCTCCTAACCACACTTGGCTGAGTCTACCCAGCTCACTCCATGTGGTGGGATTTGCCTCCAGCTGTAAACGGATATGTTCAGGTGACCAAATCTCCTCATTGCTCCTGAACTGTTCCTAGGACAGAAGAGTAGCCAGCCCCTCCCTCTGTGCTTTGATCTCAGGCGCTAGCTAGCGACGCTCGTCCACCCACGGCCTGACCAGCAGCCGTGAAATCGGAATTTTTTCCATCAAAGGGTCTGCCCAGATAAAAGACTTGATACAATTAACCAATGTGGTTAACTCTTAATTCTAGATGCACTGAAAAAGAAAGCGACTTGCCATGGGGATACTCCGTCTTCTGTTAGGAGCTGCTGGGTTGAGCCTCGTTATGGGCTGAATTAACGTCTTGTGAATGTGCCCGTTACTCAAGACGGGTGTGCGACAGCGAAGGGGCCACGCCTAAACTAGAGTCAGTCCAGACTAGCACCAGGGGGAGGGCTCGGCACGCCCATGTGTGAAAAGACCAGCTGGGGACAGACTCAGAGAGACGGGCAAACAATCAAGAGAGCCACGCAGCAGCTGGGCACACCATGGGCCCGTGGACAAAGCCAGCAAGAGAGTTTTCTGGCTCTGGTAAGCTAAGAAAAGCTTCCTTTTGTTTCTGGCGCCTCCTGCGTTTGGAGAAGCAGGACTTCACACGTTCCTCGTAAGTAAATCCAGTTGCATCAAACAGTGCCAGCCGTCATCATGAATTTCTACCCTCAGCTGGAACATGCTCCCCCCCGACCCCCGGTCAAAGAGCGACACCCCTTCTTTTGTCCCATAAGCCCTTTCCAAGCGTGAGCGCCCCGGAAGAGCTCTGCACTCACGGAAGTGAACGGAAAGACGCCTGTTGGCTTCAACGGGCTTTGGATCCGGCTCAGACCGAGTATTGGAAATTCGCAGCAAGGGACCGTTTTTTAACGTCTGGAACTTTCCACCTACACCTGCCTGGAGTGAGGAAAACTCAGTGTCAGTTGCAGGGTCGGATTCTGCCTTTGGGACCCCATCAGCCTTCCCCGGGGATGCATATGGACAACAGAGGGCAGAATGCGAAGACAAGGGGATTGCAGAGGTCACCGCACAACCTGGCATACTAGCCATGACGACAACCCAGAAGGGCCCGTTTGTGTCCTAGGTCCCAGGTCGAGTTTATAGGGCTGGCAGTTAAAGAAACATCTCTTCTCTGCAAACAGCCCATTAGCCGTGGCGGCTCGGAGATGCGATCGACC
This sequence comes from Mauremys reevesii, assembly GCF_016161935.1. Classification (NCBI taxonomy): domain Eukaryota; kingdom Metazoa; phylum Chordata; order Testudines; family Geoemydidae; genus Mauremys; species Mauremys reevesii. The sequence continues at coordinate 105,735,300 of NC_052630.1, read as the reverse complement.
AGGAACGATGAAAAGTGACTAAAAAGGTGCAGAGCTGGACTTGAAAATGAAAAGAAATTTCAAATGACAAATGATTAAAATGATCTTCTGCCCCCTCGGCAGCAGCCACCACAGTAACAGGGACTCCTGATCCAAGGCTCCTCGTACGACCAGATGTGAAAGCGGACGGTGCTGTGTCGGAAAGATGGCAAAGAGACTCGATCGCCTACGGACACGCTCCAGCATTTGAACGTTTGGGGGGGAAATGGGAGAGCTGGAAGAAAACCAAAACCGAACTCAAGCGGCCTTTTCATTCTGGTGGAGGATTTGTCATCCCGCCCGGCTCAAGGAGAACACACACCACACACATAAAATCCCTCGTTTACTGGGCTCAGCTGAGGGGGACCAGATCACCGCACTAAAATACTGCAACACACTGGGGTGCCATCAGCCCCGCCCACAGCCCACCCCCGCTCCTCCCAGGCTCCGCCTCCACTCTGCCCCAGGTCCTGCCCCCTCCCCGCTCGGCCCCCCCACCGTGCCCTTCCTCATCCCTCAGCCTGCCGCTGGCTTGCTGCGTCCCTCCTCAGTCCCCCACCCACTGCTCGCCCCCGCGGCGCCCACTCCCCCTCTGACGGGTGGGTGCTCACCCCCGCCCGCCCCCATTCCAGCCCCTTCCCCCAAGTCCCTGCCCCGCCTCGTCTCCACCTCCTCCCCCTCCCCCCCGGAAAGCGCTACGTGCAGCCAAACAGCTGTTAGGCAGCGGAAGGTGCTGGAGGGGGAGGAGAGGGGACGCGCGCGCTGGGGGGAGGGGGAGAGAAGGAGGTGAGGAGGGAGGAGCTTGGCTGCAATTTTTCCCCCGTGGTTGCGTCAGCCCCGGAGCACCCACGGGGTCAGCGCCTCCCTCCCGCTGGCCTCCTTACCCGAATATCGGGACAAGTGGCGTCCTGACCGTACATTGATCAGGACAAAGGGTTAAATATCGGGACATCTGGTCACCCTGGGCTCAGCTTCCTCCGAGATCCCAGGGAGGGGATGGCAACCCAGAGCCCTGAGAATGGAAAAGGGGGATGGGAAAAGTTCTCCCGCTGGCCGCCAGCAGAACGGGAGAAGGGTCCTGTATCGATACACAGGGAAGCCTGTCAACTGGCTCAGATTTCAAGCCCTCTGAGCACATCCTGGCCTGTCACCCGTCTGCCTGACGTCACCATTTGCTTCCCTGTCCCGCCTGGCCTAGGGGATTGCTCTGGTTTCCTGTCAAGCGAAACTTTCATAAATACAAAGTAAAAAACCCATTTGCCTTCCTGTCTCGTCCGCACGCCCCGTTCAACAGATCCCCGGCCAGCGGTTTCACAGTTTCTGCAGCTGGGACCCCAGCGACGGGGCGGCAGTGGCTTAGGTACCGTCCCAACCCACACGCTGCTTCCACCTTCCAAAACCTCCTGGAGAAAAATCACCCCGACGCTCGCTGTCTGCTTGCGGGAAGCAGCGCGAAGAGAACGTACTGAATCCAGAGAGATGGACGCCCTCCCCACCCCCTTCACTCCCAGGGTGGGTGCCTCAGAGTCCCCCAGGGTCTTGCTTTTTATGTTCTGCCTTCCTGGGCATCACACTGCAGCCCCCGCCCCCTTAGAATGGCCAGGACACGCAAGCAGAGGCCGTCAGCGCCATTCAACCAGCTGGGAGAGCCTCGCCCAGAGAGCAGGAGACAAGGGGCTTGGTTCCAGTCCCGCTGAAGTCAACAAGGATCTTTTGATCCATTTCGGTGGGCACTGGGTCAGGCCCCAGGAGAAACTGGACCCGTCTGCCCCCTGGCACTGAGCAACGCCAACCTCCCCAGCTGTGCACTGCGACGCTGGCACGACCTTGGCCGCGCAGGGTGGACTGCCAATCCAGACAACGCTACCGCTGGGATGCAAACGGCCATCACGTCCGGCTGGTCGGGGAAAGGGTTTGGGACCACGGCCCCAAGCAAGGCAGGATTTCTAAGATTCCCTTTTTCAGCATCTGAACAGACTTCTCCCTCATCTGCCTGCGTTCCTGGCCCTGGGGTGAGCCATGGAGGCAGCTATGGGGGCAGGGGGGGTGTGTGTCTCTCACCTTCGAGAGGGTCACACGCCCCATTCCCCTCTCCCTGCCACACTGGAGGCTACACGGTGTCTCTCTTCCCAGCATTGCGCCCGCAGATCCCTCCCTCCTGGGAGTTCACCACATGCTCCTGGAGTGTGTGCACCTGAAAGAGCCCCCCCACTTCCCACATTCCCCTTCCAGTGGGTTCTGCAGTGGAGAACTGCGGGCAACCAGCTGGGGGCGCCGCCTCTGCTATTCAATCTGAGCCAACCGTCTGCTCAAGTGCACCCACCTTTAGCTGCCGTCAGCATGGTGGAGGCCAGTTCACACTGCTGCGATTCCAAGTGGCCCAGGGTAAACCACCGGGGGTACCTGCTGGGCACGACCGACACCAGGTGGTGAGGGTGGGTGACATCTCCGGAGGGAGTGGTCGTCTCCAGCACGGGCAGCCTAGGAGAGACGGGAGAAGGCCAGTCAGAGGTTCCCTGCCAACTCAAAGCCCCACCCCGGCAACGAGAAGGGTTGATGGCAGGCGGCCGGGTGCGCCAGCAGGTTCAGCTCTTTGAACGCACCAAGCTGCAGTCCAGGCGTGCGACGACTCCCGAGGCTGCACGCGGAACACATGGGCGCAAGGAGCAATTTCAAACGGACTTGAAAGGGAGCCGGAAGCCGCCGAGTGATTTATAAAACACAAGCTGGAAAAGCTCACTTGAGGCTCCTTTCATCTTCGGGCTAAGTGGAGCTTTCAGGCAAATCATCTGGTTCCTCTTAAGCGGAGGGTTGGGCTCAGCAGCACCACGTTGCTCCACGGCCCCTGCGGTGGCTTTGGGTTACCTGCTCGCGTGCGACTATTCCAAAGCCGCAGAAATTCCACAGGTTCCCCCTCCCGCCCAGGTGCTACCGGCAGTGACGACACGCAAGGCCTGAGCAGGCAAATGGCTGCCAGGGGACGGGATGGGGCGAAGCCGCCATTCGGACTAGACAGCGCAGTGCCAGTAACGCGGTCTCCTGGAAGGCGACGTTACGCATCAGCAGTGCCGCGGGTTGGAGTCCCGTGGGTGGATCCCAGACCAGCCGGGTTATGGAGGCAGGAACACCACGCGGAGCGAAGGCAGAGGAGGCGTAAGCAGCGCCCGCCCCTCTTCCGCCAGTGAAAGCTGGGACGGTCGCAGCCCAGATCGGAGACCCCAGCACGAGGGCGGGTGTCGGCTGCGAGAAGACAGAGCCCCCCACACTCAATCACGGGGGAGCGATTTGCATTGTCGTTCATCCCTCTCTTCACCCAGCTGATGCAAAACTCCAGCCTGCGAGCGGACGGAGCCGGGGGAGGGGGCTTGTCGAGCTGGGTAACACACCCAGCAGCAACAGCAATTCCAAGGGCCAAACGCACGGCTAGAACCAATCCCAGCGCAGCCCTGGGCAGGGGAGGACGGGGGCTGACAGGCAGAGCAGAGCGCGGGAGCCTGCCCAGCAAGGGGCTGGCCCCTGGAGGGTCCTTTCTGCCAGTTGTCCTGCCACTGTCAGTGCAGGGTCAGCTGGGTGCCCAGCCCGGCCGCTCTCTCTCCTAGCTGGGCTTTACCTGTCCCTGTCTCTCCTCTCCGTCGCGCTTCGAAGCGGGAGCTGGATGCGGAGAACAGGGTCTCTGCTCCCAGGCGAGGAGGCCCAGCAGGGCTGGGGTGCAGAGTCTGCCCTGAGATCTCCTCTGCCTTTCACTCTCCTTGCGCCGTGGGAGATGGGGCTGCAGGACAGAGATGGGGGGGGGGGGGAGGACCCGGCGCGCCGATGGATGCAGCCAGTGCCTGGGTCCTTTCCCCAGCACATTCGCCCAGCTCAGCAGATGGGGTGGCTTATATGGGAGGAAATCGTCTGCTGCAGTGCAGGCATTTTCTCGGACGAGCAGAACCTAATCCTGGCCGTCACAAGCTCCCCCCAGCGGCTCCCGAGCAAACCGACACTGACCAGACTCTGGGGTTGGAGAGGGAGAGGGGAAATATCGGGCGCGACGTCGCTGCTTTGAGATGGGATCGAACCCAACCCCAGGCGGAAGAAACGCCCACAAACCTCATGGCCCGGAGCGCCAGCTTGTAGGCCAGGTCTGCGTCGTGAGGCAGCAAGGCGGAGAACAGGTACTTGGCAAAGGTGTGCATGGGAACGCTCTCCCGCTGGATCACTTCTCCCAGGCCGCTGAAGGGACCACCTGCACGACAGCAAAGCCGCGTCAGCCACTGTGCTGCTGCGCCGCTCGGCCAGACAGCTTCCCAGCAGCCACGCAGAGCCTCTCAGGTCAATTCCTCGAGGGCTCGGGGCATGCGATCAGCACCGATCTCCACAGCCCCTTGGAGACGAGCACGGCGGGGTTATCTGAGCAGCACGAACAAGCCAGCCCCTGGCCTGTTCTCCTAGACTGGGGGGCGCCGCGGTGGCCACAGGCCCTCGTGCCTGGCAGGAGGAAGTTCCCTGTCACGCATCCAGCTAATGGTGCAATCCTGTACAGCCTGGTCCCCACACTTTCCAGAGTCGGGGCCCCCTTGCCCCTGTCTGCCACCACGCCGGGAGCGACACAGACGGGGGTAAGGGGCCCATGGCTGGGGCCGCAGCTGGGGCCGGGAATGGAGCCGCAGCCAGGGCCCGAGGCGGGGTGGGGCCTGGGAATGGAAGTGGAGCCGGGGCTGGGAGTGGAGCTAGGGGGTTTGCAGCTGAGAATGGAAGCGGGGCTGGGAGTGGAGCCGGGGTGGTGGTGTGTGGGCTGGGGGTGGGGCTGGGAGTGCAGCTGGGGGGTCGTGGCCAGGAATGGAGGCGGGGATAGGGCTGGGGGTGGGAATGGAGGCAGAGCCAGGGCAGGGAGTGGAGCCAGGGGGTCGTGGCTGGGGGTGGGGGTGGGGCCGGGGCTGGGAGGAGCTGGGGATTGCGGCTGGTAATGGAGGAGGAGCCAGGGCTGGGAGTGGAGCCAGGGGGTCGTGGCCAGGGGTGGGGCCGGAAGGGGAATGGGGGGTCGCGGCTGGGAATGGAGTTGGAGCTGGGGCTGAGACTGGAGCCAGGGGGTCGTGGCCGGGGCTGCGGGACAGCGGCTGGGGGGCCGAGGCTGGGAGCCAACAGCAGAGCTGGGTTGCACTCCCTCCCTCCCCTCCCTGGGGGCTGGCCTGGGCCCCCCCCTACCCCCTCAAACGTTCCTCTGTGCCCCTTAGGGGGCCTGCCCCACACCACCGCTGCATAGGGACTGGAGTGACGGCCTGCTCAAGCACCAGGCTGGCAGCCTCAGGGTTAATGACCCTGGTAACACAGGGGCATGGTAGCAAATTATGACTGTTGCCTTCCCAGCAAGTGCCTGCAGGGGACCCTCCTGTAACCAGCCTTCCCCCGGCTCCCGCACCGTGGGTGAGGCCGGCCTTCAATGCCACCAGCAGCTGTGCAGTGCAGCCCGGTTCCCCTCCTCCCCCTCACCTTCCAGCAGCAAGATACACTGCTTCCGAAGGGTCTGCACCAGCACCGCGTCCAGCTCCAGCTCCTGCAGCCGGGCGATGATCTGCTCCTCGTTGCGGCACACTTTATCCTGTGCGTACAGCCCCTCGGGCATCACCCGCTGCTGCCCCATCCCCATCAGAGCCACCTCTAAGGCAAGGGACAGGTAGGACTCGCCGCTGTCCTGGCAACCAGTCGCCACAGGCACGTGCTGATACACCGGGGGCTTGGCGTCGCCGGCATCTAGAGGAGAAGGCAGTCGCTAGGCTGAGAAATGAGAATGACCTGGGAACTAACCCAGCATGAAACCCAAGCCCAGCACCACCCTTCCCTGCCCCCAAACCACGGCCAATGGAAGCTCATTGCTTACGCTGGTTCCGCGGAGATCGAGCAGAACCGAGCGAGCCCGCGTGGGAGGAGACCGACCTGCACGTCTGACCCGGCTGGAGGGAGTGGCTTGGCTTGGCTCGGCTCGTTTGGCTGACGGAAAACCCAACCTGACCCTCCCAGTTCTGACTCCAAGTGCCAACGCAACAGGCCGGGCCATGAGCGTCCTCCCCGCTTTTAGCAGCCATGGGGAAACAAGCCAAGTTTGACCAGAACGTGTTCAACGTGCCGTGGGGCAAAGCCACGCAACGGGCTAGAACGGCTGTGTATTCCGGGATGACCTCGCACAACTCTGGGGCGTGGCTGTTCTGCTGTCGTCTGCCTGCCTCGGTCTGCGGCCACCCTGCACCGGGGAGGCGCCACGCCCTCCCTCGCTGCATTAGAGGGTCACGGATTCCAAGGCCAGGATGGTTGTGCCCATCTCATCTGACCTCCTGTACAGCACAGGCCCCCGAATAACTCCTAGGGCAGAGAAACGTCCTGTCGGGCTTTAAAAATGGTCAAGAATCCACCGCAACCCTTGGGAAATTGTTCCAGTGGTTAGTGACTCTCAGTGATAAAAAACGAGGCCTTACTTCCAGTCTGAGGTTGTCTCGCTTCAGCCCCCAGCCACTGGATCCTGTTAGACCTTCCTCTGCTGGACTGCAGAGCCCATTACTAGATACTCGTTCCCCATACAGGTACTTACGGACTGTGATCAACCCACCCCTTAACCTTCTGTTAGGCTAAACAGAGCCTGTCGCCATCCACCCTGGCCCCTTCTCTTCCTCTGCAAGTGGAGAGAGCAGAGCTGGGAGCGACCGAGCCCGAGCGGTGGGATGAGAAGCAGGAGACGTTTGAGAAGGAGACACAGAGGCAGACACTGTACGAACGGAGGCGTAAGGGGCGGGGGAGCCATTAGCTCTGTCTTGGATTCAGCAGCTCACAGCCTGGAGCCCTGGAAGTTTAACTCACTGGTCTGGACGGGGAAAGACTCGGATACCTGAAATTTCAAGGCAATTTTCCTCTTCTAATCTACAAGCCTCCGTCAAGGTGAGGAACAAGCAGCCAACGGGGTTCAGAGGGTGCCCGACCCAGCCCTCCAGGTTTGTGATGGTGGTGGCTCCCCTCTGCAGTAATTCTGGGGACAGGACAGAAGCAGAGCGTTAGATACAGAAACGCTGGGTCGAAGGCCTGAAGCCGCGGCAGCGGATCACTCGGGTCTCGCTCAGGTTGGGAAGAACGCACGGCGGGAAGGCCCGGGAGACATGGCGTGAGCCTGCTCCAGCAGCGGTTCTCAACGACCGGGCCCCGAGATCTCCCTGACCCGGCTCAGGAAGGCAGCCAGCTGGTTCCTGGTAGAGAACCACGGTGTGAGGGGCCCCAGGAAGGGTCGCCGCTATAAACGGCTTGTTCATGTACTTTACAAACCCTGGGGGCTGGTCTCCTGAGCAGTGACCCACCGTTACTAGTCACCCGGCAGGACTCAGCTCAGCACAAGAGGCAGCGGGATCGCTGTGCTGCTCCCACCAGTGCAGCACGTGACTCGGGAACGCCAGCAGGAATGTCTCTGGGAGGCACAGGACTGTCTACAAACGCTTTCAGGTTGGTCTTTTCCCCCCTCCCGGACATGCCGTTCTGGGGTCAAGGCCAGGCCACGGCAATCCAAGCTATCCAATATCAAAGGCCACTCAGGCGTTTTTCAGATCTGAAAACCTGGCGTCACACAGGCACACCGGGTGGGCAGTGGCACTGGCAGCGCCCAGCAGAAAACGGACCGGCTCCATGGCATCCATGCTCTCGCATTCAGCAGCATCTGAGTGAGAGGCCACTGTCATTTGCCCCCAGGATCCTGGCCAAGCAAAGTGGTTGATTCCAGGGTTGGGTCTACAAGTCTGGGAACAGCCCATACCTTTCTTCTGATGTTTGTAAATTTCCAGCTGCCTTTGCTGCTGCAATCTCAGTGTATTGATTATGGCAACAGTCAGTCGGAGCGCTTCTTTGGGGTACCCATGGGAACGTAGGGCATCAACCCGCGCACATGCTGTAGGGACGTGCTCTGCAAAACAAGGTCAAATGCAGCATGCCCGTGAGCCCGAAGAGCACAGAGATTCACGGCGCTCTGCTGCGGGAAGGAAAAGCACCTGGCACGGTCAGCTTGCTTCTGATGAGCTTTCTCCCTGGAAGTCCAGCCCCCGTTCTCTGCCTTAGCGTCATCAGCCCCTCCACTGCTCCGTACAGGGATGCTTGCCAAGAATATTAATGGAGTTCCTGCCACATTCTAGGAACAGCAGCTATAAATAACCAGACCCTGCCCTGGATGGTACCCCAGGAAACGAAACTCTGCTTTATCTAATCTAGGAAGCACCATAGTCTCTAACTGCCAAACCACCATTGAGGGTTTGCATTACATTTCTCTTCCCCTCCCACAATTCTTCATCTTTCCTAACTTCTGCACACAGACACGTGCGTTGCATCGTGACTTTCGATCCGGGCTTCTAAACTGCTTCCCGGATGCCTCGCTGGAACCAGTGGTAACGATTGTGTATTTTCTTGTTCTCTTTCCCGGTGGTTTATTATTAGGAACAGTTGCATGAAAAACAGAATCATGGTGGCTTAGAAATTCATCTGCTCCCACTGCTTATTCCCCACCTGAAGTCCCAAGCTACTGCGGAGAGGATTATGACTCTGAGTGAGAAATTAGCAGCAGCAGATGATGTGCCATGCTGTACGGTGAGGAACAAAGATCTCATCTTCCTGCAAGTATCAGAGGGGTAGCCGTGTTAGTCTGGATCTGTAAAAGCAGCAAAGAATCCTGTGGCACCTTATAGACTAACAGACGTTTTGGAGCATGAGGGTGAATATAAGGTGCCACAGGATTCTTTGCTGATCTTCCTGCAAATGTCCCTAGCAAGAAAATAAATGGGAAATAAAGAAAATCTAAAATTGTGGACACAAGATCATCTGTTTCCACGAAATATCAGAGGGTCTTTGCACAAAAAAATCTCTCTCTAAATCCCAGTCTGGTTTGTGTGTTACACTGAGCGCCCCCCCTCGTGTGGAAATAGGTGAAAAACAGCAGGGTTTGCAGAAGAATGTCTTATTGGCTTCCTCTACTGTTTATTTGCTAAATGGGGGAAATATTTGCCTTCTCTCTGAATTCATCATTAAAATGTTGCTGACAAATCAGATGCTTTCTGTGGCATTGTGAAACCCTCCAGAAAGAGGCTGTGAGAATATAAAATGGAAAATGAAGGCAACAGAGCTATTAAAAAAATAATTGGGACAAGAATGTGCTTCGTTAAGTCCTTTTACTAGACTAGGGGGAAGCAAGGAGTCATCCATTATCAAATCTCTGATAGTCAAGGTCTCGAGGAACTGTGGCCCTCTTAGTCCAGCGTTCAGTCTCTAACAATAGCGGGGGCCTCCCGCTTCTGAGCAGGGTGCCAAGAGCCCTGCTGTGAGACAGTTATGGAAAAACTCCCCATTCTGTCCGTTCACGGCTAGTTTATGCTCCAAAGCGTACCAGCTGTAGAGCCTTTTTACCCTGTAGCCAGGAACGTCCTGATGATCTTTACAAACACCGATGTAGGTATTTATTCATTATGGAGCTCTTGGCCTCGCTGGTAGCCTTGCGGCAGTGAGTTCCACAGGTTAACTGTGTGGGTTGTCTTTAAACGTTTTCACTTATGTCTTGGGCCTGTTTCATTTCCTTGTTCTTGTGATATGGGATAAGCCAAACAGGGAGGCCGATTTGCCTTCTCTATCCCAGCCACGGTTTTACATAGTGCTGCCTTTTCCCCCTTACTCATCTCTCTGCACTACACAGGCCTCATTTTTTCAGTTTCTTGCTACACACAAAAGTCTTTTCAGGGCTCTGATCATTTCTCTCACCCATCTCTGACCCACCCCTCATTCCTGCACTCAGACCTGAACCAGACAGCATTCGAGGTGACGAGCTAGTTCCAGATCTGCTGTAGGTCACAAGCACCCACATTTAACAAAATTGCCCGGTTGCTATGGGTCACAGAGCCCCACATGCCTGCGAGGGAGAACAACTGACACCCAAAACAGAGGTGATGAAAAACTGCCCTAAGCCTGGTGATAGGGTCGACTCTGCCCCGGGGGAGCCCTGCTGACGGAGGATCTCACCACCACAACCCTGCCCTGGACACTCCCTGGAGGCCAGGATCCTCACCCTACTCCTGAGGCCCGGGAGCGGACGGATGCGCAGAAATTGTGCTGCAAGAGCCGGGAGGAATGTCGGGAAGTTCAATGGTGGGGGAGGGACCCGGGGCAGCAGGGCTCAGAGTCTAGGGTGATCTGTCCAGCAACAAACTAAAACAAACGCACACCACCGAATGCATGTGCCGTTTTCTGCCACGTGCCACAGGCACGGCCCGCCCTGGCGGTTCTCTCTACGCTATCCTCGCTGCTTATCCAACGTCGAGACCCTTTCAATACCCTGCGGTGGAATCCAGGCAAGTCTGGTCTCGCTCCAGGAGCCTTGCTGTGCACGAGGGAACGACCAGCCTGGCTAGCCCGGCAGCGGCTTTCAGGGAGTGGTGGAAGTCCAGGTGCCCAGATGCCAGGGGATGGGCACTGCACAGACAGCACCTGCCCCCAGCCCTCGGAGCAGGGCCCTTGGGGTCCCCATGCTCGGGGCGACTGCAGAGGCATTAAGCTCAGCCCCCAGCACCGCACAGAGGCTCGAAGGGGGGGGGGGGTTACCTAGCCACAGCGGCTGTCCTTGCGCATTGAAGAGGAGGCTCTCACCGTCCCGCTGGTACGAAGGGGACACGTAGAAATCACTGCTGATTATCCGCTGCAAGTGGCTGTCCTGCCAGTGAAGGTCGCAGCCCTCCATGGCGCGGGTGAACACCGTCCGTCTCGGCCGTGCCAGGGAGTCTGCAAAGAAAAGAGCTCTCAGCAGCCGGTTCTACGCCCACCCCGGCTAACAAACCTTCACCGCCCCGGCGCTCAGATCCCAGGGGCTCCACTCGGCTCTGTGCGCAAACGCCTCCCGCCAGACGGGCTAATCTCCTCTCGGCGAGAGCTCGGCCGCGCTTCGGCCACAGAGCAGACGACAGGCTCCGCAGGGAACAGAGGCAGACCAGCTTCCTGAGCCACATGCTCGAGGAGACGCCGGCAGCGGCCGGGCCAGGAGCGGCCAAAGCCCATTCGGAAGGTTTGTGGCAGCTCCTGGGTTCTGCCCCAGGCTGCAGCCCCCTTGATCCTTAATGCAGGTGGAGGCTACAGGGCCTGGCATGTCAACCACTCCTTTTAGCCAAGCTGAAGGCTGCGTGGATCAAACCAGCACCTCCTATTGTAGAGCCTAACCCGCTACAGAGCCGCCCCCAGAGCCACAGGCTCTGGGCCGCGCCGCCATCCGCAGTGGAACGCAATGGGCTGATCACAAGCCTGGAAACAGGAATGTCTGAGTCGAATCCCAGTCCTGACACTAAGAACATAGGAACGGCCAGGCTGGGTCAGACCAATGATCCATCCAGCCCAGTCTCCTGTCTTCCAACAGTGGCCAGTGCCAGGTGCCCCAGAGGGAATGAACAGAACAGGGAATCATCAAGTGATCCATCCCCTGTCGCCCATTCCCAGCTTCTGGCAAACAGAGACTAGGGACACCATCGCTGCCCATCCTGGCTAATAGCCATTGATGGACCTATCCTCCATCTATCTAGTTCCTTTTAAACCCTGTTATAGTCTTATATAGTCTCAGTTATAGACATTGACTTTCCATGGACTCCGGCAGGTCCCTCCCTGCCTCAGCTTCCACCCCTGTGAAAGGGGGAGTATGAGACTTACCCACCTCACAGGGTGGCTGCCAGCAGCCGTGTTTTGAAACCGCACCAAAGATGAAAATCACCCAGTAAAAGCTGCTCTTGTGCAGATCCAGGGGAGCCTGCGGGCTCCAGAGAAGCTGCCAGCGCAGCCTTTACACTGCACGTCTGGAGCGCTCCTGTGCTAGGTCATTCTGTCATTAAAGTTACAGGCCAGCACCCCTTGCCATGTTAATCAAGTGCCATACCAGCGTCAGCTGGCCCAGACCGAGCGGGGTCAGTGTTAGCGCCTGTAGAACAGAAAGGAACAGTCCATGTTCTAAGCTCATGTTCCAGCGTCAAGTCAAAAGACTGACAAGACCTGTCTATTTCGGTGATCACCGTAAGGGAGATCTGTGACGCTGGGGACCAAGCCAAGCACTGGGAGGCAGTTATTCCCCGAGGAAGGGGGTATTTTGGCAGGCCTGGCTGCTCCATGCTTAAATTTCTGTCATGCTATGTCCCTTGTTGGCCAGGGCTGCTGGGGGTCAGAGGAGGAATGCCTGGGAACTACCGTCCGCGGGGAGAAACGGCACGGTCGGCTCAGCGCTGCTCCAACGCTGGGCAGCTTATGGCAGGCTAGAGAAACAGACCGAACGTGCTTCAATCAGGAAACAAAGGCAACTTGTGCTCAGATTGACTTCTAAAGCAGAATGGGCAGAGCTGGAAAATAAACCCCTGCTCATTCCCAGAGAGCCAGAGCGAGTCTAGGCTGCAGAATTGTTTTCGGGGGAATATTTCAGGCATCCGTTTAGGTTATAAACACATTATCTTAAGGGAATAAAAACACTAAAACCTCATGGCAACCACTGGGCTTCTTGGAATTTACATCTTCCAGGTGTTTTACACACAGGAACCTCCGAACCCTGCTGGGAGGTGGGTCAGTGCTATGCAGCCTGCGATCTACAGGAGGTCAGACAAAATGATCCCAATGGTCCCTCCCTTCAGCCCTATTTTAATGTTGGGGAAACCACAGGCCATATTTTGGAAGGTATTTGGGTGCCTAAAGATGCTGACACTTCGCCGCTTTCGACACCCCACTGGGTACCCATCTGCAGCCTTTGATACCTTTCCAAATCTGGCCCAGCGAGCTCGCAGGACTTGCCCAGGTCACCCAGTGAGACACCAGCAGAGCTGGGAACCACACGCGGGAGTCCCGACTCCCAGGTCTGCGCTCAGATCAGGAGGCGAGGCTGCTCCCCAGCGTAACGCCAAGTCTCACTAAGCCCATTTTAAATTAAGATGGTCCTTGACAAAGCGCATTTAAGACGTGAAGGTCTAGCAAGTTGAGAGCACATCTGGTTCTGAGCTTATCTGCAACGGGCGTCAGCACCCAGCTCGCCTGCACCACGGCTGGTGTCTCTGCTGGGGGACTGCACGATTAGTGGGAAGGCTTCAAACACTAATTACACCCAGAAGAGTGCAGCTTACTTCGCAGTATCGCTGCTTCCCTTCCCCCTTTCCATATCGGCTGCATCAAATACACGGAGACCAATTCTGGTGCAGCAGATGCAGACAGCGCTAGAGCAGCATGTTTCAATTAAGGTCTATTTTGAGCAAAGACAAAAAAAGGTGCTTACAATTAAAGGGATCGAGCGCTTTGCCAGGGTTTGAGAAAATCTTTTAGTGCTAATGAATATTCCACAAACAAGTTGCTTGATTCGTGCTCTGCACTTGCGCTGCACTCAGTAGCCCAGGTTAATAACTTCTCTACTGAAATGCACAAGCTAAAATCTAAATAGAAGAGCATTAAGTGAGATTAAACAACTGGTTAAAAAGATGGTGACTGGCAAGGTCTCTACGGCATCAGCTAATTCCTCCCACGTGTGGAAATATACAGGGATACATCAAGGATTTCAGAGCTCAACTTCACTTAAACTCACACAGGGCCGGATTTCTGTCTCGCTTTTCAACTGCCCACTTGGAGCTAAGTTCACAGAGCGCTGGCGGCATTAAAGGGAGGCTGGCGAGGAGTTTAGGTCCAATCATTAGGTTGTTTCACAAACAGGTAGAACAGAATAGAACTTTTTCATGAACATTTCAAATTAATGCCAGTGAAGACAATATTTTCTACTGAAAATTCCCACAGCAGCTTCCTACTTGGGCTGTGAAACTGACCAGAAACACTGGAGCAGCCTTGTTTCAGGGTCTGAGAGCAGAGCAGGAAGCAAAATGAGCCTCTTCCAAGTTGAAGTCACGGTTCATGTTGCAGTCTGCACCCAACTGAGCGTGTATCCTGGACAGCATCCAGCCCAGCCCCTGGGCTCCTGTGCCCTCCGCCCGCAGCTGGGAGAACTCTCGCCTCTAGGACATTTGTTCTGGGAGGAGATTTTCAAACATGTTTGCCGCTGGCCTAACTCCACTCCTAATGAAGTCAATGGTAAAACGCCCATTGACTTCAATGGAAGCGGAGTTGAGCTAATGAGGGGTTTTCAAAAATCCCACCACTTGTATTTCAAAGCACGTTTGACTGTTGCCATACCCACTCTAGCGCAGCTATCACGCTGTACTCAGCCTGTGCGGCTATTTTGGTACAGTGCATTGATACAGGCGAAAAACCATTTAACACAGGACAAGGAATTTTCTGTAGTGAGATTTTTATCTTGCCTGTATCTGTTACATTTATATCCAGCTGATGCCAACTACAGGTGAACCAAGGGAAACACATCTGGTGAGATCCTGCTGGAGGCGGCTCAGTGAAGCCCTCCCAGCAGGCAGTCCCAACTCACCTTGGCTGTGATTTGAGCTCTGCGTCAGTGCGTTGGTGATGTTGGGAAGCTCGTTGCCGTAACTGCCGTCCTCCAACGGGCACACGTCCATGTCGCCCCACTTCCGGAGCTGCCGGAGCCAGCAGGATTTCTCTTCGAGCTTGCAGTGCGGATTTAACACGACACACACCCACAGGGCCCCTACGGGGAAGAGAAAATGACACACAAACCCACACGCGCATGGAAAAACGATTCAGCGTGATCTGGCTTCAGCTAGCTGGCTTAGCTAACACCTCCACCCTCCTACCTGCAACGAAAGCTGGGAACATTTCTAAAGCATCAACAGCCCATTGCAGGGACAGCTACAGAGCCCAGGAGGCAGATTTAGAAACTTAAAAAAACGCAAGTAAAACTCCTCTATAATGAAGCTAAATTATAACCTCAAGAGGTGGGGGAGCCTGTCTGCTCGTTCGACAGGACTTCTGTCTGCCAGGACAAATCTACTGTTTGAACTGCACATCAAAGCAAGCTCAAAGCCACCCTGGCAAGCTGGGGAGTCTGCCTCTCCACAGAGCAACCAGACTCTGATCCTGCCCACGTCCCCACTGGTTTAAACCTACAGCAGGATGGCAGCTGGCACTGTTCTTTGGGCCATTTGCATTCGACTATTCAAAATGGAGATTTGATTTATTTTTGTTTTAATCCCTAATGTCCCCAGGCCTCAGCAGAGACACTTGGAGTTTGTGTCCTGGAGGCAAAGTGCTCCAGGGCTGCGACACTCAGAGAGCTCACAGGCTGGACAGGAGCCCACTCGCCCCGGCAAAAGGAAAAACGATCTGTTCGATAGGGACTCTTCCCTGAGTCCCTATCGAACAGATGCCCCAGCACGGCACTAGGAGGCGCTGTGCTGCTGCAGGTGCTGTCTTTTAGATGAGATGCAACCCCAAAGTTGTGAGCGTCTGTGACCGTTAAGATCCAGTGACATTTTTCATTCGACCAGAGCCAAATGTTGCTCTCTGTACACATTTGCACCCCCACTCTCTGGAATGGTATTCACAGGGGTATAAATGAGGGCAAAACCCTGCCGCCTACCCCACCTGGGGTAATGACATGATACAGTATTTTCCATCCCTTCCCGTCCTACCCTGTGGTGCAGCGTTGTTGTGCACTGTAGAACAGCTGCTATGTTCTACCCCAGAGGAGGCTGCATCACACAGATGCTTCTACTGACGTGCCAGGCCGAGGAGGCCAACGTGCCGCCTGCATCCCTTTCTGCACGTGGGCTGTATGGCAGTTCTGGGTGAAAAATGTTCTTATTAATGCAAGGAGCTCGCACTGATCTCAGCGTAATCCAGCCGCCTCAGACACTCCAGCCTGTGGCACACATGCAAGTCAAGTTAGTCACATGGTTCCCGGCTGCAGCCTCACCACTTCCCCTCAGGTCACACCCTGATCTGATTTTAAGCCCTGGATGTCAGCAGGGGACACAGGCTCTCTGGAGCATCTTCTCGGGGGTCCTATCTGACTTCGGTGTCAGTATCACATTGGCAGCTCACTGCTCTGCGCTCCTGGCAGCCCACCAGCCAGCAGTCAGCATCCGAGAGCTGTGCCGCTCGCAGATCACAGACCCTCTGCTGCATGCCGGACCAGATCCCCGTTCCCTCCCCCAGGTATTCATTAGAGACTCGACGCCCGGCTGCCCAATAGCCTCGAGGTGACAGCGCTTGGGGAACTGGAGTGACGAGAGATGAATGCAGCTGTTGACACTTTGCCCGCTTGGCCAAGCTCGAGTGCAGAATCATTTTAACATCTGTGGCCCGGGGTGAGGGGGCCTGTGTCCTGCCTGGCCCCGGGGGGAAGGACTCAGAGAGAGGTCTCGTAACCAAACAGCGCCTGGTTCTGACAGCATGGTAACGTAAGGCAGCAGCAGGTGGCTTGCTGCGGGAGAACCAATCTGCCCTTCCCCTGTTCCCAGCACACCTCCTGCTACCATGCACAGAGGTGAATGTTTCACAAACCACCTCCTGGTTTGCTGAGTGCTGAGTGCAGCTGGGCCCTCTAGACAACCACTGACCAGGGCTCGCTCTCAGCCTCTGCAACACGTGCAGAAACCACCTCAACCGGCACCAGACTCAGAGCCACTGGGGTCTCAGCTGAGATGGCGAACGCCGACGCTGAGCAATGCCGATTGCGGGGGAGGGTGCAGGGTACGTGGACACTGGCCTGCCAGGTCCGGCCCGTGAGGACTGATTCAAGAACGGCTCGACACCATGGCTCTGGATGGCGTTTGCACTCGACGGCTGTCCTAAGGGGAAGGAGCCGTGTCTCCACGCTATGCAGCTCATGGAGAACAAACTGGAACTAGGTCTCTGGCTGGAAACGTTGGTAACTCAGCTGGCCTGCAAACAGGCCTTTCCCTTCCCCTGCAAGTGGCTGTAGTATCCAGACCCTGGAGCCTCAAGCAGTCACCCTCCAGCTCCAGGAAGGCTCAGAACTAGGTAAGGCTCGGGGGCCAATCCTCGTTTTTCTCTCAGTTCTGACTCGATTCATTTCGGTGGCAGTTTAGCCTGATTATGGACTGCAGAATTGGGCCCATCGGCAAGGTCCCAGCTCTCCCTCCTGAGACGTTCACAGCCCATAAATGCTGCACAAACCTTCCAGATCTTCTGGACAGTCCCTTTTACCACCATTCCCTCATTCCCAGCCCATGGCCAGGGCTGGCTTCCGACTCGCAGAAGTGGCTAACGGGCTGGACCCTGGGCAGCAAAGAGCGTGCTGCTTCTCTCCCTCCTAGCCCAGAACTGTTCTCAGCCTCACGCCCGCAACTGGCCACCGGCTCACCCCCCAAAGCGACCGTCAGCGAGTCCGTAAAGAACGAGGATCGTTAAGGGAGGTTTCTGCAGGCCGCAGCCCATTCGATTGATCTCACAATTCCTGGACAAAGCCGAGCATCACGATAATGCGCAGCTGATGCGAAACGCATGCACAGAAACCTTAACGTGCTGGGTTCCTAATACACCAGACAGGCGGGTGGCATACGAGAAGTCAGTTCTTGGCTCATGAAAAGGTTTCATCCCATTTTCAATCACTGCCCTGCATTTCCATGTTTCCAGTGGCTGGTTTCCGATCCCCCTTTCCTCTGCCAGCGGGTACAGCACACCTGGTCAGGCTCTCAGCTCGTGTCGAGCAGCACAACTCTAGCAAAGCCCACGGGGCTACGTCAGTTTCTGCCAGCTGAGAATCCAGCCTGTTCTTCGCTAGAAGTGACGTTACGATCGAAAGGGAACCAATGTGCACTGCGGGGTCCCAGATTCAGAGTTAGCGCACAGCAAGCCCCGCGGGGGGTGAAGCTACAGCGGACTAACTTGCCAGGCAGCAACGTCCCATGTGCGCTGCCGCAAGCCAACGTGCTCCCGGGTCGCAGCGCACACGACGGAACGTTTAGCGTGTGGCAGCAGCAGGGGCCACGTGGGCAGGGACTAAGAGGCGAGCTGGCGCATGGAGCTCCACCCCCCCGGCTTGCCGTGGTTCAGTAACACGTAGCGGACACGCTGCTTGCCCCCAGCACCGATCCCAACAGCAGGGCAGACGGTGAGACGCCGCTAAGGTGAGCAGAGACACGCCAGAACCGTAGGGCATGCGCCCTGTGAGCCGCTATACGGCCAAGCAGGGCCTCATGTCCACACTGCAGTGTGCAGTCCTGCTGAATCCCCGCCGCCTGCCCCCCCCAGCCGGGGCCCTTCCCCGCCGCCTGCACCCCCCTAGCCGGGGCCCTTCCCCACCGCCTGCCCCCTCCCAGCCGGCGCCCTTCCCCGCCGCCTGCCCCCTCCCCGCCGGGGCCCTTCCCCGCCGCCTGCCCCCTCCCAGCCGGGGCCCTTCCCCACCGCCTGCCCCCTCCCAGCCGGAGCCCTTCCCCGCCGCCTGCGCCCCCCTACCCGGGGCCCGTCCCCGCTGCCTGCCCCCTCCCAGCCGGGGCCCTTCCCCGCCGCCTGCCCCCTCCCAGCCGGGGCCCTTCCCCGCCCCCTGCCCCCTCCCCGCCGGAGCCCTTCCCCGCCGCCTGCCCCCTCCCAGCCGGAGCCCTTCCCGCCACCTGCCCCCCTGCCACCTGCCCCTGGCCGGGGCCCTTCCCGCCGCCTGCCCCTCCCAGCCGGGCCCTTCCCGCCGCCTGCCCCCTCCCAGCCGGAGCCCTTCCCCGCCGCCTGCAGCGACAGTGTGAACACCGCCTGCTTTTCACCGGGGCGCGTAGCTGCACGTACCCTGCATGCTGCCGTCAAGGCAGACAAGGCCTAACTCGCCGTGTAGACAAGCCCCTAGTCTCCCTCAAGGATTCCAGGGGTCCAGTGACAGGGCGACGGATGACTGAGGGTTTTGTAAGCTCCAGCTGGGCTCTCTCTGCCTCTTACCGCACCGGGAATAAGGGATCTGCATTCAGAGCACACGACTCGGCTCACGACGCTTCAGGCAGCACAGACTCCATCTTGCCCTACTACAGACACCCCGGCCCCGCAGGGCTAACGGGAGCAAACAACTGTGTTTTGTCAGTGAAGTCAACAGCCGTGGCTCAGGTCCACCCTGCACCGCTCAGCGCTGTGCCCACGTACGGAGAGACGTCCCTCGCCCCCAGGAGCTTCCAGCCTTGTACACACCGACCGTTTGGGCCACTCCGGGCATCTGGCTGAAAGGCGCCGTGGGCCATTTCACCGGGGGACTTGGCACTGGGCTGCCTGGCCCACAAGGAGACAGTTCCAAGCCCAAGGGACCAGGAGAATGGCCCAGAGCCAGGTATCAGGCAGGAGGCTCGGGAACCGCACAGATGGTTGAAGTGAAAGCAGCGAGGCCGGCAGCGCAGTTACGCCCAGTGGTGCCAGGGGACAAGGGGCGCGAAGCTGACGTGGAAGGCGGGAGGAAGCAGGATCGGAGCGGAGATTCTGCTGAGGAAGAAGGTGACATTTTAACAATATTTCTTTGGGATTTCACACCATTTTCAAGGCAGAAGGGCCAGTGATCTGCAGTCGCTGTTCCCAGTGGAGATGCTGCTGTTACCGGGGCACTATTCACATAGCGCTGGAGGTGTGCAGGGGGGTTCACGCATGCAAAGCCTGGCGGTGCCCCTGCTCCAGAGAGCTGGCCGTGGAAACCGAGTGAAGACACAGTCCAACTGCCGCTGGGGCAGAGGTGCAGGAGAGACAGGAGGGGCGGCTGCTGCCGCTGGGTCCAAACGGAGATGGGGGTCCTTTCCTGCACAGAACACACGGCCCATGTATTTGGTGCCTCAAACTCTTCTGGTTCCCATTAGTGGTCATGGCGTCTCCGCTGCAGGAGTGCTTGCATGTTCAGAATGGGCACTCCGCATAGCCTCCACCCTCTCAGAAAGGCACTGCATCAGCACAGCCGGGAAGAGCCGTTCCTGTGGGGTTTGGCTCCCTTCAAGGGGAAAAACAGCGAGCTCCGTTCTTCCTTTGAAGTTTCCCTGCGTCCCGTTCAGCTGCATGGCCCGGAGCAGTGCTGGGTTTCCAAAGCTGCCAGTTTAAAGAGTCTGCTCTTTCCGAGAGGCTGGGAAGTGATGTGATGCAGAGCACAGCTGGCCCCCTGCAGACTTTTACCCCCTCCCCTGGCTTACAGAAAGCACCTGAACTGCACCTGGATCACAGGGGATTCAAGAAGAGTCTTAGAGACCTACGTGGGGTGACCCAGCACAGGAAGACAACACGCCGAGGACGATTTTAGTCCTGTACATTTAATAGCAAGGGCTGGGTTCAGAGGCAACGTGTATGAGCTCGTGAGTTACACACTGGTAACAAGGTACAGGGAATCTCTGCTGATGTGAGTGACGCACCATGTTACCTGAAATGAGGGTGTAGCAGATGATATGCAAGGTAAGCCAGTTCCCACCTGCTTTCGCACACCTTCTCCCGGGCCCTGGGCACGTCACGGACCTAGATTCCCTTGTGCTCTCGACACCTTTGACTGTCACCCCATTAATACACCTAAGGAAAACTCCAAAGGGAAGTTCTCAGCATCTCCGGGTTTAATGCCGACTACGAACTGTTCTCCTGACTGAGCCGGGGAACGGCCAGTCTCACATGACAGCAATAGGGCAATGTTGAGTGCATCTCGCACCAACGTAAACCGAACGCTAAGGAAACAGGCCGCACATATCGCTGCCCCCCTCCTGAACAACCCAAGTGCAGCCTGAACTCTGAGCAGGCGTCTCGGTTCTACGTGGCCGGGTTTGCTGCTGATGATATGGTTGCTATGGCTTTCGTACATTCCACTGTCCACAATTCTCTCCCTGGTTTTGTACTGGCATGAGAATCAGTTATAGCATCCGATGCCAAAGGTGGGCTACAAGGTAACAGTCAGGGAAAGATGCAGGAAATCTCCATGAATGGATGATACTGGAGGGTGGAATTGTTCTAAATATAGTCAACATTTTTATGACAGCACCGAAACGAGCCTGTGTGTGACCCGCCACCACTTGTCAGCTTATCCTGGCAAAACTTTAGGTCCTGGGGAGCTGGGGGAACCCCCCGGGTTTTAATTTTAAAAGTAGCCTGCCGGAGACATGAATGAAAGAGGGGGTAAAATCGAGTTTGGTATTTCTGAGGAGCGTGACTCCTCTAGCCAAACAGAACAGAGGCAACGTAATAGAACGGATCATCTGAAACATTTCTTCTGCTAAAAGGTCACTGAAAAGATTCCAAAGAATATTCACTGGTTTTCTGATCAGACTGTCCCAGTATTGGAAACTAAATCAGCCGCTAAAGGGTGAAACGAAGAGATTTTAGACCTTCTTTAATGGAAAACTGCAATGCAACCTTAACTATGAAGTTGCTCCCGCCCGCGCTGGAACATAGTCATGCAGTTACTAGCGCTGTTCTCTTCTCTATGCAAACAGCCAGGAAAAGGAATGTGGAACCGTGCATTTAACTGCAGCTGATAACTATATGCTCTGTACACTCGAAGCGGCTTAGGAGCATTTATGGTCAGCAACTAAGCACAGCAGCGTAACTGCCCAGACTGGGCCGTCGTTTAAGCACTGGCATGCCGGGAAGTGAAAAGAAACAGAAAGGCATTATCATTAATGACTGCGCTCTGCAAATGGCCCCAGAGCTGCACAACAGCTGATGGGCCCCAGCAAACACTGAAATCAAACAGGAGCTGCGACTGCTCAGCAGCTTTACAAATCAGACCCCCAGGCTTTGAATCGAGTCTTCATTAGGTCTCTGGTTCAGGCTGCATGACTTGTAGCCAGGGGATGTTGTGAAGGCCAAAAGTATAACTGGGTTCAAAAAAGAATGAGATACATTCATGGAGGATGGGGCCATCAATGCCTATTAGCCAATATGATCAGGGCCCCACCCCCATGCATCTGACTGCCAGATGCTGGGACTGGACGACGGCATGGATCACTCGAAATCGCCCTGTTCTGTTCATTCCCAGGTGCTGGCTGTTGTCAGAGACAGGATGCTGGGTTAGATGGGTGTGATGCAAAGAGCTCCCCAAGGCCCGGGTAAGAGGCTAGCACCATTGGTCTGACCCAGTGTGGACATGATTAACTTCTTACGAGTCTGCCTGAGTTTGGAGACTAAGCTAGTTACATCAATGAAAAAACCCTTTCCATCAACGTAGGAAGCACCTACACTGCGGTGTGACACGCCCTGGGTCTTGGCTCAAACTAATCAGCGAAGCTGAGGTGCTGGGAGTACTCGCTGCTTTGCCAGGTAGTTTGTGGGACCTTTGGGGAATATTTTAACTCTGATTCCTCACCCCAAAACCTCCACTTGCCTAGAGTTCTCTACTTGCAGTGGTTTGAGGACCCTGCAGGTTGTGCGAAGCGGATGTGTCACTTGGTAGAGTGGGATGAATCCAACACGATATTCTCTGGGAAATGGAAAAAGGTTTTACCTGCCCTTCGGTCAAATGACATCAGCTGACGAGACCATTCCCGGAGCTTGGGTTTAGAGGGCTGGGTTTTAGTCTACGTATCCCTTTCTCCTACACACACGCTGACTTGTGTTTAGTTGCACTGTCCGCTCTGCTGCTATATAACCCTCCAGCTGAACTTTTCAGGAAACGGCACGATAAGGAAATCTGCCCAGCATGATTCCACTGAGCCCCTAGACAATGATTTCAGCTGGGTGATGGGAGGAAGGGGGCTAGCAGAGCTTCTTCCGGCCCCAAATCTCTCTGGTCACCTCCCTGAAGAGGACACACACTGACGTTCTACACCTGAGTTTGCAAAGAATTGAAGAACTTCTCTGATTTCCTACAACACCCGTCCCCTCCCGGACCAGGGGAAATGCCCTGTTGTAAACAAACAGGGGAGATGAATAAACCCGTCTCCAGGCAGATTAAGGTCAGGCTGCAGTTCAGCTGTTTTCCATTTCTCATGATGGGGATTTAATCTTAAATCCTAATGCACTGTTGCAAACCCTCCGAAGCGACACAGCTCTCAGACTAACCCCAGCCCGGGTCTTTCCTTTGGCTCGGAGCCCACCACTTTAAATCATGCTCAGGCTAGACAGAAGCAAATTATGCCTTTGAGGGGGTTTTAAACTACAAAATTCAGCCAAACCCTTCACTTTTCACCCAGTATAAACCCACAATCTATTTTAAGGCTGGTCTTTTTCCAGTCGTAAACGAGGTTTGTACAAATAATTATTTGTTATTAAGTGTGTCCAAACCCATTATTTTTAAAGGGCCGTTTTCTCTTTCATCCCACAAAGCCAGGTTATGGGTAGTCCAGTTTATTTAATCAGACAGGTACAGGGCTGCTACCTTACTACATCTTATGGCTTTGTGTTGAAGGTGTGTCATTCTCTACCACAAGTAGAGCTGCACTGGTGCTAATACTGGTGTAAACACAAGTGTAGACAGGGCCCAAGTGTTTTCACCACTGTCTCACGTATGGCAAACCCTAATCTTAATCTCACTAAACTGGGTCTCAATCACACCTTGCAGCAGTGGGTTCCACAGATTAACCGCATTGCATAAAAACACATTTCCTTTTATCAGCTTACAATTTGTTATCTTTCAAATTTCCCTGTATATCCTCTGGCTCTTGTATGAGGAGAATGAGTATAGAGCAGTGCCCGATTTACAAACCATCCGCTATTTGGTACACCTCCATCCCGTCTCCTCTCATTCCTCCCTTCACTAAGCCAGACGGAAGTCTCTCCACATCACTAATAATTTTCATCACCAATCTCTGAACACCCACTATTTCCATTGTCTCCTTTTGAAAGGTGACGGTCTGAAGACAGCATTCCAGGGAGGCTGTACATGGATTTACAGACTACCATTATCATATTTGCTGTATACAGTTGGATTCCAATGTTTCTTCTTCCTGTCCGGTTGTTTGCCTTTTTGACCGAGCCGTCCCCAAAGATCCCCGGATGTTTCTTTGCAACGTGCATTCCCTTGCATTTGCTGGCATTGTATTTCAGCTGCTATCACACTGGCCTAGCCTTGGTGGGTCTCTCTGATGTTCCTCAGATGCTGCCCTCGTTTTGGCTAGCCTCATCCATTGTGTCATCCGCAAACGTACTCATGGCACTGCTCACCTCCTTCCCAGATCACTGATAAATATCACAGTGCCGGGCCCTGCATGCAACGCCGGGGCACCCCATCACTCGCCCTCTGCCATGCTGAAAATGGACCGTTTAGTTCTACTCTGTTTTCTGAGACTTCACTAGTCTACAAAGCTGCAGTCCGGTGGCTCGGACACTCGACTAGGACTCAGGAGACCAATTCCTGGCCAAGTGACCCAGCTGGGTGACTCTGGGCAAGACCCTTCCCCTCCCTGTGCATATGTCTACACTGCAAAGAAAAACCTCAATTGACCCGGGCTGGGGCTGTGGGGCTAAAAACAGCAGCGTAGACATTCCCGCTCGGGCTGGAGCCCAGACTCCGAGACCCTCCCTCCTCGCCAGGGTTCAGAGCCCGGGCGGGGATGTCTACCCTGCTACTTATAGCCCAGCAGCCCCTCGAGCCGACTCAGCTGACCCGGGATCTGAGACTCGGTGCCCCGGTTTTTCTGTGCAAGGCAGACGTACCCTCTTCCACCCTGAGGGGTCTCTGGCCTATCTAGCTTGACAGCTCCTGAGGGGGGGAACTTTGTGCTTGGGCAGCACCAGCCACACCAGGATCCTGATCTCAGTTGCAGCTTCACCACTAATCATGCAAGGAATCCCCAGAGAACTTCACACCTCACCCTGGAACTGGTTAAGTTTCCTCACGAGGCTCCCAGGCCGGCCTGCATTAAAGACTCTTTGAAAATCCTAATAGCTCCCGGCGGATTCTCTTTCCCCCGCTTTTGCTGACGTGCTCAGAATTATCAATCAAAGCAGCAGGGTTTTCCTTCCCGGGAATCGGGCTGTTTGTCCCCAGTATATCCACTTAGGAAGGAACAATCAGTTTCACACATGCAGAATGGGAAGAGACTGTCTAAGAAGGAGTACGGCAGAAAGGGATCTAGGGGTTATGTGGACCACAAGCTAAATATGAGTCAACAGTGTGATGCTGTTGCAAAAAAAGCAAACGTGATTCTGGGATGCATTAACAGGTGTGTTGTGAGCAAGACACGAGAAGTCGTTCTTCCGCTCTACTCTGCGCTGGTTAGGCCTCAGCTGGAGTATTGTGTCCAGTTCTGGGCACCGCATTTCAAGAAAGATGTGGAGAAATTGGAGAGGGTCCAGAGAAGAGCAACAAGAATGATTAAAGGTCTAGAGAACACGACCTATGAAGGGGCTGAAAGAATTGGGTTTGTTTAGTCTGGAAAAGAGAAGACTGAGAGGGGACATGATAGCAGTTTTCAGGTATCTAAAAGGGTGTCATAAGGAGGTGGGAGAAAACTTGTTCACCTCAGCCTCTGAAGATAGAACAAGAAGCAATGGGCTTAAACTGCCACAAGGGAGGTTTAGGTTGGACATTAGGAAAAAGTTCTTAACTGTCAGGGTGGTTAAACACTGGAATAAATTGCCTAGGGAGGTTGTGGAGTCTCCATCTCTGGAGATATAAGAGTAGGTTAGATAAATGTCTATCAGGGATGGTCTAGACAGTATTTGGTCCTGCCATGAGGGCAGGGGACTGGACTCGATGACCTCTCGAGGTCCCTTCCAGTCCTAGAATCTATGAATCACGTTTGGCTGGATGTCTTCTTCCACTCCAATCACTGCTTCAGGCCAGTTCATCTGGCACTGAAGGACAGTTCCTGGGAAGGATTTCCCAGGATCACGGCAGCACCTCTTTGAAAAGGCAGGTGCCATGTTTGCTACCCTCGGTGATGCTTAAGGTTATCCAAGGTGTCTGGGGTGAATCACAACCGCCTGCTTCCCAACTTCACCTCCGGCAGAACGTCACCTCTGTAACTGACCAGCACTGTGGGGACGGGTCACTGGGGAAAAATATCTCGTCAGCTAGGAAAGTAACTTGTACAGGTTCTAGACCGCAAGTTGGGGTTTTCCTTTACTTGTAACCAATTCCTTCCACTGGCTTTTATTTGGCTCTGGAACTCGAGCTTTGTTAAACAAACTGATCTGGTTTTCGTATGGACCCGTCTAAGTGCCTGGTGCTAAGAAGAGCGCTGAACTGAGGGGAAGCTGGTAAACTGGGGTGCTCTGTTTTCACGGCTCGGGGCACTCTGCAGCGTCCAGAAGACAAGGGACCGGGCACCTGAGTGTAACAAAGTCGGGTGTGTAAACCTGCTGTGGAGAAGGGCGGGGGCGTGTGACAGCCCCTGGAGCCGTGCGCCTGCGTTGCCTGCAGCTTGGGGAGAATCCCTCCCACCCCCACAAACACAGCAGGAGGGAACCTCGTCTATGAGCAGCTGGCAACGAATCACCCTGGTTAACCCTGAAAAGCGTCACTCCCTCCCCCACACCTGCCCCCACCGCCTGTCATGGGTAAAAGCTTTGCTCCCCTGGACAAAGCTGAAGACGCCGCCTCTCTCCTTGCAGACTAGGGCTCGCTAGTAACACTATTTCCAGCCCATGGCAACAAATGGTGCGGTCCCCCCAAAGCTCCTCTGACCTCAGCCACTGCCTGAACCTTTGAACGGGTTTCTCTGCTGAAGGCTGAGCAGGGAGATCCAACAGGCAGACGGCTCGAGGGAGCAGGGCATGACGCCCCCTGCCAGAGCTGCCAGCCCCAAACCAAAGTCTACTCAGAGATTTCTAGCCAGCCAGACGAACGTCCTTCCCTACCCCCATTGCTAAGCCCCAAGCCAAGTTGTTCCCAAAGCAGCCTCTAGGACTTGCAGCTGCCTCACGTCCCTCGGCAGACATTTCGCCGAGGAGCTTTCAGCACAGGCACCTGCACCCTAACACCAGTTCCGTCTCCTGGGTAGAAAAGGGGTGGGTGGGTTGGTTATTTCTAAAGTGGAGAAGCTAAATCAGGAGGAAAAAGCAATTAATTTCTGTCTGATCGATTGCTATGAAACTCACCCTTCCCCTTACTGCCTATGTACCTGTCTAGCCTTCTGCAGCCCGTTAGGGCCCATGGGACGGCTGGCGGAGTCACAAAGTGCTGGGTACTTACGGTCTTTCCGGTCGCTCTGCTAAAACAAGTTCTTTCCCACCCTTCCCAGCACAACTGACCTGACAAACTGGCAGCCCCGACAGCCCTGCTGTTCTTTGCAAGATGGGAAACTTACCCAGCTCATCCCAGAGTTGCCTGCACTTGTCTGTCATGCCCGTTCCCTGCTGCCTCCAGAGGGAGAGCCGGGGATCTGCCATGAACTGCTCCGTTATTAGCGTCAGCATCCTGGCGCCGTTGGAATCTCTCATGCGCAGCATCTCACGGACCTGAAGCGGGGAGGGAGGAAGAGGTTGGGAGAAGTCCTTAGGTTAGAGATGGGAGGGGTCAGCTGGAGAGAAGGTGGTTTTTAAAGACACGTTCAGGCTCTTCGGAGACACGCTCCATCTCACCAGGATCACATGAGCCAGCAGGAGAGTAGGATGCTGTGCTACCTCTAGGCCAGTGGCTCTCAACCTTTCCAGATTCTGGCCCCCTTTCAGGAGCCTGATTTGTCTTGTGGACCCCAAGTTTCACCAAACGACTTGCTTACAAAATCAGACATAAAAATACCAAAGTGCCACAGCCGCCCTGTTACTGAAACTGCTGCGGTCCTCATTTTACCATATAATTATACTAGAAATCCATTAGAACAGAAATTCTGTGCTTACATTTCAGTGTATCGTATATGGAGCAGTATAAACAAGCCAGTGTCTGTATGAGATTTTAGTTTGAACTGACTTTGCTGGTGCTTTTTCTGTCGCCTGTTGTAGAACTAGGCAAGTATCTAGATGAGTTGATGTCCCCCCTGGCAGACCTCTGAGTATCCCCAGGGGTCCATGAACCTGGTTGAGAACCACTGCCATAGGCAACGCATGGTCACCATCCAGGCTACTAGAGGACAGTAACTTACCCAAGAGTCTTTTGACAGGGCTGACGAGCCCAGCCCTCATGTCCATCCCAGGCTACAGAACTACTGTTTTATTGGGATCTGACTCATTAAAGATCTTAATGACGGGAGCAGAACTAACGGTGCGACCCGCCTTTGCAAGCGCCATCCACAAGCGTTCACTTGTATTGCTCCTGGATGCCCAGCTTGGCAGCCCTCCCACATCCCACGCTGGCAGGGGACCTGGGAGCGAGGAGGAAGCCACTTCCTGGAGCACTCTGGGCAGCCTAGTGGGGAGATCATGGCCTGGAACGGACATGCTGGATGGCAACACGCTATGTCACTAGAGGACCGAGCTGTGCCTGTGAAAGCCCAGCCCCCCACACAACGATTCCCAGCTGAGCACAGGGTGAGGCGCACATGGGGATGAGCACCAGAGAACTCCACAAGGAGAAGAGTAACCAGCGGCTCACCTTGGCGAACATGGAGTTGAGCTGCTTCCCAGAGCCGTAGTACCCGCCCTGAGACAGGAACAGCTTCACTTGTTCTCTCACTTGCTCCTCGTCCAAATGCCAGCAGTTTTCGTCGTCGATGCTGGCCCCAGCGGTGGGGTCTGGCGCACCTGCGGAAAGGGAGGCGATCACGTTTATTGCTGCAGGCGCCAGACCCGAGCGCTCTCCCCTCGCACGCTTCCCCAGTGGAAGAGGCCCAACGACTTGCAGGAGATGCTGCCTGCTGGCGTGAGGCCTAAAACGTGACGCTCGTTAACAAAGAGAGAGAAACAAGCATCAAGCCCTCTACAGGCCCTACCATCACCAAGAACCTGTCATGGTTCATTTTGTAATGGTCAGCGAATGCTTGTGTTTCTCCTTCTCTGTCACCAACCTAGGCCGGGCGACGCGAACAGGAGTGGAAGGGAACTCCCCAGCGAAGCGAGTGAAAGGGGAGAAGTCAAAGAATTGGGGAATGTTTGGAGTCAGGCATCGAAGGGCTCAGTTCACACTCCAACGCGCTGATCCTGCAATTATACCCCGGTGAGCCCTGTGCCAGAAGGCATTCTGGTGTCCGTGTGGATCCACTGGCAGGATCAGGGCCCAAGATGACGAACCAAACTGGTGGTGGAGAGGGATAAAATGAACCCAACTCCCCGCCACGCACCTCTGCCAAGCAAGGTTAAAGAAAAGATAAGGAGTGAGTCTGGTTTCTTTGAAATAGAGAGAGGATAGGGCCAATGTCACTACAGCAGACGGCTGAGGTTTTCCTCTGGCTCTTCCTAGTGTTTGGAGATTTCTGTTTGCCCCGATTGTTGCAAACCTTCCTCAGACAAGCAGTCCTCACTCCCCCGAGTGGCCCCATCGACTCCAGCAGATCTGCTTGTGTGAGCGAGGTTTGCAGGGGTCAAGCCATATTTTCTAACAGCTGAATCAGGATATTTCAAAGGGAAAAATCGTAGCGTCTTAGAGAAAGAAAGAGGAGGACCTGGTTTTCCCTTCACATCTCTCTCGTTCTCCTTTTCGTATTTCAAATTCTTCTATCTATCTGTTTTGCTACATTCATACCCACCGTCAATGACCTAAGCTCACACTAACTAGGTTACAGTTCCGGAGCTGGTGGAGAACAGCAGCTGGCAGCACAGCTGATATGCCCAGCCCGGTTTGCCGTTTGCATCGAAGACACCCGAATACAGCAGCTTCCAAGACATTCCTTGCAAAGTCAAAAGGAGCTAAGCTTAGAGATGAAAGACCCAGTTGACAGGATTTTTTTCCTCAGAAGCCACCAGATAAAACGCAGTTTGTGTCTGTCGAGCACAAAGCAATATTTATTCCCAAGCACTCAGCTGTGCAGCCCTCCTGTTAAATTAAAAAACATTTTGCATCTCGGAGCCGCTGTCGATTTGCGCTGACCACAAATATATAGTATTTTAAAACCTTTCACATTCTTCAAAGGCAGCTTTGTGAGCAGCCGAACAATGCCGCTACTTTGTGAAAATTATCAGCATCTCTGCATCTGGATGCTTGACATTAGATAACAAAACACTCCGACTCCCCGTGCGAGACTGTTCTGGTTCCATACAGCAAAAGGGCTCAACAGAAATTCCTCAGTGAAAAATGGTGACAATGAAAAATCCGAGAGCCTGGAGCATGCGCCGCTGAACTTTAACCTACTTCTCTCCTGCCTGTTTTCACTCCTGAACGAGTGAGGGGGTCAGCGCTGGGACAGCAGGGCACTACACGGACAGCAGAGGGAAAGCAGTGGCTAAAATGTTTCCAATTCACGCTGTATGACCTATTCTCTGCTCTGCAAGAATGCGACCAGGGAAGCACATCTCTGGGAAAGGCAGCTCTGAGCTTCCTGATTGTAGCTGGGCCACGGAGAGTTTCCGGCAGGTTCTCCACCTCTAGGAACTACAGCGGCACACCAGCCAGTCGGCTCCCGCGCCGGGCAATGGGCCCGATCCTGAGAGCACTCAACTCCCAGAGGGGCCCTCTTTGAAAATGACGAGAGACGGTCGATGTTGCTATGTCAACGGATCGAAAACAACCCCTCTAAAGTCCAATTCTAATACTTCTGGTGCAGCCAGGCAACTGCTTCCGAGGAGAGGGCAACAAACCTAAGCCACTTTGCCACCTGTCGGGTGAGATACTGAACACATCTGGCCCGATAAGACGCAATTACTTGTCTTTTCTACACCCCTTTTAAAAGCCTCCTTTAATCCTTGCTAGCAATCAACGCGTGCGGGACTTTCCAGCCAAGCCCTAGGCATACACTGTACCCTACCCAAGGAAGATACTGACTGAGGAAATAGCAATCGACGGGACAATATCATTGGGTCAGAATTTAAAACAGTAGGAAGGAAATGAACAGACACTGGCTAAGTCCAAAGTCAGCCGTGCGGCGCTCCTGACGTTAAACTAGAGACAACAGGCTGATCCTGATTCCACCGACACCAACGGCCAAACCCTACGACTTCGGCTGAAGGAACGGGCCCAAGGGACTGAGACCCCTTTGGATCAACACCGGGCTGGAGTTTAAACATCTTTCGTCTGTATTCCTGGTTAGCTCTTCTCCCCCGCCCACTAATGAAGGAGAGAGAGAGAGAGAGGTGTGATTACCCAGAGCCAGAGACCTCTGACCTTACCTCTCTCAGGCACTTATCTGGACGCCATCACCACACTCCCTGAGCCCCTCCCGCCTGCAATGTATTTATCCAAACACCACCCCTGGACAGAGGTCGAGAAGTGCTGCGATCCCATTTCACAGAGACACCGAGAGACCAAGGGGCTTGCTCATGGTCATACAAGGAGTCTGAGGCAGAGCACGGACCTGAACCTGGGTCTCCCATGTCTAACTACTGGGCCAGACCTTCCTCTCATGACCTGGTTTGTAATGTTCTGAGCACCCATTGCTCTCAACGGGTCTGTCTACACGGGGATAAAAAACCCGCAGCTGGCCTCGGGCAGCTGGCTTGGGCTCACAGGGCTCAGGATGAGGGGCTGAAAAATTGCTGTTTAGATGTTTGGGCTCAGGCTGGAGCCCAGGCTCTAGGACCCTGCAAGGGTGGAGGGTCCTGCCCTGAGCCTGAATGTCTACAGGGCCATTTTTAGCCCCGCAAGCCCAAGTCAGCTGACCCAGGCCAGCCGTGGGGCTTTTATCCCCGTGTAGACAGACCCAGTGTCTCCTAACATAAGAACAAGGGGGAGGTCAATTAAATTGAAAGGTGACAGATTTAAAAGTGATAAAAGGAAATACTTTGTCATACAATGTGCAGTTAGACTGTGGAACTCATTGCCATAGGAAGTCAACAAGGCCAAGTATTTAGCAAGATCAAAGAAAGGCTGGACGTTCACACGGATAACAAGAATACCCAGAGTTGTAATAGATATTGATAACCAAAAAAAAGGGTTGAAGGATATTAAAAAAACTTTCATACTTCAGAACTTAAACCAAGGGATTAAGAAGAGAGTTACATAAGGGGCAGAGTACCCACATCGGCCTACTGTGGGGTTCCTAGCCCTTCCTCTGAAGCATCTGGCACTGGCCACAGTTGGAGACAATATCCTGGGTAGATGGAGTTTGGGTCTGATCTAGTCTGACAATTCCCATGTTCCTAGGGAAACAGTGCGGACTAACAGACCAGACATTGGATTGGGACTCGGGAGACCTGGGTTCCATTCCCGGCTCTGCCACTGGCTTGCTGGCTGACCTTGGGCAAGTCACTTCCCTTCCATGACTCAGTTTCCCTACCTGCAAAAGGGGGGAGATACTGACCTCCTTTGTAAATGTAAATAATAATAATACGTAGCTCTGAGATGGCTCTTTACATCCCAGGGCTGTATACATGAGCTAGGTATGGTGATGAGTGGAAAGTGACATCGCTGGGAACTGCAGACACTCAGCGCCTCTGAAAAATGAGGCCACCGGGTTTAAAGTTTAAACCCAAGAGTAATGAACAAGAGGATTGTTTAAAAATATGCAAAACTGGAATGATCCAGGGGGCATGAGTAGCACGGCCATGATTTCCATCCGGCAATCGGTTATAATGGTCACTGCTCTGAACAAAAACGTGATGGCAAGAAAGAAGAAGCATCTGAGTGGATTTTGTATGTAACATTGTTCCCCTCCACCATAACAAGTCACCTGGTTTTCACATCCAATTTTTAGACTTCAGTTGAACGGTAACGTACTTCTTGCACTTCAAAATAAATACCTAGTTATTACTTGGGAATTTATTTTGCATTAATATAAAAGATTCATAGAGGATGTTTGTAATATCAGACTCCTACACAGACGACCGGGAAGAGCAGATAACGTATTACCAATTACACTGGGGAAATAGACAAACATGTAAGAGTAAACAATGGGATTTGTGAGATGTTTAAATATTAATGATAGGAACACTCAATCGTATATTGTCAATTCGAACACTGCGGTAACCTAGCCAGTAGAATGTGGTGACGTAAGTAAAACTGAAGGGTGGTTCTGTGTCCGGCCTCCAAATTAGCAGGGAACAGCATGGAAAGCAGGTCTCAAGTCTGCTTAAAATGCTGCTTAACATGCCTAGTCTAAAACCCCTGTTTTCAGATATATTTGACGGATTTCCAAGATTTAAGGAACCACCTCCACACATCTCACCTGGAGAGGGTGCAAACCCATCACACAGACTTCGGAAGTACAGTTACACATGCAATTGGTCCAACTAGCGCCAGCCGAACAGTCCCATCCATTACTCCAGCCCCAACGCTTAAGAATTTCCCATCCACGTACAGAGGTCTCCTTATGGGAAACAAAGCTAGACCAGAGAATCAAAGCTATCAACCTGGGGTTAAAGAGATGAAACACATGGCTAAGAAATCAGTTGCTAGATCTGCAGAAAACCCAATTCGGTCTCGGAACGTAAGTGGCCACATTTCCCTGGCGTCTGGCTGTGGAGTGCAGCTGGAACCTAGCTCTGTTCACATGATTACGAGGAAGAGAGTCATTCACATGGCAGGTGGACGGGAGAAAAGCAGAACACCAATGAATATTCAGATATTTCCTGGCTAGCCTCCAAAGGCCACAGGGCCATCGTGTTGATACCCCAAGTGCTTGAGCATGGCCAAGTTCTCCGACGGGTGCTTCCTAATGTGATTCTTCTGGCGTTCCTCTGAGGGAGGCCTTCACCCCAGAGGGTCAGAGGTGTGAAAGAAAGGCCCACAACCCCTGCCTATCTCCACAGCCATGTGCCTGCCCAGGAAGCACGTTCACTAACCAAATGCAGAAGTGGTCACAAAAGGAGATGTGAGAAAGGGGTTGCTTGGGCCAGGAGAGGGACGGGGAATAAAGGGGCTAAAGCAGAAAGCCTGGCCTCATGGCGGTTCAGACGGTAGAGCTATGTATGGATCAGAGATTGTGCTGTCCTGGGGCTCACTGGTGTTGCTTCTGGGACATCTGATGATCCACTGAGTTTCCACGCTGGTTTCCTCTCCCAACCCCCTGCTTTCAAAAGTATTTGTCTAGGGATTTAAGCATCCCTCATCACTGTAGTATCTCAAAGCCATATGCTGCAGCCTCTGTTGCTCCAGCTGCCTGGACAGAGTATTCTGCAGAACGCACAGGATTGCAGCAGACCTCAGCCCCTCCCCTCTGCAAAAAGTCACAGGCTTGCAACTACACAGTTATGGCCCACGACAAGGAGACTGAACGAGACTGGCATCTGGATGTGCCTCTGTGTGAGAGAGAGAGAGACGCCCTTGGCCACACACATCGGTACTTGGGATGGGAGGGATTTAATAGGCAAGTGCTTTAAAAAAAAGGGGGGGGGAGGAGGGAAGGGAACAAATAAAAAAAATCTGGGTAAAAAGAGAAGGAAAAGATTTTTTTTTAATCTGGAAATGGAGCAAAACCCCTATGAACAAAGGCTAGGGAGGCAGCACCTTCTCCAGCCACGAGGAGCCAAACAGAACACAAGGCTGCTGCTGGTAGATGTGCCCTGAAGCACAGTCTGAGCCTCAGCTCCTACCTAGGGTGCTCAGGGCTTCTGCTTCGGGGCTTCCCAGCCAACCTCCCGTGGACTGATTGGAAGCTTTGAGCGAGGTCAGCAGTGTCTGGAGGCACTTGCCCTGGGACCTGGCGGCTCAGGAAGAAAACCTGAAGCAGATCTCAAAGCCGGCTAAGTTCTGGCCTGCCCCAAAGCCCAGGAGGGATGTCTTATGATTGCACATGGGGCCTCACGGAAAGCCCGCTGGGCTGCTTCTCTGACGCTTGGAGAGAAAACAGAAGTGAATGGAAGCCACCCAGGCAAAAACTCAAGGGGAAAAACAGGCACCAGGAAAGCAAATGACCTATAACAAGAGATAAAAATAGCAGAGAAGTGGAGGGTCATGTCTTTTCATGGGTCTCTCAAACCGCCTCTCTCTTTTTTTAAACTAAACGAGATCAGGTGAGGTTTTCTAAGGAAGCCTGAGGATTTAGACAAGTGACCCCAGCATACAAATCAAATACAGTAACTGAAACTGAATCAGGTCAGAGCAGTAGTCCTGGAAGCTCCCCTCCTACCAGCAATGGCAGAAGAATTGATGGTGCAGCTGCTCGAGCTGCGTTAGCTGGAACCATGTTTAAACAGGACAGGAAACCACACATCTCACACTCACAGTTACATGCCACCGTGCGCATCATCTCCGGCACCCTGCGCCCAACTCCACTCCCATGGCTCCCAGGTCTGAGCAATATCGCTCCTCCCCATATCAGCCGAGAGGTCGCCGCTGGCACGTTACTGGAGAACACAGGCGCCAGCCCAAGCCTGCCGCTGCACAATGACCTTTTTAAACCACCAGCTGCACGTTTGCCGCCCAGTATGGTCTCATCCGCCACGCCAGGATGTTAGGGCGGAAACGCTCTGACGAGAGGAACGGATCTGTTATAATTCCCAACCAGTCCCTCGTCGCCGGCCTGGTTCTGACCTGCCCCATCGCCAGTGGTCCCTGTTGAACAGGTTCCGGACCGGGCAAGGTCTCTGTGCAGCCACCCAGTAGCGCTGGGGCGTTCGTGACGGCCCTTTGTGCAGCTGCTGTGCCACACGGACGATGCAGCACGTTGTCGAGGAATCCTGCTGCCTGGGTTCCGCGGTGGCCTCAAAGAACTGCATCACGCCACTGCAGAGACCATCGCTCGGCTAGACAACTAGGCACACGCTAAATAAATCAACGGCAGGAAGAGGGGGGGGTTCACCGCCACATGGGCTGACCAAGAGCTGAACTGACAGACACCTCAAGGGACAAATACGTGTAAATGCAACGCTCCAGGGAGAGGCAGGCCCCATATCACCCCGCTCCTAGCGCCTGGCTCTGCAGGAGTGATGTTGCCAGCGAGACTAACACCATGTGAGGCTTGAAACATTTGCCCTCCGCCTTCTAGCCCAAAGCCCTGGGGCAGAGGCTTGAAGGTCAGGATGAGAAGCTTCAGCTTCATGCAGAATGCAATGGAAGGGATCTGAGAAGGGCTGATGTGGTCAGAGCTGCGAGAGGGGAATCTGGAACGGGAAAGATCTGTGTAAGCCATCTAGCTCCTCCCCTTCCCCAGCACCCTACTAACGAGTGCTGATCCAAACCCCAACCTCTGGCAGGGCTTGAAGAACCAGACCTGCCCTTTCACTTTAAATACACTGAGGTGCTTATAGATACGTAGAGTCCAAGGCCAGATGGGACCACTGTGATCATCTAGTCTGACCCCCTGTAGAACACAGGCCAGAAAATCGCCCCACAATAATTCCTAGAGCAGAGCTTTTAGAAAAGCATCCAGCCTTGACTGAAAAGTCGTCAGTGATGGAGAACCCACCTCGCCCCTTGGTAAATTGTTCCAACGGTTAATTACTCTCCTCATTAAAAACCGTTACCCTATTTCCAGTCTGAATTGGGTCGGTGTTAGAGCTGTCCCGGCTAGACTGAGGAGCCTGTTATTAAATATCTGTTCGCCCTGTAAGTACTTAGCGACTGTGATCAAGTCACCCCTTAACCTTCTCTTTGTGAAGCTCTTTGCGGCTATCGCTAGAAGGCAGGTTTTCTAATCCTTTCATCATTCTCGAGGCTCTTCTCTGACCCCTCTCCATTTACCAACATCCTTCATGAACTGTGGACACCAGAGCCAGACACAGGATTCCAGCAGCGGTAGCACCAGTGCCATGGGGACAGGTAAAATAACCTCTCCATTCCTACTCCAGATTCCCCTGTTGATGCATCCCAGGCTCCCATTAGCTCTTTTGGTCACAGCGTGACACTGGGTGCTCATGTTCAGCGGATGAGCCACGATGACCCTCAAATCTTTTTCAGAGCTAGCTTCCAAACGTGAACCAAAGAAACTCATGGAGAGTTGCCTTCCTGAGTCTGCAGACTGACTGGCAGCCAACGCTTCTGCTGTTGCTCAGACCTTCGTCATGCTGCCGTAGTGAAAACTGACCAGCGTTGCCAGTGTTCCACTGTTGCTATTCAGAGACCTCTGGGCTCCATCTCCTACTACTGCGTCCCTGAGCCCCTTTACGTTGAGAATGAATCCTGACGCTTCACGGCTTCATAGCCTTCTCCCGCAATACCCTTGTACTTGGAACACACTTCCCCAGCCCAGTTTAAAGATTCTCCTAATCTTCCCCCTCCGTTACCAACTCAAAGACACACTTCTCTCCTGTGGCATCAGCTAATCCCCCCATTTGAGGAACCACTGCTAGAGAACCCCCCCACACACACATACACACCACAAAACGGCTCTCCTTCCTGCATCTGCACCGTATGCTAACTCTGTCGTCACAGACTGCCTGGGGGCAGAACCATGATCTCGTGTTCTGCACAGCGCCAACCAAAATCAATGTCCCCTCTGTGAAAAGCACAAATTCGAGTTCCGGGAGCTCTCAGGAGCTGGGAATCGGTCCAGGGCAGGCAGCTAGCAGAGTGATAAGAAACCCTCCCAACAGGGAGAGCAGTGGGCGCGGGGGCTGAAGGGGAGAGGAAGACTTCCAGTAGCTTTAGTTTGTACTGCAGCAGAAACGGCCACAACCAGCTCGGTCTGCCCCTTTAGCAGCTCCCCGTTGCTGCCGCCGGCTGCGTGAGGGCCGCTACCACCCGAGGCAGACTGCCGAGGAAAAAGAACAAGAAACGGAGTTTGAACTGCAGCATTAATGACAGCAAGCCCACCATTTTGTGCCATCTCTGGGGGTCACATTAACCTTTACTGCAAGCCCATGCAACTCCCCCTGGGGGAAAATGCTCATAATGAAAGTCTCTGTGGTCACCTTATTAAAACTGCCAGAGAAGACTCAGAACACGGACGGGTTAAGAGGGTGAGACACTCTCATTATGAGTCTTTGCAAGGTTCCATTCGAGCCCATGCCTGCCGTAGCGAAACAGACTGATGGTCACTGACAGGGATGATGAGGCGCACCTTCGGCAGCCCGGTTCGATCAATGCCATGGTTCGTCACTGTTCAGCTACATCCCTGGAACGCTGGAGATCCTCTATGTCCCGCTAGGGAGGGGATTTGAGCAGATCTAAGCCCAATGTGGAAATTAACCGCCCTGGCTCCCTGACAGTAACAGGAACGAGCCCTAATACTAACACACCCAAATGGGCTGCCGGACACAGCTAGCTACACACGATGCTCCATGCTGACTGCTCCGAATGCGCTGAGGAACTCTGGGAGGAATGTGATCATCATCAACCCAATTTTATTTCACTGAGGTTACGTGACGGGCCTACGCTCACCCAGCAAGTCAGAACACGCTCAATTCCCAGCTGCTTGCACTAATCACTAGACGATGCTGCCCCCGCATGACTCACCGCGCTGAAGGGTTGACAGCTCAGAAGGAGGCTGGTTAGTAAGTGTGAATCACAGGGGCTGGACACCCGGGGCAGGCTGATCGATACATGCATCTCTACAAAAAGCAGCCTCTTCTGTGAGCAGAGCCAGGCAGGGAAGATTTCACACTGATCTGACTGTGAACGCTCTCTCTTCACTGAAAGGTGGGATTTCAGAGCAGGC
This sequence comes from Mauremys reevesii, assembly GCF_016161935.1. Taxonomy (NCBI): domain Eukaryota; kingdom Metazoa; phylum Chordata; order Testudines; family Geoemydidae; genus Mauremys; species Mauremys reevesii. The sequence goes on along the minus strand of NC_052630.1, from coordinate 105,696,976 downwards.
AGCTCCTTCTCCAAGACAAAGTAACCTCAGGCTGATTCGGGCTGAAGAGGTCAACACGCTGAAAGCCTCCCCCAACCTTACACCATGAAGGGGACTAAATCTTGGCACCTGGAGGGTTTCAGTCAGACAAGACCAGAAACCACGGGGGTGGGGGAGATTAGGGAATACATCTTTAAAGTACCATTTCAAGTATAGCCATACGATAGAACTTGCAGGGGAACTGAATCAACTTCCCAAAGAGGTGGGTGAATAAAAAAAAAAAAAAAATCTACAAAGTTTTAAATCACCCAGCTTCAAGAATACAGAGAGATTGTCCTAGGCTAGCACGTGTTTGGGAAAGGAAGGGCAGGGCAAGGGAAAAATAGACTAGGCCTACTTCAGATTGCTTCCAGCTTCAGCCATTGGAGAACGCTGGTGTACTCGCAATCTGGTACGCACAATCCCTTCAGATGGAGGCTGCAGAACTTCCTGGGTTCTTTGCCTCAGGCCTGGTTGTTCAAGATGCCCGTTCCATATAACTGCTGTGCGTGCGTGTGGCATCCAGAGTGCATTGCGTACTGATCTGGTTCCCAAGCTAAAACCTGGACAACAGGTGCCTTAGAACACTACCATTTTCTACTGGGCCCTTTAGACTCCAAGTCATCTTGGGAACTGATGATTTATCTTAAGTTCTTTGAGCCTTGTTTTGAATCCTGGTGCAGTGGGAGAGATCGACTGATTTAGGGTTTGTCAAAGCATTATGGATGTCTCTCTCTCTCTCTACTCCAGGAACCGTGTCTGTGTCAGCTCCAAGGATGAAGGCATGTGGTATTTAAGTTTTGGCATCAGAGCTATCTCATTCATGAATCTTTGGATAGCTAATCACACCCCTACACTTAGTAAGCATGTGTTGCTTTGTCAGATCAAGGTAATTTGTTAGTATATATAGAGAGGGGATTTTTTAAAAGAATATTTCACGACTCCAAACTTTAAAATATAGACACTAACTAAAAACCTGTCTGTATTTTTACAAGACTTGGAATCAACACGATTTTGGCTGCTATCGGCCGATTACAGCAACAAACAAATTCCCCTCGTACAGGGTCTTTGGGCTCTTCCTACTCTGGAGAAAGAAGTGCTACGAAATGGCTCCCACTCCAACTACACCCCAACGGTGAGGCTCAGAGCGAGAAGAGAGCTGCCACCATTTTTTGCTTAAACGCTAACTTTGCTCTACACAGGGATTCAGACCAGTTTTGATCCTACTTACCCTTATATTGGGCTCTCCCTCTTCACAGCACTTTACACACGTTCATCCCCACAATACCCTTACGCAGCAGAGAAGTATTATCAACTCCTCTTTACAGCTGGAGGAATAGACACAGTGACTCCCGGTCTGACTGTCAGAGGTGCGGAGCATCCCGAGACCCCACTGAAGTCAAAGGGAGCTGAAGATGCTCTGCCTCTCTCAAAAACCTGGTCGTGTCTGGCTCCAGACCACGTCAGAAGCCGGATTGGAACAAATGAGATCCTGGCACTGAACCTTGCGCTCAGATCCCTGGACCAAAAGCATCATTACTAATACTCACCTATCCAGTACCTTCCAGAGGAGGGTCTCGCAGCACATTATAAACGTGAACTGAGCCTCACAACTCCCCCACCCCACTGAAGTAGGGCGGGATTGCTATGCTCATTTTACACTTGGCAAATAGATGCACGGAGAGATTAACGCCTCATCAACACTTGGCTACCACAGGGTTAGCCCCACAGGAGATGGCAACGTTTGACGCATCTTCTAAGGCAGCTCTGGGCTGGCACAGCTCCCATGGTGCTCCACCGGGGCTCTGCACACAGCTAACGCTGGTGGAGCGGAGCCGGGGACGGGAAGAGTGAGCATTTGCCAAGATTTCCCAGGGTTAGGTGAGTTGGCCAGAGCAGAGCCAGGAGCCAGAGCCGTTCTCCTGACTCCCTGTCCTGTGCTTTAACCCACCAAGGACTCCTTAGAAGAGACAACCACATGCAGCCCTCCTCCCGCCCCTGCCTTTGACTCTCCCCTCCCCCTCTATTCTGTGCTATTTATCGCACATCATCTGTGACCCTTGGTTGTATCTGTCTGTGTGATCCAGTGGCCAGTGAATAAACATGCAGCCAACAACAGAGACCAAAGCAGATACAAACATCGAATGCCAATGTGATACTAACGCAGGCGCTTGGCTGTCAATTTAATTTGTTCCTTTTCATCTCTCTCTGGGCAGAAGCAGAAAGGCAAGGCCGCATCCACTACTGTGCAATCTCTATCGCCAGCCCCCGAGCCTAAAGATATTGCTGCAAGTCATCAAACAAGCCGTAAGAATTACCATGCGTTTGGTTGATCTCAGAGTTGGAGGACAGGATGTCATCAGCCAGTTTCTGGGCAGTTGGCAGTACCTCGGTGTGGTGTTCTGTGATTAAATACTGAACAAACTTTTGTAGCTGGTCCCTGTTCATCTGGAAAAGGGTCTCTGAGATGGGAAGACGGAGTTTGACCTGCTCTGGCTTGCGGATCCTGTACAGCGAGAGCGCCACCACGTGCGCGCAGTAAAAAATGTCCTTGTTCCCGCAGCCGCACGTCACGGAAGTGATCTTGCAGCGGTCGAAGCTGATGGCGACTTTGTAGGTCATCTCTGGTTCTGTCGCCGTTGCCGGCTCCGTTACTGTCCCGCTCAGGTGGAATCCTGGGAGAGAGGGGGGGAAAAAATCAAGAAAGGCAATTTTAGCTTTGCAAATGGCCACCAACACAGTCCCACTCTGGAATGCTGATGGTGTGAATATCTGCAAGCATCTGTGCATTCCAAAAAACATCACCCCAAATGTAACTCTTTGGTGAGCACTGAGTCCACGGACTGCGTAATTATTTGTATTCCTGTAGCTCCGAGGAGCCATAGTCATGGACCAGATCCCCACCGCGCAAGGTGCTGTGCAAACAGAACAGACGGACAGTTCCTGCCCCAAGGAGTTTACAATCTAAATATAAGGCAAGAGAGGACAGATGGATACACGCAGATGGAGGGAACAATACTGGCCAGCACAACGGGCAGCCATCTCTGCACCCCAGCAGCTTAACTGTGGCCAGGTTTTGATAGGAGCCAGGGTGAAGGAGTTTTGAGGCGGCATTTGAAGATGGATACTGAGATGGCTTTGTGGGTTTCTGGGGAGCGGCTGCCAAGCACGTGGCCCAGCCTAGGAGAAACCACAAAGGTGTCTGAGAACTGAATGAGTTGGCAGCGGGCCGATCGGAGGGGAGAAGGGATAGCTCGATAGGTAGGATGCTGCCTCGTCCTGCCTCATTCCAGGACAACGACACGCTAATCAGTTATACCTTGGGTCCAAGAAACTGCCAGCTCCACAGAACTCCGCCCCTGCACACCGCTCCATAATCCCCAGGTCCTGTCTCCGCGGCGTTCAGCTTAAATCATCCAAACAAAATACACAGACGCTGCTCCAGAACGAATCTCCCTCGGTATGTGCCTGTTGCTATTGTCCCTGCCGGCGGGGGAGGACCTGTAACATACACTTCCCATTGGAAAGCTACAAACAGAGCTCTGCTCGAACAGACGCCAATCGGGTGGCTATACTTTGAAACGACTATCTGCGCAGACACACAAACAGCCCTTCAGCCGCTTTATTTAACAGCCGAGGCTAAAGGAAAAAGTAGAGCTATTCTGTGCAGTATCTATTCTTCCAAGCATCATCTCTGAATTCCCTCAAGGACATAGGGCCCAATCTTGCCAGCACTTACTCACACAAGCAAGCCCTGCGTGCCTGGTGTTGTCTTATTTAGGTGATCGGTACACACGCGTTGGGATTAAGAGGAACCAGCCAATACGTTCCGTTTCCCCGACAAGGATGTATTTTAACACCATGCAGGTTCCTGTTCAGTCTCTCAACCAGCCAGGTTGCTTTCAGATATCACAGGAAAAACACGCTTTTCTAAAGAGCTGGAACAAACAATGCAGGGGACTGACCCGCCGTCAAACGCTTCCAGCTCGGCAGCATTGTCTGCTTCTCCGTGAACTTTAAACCCACGTTTGTTTGTTCAATGAATTACATCCCGCTCGGAGCTGGGGAACCGAGCTTCAATGGAATTTCTACACAGCTTTCCACGGCTACACGGTGTTCTGCCTGTCAAACACACTGCGTCAAACCCTTCATATCCACAGACACCGGCAGGATTTAACTTTACTGAGCTGCACTGCCTAACCAAATGCTCATTTGTTAACTAGAGAACACACACACACACACACATCTCCCCGGTCAACTGGGAAAAGGTCTGGTGGCTCTTGATACCAAGAGCATCACCAATTCTAAGGAGCCAGAAGCAGAGGAATAAATATTCCCCATTATTTGTGATCAAGGCACGACAGGTCTACATGGCGTGTTGCAAATGCCTCTGACACCAGGGCCTCTCATGCCACGAATAGCCACCCCAATTTAGAAAGAAACAGGACAAATAACTGAGCCTCAGACATGAAAATGAAAGACAGGACCAGCTAGAGAAAACGAACGAAGGGTGAGAAAAGGGGGTTTAGGGAAGGAAGGTCTTTCGGTGCATGGCAAGGAGGGTGCGTCAAACAAAGAGGTGTGAAGTTGTGGAGAGGTAGCTAAGAAATCCCAGTGTCTGTCAGGGAGCTCTTTGCACCAGAAAGCTACCAAAGGAAATGAACCACCACACTTGGCAGGGATAGAGCCTCCCAGCAGAGTAACTCCTTGCGCTTCACAAACAAGGCGTTTGGCCTTTCACCTCACAGTGCCCCCACACGCCCGGGGAGGCAGGTAAGGATTACGGGCCAACATCTGCAGAAGAAACTTGTGATTCTGCGGGCCCAACCTGAGGCAATTTTTAAGGGCTCCAACTGGAACCAAGTGCAGAGCACCCATCTTCCAAAAACCAGACACCGTTTAAGGTGTCTCATGCTGGGCACCCAAAATCACTAGTCCCCTTTGGAAGTCCTGGCCAACAATCCTTACCTACCTTGCTGGGGGAGCAGCAGGGAAGGGAGCTAGGAGGCAAAATGAATGAGCTGCGAAGTGTATTTAGTTCCTCTCCTCCCTGCTCAACCTCCCCCCAAAAACAAAGGCACAGGAAGGTTAATTGACTTGCCCGGGGTCACCCCACATGCCCAGTGTGGTTCTCCAGAACCCAACTCGCAGTCCCGTGCACCTCGACCACAGGCCTGGCCTCCCTCCCCAGGGAGGATGCTCACTTTGCCTGTGTCGCTGGAGCCCTATTAAGAACCTATTTCAATGGAAGCCTCCCCGGGGCCTCCCATCCCCCTGAAGCAGGCGGCAGACGGCTGAAAGGGTTACAATTAACGACGAGAGAGAGAGAGATTAAAATACATTAACTGCATAAAACCCTTGTGCGTTTGCCAACCCTCACAAAGACTTTCCGAGACAAATTCTACCAGAGGTTTTTAATAAATGGCATCAAAACCGGCTATTCACTGCCAGTCTCTTTAAAGCAAGGCCAAAACCCACATTCGAATCTGATTAAGTGTCAAGGACGCCTGCTTTCACTTTAGAACCCGGGGGAGAAAAAAAAATAGACCTGTTCAGCAGACCTCTGCCGTTTGGAGCGACTAAAACCCAGTCCATGTGGTCGATAAAAGCAGCTAATTTGGTAACATTCAACTTCAGAAATAGGCAGGATAGAGCAGGCTCCCTCTGTCTCTCATTTGCACTCAGGACTGAGTGTGGTGTTGAGATCTATGCGGAGAGCCAGAGGGGGCAGTGTATTAACTAGCCCCTAACTCCACACGAATCCATTCTGGCACAGCCCAGCCGTGCCACCGAAATCCCCAGGAGAAACGCCAACGTGTTTATGTTTTACCACATCTTCGGTCTGCGGTACTTGGCCAGCGCCTCAGTTTCACTGCCAGCTCCTTCCAGTTTATTTTTTGAATGAGTTAAAAGGACGTGAAACAAAGTTCTTTCTAATTAGAAAAAACCCACACTTTGAGACCAATTATTAGCTATAAATGCTGCCTTAAAACGCTTGCTTTGCAGGGACCTTGGGGCAGGGCATCATCAGTTAACTGGTGTAAACCTGGAGGAACTCCACCGACTTGAGAGAGCTACTCACTTTACACCGTATAACCGTGTCTGGGATCTGGGTAATCTGAGTGCGAGTTTAACACGTGTGAAAGCCAGGGTGTGACCGCACTGGATGCAAGCTTCTCGCACTAACCGCTCTCGAAGCTGCCTCCGTTTTGAGCAGTGGCATTTCTGGCCCTGGCCAGCCACTACTGAACAGCGTTGGGGGGTTTGTGAGGAGCGAGAATGGGGTGACTCACGTTCACTTGGGATCCAAGTCATAACTTGAGCCCACAGTTGTGTCTCCACCGCGACATGGAACTCCGGTTGCTGCCTGACCTCTCTCAGCAAGGCTTGGTCACCATCTGGCCACTAGTGGACAGAAAGCCAGTACGTTCCACACCCTTGGTGGAAAGCCAGGCTCGGGCTTGGTCTCCAGCCTCTGCATAGAGACGCTGGACCGGGAAACAAACAGGCAATCTATGCTGAGAAACTCTGTAGCTGTTCCCTGCGTACGAGGTGCCCATCCAAAAGAGAGACCCTGAGGAGCGTCAGACCCTCCATCTCCTGTCTGCTACTGAAGTGATGCTAAGGAAAAGAGTGAGCTCAATTCAGGTCCTATATTTTTATAGCAAATAAGACCATTTAATATCCCGGCATCTGCCTAGTTAATCTGGTGCTAGAGCCTGAAGTGTCAGTTTAGATTCTAGCTGTCAAGGCAGCAGGTCTATATAAAATAAACTAGAAACGCTAAACAAAATATTTATCGTAAGCTTAGCTGGAAATTAAACACGGCTAGAGAGAGGAATTGGCCACGGCGGCAGAGTTATTTGGGAATATTTACATTAGCGCTAGGAAAACCTGCAGCTCCCCACAGTTCCTTCGTGTTCTGTAAGCCAGTGGGAGAACCGTCCAAGCCTAATGCAAGGGGGAACCCCTCCTGATCCAGACAGCGCAGCAGCAAGGCTGGGGACCCACCAGGCTGTCATGGCGCCGGCTCCCCCTGCCCCCACTCCTGTGGGCGGGAATTTGAAGAGAGGGTGGTTGCTATAGGGATGAGGAGCTCTGGAATTAGGGAGCATTAGTTAAAGGATACGGCTTTTGCCTGGTCTATTTATTTAATTCTCTATTTAAGCACCTATCCCTGGCTCCCAACATATAATGTTGCTGCCCAATAATGCAACACTTACCTGCTACAGGTACAAACCTCTAGTAACCCCACAGTCAACACCCTACGCCCCATATCCCACTCCCCTCTGCAAACACTGCCTTGTCAACGAATGCCATCATCTCATCTTCTACTATTTGGCGAAAGTCTTTTTAATGGCTGCTGGGTAGTCAGCTAACGTACGTGGCAGAGTTGTATGCATTCCACTTTGACCACAACATAGCAGCATTCTCTTGCTGCAAATGGAGGGGCTCAATCATGCTGACAAATGGACACACTACAAAAGAGGTCATTTTGTTTCCCTTTGTTGCTCGAAATTGGAGCAGGTAACACCGAAGAGACCTATATTTGGCTCTGTGTTCTCCCCCCACAGTTCAGTTTAAGAAGTTCCTACAGTTGAATGCTTATCTAAGACTTTATCTTCTGTTCCAAGCATGCATTTAACACAAACTAACTTAGTGTTTGATTTGCTGCCAGCACAGCGACTGTGCCAGGATTTGAAAATCATGAAAAAATTAAGTGTCTCAGTCATAATTAAGGTCTTGTCAAATTTCATCCAAGCTTGACTTGCCTAAGAAACAGCTACAGTTTCTCATAATCTGCTTCCTCCCTGCCCCCATCACAACACCCCAAATATTTATACAAAGGCTCAAAATACTATGGATACTTCCCAATTTATAACACACAAAATTCATGCTCCGTACATACACAGATTCATCAAACCTGCTTCAGCAAGTCACTGCTAGGTCACAGAGTGGTTAAGGGTGTTTAAACAAGGTGTGTATAAAGTTTGTACTGAGCAGAGCTACAAATGTTTAAATCACACAGTAGATCTCCTTCCTAAATAGACTCTATTTACCTACCAAATGGATTGGGGATAGTGGCCACATAAAGCCAAACTACTTAAACGTCCTGCACCAGGGTGCTAACCTGTACGCAGCATCCAGGAGAGAGAAATTCCCCTTTCTCAAACTGATCATAAGTAGCTGGCTTTGTGCAGCAGGTTTACTCTGCTATGACATCTGCAGAATAAAACAAATTCAGTATAGGGTAGAGTGGAGTTCCATCTCTGTATGTTTCTAGCAAGCTCTCACTACGTGTATGTACAGACCCTACCACAATGGGATCTAGCAGAAGATGCATATTCACTTGGGGTTTGATTTCCTGGCCCGGAGGACCCAGGAGTATCATGATCTGGACATCAGGCTAGGATGAGGTTCTCTTTCTGTTCCAAACAGCAGCCCTTCCATCCTGTTAAGGTGCAGCTCTGTCATGGCTGCTCTATACAATGAAACTTGACTGTGTTCTGACACAGTCGTGAAGAATCGAGCTAGCTGACTTTCACCGTGTGTTCAAACATAGGAACCTTTGAAAGTGAGACAAGACCACTGAGGTGTCAACACAAGTGCCCTTAAAGGCCATGCTAACTCCCTTGATCTGGAGATCTATCCAGCCAAAGATGCTTACAAACTCCTCCAGTTTCACCACCATCGGTGGAGACCTTCACCAGAGTTCTGCAAACCCAGCCGTCTGCAACCGAACTCATTCGTGCTATAAATTCAAAGACAGCTGAAGTCAGAAAACTGTCAAATTCTCTTATTTTGTAGATCTCAAAAATGAAGAAAATCTGGAAGTTCTGAAAGTTAAATTTGGCAAGATCTTTACAAAAGAATCTCTAATGGTGGGATCCTTAAATTCATTTAAAAACACAAAATATAAAGTTGACACACATAGATCACGTTTATCAAACTTAGAACGTGTGTTACTTTAAAACCACCGAGCCGACTGCCTTCAAGTTTGGATTACATTTCAACCCCCAGAAGAGCTACAAAAGTAAGCGAATATATAAAAATCTGAAATTTCTATCTTAAGAGGACTGGGAATTACCCAAGTGCAAAATTTCTGAGCAGAACATACGGAGAAGGTATGTTTTGATGCCTGTACAGCTCAACTGATTTTGCTCAAACTTTCCAAACCGAATTCACCTGAGACAAAGCATAGGAAGCTGCAGTCCAAGAAACAAGTGTAACCCATGCTTACTCTCCACGCCCTCTAGTGTCTGAGCCGCATACAGAGGTTGGAAAAACGTGAGGAGAAGCTGGTAAAGCACAAGACTTGGACTCTGGAGACCTGGGTTCAGCTCCAAGCTCTACCATAGACTCTGCGTCACTCCCTGATTAAACAGATTTAAACTGTTATCCCCCTTTGGAACATTTGTTCTTTGATTTGCTAGATCTTGCAGGACGGCGTGTGCAGTTGTTTCCCACAAAGCAGTAGCACAATCCCTTTAGTCAGCATTTATCAAGGCCCAACCATTCCCAGAATTTGGCATAGGACCAACATGCACTGCCTGACAGAAACCAAGCTCCGGAAAATGGGCTGTCTTGTTACAGCATCGTTCTAGCCACTCTGGGATTCAGATTCATGACACCTGGGTAGCACAGGGTCAAGTCGCTTTGCTGCTTCGCTGCCATGGCTGGGACCGAACAAGAGCCAGCTGATGGGGAAATGCTGACCCAGCTGCCTCTCAGAGGCACTTCAGTGTTCTGTAGAGACTCCCTCCATCACAGAGCTTAAAGTGCTCTTCTCGGAAGCATCGCTCCTGTGTAAAAGCAGGGAAGTTAGCATCTCTCCGGTGTCCAGCACGTAACCCCCTGTTCCCCTGAATGAGACAGACACGCTGTACACTGGCTTGAAATGACAAGATTAGATTGATTTATTCACACACACACACACACACTTTGCTACTAGGCTGGTACGTTAAAATGTCAAGTAACTGCATAGCTACCAGGCCAATATTCTGGGAAAGCACCTTTAAGATCAATATTAGTAACTGAAGAGAAAGCCAATATATGCAGCTTCCAGAAACCCTCAGTAATTTCTCTCTGCGCGCTGGCCAACAAAGAGCGGCTGTTGGGGTGTTCATAGCCTCTCTCCTTCACTCTTACAACACATATCATCTTACTCCATGCGCCCAGCTCCCAAGAACCCACATCTAATCAGACTAACCCAATTTCAGATTTGCGTTTGCAGCATAACGGGCCGCTGTCCAATTACCAAGCTGACTGGAAAGCAGGCATGTCACAGTGATAAATGGACGAGGAGGCATGCGTCATATGGCTTTTCCTGGATGAGGTTGATTTGGCAGCTGCTGGACTTTAGCCTACCCTTTGTCATCAGCCTTAGAGAAGAGGGATGCTCAGACTACCTTTACTGCCCTGCCCCTCCTTCCCCCAGAGATGCTGGGAGCTAAGGTCAATTCTGGGGCAGTGTGCCGCTATCTGCAGACGGACTTGCCTGTGGATACGCAGATGTTTTGCAGCATGCAAGACTGTCAAGACTCCCAACCTTCAGACAGACAAATACTTGGAAAAACAAACGGGAAAGAAGACATGGATATTTATGGGACTCAGCAGATGTGTCCAGGCTTAGTTGCAACCCTCAACACGAGTCGTATAACCAAGGTTAACGTGACCCAAAATATTTCAGAATTTCCAGGCTGTCGCAGGAAGGTATTTTAAACTAAACTGAATCCAGGCTCCTTAGTGATTTTAATAAACACACAGTGACTGCAGCTCAAGCTCATAGTGGAAAAACCATTTGTTTTTCCATGGGGTGAAACCAATAACTAGCAATGAATAATAATTGCAGCATTGAGTGTTATTTATAACCCACTCTTGGTCACATTTCCAAGACAGAAAACACAACAGCAACATTCCCAGGGTTAACCTAAACCAGTCAATATTTGTCATGGGTACACATGCTCTGTAGAGAGATCTCTGGGTGCGCGCGTGCAGTGAGAAAGGGAGGTTAGCAAACGCTCAGAAAGCTTTCTACCTAATAGATCAATTGCTCCAGCCAGCTGAAATTGACAATTGCTCTGTCCCTGACCTTGCAGTTGGGAAGAAGATGGGCTCTGAACTCATTTGCACATGACAATGCTCCAGCAAAGTGGATCGTCTGCCTCCAATAGTAATGGAGAGCACTTCTCCGTACAGCCCTCCCAGGCTCCATTCAAACAGCACAGGGATGGCCTTTTGTTCGGCGAGTGCAAGAAAGACTCCACTGAAGATGTGTGCAATTAAACCCACTTTTCTTGTTGCTCTTTTGATTGCCCAGGATTCACAGAGGCGCCCTAGGCAGGTGTTGCCACACATAGAGAAAATGTGTCTTTTCAGCAAAAAACGGAAGGAGAAAAAGCTGAATCAATTGTAATTTCTCTCTGGCAAAACACAGAATCAGTGGTTAGAGATCCAATTAGAGAAGAGATGGCTCTCATGAATTTCAGCCTTTTCCCTTGGAAAGCAATTTCCTCCTGTGACTAATGGATGGCGTAGGCAAAGGGGCTGCAATCGGGTGAGGTCCCTTGCATGGTGTGGGAGGCCGGCCCTTTCCTCTGCTGCAAGAACCTGCTTTATTTATTTTACATTTCTTTCTTTCCCCCTCCCCTTAACACCCAACAAAGCAAGATCAAGACTCCCTGAGCAAATAAGGCATTAAGCGAATACCTTGAGGAATTGTGTTTGTCAGCAAAACCTCAGGAGAGTAACAAAGGGATGAGGCTGAATTAGACAGGTTCTGTTAGAATGTTATCCAACGGGCAGCGGAACAGGCAACACACACCATCTTTACACGTGTGTACACACACACACATGCACACGCACACGGGCCCAACAAACAGGACGCACAAAGATTGAAGGCCTGGGAGAGAGACTGCAACCTGGGAGGGGCGGAGGTAAGAAATTTACACTGTGGATTTAAACAGAGAAGATGTAAGTAGACTTGTTTGTGCTAGGGGTCATGGTAAGCTTCTCCGAGCAGCTGAGTAAGCTGGAGGGACGCTCTCCTGGCCATCTGCTCCTATCCCAGAACACCTCCTGCAAATCAAGAGTCAATCCGCTGGTTTCTATTCCTGTTAACCTCTAATCAGCCACAAGGGCCCTTCTCTGCTTTGCTCTTTATCTGCGCCAGCTAATGCGTGAAGTGGCCTTCGCTTCCCATCTGTTCCAGCATTAGTAGAGTTAAAGAACAATGAAGCTCTCCTGTCCCGAGCATTCACATACACAGATGCCCTTGTATTAACTCAATTTTCCAGTGTTTCCCTCTATTCTCCATACAAGATTTTGGGTGTTTGTTTATTTAGAAGCCTGAAACCGAGCTCTTCTTTTCTCTCCAGGCCTTGGAAGCTTTTCAATGAGGTCTGTACGTCAATGACATTTTCCCAGAAAATTCAAAGTGAAGATCAGACTCAGATTGTTCCCTTATCTTGCCCAACCCCAGGTTCTTTGTTGTCTGTTAAATCTGGGATGTCTCTCCTTCCTCCACCCCCCAAAATCTCCTGCATCATCCAGAACATCCATCAGTCGTCCTGTAGACAAATGGATTTTTAATCTGCCCAGACGTGCAAATCAGATGGTCTCCTGCTAAGATGACATAGATTTGTAAGAGTGTTTGGAAGGAAAAAATTCAACAAAAACCTAACAAAACCTTGGCTGCACAATGGATTTCCTTTCCTAATTTCAAGCCTGATGAACTGCATTAGTGTATCAGCAAAGCAAGCTGCATCGGAAGATCTGCTTTGTGGTAGTACAGACAATACACCGAATTTGGACAAAGGAAAAATATAGCAAGTCTTCACTAAGGTGTATTATATGCCTGCGTAATACCTAAAAGGTGACATGCAGTCAAGCCTGCGTTCCCTGTTGCAGGACTAATATTTCTAACTCATGGTGATGTCTAACCTGAAGAACAAGAAGACTTAATACCTAGAGAAAACAAAAACTAATGCTGCTTTGTATAGTAAGTTTCTACAAAGAGCAGGGGAATATGTCTGCTTTGAATCAAGGCAATATAGAGGAGTGTTTGTGTGCTTGCAGATCACCACAGCTCAGCCTTCTCTTGGCTTTCATTAATGGATGTCTCGGAAGGCTGAATGCCTAATCCAGTCTCGTAAATTCACACAAATACCTTATTCTGCCATTTTTCTCAAAAAATGCATTTGGGGCTACCCTGGTTCGCTATAAGCATTGAGAAGTCATTAATGAATTTTTTTTTAGTTCAGGTAACCAGTAACCAGCTTCTGTTTTACACTGATCAAGATTGCAAAAGGGAGCAGGCCAAGCTCCAAATTTTTACTATATGCAAGAACCCAACCCAAGAGTCACACAAAATGCCAACACACACAGAGCGCCAAATCCTGAGGTGGTGTAAACTGGCATAGCTCTACTGACTTCAGTGGAGCTACCCAGATTTACACCAGTTGAGGATCTGGCTCACAATACATAAAAGGTTTTTAATTAGAAACTGCATGTTATCAATCCATAAAATCGTTACCGCTACAGCATACCTGATCTTCAGTGTCTTTGAAACCTAATGACATTCTCTGCGTGGCCTTTTTAATATGGTGATTCATGCATACGCTACAGAACGCTTCAGTACCACAAAAAATAATCCCAAACGCTAAAGCAAAGCGCCTACCCATGTCTGATTCCTTTTCAAAAACAATGGCGTTGTTTTTACTGACGATCCACATCAAGCAAAAACTAGACCCTTTTGTTAACCCAGCAAACCTGAACTGTCTGGGGCGGCAGGAATTTCAAACCCTGATCCAATTAGCACAGGGCTTTCCATTTTGTTATAAAACAATTGAATCAAACCCAGCCACCCTGGCTGTCACTGTAACTGAGTCACACCTGCAGTATGCAAATACGGCTCAGTAGTCCATGTTCAGATTTGCTTAGGGAATCAGAGGACTAAAAGCATTCAGATCTCATACGACAGCTCAGAGGAGCTGTTCTTCAGGGGGAAAACCCCTAGCGTCAGCAACTCTGTCTGAATAAAAATTGAGTTACGTCTGCATAATCCTGTTAATCGGGCATAGTCTCCTTGTACCCATTGTCCCAGTCTCCCAGTTTACGCTCTTGTCACCATGTACCCTCTGGTAGGGAAAGAAGTTACTTCAGAGCATGGTAATGTCCTTTTCATTCCATACACTCATTCTCATTGGTGACCTGCTTTTCGGAGACACAGCCTCCCTACTGTGTCTGCAACTTTACCAGGCCTTTTGTTCTCTTTACAGGCTTATATTTTGCCTCTAACCAGAGCAGTGCCTTGGTGACAGCTTGTAAGCATGGCTGAAAATGAGAGGGTTGGTCCAGATCTGAATATCAGGATGTGCAAATGGAAAACAATTTAGAATTAAAAACACTATTAAATAAGATGTTGTCATCTTCAAATTGAAGCTGCCATTGCCAAGATCACAAGAGTTCGGGATACGATCGTCTCTGCTGCTAGGAAGGGGAAATAACGTCAACCATTGTTACAATTCAAAATGCACTGGAAAATGCCAGCTCCACGGAACAGGATGCTGGAAAGCACTGAAGGGTCTGATCTTGCTAGACAAGAATACAGTGTTAAATGCGCGCGCACAAACACACACACACTCAAAGGAAATAGTGTATAACGCAAGAGTATGAAAGCGATGAGAAGCAAAATGATGTGATAAATGGCACTTCTTATACACTTTGCAGGTCAACTGCACTCTGCCCACTAATGCACCTTAAGACTAATTCTGCTATTTGGAGCAACTTCCAAAGAGCTGCCTTTAAAAAAACCTAATACATACTAACCAAGCCTCCATGAAAGCCTCTTCTTCTCCCACACACAACAAAATAAAGGGCTCAGAGGTGTACGCCCAGTAGCAGGGGAAGAGTCCAATGTATTGTGACCCGTTGGGATCAGGAAGGGGTATTTTATACCAGTGAAGAGGAATGGATACCATCCTCTGCAGTTCCCATATCAGACCATAAAACAGCAGCACTTCAATGTACGGGAAAGCTCTCTGATATAGTTTTCCTGGCCCTCCAGAAGCCTACACAGTTAGGCCTGGTCTACACTCGTGGGGGATCAATCTAAGGTATGCAACTTCAGCTATGAGAATAGCGTAGCTGAAGTCAACGTATCTTAGATCAAATTAAAATTACTTACTTTGCATCCTCACAGCACGCCGCGGCTCCCCCGTCAACCTTGCTTCCACCTGTCGCCGAGCTGGAGTTCAGCAGTCGACAGGAGAGCGATCGGGGATCGATTTATCGCGTCTACACTACACGCGATAAATTGATCCCCGATAGATTGACTGCTACCCACCGATCCGGCGGGTAGTGTAGACGTACCCTCAGACAAGAAGCAGGTAGGCAGCCTAGATTTACAGGAAGAGCTGGTCAAAATTTCTCAAAAGGAGACACTTTTTCATTTAAAAAAACGTCCTTTTACAAATATGAAGAATTTTGCAAGAAATTACTTCTTAAATATTTTGGCAACATTTTATCAAAAAAATAGTGGTTACCAAAAATCCAGGTTTTGGCAAAGGAAAAAGTTCACTAACCACGTTGAGAACTGTTTTAATAACATTTTGAATAAAAATTTCAGTTAATATTTCTCACAAACAAATTAAGAAAAACCAAACCCCAAAATGGACACAGATCTGTTTTGAGGCCCACAAGATGGAAACGACTGCAAAAATTTCAACATTTCTATAGATTTTTTTCCAGCCAGCTCTGTTACAGACAGAGCACAGTACCAAACACATTTTTATTATTTAAGACTCTTTGAAGTCTTTTTTCTACAATATCCATGTCACATCAAGAACAGCATGAGGTGGCTTGATTGGCCTGTTTCAAATACACTACACGTCACACTCATGCTCGGTAACCTTTATACCGCTTGCCTCACCGCAGGGTGGATTAAAAATCGATGACTTTAAAAATAAATCAAAATATCAATTTTTAAAATTTAAATTAAATATTTTTTTAAAAACATTTAAAATCAAATTTGAAATGACAACCACCTATAGTAAGGCCTAAATTTATTATAATCTATTAACATAATTTTAATTAAATACAAACAATAATATTAAGCAGAAAGTCAAACCACTGAACACTGGCTAAGCCCCTGGAACCAGAGTTAGGGCAGGTCTTCACTATGGGGGTAAGTCGACCTAAGTTATGCTACTCCAGCTATGTGAATAACGTGGCTGGAGTCGACACAGCTTAGGTCGACTGACCCCGGTGTCTTCACAGCGCTGAGTCGGCTTCCCTTACTCTTCTTAGAGAGCTGGAGTACCAGGGTCGACAGGAGAGCGCTCTGACATTGATTTAATGGGGCCTCACTGGACCCGCTAAATCGATCCCTGCTGCATCGATTGCAGCAGCATCCATCTCCCCGGTGGAGACGAGCCCTTAGTTGAAGTGCTAAACCAGCTTTTGACATCAGAATCCTCTTCTTCAGGTGAAGAGAGAACATTTCTTCATTTCAATTTATTCTACTAGTTCAGGTCAATGACCAATTCATTCAATGGGAGCTAAGAAAGCAGAAAAGCTGGTTTTCCTCTTCCAGTCTATGAATAAAAACTACATGAGAGGATGAGATCCACTAGTTCTAAAATCTTGAAGGACATGGTGACCAGAAACAATCAGTTCAATTCATTAACTACAGGTGGCACTTCCTTTGTTTAATACATCCGTTAGTTTTAAATGCAAGGCATGTTCTGAAAAACTTTCTTATGTATCCAACACATTTCATTAATTATGGGGCATTTTTAATTTAATTTGAATTTCCATCTAAACAGAGCTTGAAACCAAATCACAAGTAAAAAATTAATCAGGTAAATTAGACATGTATCATTCACCATTTTCTAACATAGTAAATATGCAAAAATTAAGAATCTGAATAAATGTAAATTAAACTATATAACTGCTTAAACAAATATGCATAGATATGGTGTATCACCCTGGTCCTCAAAAAGAGACAACAAATATAGTGTAAAGGCTGTATTTAGTTGCAAACCAACATGTGTTAATGGTTACCAACCAATGAGAATTAATCTTTCTTTAGGAAAATAACTAAAAAGTATAAATGCAAAACACAATTGAAATCAATTATTTAAATCAAGTTACACGCTTGATTATTTAAATAATGATAAATCAGTGATTTAATTCATTTTGATTTAAATCAATCCACCCTACCTCACCTACACTATTTTTCAATTTATATTTAGAAGATTTTGCTTTTCCTAGCTGTTAGTTTGATTTCTGCACCTTCAGTTCTCCAAAATCAGAGTGAGAAAAGTGGCTCTGATGCGGGTAGGGGAATACTCACGATGGAGAAATACACGGACAGAGCCTATGGCACAACAGTTCTGAGCTGCTCAACTGAAAGGGGTACAACCCAATGTTTTCTATAGCCACCAGTTAATTATCGGAGCATTTCTAGAAGGAAATAATTTGCAATTCCACCTTCCTCACAAGCATGTGGCGCTGGCCCCTACTGGAGTCAGGATATCAGACTAGATGGAACCTAATGTGACTCAGAACAGCTGATGCAACGTTCATCCACTCCAATGAAAGACGTGAGTTATCAGATTTGTATACGGTGGAGATAGATTTGAACTGTCCCTTGCAATGAGAGAGAGTTGGGAAGCAGGACCATTAAAGGGAAGGCTTCATTAACATTTCTTTTATAAAGCCCATTGATAATCAAACTATAAATATTCTCTTTACAAGAGAACTTGGCCTAGCAGATCTCAGCCAAACAAACACTTATTTATACTTGTAAAACCAGAAGAACTTTGAAAAAATTAGTTTGACTCACTCTGATTATGGGAGTCCCCTCCAGCACCCCAAAAATACATAAAAATAAAAATAAAAAAAATGAGTGGATTGCAAAAAAAAATTAAATTCATTTCTTTTATTCAAATCTGAAGGTCTGCAGCCTATTAGGGCTGGTCTACATGAGACACAAAGTGACCTTTATTCCAGGGCACAGTGTCAACTCGGAGAGCTATTCTGGAATAATTTATCCTGCAATGGATCATCTGGTCAATTTCACTGTGTAGACAAATGCTTAGTCCGTAACATGAGTGTACCTGGCTGGCAGAGTTTGTCTGGCAAATCTCCCTCTGTTAGCAGGCACTGATACTGCTGGGTGGCCGCAGGCTCTGATCAGGGCTGGTGTTGTGTTACCCCATCGGGATAAGGAAGGTGGGAGTAGCTCTGGAGAGACAATCTAGCTTGAGTACTTTAGAGGAAGGGCCCTAGAAGCAGCCGAACATGGTTTAAGCTGAACTTTATCTTATTGTTAATTTCTGTGTTCGGAAACCCCACACCAAAGAAAGCGGGTGAGTTTGGACTCTACATTGTTTGTGGATCGTGTGGAGAAGGTGCTTTTCCCAACCTTCTTTCAACCAGTGAGGCAGTGCTGGAGGAGTTCTCCGCAGGAAACAGTACAGGACTGTGTCACGAGCTTTAGGTGCTCCATTCTCTAGGCTTTGAATGCCACGTCAAGGTCTGCGTCCTGGTATTCCAAAACTTCCATGGAACTGCTCCAAACCACCCAAGAGACCCCGTCCTCCTGTGCCTTCCCATGACAATTACATTCCACTGGTACTATCTGCCTCAAGAGGCAGTCTTCTCAGTGCAGGAGACCACACTTTCAAACAGCTGGACCAAGTCTGTGGAATCCACCAGAGATAAGGCCCCCAATTTTTGCCATGGCTAGAACTAACTGCAGATACACTTCTTCAGGTGTGCCTTCCCACAACAACTACTTTAAGAAAACTGCAAAGAAAACCAACAACTGCAGCTAGAGAAAGAATTTAGGCACTAGACAGGGAAAGACAACGCACCGTGCATGGTGCTAGGAGGGGCACTTGCAGTCAGTGGTAGCCACTTTAAAGGGAGGATCTCCCAGGCTAGGATCCGAGTGCACTCAGGGCCTCCTTCATGAGGTATTTGCAGAGGCGGAGCTCCCAGGCCTCTCTGGTCGTGGATGGGAAAGACTTACAGATAGCACAATTTGCCGAGATGTGCACCTCACCCAGACAGTTGGAGAAGGAACGAGGACAGGAGACACCGTTCTCAAAACCCGGGATTCTGAACTGGTGAAGGGTTGAGTCTCCCAGACCAGGGAAGTTACACACCATACTACACAAACTTAACTAACTCTATGAAATACCATAAGCTATCTACAAAGCACGGAACAGCTCTCTTGGCATGCTAAGCGCGAAGAAGGAACAGGGGTTCCGACTCAGGCCATGTGGCGTTAGGAGGGAACTGGAGTGGCGTCAGCCCACTCTGCCCATTATATCCTCAGCAGGGAGCATGAGGAGATGCACTACACAAATGCGGTCAACGGACACTGCTTGGAAACACTTCCGGACACAGGCGCATGGCGCACATGAGCACTCGTGTGGCATACACATAGGGTATCCCTCGAAGAACAACGCCTACATCACAGAAGTATGTGCAGGGAGAACGGGGCTGACTGTGGCTGGGAAAACTGTTGCAGCACCAGCAAAATGAGAACATGAGTGAGACTGAGGGGGAGTCAGCCATTTACCAACCAAAGGACTGATTTTCACAGCAGGAAAAACACACACACACACACACACACACTTCGAGTGTGATGCTCTGATACCGCAGTTATGAATGAGAAATCGGTCCCAAGAAGAAAGCTTCCTTCACACACATCAGGCCCCAGCCTGCAGGCGGGTGCCCTCAATTCCCACTGAAGTTAAAAGGAGTTGAGGATGCTCAGCAACGCGCAGGATCAAGCGCAAAATGCTGAAGACGAACAGGCGATGGGCAGGATTCTGCCAACTACGCCGTGGCAGTCTGATCCCGTGCAACGTCGAGGAGACACACAATTCCAATGTAGCCAACCCCATTAGAATAAAGAGCTTGGGACTCTTGTGCAGCAAGATCAATGAAATTCATCACAGCATTCACACCGAACATTCCTCCACAGAGAAAAATCCCAAACTTCAGGAGTGCACGACTAACATGGGTACTACAGTAACATCGGAAAGAAATTAGAGAGTCCCAAGCAAGGCAATGGTTGAACAGTTCAGCCAGCAGAGTTTGGATCACGTTTGGCTAGCAGGAAATCATCTATTTCTACCCATGATACACAATAATAGTGCTGCAGCCGTGCTTTAAAAAACAAGCAAACTTGACTCTCATTGCTCCAGTGTGACCCTTCTGGCTAGTCAGGTGTGGTACTGAGGCGCTTTAGAAGTTGGAATCTTTGCCAGCCATCGCTGGTGGAAAAGAAGGCTATTGTGACAAAGCCTCGAGGAAGAACCCAGCTTCTTCTAGAAAGGAAACTTGAATTGGAGAAGTATGCGGGGGGGCTGAAACCTACTGGAATGCATCAGCTCTATTTTATATTGAAAGGTCAATCTTACTCCATTGCGTAGCAGTCTTCAGAATACTAAAAGGCTATAAACAGATAACCAGTGAAATCTGATCCATCACTTCTTTGTGTTGGAGGCAGTTTACCGGCTGCCTCCCTAAAACTCATGTTTCTGATTAAAAACATCTGATTAACAGATTTTTGCTGGAAAACATTGTTATTCAATACACAGACTATACTGCAGTCGCCTTCCTTTGCTTTTGGTGCAGTGCAAACATCTAAAATGACACCACATAATAACCAGATCTATCATTGGCGAATACGGCTACAACACAAAAAATAAAACAAAACATTTTTTAAAAACTGTCGCAGACAACTAAGGAAAGAGGTTTGTCCTCACTACAGCCAATAAAAAAATACACAGGAAAAGAAGAAGTGAGTTACACAGCTAAAGCAGAAGCCATAAAACTGAAGGGAAGGGGGGAAATTGTGAAGAGAGGCATTTTGCAATGTCCTCCGCCCTCACCATCCTTAAGATATCCACAGTACGGCACGAAATACTTTTGGCAAGAGAAGTAGATTCTCCAACTTCCAAGCCCACAGATGTCTCTTAGTCATTAAGTCTTTTTATATATTAAAAATATATATAAATAAAAAGCAAAAGTAAAAGAGAAAACCCTGCAAAAAACTCAGCCAAATATCCGCTGCTTGACTGAAATATAATTTGAAAGTCCCACAAATTCATTTAATCTTCCTACGCTATCCCCAAACCCTTCAGAGCTCTAATCTCTTGCCATTCTGGCCCCTTTTTTAATAACTCAAATTAGTCACAGCTCCACAGCAGAAGACACTACGCGCACACACACACACACACCATTTATTTTGACTTGGCATTTGAGCAACCAAACTCAGTGACACTCTGCATAACAAAACAGAAACAAAGCAAAGAGCAGAAACAGATGGGCAACCATGTCTCCATTTGCCTGAGGTAGACAATGCCGTATAGGGGCTTCATCCAAGATCACAGTGAAGGGTTTTTGGAGACGGGGGCTAATCATCAGCATATTATCTCAATATCAATTGGAAGCTTCCATTTGGAGAGAGATTATTTTAAATTAACAAGAGACATTTTCCAGGAAGGGTATAGGGAAAAAACAGGTGAAGGTAAGGAGGGTTTGGTGAGATACACAATCAGAAGAGAATCTTACTGTTGATTTTTAAATTGAAGTATTCTACAAAAATTCAAGCTATGTCTACACTAGGAGCACTCTTCCGGCTCAGGACTAGCAGTCTATCATGCTGGCAAAGCACCCCTAGTGCGGTCCCAGCTGTGTTATTCAGGGATCACCCTTCTTCACATCTCTGACCGACATGGCGCTGGCTGGCAGAATTCTAGAGTGCAGACATGGCCCAAGACTTCCAACATCCTCTCTCAACCAGTGGAGCACCCAATCTACATTCCCGAATGGCCATATCAAGTGCCTTGGGTGAGAAGTGTTGTGTTTGCCATGCAGTAGCAAGGCAATAGACACCGCAGAAGTACCTAAAATGGGTAGATATATGTTCAGAACCATTCGCCCACTGCACAGTGCTTTATCCTAAAGAATCGTCAGGCGTTTACACATTTTCCCATTAAAATGTTATAAGAAGAAAAACAACTTTTTTGCACCCTGGCCCATCAGGTGCTCAATCACTTTGTTTCTAAAATCTAAACCCACCATATAAGCGCTATGTTCCAGGCCTTAAACAGAGAAACCCCTTTTGCCATTTCATGGCTGAGTCTGCGCCCGTCAGCAAAAACAATTCAAGCCGAAAGGAGCGAGTCTGGTTTACAAGTCCAAAAATAAATGCCCAGACAACTCAGTTTGTTGGGGGAGGGGCGAGAAGAACTGAAAACTGCTTTCTAAATTAAGTCCGGAGCCCTGCACAAAGACTGAACAATGCTGCAATTCAGAGCTCAGCTCAACCTAGAATGCGCCAGAGGAACCCAGTATACAGCGACAATGAGCCAGATGCTGAATATGGAGTAACCCCAATGAACTCAGTGTGATTATTCCTGATTACACCCGTTTAACTGAGAGCAAAATCTGGCCCAGTGTCTTGCAAGATCCAGAGCTCATCCTTCTTGCAAACTAATCACATTTTTAAGGATAAAAGGAACATAGCTACATTTAAAACAATACGCGGTTAGTTCGCCAACGGGACCAGCATGTATAGAACATTTAAGATGCTGCCAGGGCTTTCTGAGTAAGCACCACTTTTCCTCTGGCCTTTTTCAGCCTGCAAACACCAGAACGAAACAGACAAGCGCTGTGCCTTTGCAGTAACCTCTCCAATGGAACAAGCTGTGTGTGGCAGTGGAAATTCAAAGAGGAATTGGGGGCAGAGTGAAACCAATCCTCAATCACACCTCTCTGTAACAATGCTGGAAGCGGTATCCCCTATCTGCCCTAGGAGTTCGACCATCTCAATACCAGTTTGGTGGAAACATGTTAACAACTGTTGTCAGCAACAGGCTGATTCCTCTGATAGATGGGGCATCAGGTGGCTGATTTCCAGAACACCTCTGAGCTGGTCAGTTTCTGCTGCACAGAGAAATGGATCTTGCAACACCACCTGGCCCTTGCTGATTTCACTGTTCAAAATTTTCCTCTCCAAAGATTTGCTGGTGAAGTTCATCCCAGGGTAGACTAGCACCCCACACCCTACTTACACCATTAGCAAGGGGCTTGAAGTGGTGTTTACGGGGGGCCCTGCACTAGGATGCATTTCACCCTAATGCAGCAACAAAGCTTATTGGATAAAGAATTTCTATTAGAGCCATGCGTGCCACCAACTCAGAGCCATCCAGAAAAGCGAAGACTGGCAGAAGAGGCCAGGTTTGTGTTGCTTTAGATACAAGTCCCATATATCCTAGACAAACTTTATGGGAGAGAGGATTAGTGCCATCTGTGTATAAAATCTGTCAAATCTAGACCATAATTTGAGTATATTTACCATGGATGTCTACTAGATCCTACAACAACATGCCAAAACGTGCAGAGAATTTATACTCTTAGGAATGGTTTAAAGAGTTTTCCATGGTATTAACAATGCTCAGTAGCACTTTAGCAGTTTACATAATCACAGTGCTTTACAAACCTTATTTAACTAACCCTCAAAACAGCCCAGTGCACTGAGCAAGTATTAGCCCAATTTACAGATGGGAAAACCGAGGCAGAGTGGTTAAGTGACTATGGAGTCAGTAGCCAAGATGGGGATTAGAACTCACCAACTGACCACACCTCAGCAATTTTACATGGTTGTTTGCAGTGTTGTTGTAGCTGTGCTGGTCCCAGGATATGAGAGAGACCAGGTAGGTGAGGTAATATCTTTTATTGCACCAACTTCTGTGGGTAGAAGGGAAAAGCTTATGAGATACACAGAGCTCTAAGATGTGACAAGATCAGTGAAATTCAAAAACTTGTCCCATTCACCAACAGATGTTGGTCCAATAGAAGATATTTCCTCACCTACCTTGTCTCTCTCAATTTTGCATGGTGTCAGACAAGAATAAAAGAGAGAAAGAACCTTATTGCCACATCTCTGGAAACAAAATTCCCTTCAAGAGGAGCAAAGCCTCCCACACTAGCTACATTCTTGGTTTCAACCTTGAATATTTGCAAGGTTTCAGTAAATTCAGAGGTCAGTTTCTCCAGGAAGTACCTCATTTCAATGGAAATCCAATAGGCTACGGTGCATAATTTACAGACTAAATTGCTCTAATCAAGGGGGTCAAGGCAAATGCTGGGAAAGTCACCCTAGCTGAGAACACACCTGAAAATTGATCTATCGGTTGATTCAATCTTGCCCCAATGTTGTTAACTAGGTTTCCTGCTGTTGCCAAGCAACCATAACAGTTTGCTGCACTGATGCACATTAGGCATTAAATACCCTCACACTTTGTTTTTGCACACGAGGAACAGCCAGGAGAGAAAAGAACGAGACCACGTCCCCCTCCGAGATGTACTGTCTGAGCATTTGTTTGACTACAAAGTGCACCTGTCAGGAGAAAAACGACACACAACATATGTTGGAGTAGAACGCCTTGTCAAGCCAGTTTTTGGTTCAGATGTTCCCCCAAGAAAGGGTCAGAGCCCCACGTGAGCTGAGTGGATTGAGATGCTATAAATCCACTGCATTCTGGGTATCCAGAGGTGAAGCTCTTGGTAGGTTCAACTGTTCCACACCAGTTCACCAGACCAGCTCTTCCAGACTCTGACTACACAATGCAAAGTCCGGACCAGACCCTACGCCTCTCGGAAAGCCTGGCCTCGGGATTCAGAGACAAAGCCTTCCCTAAGATACAGTTAAGGATGTAACTATTTATACACCAAGGGCCCAATCCTGGCATCCAGCTTTCTGTCTGAATGGGACTCTCATGGGTCAGTATTATTCCTCATGAGTAAGTCACAGAATCGGGCCCTAATTGGTCAGGGTCAGATTAATCTTTCGTGGGCCCCGCCCCCCGCTGCACCCCCGCTTGGCCTCTTCCGCTCGGACCCTGCCTGCCGCTTTCCCCTGGGGGAACGAGGGCAGAGAGGGGCCTCAGGGTGACATGTGGGCGGAGCATGGGGAGGGGCCGCAGTCTGAGTGTGGGCCCAGCACCAAGACGCCATTGTAACCCCAATACTGGTACTGGCATACTGCAGTGAGCAGACGCACACACATTTTACATGAGAAAATTCAGTTGATGTTGCTACATCACCTTCGTTCTGCCCCTTAATTCCCAGCCCTTTTTTCCTTAGGCACATAGGAATTATATGGACAGTAAAGCAAACGACCCAAACTCATACCCACCCTTGCCTTGTGTATCAGCTGCCTGACCACAGGCCGTATGCACGGGTCTGGAGAGCATCCGGCCCGACCAGTGCTTAGACTCAGGTAGCTGTCAGGAGGACAAAGCTATATATGGGGCCTGGCAGAATTCAGTATTTCTTATTTCTTACCTTCCACAGGTAACATCGATGTTGATTTTTAAGGCCCCCCCCAACTTTTTAATCAATTTAAATTTTCATTGTTGCACATAATTATGGGTTTATGCCTCCCCCTCCCAATTCTTATCATTTTAAATGGTCAGTTGTGGGAAATTCTGGGGAGGGGTGTCAGACAATAATAATTTGACAGCAAATGTTGAGATTCAAAAAGTTAAAGCAGGGGTAGGCAACCTGTGGCACGCGAGCTGCTTTTCAGTGGCACTCACACTGCCCGGGCCCTGGCCTGTCCGAGGGGCTCTGCATTTTAATTTAATTTTAAATGAAGCTTCTTAAACATTTTAAAAACCTTATTTACTTTATATACAACAATAGTTTAGTTATATATTATAGACTTATAGAAAGAGACCTTCTAAAAACGTTAAAATGTATCACTGGCACGTGAAACCTTAAATCAGAGTGAATAAATGAAGACTCGGCACAGCACTTCTGAAAGGTTGCCGACCCCTGCACTAGAGATAGTGAGGCACTCAGGTTCTTCAGTAATGGGGGGCACGTAAATACCTGAGATAGATGATGGAGATGGGAGAGAGAGAGAGAGAGAGAGAGAGAGATCCTAACGAGCAAACATCAGTGAGGATCGCTACGAAGGCTAATTTCATCAGTCCACAGAGAACAACTCACAAGTAGACTCTCCTGCTCTGGACATGCCAATGTCTTGTACTTGTCAACCTAACAATATTTTGGCATCACAGCGACGGATGATCTAGCTCACAGTTCCTCCAATGCGGCCACCAGGGAGTTTCCCTGTGGTCACGGCAGTTGCCTGGGCCCTTCCAAGTTCCCTGTAATCTGCGTGGCCACACAGCAGCCTATTTAACGCCATGCAGGTGCTCAGGGAACCCTCCCCCGACCCCAATCTAGCCCAGCCCCCAACCTGCCACAGCCAGGACACCCCGCCACCGGCCCCAACTCTGCTGCAGCCCGGCCCGCCCGCGGCTGGGGTGGCACAGCTGGAGCAGTGCAGCCTGGGCCAGCCCCAGGCGCAAGCCGGGCACCCCTCCCCTGGCCCGAACCCAGCCCAGACCTGCTGGGGCAAAGGAGCACCTATCCTGCAGCCCCAGCCCTGGAGTTTCTGCAGTGGGGAGAGGCACCTTTCCCCCCAGCCCAGGTGCTGCTGAGGGAGAGCTGGGAGGGAGCGGGGGGGGGAGTCCTCCCTCCCTGCCATTGCCCTGGAGCACCCTCCTGCATCCCAAACCCCTCATCCCCGGCCCCACCCCAGATCCCACAACCCCAGCTGGAGCCCTAACCCCCTGCACCCAAATCCTCTGCCCCAGCCCTGAGCCCCCTCCCACACTCTAAACCTCTCGGCTCCGCCCCCATCCCATGAATTTTGTTCTGTGCACCATATGAAGGTGATGTGTCACACGTCACCTCCATATTGGGGCATGTAACAAAATTCATTCCTCACACGGGTGGGAAAATTAGGGGGAACGCTGCCCCTCCTCCCTGGTCCTGCATGCGCCGCCTCTCTGGAGACACAGGTGGGACAACGCTTAGGGAGCAAGGTGAGGGGGCGAGGAGGCAGGTGGCGAGGTGAGTGGTGGGGGAGTAAGGGGGCGAGCGGGGAGCTAGCAGGGGAGTGAGGAGGCGGGCGGGGGGGTCTGGCTGCAGGCGGAGGAGGTGTGAGGAGGTGAGCAGTGGGGTCAGGGGGTAAGGAGGCGGGCAGGGGTCTGGCTGCAGGCGGAGGAGGTGTGAGGAGGTGAGCAGTGGGGTCAGGGGTGAGGAGGCGGGTGGGGGTCTGGCTGCAGGCGGAGGAGGTGTGAGGAGGTGAGCAGTGGGGGTCAGGGGGGGTGAGGAGGCGGGCGGGGGGGTCTGGCTGCAGGCGGAGGTGGTGTGAGGAGGTGAGCAGTGGGGGTCAGGGGGGGTGAGGAGGCGGGCGGGGGGGTCTGGCTGCAGGCGGAGGAGGTGAGCAGTGGGGGTCAGGGGGGTGAGGAGGCGGGCGGGGGGGTCTGGCTGCAGGCGGACGTGGTGTGAGGAGGTGAGCAGTGGGGGTCAGGGGGGTGAGGAGGTGAGCAGCAAGGCGAGTGGTGGGGGAGCCTGCTGGGGAGTAAGGCAGCAGACGGCGAGCCATGAGCGAGCAGGGATTCTCGCGGTGGGCAGAGGGGTGAGGAGGTGAATGGTGGGTGGGGGACTGAGGAGGGACACAGGAGGCTAGCGGGGGATCAGGAGGTGATCAGGGGGTGCATGGGCAGTGGGTGAAGCCCTCTCTTTGGGGAAGCTAGCCTGACTCCACCCCACCCCAACCCCTGGGAGCCGGAGCCCCGAGACCCATCTGCCCCCCCTGCGGCTGGAGCCACGAGCGCCCACCCACCCCCTTGCCTGGAGGAGCCCCAGGCGGCCGAAGCCCCAAGTGCTCCCCACACACACACACACCTGCCCAAAGGAGCCCAGAGTCCCCACCCCCTGGCAAGAGGAGCTCAGGACCGGCCAAGGCCCCCAGCCTCACCACTTGTCCGGAGGAGCCCCAGGCCAGCTGCTGCCACAGCCGGGTCTCCCCTCCCCAGACCCAAGCCGCTCAGAGAGGTTTTTCATTATTATTTGGATTTCTATTATGTCAAAAGCATTTTTAAATTTACTTCAGAATTGTTGTACAATCACTTTTACCAAAAAGCAAAAGAAACAATAAAAAAAAAAAGCCAAGAACATGCAAAGCACTTTACTTGTGTTTCTGTTCTAAGTCCAGTAAAGAATAGAGACAATTGTGCTTTATTCTTATTACTGAGTCTGCAAAAAACCCCAAAGCCTTCCATAAATAAATGACAATGATTTGGATGTATATATGTGCATATTACTTTATTCATTTAGGAAAAATAAATAATTTTCAGAAAAAAAGTGTCAGTGCAGCCACCCGCAAGAGTTGGTGGCCACACTCTGAGGCCACCAAAAAATTTGTTGCGAGAACCCCAGACTAGCTACTAAGGGTTGGGCAGAGAGCTGAAGCTAAATCCAAGAGGAGGTCTGTCAGCAGACACACCCACAGGCTTAAGCCTCAGCTTTTGAATAACCCAGTGTAATTATTTCATCTCACACAGTCCTGGACATCCTTGCTCGAAACCTACTTTCAAGATTTTACAATGATGTTTATTTTGTGCAAGGAATTGTTACTTCTTAAAAGCTTTTATCAGAACGGCCCTATTGGG
This sequence comes from Mauremys reevesii, assembly GCF_016161935.1. Classification (NCBI taxonomy): domain Eukaryota; kingdom Metazoa; phylum Chordata; order Testudines; family Geoemydidae; genus Mauremys; species Mauremys reevesii. Next base: position 105,668,393 of record NC_052630.1, on the reverse strand, counting down.
TCAGACCAAAGGTCCATCTAGCCCAGTCTCTTGTCTTCCGACAGTGGCCAATGCTCAGAGGGAATGAACACAACAGGGAATCATCAAGTGATCCATTCCCTGTCACCCATTCCCAGCTTCTGGCAAACGGAGGCTAGGGACACCATCCCTGCCCATCCGGGCTAATAGCCATTGATGGACCTATCCTCCATGAATTTATCTAGTTCTTTTTTGAACCCTGTTATAGTCTTGGCCTTCACAACATCCTCTGGCAAAGAGTTCCACAGTTTGACTGTATGTTGGGTGAAGAAATACTTCCTTTCGTTTGTTTTAAACCTGCTGCCCATTAATTTCATTGGGTGACCCCTAGTTCTTGTGTTATGCGAAGGCGTAAATAACACTTCCTTAGTTACTTTCTCCACACCAGTCATGATTTTATAGACCTGTCATATACCCACCAACCTCTCTCACGTGGCAAATGAGATTGCGTACGAAAAGCCTGAGGAGATTTTCCTGCCTTTAAAGAGCAAATTGCTCCCTTGCCATTAAGTGACCTGCCTCAACACCAGAAGAATAAACAAATAAAGCAGAGAATGGATGAGCCACCCTAGTATAACCGTCCATCCCTACTGATCCCCAATTGTAATGAAGTCATGGAGTCAGCCCTGTATTCCCCAGAGTTTCAGAGGGGACGCAGGGGTTCAAGGAACGTTGATTCACAGGTGGGAGAAAACCTCAGTGTTGTGGGAGGGTTGGGATGGTTTAATACTGTTTCCCTCTCCCCCTCATCACCATTCCCCTCTGAAAGCCAAATGAACAAAATATCCAAACAGCCATGAGAAATGCCACAAGCCTCTTTGGCCCCACCCTCCAATGCTAGAGCTGTGTTTTGAGCCCTGTGTATGAAAGAAACCAGGATGCAGATTTTGGTTAGCAAATGTCACGACCCAAGACCTGATTTCTGGTCTCCTCCCATACAACTCTCTACCTTCAGTCACTCATCCGCTGTCCAGTCCTGAACATGGAGGTGAGTACAGACTGTGCGAAGCAGAGGCAAGAGATGCTGAGGTCAGGAATGGCACAAAAAATAAATTTGGCCCCATTTTCTGCAAGTTTTAGGCAACTCTGCTAATTTTCCTAGCTAAGTTTTAGCAGTAAATTGAGATTCTAATGCAGACAGATCTTTCATACTCTCCATGCAAGCCATGTGGAGCATTACGCAAGGAGGAATCTGACTGGTCGGCAAAGGACCTGGCTACCTACCAAAGCCATACAGGTCAGGACTCATTAGAGCTTATTTACCTTTCTGCCTGGCCTCACACCCCAGAACAGATATAAAAATGCAAGGCGGTTATAGCTTTGTAAAGTGTCCACTGTAAAATATACCCAGATCACTACGCCCGCACAGACGAATCGTTAAAATTATCCTGGTCTTATGATCTAGATAGACCAGCCTCTCTCAAAAGAAAACCAATTATTACTATCATTATTTATTATTTATTTTGCAATACTGCCATATAAATAAGACACCAAATAAAAACAAAACCCCAATTAAAATCTTGAATTCTGAATACACTGAGTAGGGAGGGAATACCAGAAATAAATTGAAAGAAAAAAAATGTAGAAACAGAACAGCAGAAAAAACAGCTTTCACTTTTGTTGACTTGCCAGGACCCACCATATTCTGCACATGTTGAAAACATCAATACCTGAAGCGGTTAGGCAAATAGTTTAGTTATTTGTGAAGTCAGCCACTCTTTCGGGGGGGAGGGGAGAAAACTTCAAATTCAGGGCCTCACTGGTAAAAATAAACAGAATTTAAAAATTAGAGCTTTTTTTTAAAATGTGCTTATCTGCAATTCTGGCTACAGATCTGTCCTACATTAACGACTTCAAGATCTTAAGAGAGAAGCTTTTTTTGTTTTTTAAAGCAATTCAGTTCACCGTTGAAGAGAACAAACAGCTGATACGTACTGACTAGAATGGAATGGAATTTTTCCACCGGCTGTGTATCAAAGCTGGAGCAGGCCAATACGGTCAAACCTGAGAGTTACGAACACATTGGGGATGGAGGTAACTGAACAAAATGTTCTGGTTCTTTCAAAAGTTTACAACTGAACATTGACTTAATACAGCTTTGAAACTGTACTTTGCAGAAGAAAAATGCTGCTTTCCCTTAATATTTTTAGTACTTTACCTTTAACACAGCACTGTTCTGTATTTGTTGTTTTTTGTCTCCTCTGCTGCCTGATTGTGTACTTCCAGTTCCAAATGAGGCGTGTGATCGACTGGTCAGTTCGTAACTCTGGTGTGCTGAACTCTGAGGCTCTATCACAACCGTAAACAAACAATGCAGAAAAAAAAATCTCTCCCCCCACTAAAAAGCACAAGCCATTGCTCATCACTCACTCCAGACAATCAGATGTCGAACTCTTCAAACAGTTTTTGGCATTTTGTTGTGCCGTTAACAGCAAAGAGAAATAGTTCATTAGCAGATTTGTTCCCTAAGCAGATTTAACGCTGCCCCACTCACTCATTCGCTCCCGTGACGGCAGGCGCAAGGTGCAAGAGGGGAAGCTGCAGGCGCTGATGGGGCTGAGCACAGACCCCGGCCCAGGACTCTGCTCTGCCAGGGCAGGACTGGAGCCTTCCCTGCACCTGGCGCCTGCAGCGATCAGGTGTCACCAGGCCTGTGGCCGCACAGGGAGCCCCCTGCAGTCCCGCTGTTATGCAAGTGAGAGAGCAGGGCAGAGCAGAGACCCCCAGCCAGGACTGGTAGGAAACGAACCATGAGGAGCCCCCCGGCTGCTGAATGGTTCCTGCCCTCTTGATTATCCAAACTCCCAACTCCCCCCACGCTATTCAGCTTATCAGGAGTATAAGACAAGAGACAACAGATGGACACAGCCAGACGGGGAGAGACGATAGTGGTCAGCAAGACAAGCTATGGTCTCAACACACCAGTAACCCAGCCGTGATGACCGCTCAGTGCCAGCTCCACAGATGTGCTACGGTACTGACAGAGGTCCCCGAACTGTGGGAATGTTTGGGGGGGGCAGCCCCCATGGGGGGCGGGGAGGGAGCATCACCCAGCCTCGCTCCACTCCCAGCTCTGCTCCAGCCCTGCCCCCAGCCTCAGTCCCCAACTGCAGCCTGGCCATGGTTCCACACTCTGCCTTGGCCCCTGTCCGGCTCAGGGGCGGGGGGCACACAGGAGGCACAGACGGGGGCGAGCAACCCTGAAAAGTTTGGGGACCACTGGTGTATGGGCTCAATCACAGATTGGAAGAAACTTGATTTGATTGGTCATAACTAATGTAACATACGAATGACGGTTTAACATTTTTACGTGGTGCCACAGGGGAGCCCGAATGGAAGCAAATTAATTTAACAGCACAGGGGGACTTCTTACAACCATGAGTGGCTGGCAGAAGTCTGTCATGTATGTACATGTGTGAGACAGGGAGAGCGCGCAGGTGTAAACAAAATAACCAGTCCACCTAAAAACACGACCAAGGTCAATAACGCAGGGTGCATTCAATTCTTTCAGTGCATTACAAGCCAGTTTGCTTTTTACAAAATAAAAGCAGAGATGCTTCCATAAAACCCAACACGATACTGATGCTTCAAGCGGCCCCGCACTATTTAATGATGAGCTCCGCCCCCCCCTTTACCCACATTCAGCCGTTACTTGCAACACAAACACTGTCCAAGCTAGCAAATGGGGAAGGGAACGCTGGGATCCAGTTAATTCAACTGCTCATTTCAAGCAACGCTTTAGGAGCGTGCCCAAGTTGCACGTTTTGCAGTTTTTCCATATTTTATCACTGCCGTTCTCTAGCCATTTATATTTTCGTAAGCCTCTGTTTCTAACCGGCTAAGAGCGGGACCTGGTCAGCATGGTCCCTTAGCCGGCGCCTAACACAGATGTCAAGTTCAAATTCATGAGGTTTTTTTGTTTGAACGTGAGCTAACCAGGGTGGCACCTCTCCCCGCCTCCCACCCCCTCAAATCTCTGCCACGTGCCAAACACAATGACCCTGCGGACTGCCCCTCCAGGAACGCAGGCTTGCATTCCAGAGGCACTCTCCAGCCATCCCCATGGCTGCAGCAGGGAAAAGCAAAGACCCAGGCGACCAGCCAAATCCTGGAATTACAATGCAATATTTGGGAGGACCAGGGTAGCTGGCTTCGCAGCCTTAGCGATCAGGAGTCAGAAAAATGCAGTTACGGTACAAGGGCAGCTGTGCATATTTCTCTTTCAAGAGGACACGATCTCCTAGCTGTTCTTAGCCAGATTTTCTAGCTTTGTTCTACATATAAAGTCAGAATGGCCCAACAATCAAAACAGTGCTCATTAGCCAGGCACACTGAGCTCTAAGCAACCCAAATTCCTGCACGCTAGCCACCTTAAACATGGGAATGCAAACAGACCCATTTTCCTGTTCTGTTTCGCGTTTACAACAGGTCACAAACTTTTAATGTTCTTCGGAAGGGTTTTCAATTCAACGCACCTTTTGGGACTGGTTCTGTTTCAGATGACAATTAAACCATCTACATTAATTTCCAACACTACGCAGCCCTGCAGATCAGTTATTTAACCCAGACGCCAATGTACACGCATTCCCTTAATCTGAAACTGACTGATCAATCTGCCTCAAACATGGGGGAGTCAAAAGCTAATGAAAAAAAATCCCCCTGGGGCAAAGACAGCACCAGATCGGAATAGTTTTATTAGACCTAAACCATGCAAAAGTGGAAGCTCTTCAGCTGTTTAATTCTAATACTTTTGACTCTATGAAACATTAACTGTATAAATAATCAAATCCTTCACGTGACTGAGCCGTATGAACAATCTGGGGCCAATAACACCGAGGTTAATGAAGGGAGTCGTCTTTGGGCTCAAGGATTTTCCTAGCTCTGAAGCCCCGCAAACATCAGAACAAAGGCATCCGCTTTCCCTCCAAGGGCTTCAAAGGAAAAGCTTTGACTCTCTCCGGGTAGACCACATCAAGACAGCTCACAGACATTCTAATGCTACATTTCTCACAGTGCAATCTGCTTCAGAGCCACATGGAGACACCAGCTAGAGTACGGTAGGGTCTCTGGCAAACCAGCTGGGTTTCAGTGCAGACTACAGTAAAGAAATAGCCACAACACAACAATCAGCCACCACCGTTGTCCGTGAGTTGGCTGGCATTGGTGCCAAGGACCAAAAGATCCACAGAGACTGAGCTTCCCTCCCATCCACAACCATCTATGTCATGGTGAAGCACATTAGATGGAGAGTGACGCAGCTCCATTTCTTGTGCGGTACCAGTCTCGTGGAGAAGGGCTTCCACCATTAGGGCTCCCAGCCCGGTACCTTCCACCAACTTACACCGTTATACAACCAGTACATGGTGTGCACGCACACACACCCTGGCCTGAATCTGTGACTATTCTGGTGCATTGCGCTGAAAACACAGAGCATGCCCTGTTCTGTGAACACCTACAGCGTGTCGCACAAACGCAAGTCAGCAGCCAGCCAGCCAGGACGGATTTCACTGCTTCCGAAAGGCAGCCTGGTCTAGCGAACCGAGCTCGGGTGAAGAAACCACGAACGTCCGTGTTCTAATCTTGGCTCTGTCACTCACTGACTTGTTCTGCAGCCATACGCTGAGCGCCTTGATTTCCAGAGGTGCTGAGCATGTCTCATGAGTTCAGATGGAATTGTGAGTACTCAGTGCCTCTGAAATTAAGCTTGTTCCCTCTGTGCCTCAGTCTCCCAGGCTACAAAATGGGATAACACCACTGACCTAGTTCACAAGGCTGCTTAAAGATCGGGTCTGTGACGTGCCTTGAAGATTCATAGATTCCCAGGCCAGAAGGGACCACTGTGATCATCTAGTCTGACCTCCCATAACACACAGGCCAGAGAACTGCCCCCAAATAATTCCTAGAGCAGAGCTTTCAGAAAAACATCCCATCTTGATGTAAAAATCATCAGTGATGGAGAATCCACCCTGAGCCTGGGTAAATTGTTCCCATGGTTAATTACACTTACTGTCAAAAATGTACGCCTTACTTCCAGTCTGAGTTTGTCTAACTTCAGCTCCCAGCCACTGGACCCTGTTAGACCTTCCTCTACTAGACTGCAGAGCCCGTTATTAGATATTTGTTCCCCATGTAGACAGTTATAAACTGTGACCAAGTTACCCCGTAACCTTCTCTTCGTTAAGCCAAATAGACTGAGCTTTTTGAGTCTATCGCTAGAAGGGATGCTTTCTAATTCTCTGATCATTCTCGAGGCTCTTCTCTGAACCCTCTCCAATTTATCAACATCCTTCTTGAACTGCGGGCACCAGAACTGTGTACACAATTCCAGCAGCAGTCACCCCAATGCCAAATACAATAACCTCTCTCCTCCTACTCAAGATTCCCCTGTTTATGCATCCCAGGATGGCATTAGCTCTTTTGCTCACAGCATCACACTGGCAGCTCACATTCAGCTAATTACCCACGACCCTCAAATCTTTTTCGAGTCGCTACTTCCCAGGACAGAGTCCCCATCCTGGCAGCATGGCTTCCATTCTTTGTTCCCAGACATTTACATTTAGCTGTTTGCTCGTGCCAAATGATGATACTGAGCGCCTTGAGAGCTACTGATGAGAAGAGCTAAGATTCATTATTGGAGCCAGTCAAAATATTGTCATCGAAAAGAATTTTGACCAAAATGGCTTTTTGTTGCAAACAAAATATTTCTTTTATTTTTTTTTTAATTTTTTGATTATTTTTTCCTGGTTTTGGACAACAAACCAGAAATTGAAAATTGGAGAAAAAAATGGTTTCTAAAATATATCCAGTTTTGGTTTAAAAAAAAAAAATCAGGTTTTTGGAAATTGCAAATTTGTCCTGAAAACAGTTTTGGAAACCAAAACTGTTTCGTCGTTTGATTTCATTTTTTGGTTGAAAAACCAAAATGTTTTCAATGGAAATTTTCTGCAAAAATGCAAAAAAAAACAAATTGTTTGAAATTTCCCTTCAAAAAACAATTGGTATTTTTCGACTGGCTCTGGTATCAACTTGCTTCCTAATGAACGTCTACTATTGTCATCACAAAATAGCCAGAAAACCTGACACAATGAGATCAGGACTGAGGTGTATTAGCACAGCAGTCCACTCTGGGGTCTGCGAGTGCAGGCGGGTGGCGGAGGCTGAATATGTTTTGTCCAACACCTGTCTCCATTATGTTGGGCTCAAGAACAAGCCTGCCCCTATCCTGGCAATGTAGGGGTCCATGAATGTGGCAGTGTCATCTTGTGATCACTGCATGTATCTAGGAGAAAGTGCCAAGAAGGAAGTAGGCTAGAGACCCTCGGTGACTCAAAAAGGAGACACTGCCTCTGGTTTTATCCATTACCTTGTTGATTTAGTAGTTAAACCAAAGCATTTCTAAAGCCTAAGACTCGCTGCACCATCAAGAATACAACACTCCGTCCCAGTCATGCTCTCACTATGAAAGGGGAGCAGGATGCAAACCAGGCCTTGCAGGAGAGGGGGAAAACACAATTTCTCCATGGCTGTGTCTGAAACGTCTCTAGATTCAGCAGTCAGTCAGTCTCAGACCTTTGCTGCTCTGCTCTAATTAATAAAGTACAGTGGCACACTGGAGCAGTACAAAATATTGCTCGAAAACAGTAGTTGAATGGGGCTTTTTCTCACAGGCCCAGGTGACTCGGGAGGACCTGGCTGGTTTTTAGGTGACTGCCCTGCCTAGGAGACACGCTTGGATTGCACAACAGAAGAAAGCTGGCTTTGTGATACTGAGGCACATCTGCCTTTGTGCCTACGGTCTGACCTGGAATGTTCCATCAATTCATTCCCTATATTAAGGAGTACGAGAGACTGTGAAAAACAGTTGCAGCTTTTTTCATATTGACGTCTTCCGGGAACGTCTAATTCAACAGTGGGACTTGTGAGGTAATGACCGCACTAGTCCTTGAATGCCTTACACAAGGGAAAATCCCTCAGCCCTCAAATGGCAGCAAATGCTGGGGCGGTGATTTTGCAGTCAGCTCCACATGGGTGGACCCTTATATGCACATGTGGAGAGAGCCCAACTGACCTCCAGCAGATCTGACTGCAGGTCTGGAGCCTGTGCGCGGTATGGCTGGATGCGGTTTCCTTTATATTCCAACTGCCTCTCTTTCTATTTCATAACGTACCAATAAACACGGAATACGATCTCTGAGCGAGCACTGAACCCAGCAGGCAAGAGAAGACTCAGATGAGTTGCCACAACTGGATTCTCTGATCATCTGCTACAGGTGGCTGCTGCAGCATGGTAGATGGGAGAGAAGACGGGGAAGAGAAGCCTGCACTAGCTGCTACCTATACTGGGCCTGTTCTGTGGCTGTGAAGCAGCCATCAGCCTCCAGGGCTGTTTGCTCAGCACCGTTCACCAGCTTTAAATTCCCTGAAAGATACCGCAGAAAAGAAAAAGGCACCTCCCGGCCTGCTGGGCATGGGATCTCATCCTGACCAATTGTGGGGCTGTCTCGATGTTGCCTTTTGTGTGTGTCTGACTGTAGAGACGCAATGTGCATTATTCAGCAGTGGGGAAAGTCTGCCATCATTCCTCCACGCCTGAGCAGATCATTAATGCAGGTCACTCTGCCGTGTCCCAGCAAAGCCAATACTAGATTTCCAAAGTTGGCTCAGAACGATCGAGAACACAATTTTTGGCAGAGCTGTGGGTCGAACGCTTTTCCATTTGGCTCCAGCAACTTGAATTTTCAAAAATCCCTTTCAGCTTTTAGGTCAGCATTATAGTGACAGGCATCAATTTAAAAATGTGGAAGGCCAGAGTACTAGATGGTTACATGTACCAAAACCAGACCTCAGCTTGACCTTGGAAGGGGGATGCAGGCAACAGAGTTTTTAAATACTTTTAATTTTTAACTCCTTATTTATAACACCTTCACAGAAGGTAGTGAAGAGATTTTTTTTTGCCCATGTTATGCCGGGGTTTTGCTGTATTACTGATATTTGATCGTCTTGCTCATTGTGGTGGATAATCAGCATGAATAATCTGGCACTGGTGTGACTGCTGCTGGAATTGCGTCTGGCTCTAGTGCACACCATTCAAGAAGGATGTTGATCAGTTGGAGAGGGTTCAGAAAAGAGCCCCGAGAATGAGTAAAGGATTAGAAGCATGCCTGCTAGTGACAGTCTCTAATGGTACGTCTACACTGCAATATAAGCCCAGGCTTGAGCCCAACCCCCACCTCCATTTACACACAAATCTCAGGCTCAGACCCAGGGTCCTAGAACCCCACAGGAGTAGAGGGTTCGAGACCAAGTCAAGCCAGGAACCAGGGTTCTAGCCCTACTGCTTTTCAGTGTAGACGCAGCCCCTCCACCTCCCCACTGACTCGGATCCTGGGAATCAGCCAAAAGTATCCCACAAGCCCATGGGCCAACTTCCTTTGTTCTCTCCATGCCAGGAATTTCCAATCGACTCCAGGGAAATGGAAGTAGCCCCCGAGGTATAGCGCAGCAGCTTGCTGAGTCAGTGTTGAATCCTTCCCATCGCTGCCTGGCCGCCGAGTTGCAGACATGCCAGCGGCGAGCTTTCTGTGTTTGCAACGAAGACTGACCAGAAGCAACGTTTTGCAAAGTGTGCTGCGTCGTGGCCACAGCAGCACAGCCAGACTTTGGCAAATCTCTGGTGCGAGGCCAGCCACACAGTGGGAGTACAAGGAATGACCATGCACACCAGCATACAGTGAAGAAGCTGGCAGCACTGAAAATTTACTAGACCAGTGACCAGTGCAAGACATAGATTAATGCCTCAAGACTGAGTAGGGCGGCTGTGGAGTTCTGTGTGCTTCCATGGGGCCATAACAGGCTACGCCATGTGGACGCTAATGAATCATCCTGTCAATTTCCTCGGGAATTCTAACCCAATCCGGGGTGCTGATATCACAACTTTTCTAGTAGCAGGAACTCCACAGAGGTAGCCAGACTAAAAACTCCTGCACTGGGAGGGCAGATAGTTAGACAAAAAGGACTAGTGCTGTTTCCATTTCCACTGCATAACAAGTAAACAAAATAAAAAGGAAGTATGCACTTATTCCCTTTTCTCCAATCTGGTCCCCACGCTCAAATTCTCTTACTCTCTAACAGAAAACTCAACGCTGATTTTATTCCTGGCTTGTGCATCCTGATGAGAAGACGCCTAGACCATCTGCTGTAGATCCTTCACAATGGAGGCGAAAGATTGTACAGAGACTTCCAGGCAGAATCTAAAGAGGATAACACGTGAGACTCATCTTGGCTTGGCTGTTCAGTTCTTTAATACAGTTTTGGACCCAGCTGTTTTAAATACAGTAACCCAGCTTGTATTTGTTGAAAAACTTACTCTGATTTAAATATCCCTTAGAGCACATCTCTCCCACTAAACACACTCTGCAGAGCTATTGCTCTGTGCTGTAAAAGTCATTCTTGTTGAGTAGAAAACTTGCCTGTATAAAATAAACATTGCTTGTAACCAGGGAGAATGCAGAGATTACTCAAAGGCTGACTCTATTCTCAGTGGCACCATTTTGTATGACGGTAGAAAGGGTTCCAGCAATTCCCCAAACCCTTACAATGAACCCTCTCTCAAAATTCTTACAGGACGCCCGCAGTCGGGGATTGGGAGAGGAGGGTGCCCAAAATGGATCCCCCTCTTACAAAGGACTCTGGGGAAGGAAAGAACAAAAGAACTACCATCCATCACATCTCATACAGGCATTATACCCCTGGGCTCCCTTCCATATGGACCTCTCTATAGATCTCACCCTTGTTGCTTTGAGAGACGGATTGTGCCCAAAGCCTACAAGCTCATCTCTCCTAAGCACACCAGAAGGAGGCTCTGTACCCTTGTGCAAAGACCAACTGGAAGAGGGACTGATGCGTGCTGGATGCAGTGTTTTATAATGATTGCCCTCAGCTCTGTACCAGAGGGAAAAATCAATACATAACATTTAAAAGAAACCTTGCCACATTATTATGTCTAAATCCATATTTCCAGGGGCACTCTTTGCTCCCATATACAATGGGAGCATCATTTGAAAAACAAAAGCAACTTTCTACTTGATTTTCAGAGGCGCAGTGTGACGTTGCAGTCTATACGGTTTTATAAAAATATGCTAATGTAACTGGAACATGCTTCATGCAAAAGGTCTCTTGTAAGGTATCATTACAAAGCTTATAATCTACTGAGTGTGATCTTCCTATTTGTATAAATGTACCACTCTTGTATCTGACACTAGAAATATGAAATATAACTCTGAGGGCCTATTGTAATTATGCAAAGTGTGGGCCGTTAATTGTGGTGTGGAATCTTGATGACTCCCATTAACCAGGACAATTGACTGCAGATGGCTCTGTTTTACCACTAGGTCTTCCTGTATAGGTGTGTGCTGGCAAGTGAGCAATGAAGTCTTGCAGTGACATGTGATCATGTCACCTGAACTGGAATCCATCTTTAACCTTTATACAGGGTAAAACGGATTTATTTAGACCCCATTAGGCATCTGACTGTTAAAGACAGGAACACTTCTGTGAGCTGCTTTCAGGTAAACCTGCAGCTTTGGGGCAAGTAATTCAGACCCTGGGTCTGTGCTGGAGCAGATGGCCGTGTCTGGCTCAGCAGGACAGGGTGCTGGGGTCCTGAGCTGGCAGGGAAAGCAGGGGTAGAAGCAGTCTGGGCCCATCAGGTGGGAGCTCCCAGGGGGTTTCCGTGATCCAACCCGTCACAGTCGCAGCAATTAGGCTTGGCCTCCATCATTCTTTTCTCATCTCTGGGGGGCTGGGGATCAAAGTCTGAGCTGAAGTTTTCCAAGTCCCAAGCAACAGGAATGTTTCCCAGTGCATCAAGACACAAGGTGGGGGAGCTGATATCTTTTACCGGACCAACTTCTGTCAGGGAGAGAGACACGACAATCCTAATGCATCTGTCAGAGTGAGATACCACACCAAGCCTTGCTCCCACGAACAGTCTGGCTTCAACGGGCCGATTCATGTCAGTAAGCACTACACCCAGAGTAAATGCTGCTAGAATTGGGCTAAGGAAGCACATTTCCTTACCCATGTTACCAACCTCTTATATTATTAAAACTGGGAAAAATTTCAAATCTGAATTAACACTTCATCTCTTTACCTGCATGTTTGTGTTGCTTTCAGCTTGGACAAAGAAATTCAATGGCATCGGGTTTTTTTTTTTTTTTTTTTTACAGTCAGTTTCACTTTCAAATTCTCAGGGTGCCACAGAATCCTAGAAATGTAGGGCTGGAAGGGACCTCGCAAAGTCATCAATAATAAATAATAAACCTAGATCCTCCCTGACTGCTGTTTGTCCAACTTGTTCTTAAAAACCTCCAGTGATGGGGATTCCACAACCTCCCTGGGAAGCCTGTTCCAGAGCGTAACTACCCTGAGAGTTGGAAAGTTTTCCTAACATCTAACCTGAATCTCCCTTGCTGCAGATTAAGCCCTTTGCCTCTTGTCCTGCCTTCTGTGGGCATGGAGAAGAACTGATCACAGTTCTCTTTATAACAGCCCTTAACATATTTGAAGACTTCTTAGTCAGGTGCCCCCCAGTCTTCTTTTCTCAGGACTAAACATGCCCAGCTGTTGGGGGTTTTTTAACCTTTCCTCATAGGTTAGGTTTTCTAAACCTTTGATCATTTTGGGTGCTTTCCTCTGGACCCTTGCCAATTTTTGTGCATCTTTCCTAAAGGGTGGTGCCCAGAACAGGACGCAGCCCTCCAGGTGAGACCTCACCAGTGCTGAGCCGAGCAGGACAGTTACCTCCTGTGTCTTACACACACTCCTGTTAATACACCCCAGAATGATATTAGCTTTTTTTGGTTTTTTTGCGCAACTCCATCTCATTGTTGCCTCATATTCAATTTGTGACCCAGTATCACCCCCGGATGCTTTTCAGCAGTGCTACCACCTAGCCAGTTAGTCTCCATTTTGTCGTTATGTACGTGATTTTTATTTCCTAAGTGAAGTACTTTGCACTTGCCTTCATTGAATTTTATCTTGTTGAATTCAAACCAATTTTCCAATTTATCAAGGTCCTTTTGAATTCTACTCCTGTCCTCCAAAATGCCTGCAACCCCACCCAGATTGGTGTCATCTGCAGATTTTATAAGCATATTCTCCACTCCAGTCTACAAGGTATTAATGAAAATATTGACTAGAACCAAACCCAGGGCTGACCCCTGTGGGGCCCCACCAGACATGCCCTCCCAGTCTGACAGCGAGCAATTGATGACTATTTGAATGTGGTCTTTCAACCACATGTCATTTCCCTAGTTTGTTTATGAGACTGTCATGGGGGGCAGTGTCAAAAGCCTTACTAGAATCAAGATATAGGATACATCATGTCTACTGCTTCCCTCCTATCCACTAGGCCAGTAACCCTGTCAAAGAAGAAAATCAGGTTGGTTTGGCATTGGATACCTTGTAACCTAGTATCCTCAAGATGCTTACAAACTGATTGTTTAATAATTCGTTCCAGTATTTTTCCAGCTACTGAAGTTACACTGACTGGTCTATAATTGTCTGGGTCCTTTTTGTTCCCATTTTTAAAGACCGGTACTGTGTTTGCCCTTCTCCAGGCCTCTGGGACCTCACCTGTCCTCCTAAAGTTCTCAGGGATAATTGCTAATGGTTCCACGGTTGCTTCAGCTAGTTCCTTAAGTATCACAGGATGAATTTCATCGGGCCCTGGCAACTTGAATACATGTAATTTATGTAAATGTTCTTTAACCTGTTCTTTCCCCATTTTGGGTTGCGTTCCTTCCACCTTGTTCATATTAATTCTGTGTTGCTGGCTATGAAACTGATGTACTCTAACTGCATCAGCCTGATGAGCTCTTGGCTCGGGGAAACTTCGACTTTGAGCTTTTTGGTGAAGACAAACAAAATTGTCATTAAACACCTCAGCCTTCTTGATGTCACCAGTTATTAGCTCTCCTTCCCTACTAAGTAGAGGACCTCCACTTTCCTTTGTCTTTCCCTGGCTCCTAATGTATTTAAAGAACCTTTCATTCCTATTTTACCTCCCTTGCTAGGTGTAACTCATTTTGTGCCTTGGCCTTTCTGGTCTGATCCCTACAGCTTGCCCCATTCTTTTGTACTCCTCCTTAGCAATTAATCCGTGTTTCCAGTTTTGGTAGGATTCCTTTCTGATTTTCAGGTCATTAAAGAGCTCCTGATGGAGCCATATTAACCTCTTACTATTCTTCCTATATTTCCTTTGCATCGGGACAGTTTGCTGTTGTGCCTTCAATACTCTCTCCTTAAGAAATCACCAGCTCTTCTCTCTCCTTTATCCCTTAGATTTTCTTTCCATGGAAACCTCAGCTACCAGCTCACTGGGTTTGGTAAAGTCGGCTTTTTTAAGTCCATTGTCCATATTCTGCTGCTCTTGCTCCTTCCTTTCCTTCGGCTCATGAAAACTCTCATTTTATGGTCACTTCCACCCATATTACCTTCCATCTTCAGACTCGCTACCAATTCTTCCCTGTCGGTCAGAGTCAAGTCTAAAATGACTGTGCATAGGGTTCCTTCCTCCACCTTCTGAAACAAAGTTGTCCCCAACACATTCCAAGAACTTATAGGAATTTTGGGTTTTGCCATATTACTTTTGCAAACAGATGGCTGGGTAGTTAAAGTCCCCCATACTACCACATCTGGTGTTCTGGATATTTCTCTTACTTGTTACAGAAATGCCAGTGTAGTAAGATAAGGCCCTGAAACAAACTCTTGTGTCAGAGGCCTAGTCTGAGGCCTGAAGCCTGAACCAAAGTACTTCCAGGCATTGCTAAGCAAAAGCTGGGCTGTGAGCCAGTGGCAGGCCTCACTCACAGAAGTTGGCGAGAAGAGGGTTGTTAGAAGCAGGTGCATTCACACACATAAATGCTAACAAGAGGAACTTGTGTCAAGATGGCACCTGGATAGCCCGATACAAGGACACTCCATAGACATAACAAGGAACAGGCAGGTGCATCTTAAAGACAAGACAGCAAGGTGGATAGATCTGTTTGTATGGAACAACATGCTCAAAGGGGAGACAGCACCCTAATGAGCCAAGGGGCTGTACCTCAATATGTCAGGAGGGCTGAGTAATCTGTCCTGTAACTGTATAAAAGCAGGTCCCGGAGTGCACATCATCGTCCAGCCTAGGGGGCAGTGAAGTGTCCCGTCACTGACTGAGCTGTGTCCATTGCCAGGGGGTAATATTCGTAGTATGTCCTGTAGAGTCTATAGGAAACTATTACTGTGCTTCGTTTGACCATAAACCTGGCTCGGGTTCCTTCGTACCTTACTAGAGTCTGTGGCCTTTGGGGGTTCTCTCGGGGTCTGCTGTGTCAGCGATCTGCGCAGAGCCGGGGCAGCACACAGCGGGAACACGCCCGCAGCCAACTGTTATCATCGAACAAGAGCAGAGCACCACACCGGTAGCTACTGACAATAGCCAGATCCACCTCCTCTTGCTGACTTGGTAATTTTCCATGGCCCCACCTTACTTTGTTAAGGTCACCTCTTTTTATGCTTACCCGTGGGCTTTGTCACCTGCCCCCACTGAACCTAGTTTAAAGCCCTCCTCCCTAGATTAGCGAGTCAGTGCAGGAAGATGCCCCTCCCATCGACACCATGTGTGCAGCCACGTATTCATCTCCAGGATGCATGTGTCCCTACCTGGGCTCTTACCCTCAGCTGGGAGGACAGACAAGAAACAACCTGTGCTCCAGACCCCTTCCCCCGTGCTCCCAGAGCTGCTCTGCTCCGGGTCACACCTGCCAGTATCATTAGTGCCCATGTGGATGAGCCTCGGCAATCTTTCCATGACTCGGGCTACAGGCAGGCAGCACATCTCCCGGGACACCACAGCACGTCAGCAAACAGATGCCTCCGTCCCCCCTCAGAAGGAAGTCCCTGACCACTAGCACCCTATGCCTCCACCTCTTGGTAGCGGTGTCTGTGAGCCAGTACAACATACCGGTTCTTCACCTAAATGGATGGGGGACCTGGATGGGGGACCCAAAGTGGCCAGCAGCCAGTCTCCTCCCCACAGAGCAGCCGGTTCTCCTGTCTTCTCTGGTGCCACTGTAGTCATCCACCCCCATGTTCAGGTTGCAAGCAAGGCAGGGGAATGTTTGTTTAAAAAACCGACTGTTTGCACTGAAACTTTAAAGAAATATTCCAACAATTTTTCAAAGTGGTTGTGGTCGTTAGAAATGCCCGGTTTAACAACATGCACATTTGCGGCTATATTTGTATGTCCCATTAACTTACTGCCAATCTACAAAATGCTGCGCACGCCGACAGTGTTACAGAAATAATTATACACAAAGACACTACGTTCAGGGAGCATTAAAGGTTGTAAAGTCAAGTACGCCAAAGTTAGGAAATGCCGTAATTAAGTTGACCTGTGCAGCCCTGACTCAGCCCCCGCAGGCATATGCCTCTGATAGTGTCTTTAATGACACGCTCACATACGATTTTTCCACAGGACACCTGCCTCCTCAACCCTCCCGGCTCCCAATCCCAGGCTCCTGGCACAACGCCTTCCCCCCACCCCCGCCACTCCTGATTCCCAGTCTCCTTGCCTATCCAGTCCCAAATTCTCTCCTATTTCCCTCCTTATCTCAATCTACTCCTTCCCCTCCCCTCCTTTGTCCCCTCGCCATCAAATCAGATGGCATCCTCCTCCAGGCTGCCTGGGTGCACAGGTGAGACAGATTTCCTTGGTCTTCAGGTCAGTCCCAGGCCCCACCCTGGCCTGGAGCAGCTGGAACGGCCCTTACAAGGAAAGTTGAACTTTGGCCCTGCTGCTCTGGGCTGCAGCATGCGCAGCCGCTCTGTGGGGATGGCACACGCACAGGCTGGTCACCAGCAGGAGCCGAGGGAGGCTCGAGCATGCTCAGAGAGGATGGAATCTTTGGCGATTTAGCTGCTGAAATCAAAGAAGTCTCTACTGAGCATGTGTGAACTGCGATTTTCCAAAGGCTTATCCCTTGGCCGAATCTGAGCAAAATTTTACAGGGATGGCAAAAGGCACATCCCAGACACAAAGGCCAAATGTCAGATTTCTGCTCCAAAGCCTGAGGATGCTAGGGCTGTTCAAAATAAAAGGAGACCAGATTTTTTTAATTATTATTATTGGAAATGGCTGAACCATTTTGTGTGACATTTTCAAAAAATCAGCAGGAAGCAGACACCCAGCCTGGTGAATTTCAGCCCAAATGGTTAAAGTTTGGCCAAGTTATAAAACAATTAAAAACAAGGTCTTACACCAGGAGTGTCATGCAACCTTAATAATAGGTGGTGCTACAGTCCCGCATGTAATATTTTAAAACCCTTGAGCAAACTGCTTCCAGACGTCAGTCTACCTCAAAGAGGCAGTAACAGATCACTCATTTCAAATCAACCTTCCCCAGTACAGATACCAAAATTGGAAGCGAATGACAAGATAATTTCGAAGGAAATTACATTTTCCAGATAACTTACATCCACAACTATATTTAGCAACAAAATATCAGCACATATTCTGTAAATACGTATGTTCCTCCAGAATCTCAAGTGAGACATTTTAAAGATATTCTTCACATATGGACTGTTAAAAATCTACCTTACCCAGCTGGTATTTGATCGTGTTATTAATTGCTATCTTAAATAAGGAAGCAGAGTACAACCTCCCAAAACAGAAACTTCTAAACTACAGCATGCCTAGAGATAAACTTGCTGTCCTCTGATCTCCATAGCGCGGAAAACTGCTTTCTTATGCGAGCTACAACACTTCCGCATCATTTCGCCTGCACACTTCATTTAGTTCACCAGTGAAACGCTATCATGTAAGTAAGCATCCATTTTTTGTGGCCTATATATAATCTATTGATCAATGTCTGAAACTAATTCCTCTCCTTCAAAACTGCCAGCTTTGCAAGACGACTGAAGCCAGCGTCTTTCCACCTTTCACATCCAAGTGGTATTAATCACAACTGCATCATTCAACCTATTGGAATTTCTGATCTAAACGGATGAATTTTCTCTACTTCAGGTATTTCGAGAGGTCGGTATCTAAGGGCTGAATCCGGGGAAGGGATACCATAGTACTTCTCCTGCCTCCATTATGGGTCAAAGCCAGGAAACAGTGCAACTTTTTCCTTCTCATTTCCTCAGATTTCTACCCAAGAGAGTTCAGGAGGTTTAAATCAGCACCTGGCACTCGATCCATCAGCTATGCTAATAAGGTATCTTACCTTAACAAACACCCTCAAGAGCAGACTCATCTATCTTAATTGGTAAACGCTTCATTAATAATGCAGCTAAGGAGTCTCAAGTTAGAAGTATAAATAGCAAGTTCTGATGCAAGGGCTTTTTTTGTTCTATCAGCATGGATTCAGAAGAAAGGTCTCCACAGCTTTGACTCACTGTTCAGCATTGCAGAGAAGAGAGAAGATCCCTTTTCAGCAACCAGAGGGTCTATACAAAGCCTCATTCTTTTTCAGACAAGGTTAACCTTCACATCATCCAAGGCATCAACTCAAGGGGGGAGGGGAGGAAACGAGGCACATAGGAGAATATTCCTGAATTGGAAAGAACTGAGGATCAGGGAAAGCAGTCAAGTGACATAGCTGAGGTCAATAAAACAGCACCACTGAGGCAGTGTCTTGTACGCTGCTGATCGATTACAGGAAAAGCATTAAAATGTCTATCCAGTTAAGTCAGAAATTCCAGCCTCATGATTAACACTGCTTTTAGCCAGAGGACAAAGCAGGATCGGACAGAAGTCCATCAGAAGGGACGCCATTCAGAACAACATCTAGCATATGTAAAATTCTATACTCTGCGATGAAATGACCTGACAGCTACCATATTAGTCTCTAATTTTCCACTTTAAAAAGTTAGCCAAAACAAGAGGAAAGTTTCTGAAATCCTGCACTGTTCACACATTCCATGGGTGTTGAAATAACAGGCTTGGAGTCTCTTTTTCCTATAAATTCATCCTGTATATAAAGTCAGGCAATTAGATATTTAAACATATGGTATCATAAGTCAGTCCAGCTGGAGACTACATTGTGCTAATCGAATCAAGTTTTATCGGCATCGTTCCCATTATTTGTACACAGATCCTTTTTACCTAAACGAACAACCCTTGCTGCTGTAAAATATATGCAGTGGTCACCACTAAGGTCTATATTTGCCAACAGTGACAACAGCTTTTCCCTAGACTCAGAAGACAAAATAACTGTGGCTTCTCAGTACTATGATGTGGCGACTGTTGGCAGATGTTGACTTTTTTTAAATGGTGATCACTAGAAGTCCAAACCAACTCCCAATAAAGTAAATGGAAGACTCCCATTGATTTCAGTGGTGGGTCTTCATGATAGTTTGAAATATTGCAAATAATGGGTTTTTAATCACTTTCCTTTAGACAATTTTCCAGCCACCACTTTTTCCCTGATATTCAGTCATCATGTTCCCCATCTGAATTTTAATCAAGTGTCCCTACTTATCCCCCTACAAAATTCCTCTCTAACCCTGATGTTTATATCCACACCGTTTCTTGGGTTTCTTTTTTAACTTGCTGTTTATAATTGCTTGATATCTTTCTTCAGCAAATAATTTTAAAGTAAAGTAGTTAAAACTTGGGCCTAAAAACCAAGAATCTTTTCAAAAGCATCCAAGTTACTCTGCAGCATTTCAATAAGACGTAGGCTACTAACTACCTATCTTTTAAAAACTGGATTTAGGCCCTTTTGAAAACTGTCTGCCTAGTCACTGTCACTAACACTTAACACTCAAAAGCTGGCTGCCAGCCAAGGGGTTATTTTCATAGGCTAAAAACAGTCCATCCGAGTAACTCTGTATTTTCCATAACCTTCCATAAACTTTTTACAGGATGATTTTAAGAGTTAGATACATATAAAATGGAGTATACAATTTTTCTGCCTGCTGCAAACAGCTGACCAATTAATGGTATTAACATGTGTTTTTGCAAAGCATCTGGGTTACTATCTAAGGTCTTTCCATAGCACTGATCACCTCAATAGCTACAATTGATTAGCCGCTTAAGAGAGAACAGTTTCAAACACTGACCTCATGCCTCAGAACAGAATCAATCCATAACAAATCCCTACAAGAGAAACGCATCACAAACCAGGAAGCTTCAGAGTCAGCCAGCCCTGCAGAATGTCAAGGCAATTGGAAGCGAGCTTCTTTGGCTGCTCTGAATTCCCAAGATGCATTGATTAAAGTTTTACCAAAACAAGTGGTTAATGGGATCTCCTCCGAAATGCAAAATGCCGGAGTTGGAGACCCCTCCAGACCTGTCTGCTGTCCGTACAAATTCCCCATTTCCAATTCACTGCATTGTATGCAGCATATTTCATACAAAAACCGTCCCCAATTTCAAGGGCTTTTTTTTTCCCCTCCTCTGAGCTGCTATTCTGCCAATTGCTCTAAAGCCTGCTGCTCTAATGCTGTCACACTAATACCTCCAAGCACCAGGGTGCAGACAACACAACAGAAAACAAATCTGTTACCTTCCTCCCTGCCCTCCCCCCTGCACTTTCCCCTCCTGCAGACAATCTGGATTAGGCTAAACTGGAAGGGTTCAGACTCCGGGAGCAGGGGGAGCAGCTCCGACTCTACACAATCTCTGCAGGAAACCAGACTAATGCACTTAACTTCACTAACTCAGGGGCCAGGCCCTTCGTATTAAAAATTTTTACATGAGTGGGAAACTGCAATGTGGATTGTCCCACAACTGGCTTCCAACTGCCATCAAAGAGTTAAAACTCTTGAGGATTCTTTGCCACTCCTGTTCATTGCTCAGAAAGGCCCTTTCGGAAGAGACTAACATCAGGACACCCGGCTCTGCCGACATAAATTTCCTGCATCCAACTTTTTTTTTTTTTGTTTAATCCATAAAACGGCTTTAAAGCTTTAAATCAATATCTCCCCACCCCTTGCGAGCTGCATTCAGAGAGGAACTATTCACACTGGGAGCTTTCAAAATTAAGCTAACCCCGCAGATCCATGCCAAACTTAAATCACAGCCACGTTTAAAATTGGATCACCAGCACAGCCTGCATCTTAGATCTGAATGCAGACTGAGTGGGGAAAAATACAGCTGACAACATTACTATGCTAAAAAATATGGACCCCAGAGTCTGGATTTTCCCAGAGGCACATGCTAATGAGACTTGCTTCGTAAGCAGAATTCAGCCGATTGGTCTGTGCTAATTTCGTCCCCTCAAATGGGGCAGACTAGCAATCATTATGTGGGGGCGGGGGGTATTCACCTGGTGGGGGGTATTCACCGGAGGAAGTTCTAGCAGAGGCAAGTCTGTTGTGTGGTGAGAAGGTGGCAGAAAGCTCCAGGGTCGGGCAGCGTTGCCAAGCTGCCTTTTCAGAGGAGCCCATTCCCCCCAGCACTCACTGGAGAGCCAGGCCCTCAAATGCATCCCCCTGACCCCACACCTGGCAGAAACCCCAAGGGAAAGGGAAGAGAGAACCAATCAGCAAAGCTCCTGGGGCTGCCAAGGCCCAACTGAAAAAGGGAAAACCCTCAGGCAACTGCTGTTTGGGGGGAAGGTGGAACCTCGGGGGAATCTGATCCCGAGGCTGTCCAGGGGAGCACACAGCTAACACTCTCACAACTCCTGGCACACCTATTCTCCACCCACACCCTGCCCTCATACACGTGAGCGAGCAGGTGCACGAGGAACTGAGAGCTATTACCCCTCAGTGAGGAGGATACACCAGCATTTAACCTTACCCATGGCCCATACATAGCCGCCTTTCACGCCCTTTTATCGGCGCACAAGAACCCGACGCACCCTGCTGTGCACCACACAAGCACTCGTGAGATCAAGGCCTTACTGTTTGCAAAGTCCTTAACAGATCCCTGGTGGGGGGCAAGAGAGAAGGTCGACGTATTATTATTTAATAAGAGCATTTTATTCCATTCCATCTGCAGGATCAGTTTCTTTGTCTGGACCTTCACTGCACAAGCCAAGGTTCAAACTTAACTCCTGTGGGATCTAAGATGGATGTCCTGGGCAAAAAGACGTGTTTGGACTCAAATAAGCAGCTTTAGCGCTAACAATAGGGTGCTGAAAACAAAAATATCCCAAATGCTAGAGAAAATCCAAACTGTTTAAGCATCCAAACCTGACATTTCTAACACCACCTGAAATGGGTATTTTCCTTTCCGTTTCAAAGCCTTATTTTCCAATCAGATTACATGCAGGATAAATACCATTATACACTGACAGCAGGCATTGCACAAGAAAATTGAGGATAAAGGTAAATGCAAAGATTTACAGATACTTATCTCAGCATCTGCGCAAAGTATTAGCTTTGAATTTGGTGTTCAAACGCAGTGTCAATCACTCAAACCCAGGGAAACTGCAAATTTGCTTAGCTGGGTTGAGCCTGAGAGGGGCAAAATGGAGCCAGGTTTTTAGGGAATGGAAAAGAGCAACTGGCTATGAAGAGAGGGCAACAGCTTGCGTGAAATGCTGACCTGATCCAAGCTAGCAAGACACAAACACAGTCGAGCGATTATCAGCCAGGGCTGGATGTCTCCCAGAGAACATACTGCACCACAGAAGATCTGATTCTAGCCCCAGCTGCAGTGTGCTGCTACCTTCTGCGAAGAAAGCGTTCGAATGGGGAGGTAAGCCAATCGCAGGTGCTAGGAACAAGGAGGAGACGCTTGTAGGCTTCTAAAGATTCACAAGTAATTCCTAGAGGGCCTGACCCTACCCCTACTCACACGAGTAATCCTTCCGTTCAGGACTCTGTGTAATTTCCCACGTGCACTCACTCGTATAGGCCCTCAGCATGGGGTGCAGGATCGGGTCCACGGTGAATAACTACCTTTGAAAGAAAAGGCTCTGCTACAAATATAAGTAATTTGGGGCCCAACCCTGCTCTCATTAAAATCAGTGAGTGGTGAGTTAAGCAAGCACAAGGCCAAGCTCTTTGTGAATATCTGTTTGGAGCAATTCTGACCTCAAGCTCCTCATCACAAATAGATACCAGCATGCTTGCTGGTTTGTTTTCAAATTGTAAACCTCGATTTGACTGACTCGGTCTTCCTACCTCACAGCAACCGGACCCACTGTGTCCAACACAGCACATCGCTCACAACAACCCACGGCTGTAACAGTTCATTAGACTGAAGCAGCTCCATAGAAATTCAAAACGTGTATCTTGATGAAACTGCTCCAGATGCTCCTCAGCACCAGGATCTTCCTGCGCTGCATACACTCCCCACCAGGACCTCTTCAGTCAATGCTGGTACCAAGGTCTGGGACCCAAAGCTGATCCTAATGACAAGCCAGGCGGTACAATCTCTAACTGCAAGCCTCACACGTTAACCAGAGATCAACCAAAGAAAAAGGCAAAGCCAGGACTTGGAATCTTATCTGGTCACTGCAGAAACCCAGTGAAGAAGATCAAGTTTCCCTCATTCCAGCAAATAAAGAAACACTCAGAAATATCACTGGCATGTTAAAACAACTTTGGGTTTCTGCTTTGCAGCCAAATGTCACTCCACGACTGTGAAACAGATTTTTTAGCCATTAGTGGAACATTAGAAGTTCAGTGAATCTGAAGTTTATTATTTCCATGATTCAGTTTATATTCTTTTCTGGATTTATACTGCTTGGCTGAGCTATTTCAGCTATAAATCAAGCCATTTACTAAGTTGGTTAACACGCCGTGGCACAGGACTGGCACATTTGTGCAAGCTGGCTGCAGAACGAGAGGATTTAAGGAATTGCCAGAAACATTAAACCCAGTTATTTAAAATCCATTTTAAAAAAAAATGGATAAGCCTGTGGTGATCATCTGATGTACAGAACAGGCCAAACTCAAGTAGTTGTGCTGCTACTCAGTATTACATACATTTGTGGGGGTGGTTTTTAGATAGAGCAGGGGTGGGACTAGATGACCTCCTGAGGTCCCTTCCAACCCTGATATTCTATGATTCTATGATAACGTGAGGTCTAGCAGGTTGGGGCATATCCTCCTCAAGGCAGTAGCATTCCTTGGGACATCTAATACCAGAAGAGACAAAGCAATAGAGTGTAAGCTCGAGGCAGCCGTCCTGTCCTGGCAATGGAACAGGGTAGGTATGATCCAGGTCTTTTCCATCTCTAACTTCTACTCATGGGCTTCATAATGTTGAGTTTATGCCATTGTCTTGGCAAGAGATCGGACATTTCTGTCCATGCTATTGCCCTTTCTTCCATTTAAGAAGCAACCCAGAGAGCAGGCTGCGGGGATTGCTGTGCAGCAGCTGAGATTTAAAGCAGTTTGATATAGAACGACACAGAAGAGAGGTTCGTTCTCCTACCTGAAAACTGGATTTCTGCTAAAATCTCCTCCCAGCGTGCGGCTAAAAGGTTCCTGCTTCTCCCCTGAGCTAGTTACATAATGGACGTGTCTAGCTTTTGGCACCCATTCGAACAGCCCATTCCTCATGGTCATGGGCTGGCATTTCCCTGATAACAGAACTATTAAGTTTGTGCTACTTTGTTCCACAATTCAGGTGCAATTATCCGGCTCCGTACTTCTGTTTCCCCCCCTTCTTCGGGGCCCTGTAAGTAGTAAACATGGGCTTTCAGGTGGGCTGGTTTAATAACCGAAACAGTTAAAACAATCCTGAGGGTCCCAAAACAAGGTTCATCACCACACAACAGTCCATAACTAGCACTGGTGTCTTCTCTCTCAGCTTCTCTCTTTCTCTGCCCCAGTCTGATCTCACAGCCCGTCCTCCCAGCTCTTCCGAGCTGGAGCTCAGCTGCCTGGCTTTGGCCTCTAGGCCCCAAACTCCATCCAGGTTTTCCCACAGAAGCCTCCTGGGCTCATTTCTCACAGCTCCCTTGAGACAAGAACTTCCCTGCAGGAGCCCTTCACACTCCCTGCTGTCTCTCTACAGTTTTCTATGCTTCCCCTCTCATTGCAGTCTCCAACTGCTCTTTGTAGGGCGATCTCCCTGATCCCCCAGGCATGACTCATTTGGTAATTAGGGGTGGCTAGTCTCAGCCCTCAAGAGGTGGGTCACCCTGTTCTAGGTGCTGTACATACCTAAAATGAAAGACAATCCCCTGCCCCCAAGGAGTTTCCAATCTACGTTGATCACCATCGGCTCACCAGTGCTTTGCACTGTACAAAAACGTCACTGGCGCGAGCCCCAGAGATCATACAGCCTGACCAGCAGCTAGGGTTTCCAGGCTGGGAGAGTCCTTTGCAAAAACAAAACACTTCTAGACTGGGAGAACTTGTGAAGAAATGCAATTAACCAGCGCTGCTTAACAGCAATCCTAGGCACCCCTAAGGATGGCAAGATCAGCTGAGACAAGCCGCCCCACTGAGGAATGCCATATCTACAGGGTGGCACATGGTAAAAGGTTGCTGCCTGGCAGGTCTCTAGCACCAAAGGACCAGGTGACTCAGCGAACGTGCCCGGACCCCCAAGGAGGAGAGGGACTCTTCCCAGCCTTTTAAGATTCTTTAATACAAGACTGTATCCACTTAGTCAGACCAGATCAAGCCGGTTACAGACCTTTCTTGGAACAGAGGATAAAAGGGGAATGGGGAATTGCATTTGTTCAACTCCTGAGTTGCAGGGAGACTGGAGTTTAGAACCTCAACTCCATCCGGGGAATATCAGGATTTCTCATTTTAGAGACGCAGACACCTTGAGCCCTGTGAAATTTACCTGGGGAGAGAGATGGGAACCGTTCTCTTGGGCCAAAAAATAACGAAGAGGAATTTACAAGGCAGGGCCTGCTTCCCTTCCCACTTGAACTATCCCCTGACAGAGGAGGGATCGGACTCTGCACACCTGATCCCTGGTCTCTCCTCTAAACACTAGGCCAATCTTGCCTCCGGTGGACGTGAACAGGCCCAAAGATACTTCAAAGGGCCTCACCAAGCAGCGTGGTCTAACTACTGGAGAGGGGGAGAAGGAGCAGCCCTCTATTAGACACTGGGGGAAATCGAGCAGAAACAGGCAACAAAGGCAAATTATACTCCCACTTATTGGCTAATTTGCTTTCTGCAGCTTGGTCTGCGACAGCACAGACACAGCTTCCTCCTCCTTCGCCCTGACAGGCAGGGTGACAACTGATAGCCATGCAGCATTTCCCCCACACGCTGCATCTTCAGTCTGATTCCTTCTGTTCAGGACAAAATCTGTTCACCCACCCCAGCTCCCTACTAAGGCAGAGATTCTTTCACTGAACTCTCGGCTTGGAAAGCTCAGCAGAGCAGGAGTCTGTTCTGTCTCAGCTGACCCACAGCAAGCACACGAGCTAGTGTCCAGGAATATAAATCTGCTCTTCTTGCTTGTTTCATGGTCAAGGGCACCCTGCAGGATATCCTGCGGTCTAAGCAGAAGCCACAACAATTTGGATTCTATTGGAGCACATAAAACTATTCTGTGGGTGCCTGGCTTTATTGGCTGCGTGTTATCTGGAAGTGGAAAGAACTTACGTTAGGAGATGAGAATACTTGTCATCAGACATTTTACTGCACACAAAATGTAAACTAGATTTTGTTGCTAAACAACATGCATAAAAATAAGAGCTTTATTTCCCCCAATGGATTTCCTTGTATCTATTTTTTTTCTTCTTCCCAGAAGTCAAAGTTTTGTGATATGAGAAACAGAAGGGGAAGCTCCTTCCATAGTTCCATCACACGATTTATGCAGCCTTATGTAGCACTTTGGGGCTTTGCATATATAAGTGAGTGATGGTGCCCTCTAGTGGCTGGGTGCACAGGGAGCATGGAACCTACACACCTAGCATCTAAAGGAGATCCCCTTCAGCTCAAATAAGAGAGGGCAGCAGTTTTGAAGCCAAAGAACCAGAGTTCAAGTCCCGGGATCCCAAGCAAAGATATTCTTTATAGAGTAACTGAGTCTCATCTGCAACGTGCTGACAGCTTACAGCTGAGTGCACCATTTATAACAGAACGTGACACAAAGTCATACTGATTTCAGGCATGCACTTAGATAATGCAGGGGCGTTCTGGGGCGGGCGGCTCAATTCGCTTGTTACGGTTACAATGCAATCAAATATTTAAAACCAACGTTTTGTCTCTGGTCTCGCCCTGCCATTCCAGCAGAAAAGCAATCGCGCATCACCACCGATACCAACCAAGCAGGGAGAATGTGTAGTGTAAACAGAGAGACGCTGCTGAATGGCAGAGTTTCGGTACTTGACATGCTACAATAGGATACGCTGTCTGCTTTTCTTGGAAATGAGAGGCCGATATTGTGAAGCAGTTAAATGCTAGACAACCAGGAGAGGCTATCGCGGTCCGTTGTCTGAAAAGCCAGCCTTTGTCTGCCCTCTCACAGAAACTTGGTAATGTGCGAGGGAGAGCAGTGGGTAAAGACTTGGATCTCTTTACTTATAATCATCCATGGTCTCATCACAAAGGGCTTGAATACATCTTTGATTGGTTATGTATTAGAGGAACTATCCCACAGCATGGGGCCAGCCATGTGCAGGAACAGGAATTCTATTCACCAGCCAGAGCTGAAATGCAAAATGTGGTAATTATTTCATCCAAACTGGTTTAAAGCTATTTCTGGTTCAATCCGACTTTTCTTCAAAGGAGAGATTGGAGGTTTTTTGGGGGGAGTTAGAGAGCCAGTGCCCATTCTGATGATCCTCAGCCCAGCTGTCTCCCACCCCACAGCCATCTGAGGTCTCAGAGCCGAGACTGACGGGGCGCAACCCTTGTTGTTCCAAACCTCGCTTGAGCATCTAAGCTCCTCAGTCCGCCTTGTTTGTTTGTGAGTCAGCCACTCCCGCCTGTAGCCAGCCGCGGCAGCGTGGGCATCAGAGCCGCTGCCCTTGTTCGCACGCAAGCGGCTTCCTTGTTGTTCTAATGAAACAAAGGACCGATGGCACATGGGCCTTGACAGGACTCCCTTTAATGAAGGTGATTGAAATTCAAGTGAATATTCATAAATTACCCCTGCTCTAATTTGTACAAAGCGACAGCCTGAAAACCAGTGATGACTGAAGAGGCCCCAAATAATTTTGTTTGATTACAATCTCCCTCACCTTCATTATCTTTTATGTCTATTTCAGCTCTGGACACTACATATTCATCTCCATTCTCCCTCGTCTCCCCTTCTGCTTGTGTTTCCCTCCCCCGCCTTTTATTGTAATTTCCCTCTTGCTTCTGTTGTGCATTCAAGGATTGGGTTTTTTGGAGTTCATTTTTTAAAAAAGGAGTGTGTTGTCTGGATAGAAAATTACATTTGCATGCTTGAGAGGGGCCTGAGGGGGTTCGCTATGGGTTTTGGCAAAGATCCTAGCTTTTGGGGAGGGGGGAGGGACGTTGATTTGATTTCCTCCTCTTCCCACCCCCTTCTCCCTTTTCTTTCCATATTATAAATGTCTGGCTGATTTTTCTTTTCTTTTTCTGCATGTGCAAACCACTTGAAGAACAATGGCACAGATTAGAGGCCTTCCTTAGGGCTGTTTATGAATGCAGTTGTGGAGTTCAGCAAAGCAGAAACATTACATACACTAATTGGACATTTAATTACTAATGAAGCTGGCAACTGAGTAATTTTTTTCTGAGGGTCTGAAGTAATTTGACAGTCCCTCCAAAAAGCTCTCTTAACTGCCCGTTTAATTACAGCTGGGCTCAGGTTTTCCTGCTCACACTGCAGCCTGCTGTCCTCTGACAAACGCTTTCACCTTTTAGTCATTAAAAAAAAAAAAAAGATTGGATCAGTTTTAACATCTAAAAAATTGCTGTGTTGGCCAGCTGGGCAGAAGGGAACTGCGTGGCCTTTTTGCTCTGAGTAACTGACGCCGAAGCAACGGCTCAGGATACTGTAGGTTTCAGGAAAACGAAGGCTTGTAGAGGTTTGAGAAGGAAGAAGCCTGGTAGGTCAGTCCGTCCACTGGCCACGGACCGGACTGTTCCTTGCTGGATCATTTTCCGCTCATAGTTTTTAAATGACCCAGGTATCAGGGTTTAAGTCCTTTCCCATAGGAGCCTGTTTCACAGACCAACGCATCTCACAGTCAGGGAGCCTACGTTTTCCCTGCCTTCCTGTCGCCATCTTCCCTGTCAATCTAAGTTTGAGTGAACTCCACCCCTGCTCTGCCTATCCACGCAAGGCCCCATGCACCACATAAGCAAAACTTTTCCATCCCCAGTGCTTAAAGCAATGCTCCTGAACGGACATTCAGGGACTACAGAAACATGGCCTGACTTCCAGAGGTGCTGAGCGCCTGCAGCTGCCATGGACTCC
Source organism: Mauremys reevesii (assembly GCF_016161935.1). Taxonomy (NCBI): domain Eukaryota; kingdom Metazoa; phylum Chordata; order Testudines; family Geoemydidae; genus Mauremys; species Mauremys reevesii. The sequence continues at coordinate 105,639,058 of NC_052630.1, read as the reverse complement.
AATGGGTGTGTGGGCGCTCAGCACCTCTACAAGTGAGGCCATGTTTATTTAGAGGCTTGAGCTCCCAATCCTGGGACTGACCGCACGTGAGGAGCGCCACGTGACGGCAGTGAGGCTCCCTGCAGGCACAGCCGACCCACCCAGGCACTGTCAATTGCAGAATCGGGGCCTACCCATGGATTCTGGAAGCTAACTTCAAGCCACCTTGCTCAGACCCCCTGCACTGGGGTGAATTTCATCCACTGTGACGTGGACTGCTCTCTTTGGGTTAAAGGTGAACGACAAAGGTAAGCAAGCCCCGAGGTCTTCCAGCAAGTAGATCCTAGAGCATCTGTTGATCAGAAATCTTTTAACTATCAATGAATGTAGCGTAGCAAAATGACAGGGTTTAAGAGTATAAAGACAGCAGTTTACAAAAGTGGGGGGATGGAGGGGGATTTCTAGCTTTAATTATGGAAGTGCTGGCTATAGCAGGTCCATAGCAATAATTCTAAGCAAGTTAACCAATAATCTTTATTTATCCTCTCCTCCAGATTTGCCATCCCATCTTACTGTCTGGCTATCAGACTGTAGGCTCATCAGGGCAGGCGCTGTCTGATTTTGTGTACTGCAAAGCACAGTCAGCATTTACATGTAAGAGAAGAAATGCGTTTTTACTGCCCACTTCCGAGACATTGGTTGTGTTACCTTGCTTCAAAAACTATCACACACGGGTACATGTCTCCACAGATCACAGTGCCCGGAGCTTTTAGTAAGGCCTCGTTTTCATGCGAAAGTGGTGCCAATTTTAACTAAATCAGTTTAGAATTGTGATTTAGCCGGGGGATGCAGTGTCCGCAAGTGGCATGAAGCCACAGTGGAAATGGTGGTGCTGTCACCAAAACTATCCCAAAGACTGGATTGGTTAGCTCACCCTGTGGCAGCAGAGCTCCATGGCCCAAGCTGTCTGGATGAGGTCTGGGGGAGGGCTGAGGAGCAGCCGAACTGCAAGAAATGCAAGGAAGCTGAAATGCAACGGTGAGGCCTGCAAGTGTGCTGAGATCACAGCCGCTTGTGCTGGCTGATATTGTCTCATTGTTTCCTTGCACCTGTCTCCATCTGTTGTTTCTTGTCCTATATTTCGACTGCCAGTTCTTCGGGGCAGGGACTGTCTTTTTGTGCTGTGTCTGTACAGCGCCTAGCACAACGGGGCGCTGGCAAATACAAATACCAAGAGATCAGGCATTTCCAGCAACACCCCGTCACTTTCTCCGTTGTGCAGAGGGTTCAAAGAAGAACTATTTAACACTGAGCAAGATTTTTTTCCAGGCTTTCATTCACACAGCACAGCTGTAATTGCAGCTGATTTACTAAGTTATACCTTTAATGGGGTAAGTCTTTTAGATTTATTTTTTTTTAAAAAGACACAGACACACACACACGCCCCAACAACAGCACATATCAGTGTCGCAGTGCAAGGAGACTGGGGGGAAGAGCCATTTTTTAAAACGACAAACACCACTGCATATTGGGGGAGCAAATCCTTTTTTATTTCGAAGAGCACAGAGTGTTGGATAAGATAAGGCTGGTGGGGACAAATCAAAGTGTGTTAACTGGCCAGAGGTTCTTCTACAGAAGTGGTGGCCCATACTTGTCCATTGGCAGTTCAATGCAATGGGAACGAACGGGAATGGTGCCTTATAAACCAGAAAAAAGAATGAGGAGTACGTGTGGCACCTTAGAGACTAACACATTTATTTGAGCATAAGCTTTCGTGGGCTCAAATAAATGTGTTAGTCTCTAAGGTGCCACAAGTCCTCCTGTTCTTTTTGCGGATACAGACTAACACGGCTGCTATCCTGAAACCTGTCATCATAAACCAGAGACTCAGTTGCTCTTCTGCACACCAAGAAAGCCTATTGGTTCACCTCAGTGGTTCCAGCTTCCTGGAGAGCCTGGACATTCGGAACATCCCCTAATGGATCCTGACGCCCACAAGAGCACAGATCATATCCTTCAAATTCTGTTAACGTTGGATACATTTCAAACTATCCCAAAGCAATCTTGGGGAGTATGGAAACCAGGCTCAATGGAGATAGCTCCTTAAAGCTTTCTTTGCCCATCTCAGTCCCCTCAAACACCACAATATTGTGTATAACTCACACACGGGCTAAATACAAGGGCCAAGATTTTCAAAGGTGACTTGTGATTTCACGCGCCCAACGGAGACACTTCAAAAGGGGACTGTGCACCCCCAACTCTTAAAATCAGGCTCCTGTCCAGGGTCTCAAGAGGGGCAACCAAAATCTGTAGCCCCTGGAGAACAAGTTGGCCTCTCTTGGTGTCCTCTCTTGCTCTCTTCATTCTCTTTCCTTGTGGCTCTCTTCTCCAGACGACAGCAGCTGAGGTTGCAGGAGAACCTCAAAAGAGAAATCAAACAAAAGGGACACTGTGCAGCCCACTGAAATGAACCAAACGGACATCAGCATGCGTCTCCCTGAAAGGTTTATGCTCATGTCACATTTGCCCTCTTACTCACATGCTCAGGTTAGGCACCCACTAATGAAACTTTTGTCCGAGAAGAAATTGACAGGTATGGAAAATTCTCCTCCTATTTAAACACACGTCTATCAATCCTTTGGAAAGTAGCCAAAACATACGAAGAAAAATCCTATAGACCGATTTTTCCTTTTTCTTGGCACAGACGCTGGATCGGATGCCCATCCTGTACATATCTGCTGAAGTTTTTGGACTGTTCTTGTCCATGGACTGCTGTGGTTCAATGAGCTTCTCTCTTTGAGGGCTAATAACTCCTTTTAGGGTAGGTCTAGACGGCAAGTGAAGCTAGCTAGTCCAGGTAACAACAATAGCACAGATGCGGTGGCCCACAGAGGGGCCTGGGTATGTACTCTCCTTGCTAGCCCACACTGAAGCCTGTACGGCCACATCTACACTATTACCGTTCCCCGATTAAAGCTGATTAAAGCTGGCATGACTATGCCTACCTGTGCTACAATCATACTTCCGCTTGCGGTGTGGACATGACATACCCTCGGAGGACAGACCTCTCTGATCCCATGTCTGAACGACTGAGCCAGAGTACACTTTGGTGTCCCTACACAAAGATCGGAATCAGAGGGAGAAAAAAGAAATGAAACTTTCCTGAAAGGGTCTGGTTGTTTGTACATTTTCAGACACCCTACAGACATCAAACAGGCCTCTCTTCTTCACAATAAGGATCTGAGCAGTAAAGAAGGTAACACTTTCTTTAGTGGGTGGTGAACCGTCACTAACTTTAGGAGTGGACGCACCCAGCCCGATTACCACCACTTTGCCCTGGTGAAGCGTGCGGACATAAGGAATACCCTGATCCAACACCTGTCCCACTGAAGTCAGCCAGCAGGAGAAATGCTACCTCCTCCCACACAAAACAGCCAGGGTAAAGTGGCCTCTATTGGTTCAAGAAATTAGCTCATCAGAGCCTGCAACTCAAGAGTTTAAATCCCAGACGGATAACTAAAATAGCCGCCCCTCTTAAAAACTCCACGTGTAGACGGTGAAAGACAGCAAGAGGCTTTCAGTCCCAGAGCTGCAACTCACACCAGCTTGGCTTTTAAAAATCTTAATCTCAGCGTTGGGTCTGACAGGAGGAATGTCTACTCTAGGAAAAGGCAGGTGTTAGTAATGGGAGATTCGATTATTAGAAACATAGATAGCTGGGTTTGTGATGACCGGGAGAACCGTATGGTGACTTGCCTGCCTGGTGCGAAGGTTGCGGATCTCTCGAGGCATCTAGACAGACTTATGTGTAGTGCTGGGGAGGAGCCGGTGGTCGTGGTACATGTAGGTACCAATGACATAGGGAAGGGTAGGAGAGATGTCCTGGAAGCCAAATTTAGGCTGCTAGGGAAGAGACTGAAATCCAGGACCTCTATGGTGGCATTTTCAGAAATGCTCCCAGTTCCATGCGCAGGGCCAGGTAGGCAGGCAGAGCTTCAGAGTCTCAATATGTGAATGAGACGATGGTGTAGAGAGGAGGGGTTCACGTTCATTAGGAACTGGGGAAACTTCTGGGATGGGAGGAGCCTATACAGGAGAGATGGGCTCCACCTAAACCAAAGTGGAACCAGACTGCTGGCACTAAACATTAAAAAGGTTGTAGAGCAGTTTTTAAACTAGGAGATGGGGGAAAGCTGACCGCCGCAGAGGAGCGTGTGGATCGGACACAGACTTCTCTTAGGGGAGAGTCTGATGATAGAGAATCTCCAGGTTATAGTCAGGAGCAGAGGACAGAAGAATATAATGTAAGGGCCGGATCAGATGATAAACAGTCACATAAAAAAGAATCTGGCACATCAGAAAAAGGCAGGCTAATAAAAAGGGACAAGTTTTTAAAGTGCTTGTACACAAATGCCAGAAGTCTAAATAATAAGATGGATGAACTAGAGTGCCTTGTGATAAAGGAGGATATTGATATAATAGGCATCACAGAAACCTGGTGGACTGAGAGCAATCAAAGGGACACAATCATTCCGGGGTACAAAATATATCGGATGGACAGAACAGGTCATGCAGGGGGGGCACTATATGTGAAAGAAAGTGTAGATTCAAATGAAGTAAAAATCTTAAGCGAATCCACATGTTCCATAGAATCTCTATGGATAGAAATTTCATGCTCTAGTAAAAATATAACATTAGGGATCTATTATCGACCACCTGACCAGGACAGTAATAGTGATGATGAAATGCTAAGGGAAATTAGAGAGGCTATCAAAATTAAGAACACGATAATAGTGGGGGATTTCAATTATCCCCATATTGACTGGGAACATTTCACTTCAGGACGAAATGCAGGGATAAAATTTCTCGATACTTTAAATGACTGCTTCATGGAGCAGCTGGTACGGGAACCCACAAGGGGAGAGGCGACTCTAGATTTAATCCTGAGTGGAGCGCAGGAGCTGGTCCAAGAGGTAACTATAGCAGGACCGCTTGGAAATAGTGACCATAATACAATAGCATTCAACGTCCCTGTGGTGGGAAGAACATCTCAACTGCCCAACACTGTGGCCTTTAATATCAAAAGGGGGAAATATACAAAAATGAGGGGGTTAGTTAGACAAAAGTTAAAAGGTACAGTGACTAAAGTGAAATCCCTGCAAGTTGCATGGGCCCTTTTTAAAGACACCATAATAGAGGCCCAACTTCAATGTATACCCCAAATTAAGAAAAACAGTAAAAGAACTAAAAAAGAGCCACCGTGGCTTAACAATCATGTAAAAGAAGCAGTGAGAGATAAAAAGACTTCCTTTAAAAAGTGGAAGTCAAATCCTAGTGAGGCAAATAGAAAGGAGCACAAACACTGCCAACTTAAGTGCAAGAGTGTAATAAGAAAAGCCAAAGAGGAGTTTGAAGAACGACTAGCCAAAAACTCTAAAGGTAATAGCAAAATGTTTTTTAAGTACATCAGAAGCAGGAAGCCTGCTAAACAACCAGTGGGGCCCCTTGACGATCAAAATACAAAGGGAGCGCTTAAAGACGGTAAAGTCATTGCGGAGAAACTAAATGGATTCATTGCTTCAGTCTTCACGGCTGAGGATGTTAGGGAGATTCCCAAACCTGAGCTGGCTTTTGTAGGTGACAAATCTGAGGAACTGTCACAGATTTGGGGACTTCAACATCTGAGTCAAGGGAGAGAATTATTTCAGGAGTGGGTGGTCAGCTTTTGTGGCCTGCATCTTGTGGGAGGTCAGACTAGGTGATCATAATGGTCCCTTCTGATCTTAAGTTCTATGATTCTAGATTGAAGTGTCACTAGAGGAGGTTTTGGAATTAATTAATAAACTCAACATTAACAAGTCACCGGGACCAGATGGCATTCACCCAAGAGTTCTGAAAGAACTCAAATGTGAAGTTGCGGAACTATTAACTAAGGTTTGTAACCTGTCCTTTAAATCGGCTTCGGTACCCAATGACTGGAAGTTAGCTAATGTAACGCCAATATTTAAAAAGGGCTCTAGGGGTGATCCCAGCAATTACAGACCGGTAAGTCTAACGTTGGTACCGGGCAAATTAGTCGAAACAATAGTTAAGAATAAAATTGTCAGACACATAGAAAAACATAAACTGTTGAGCAATAGTCAACATGGTTTCTGTAAAGGGAAATCGTGTCTTACTAATCTATTAGAGTTCTTTGAAGAGGTCAACAAACATGTGGACAAGGGGGATCCGGTGGACATAGTGTACTTAGATTTCCAGAAAGCCTTTGACAAGGTCCCTCACCAAAGGCTCTTACGTAAATTAAGCTGTCATGGGATAAAAGGGAAGGTCCTTTCATGGATTGAGAACTGGTTAAAGGACAGGGAACAAAGGGTAGGAATTAATGGTAAATTCTCAGAATGGAGAGGGGTAACTAGTGGTCAGTCCTAGGACCAATCCTATTCAATTTATTCATAAATGATCTGGAGAAAGGGATAAACAGTGAGGTGGCAAAGTTTGCAGATGATACTAAACTGCTCAAGATAGTTAAGACCAAAGCAGACTGTAAAGAACTTCAAAAAGATCTCACAAAACTAAGTGATTGGGCAACAAAATGGCAAATGAAATTTAATGTGGATAAATGTAAAGTAATGCACATTGGAAAAAATAACCCCAACTATACATACAACATGATGGGGGCTAATTTAGCTACAACGAGTCAGGAAAAAGATCTTGCCGTCATAGTGGATAGTCCTCTGAAGATGTCCACGCAGAGTGCAGAGGCGGTCAAAAAAGCAAACAGGATGTTAGGAATCACTAAAAAGGGGATAGAAAATAAGACTGAGAATATATTATTGCCCTTATATAAATCCATGGTACGCCCACATCTCGAATACTGTGTACAGATGTGGTCTCCTCAAAAAAGATATTCTAGCACTAGAAAAGGTTCAGAAAAGGGCAACTAAAATGATTAGGGGTTTGGAGAGGGTCCCATACGAGGAAGGATTAAAGAGGCTAGGACTCTTCAGCTTGGAAAAGAGAAGACTAAGGGTGGATATGATAGAGGTATATAAAATCATGAGTGATGTGGAGAAAGTGGATAAGGAAAAGTTATTTACTTATTCCCATAATACAAGAACTAGGGGTCACCAAATGAAATTAATAGGCAGCAGGTTTAAAACAAATAAAAGGAAGTTCTTCTTCACGCAGCGCACAGTCAACTTGTGGAACTCCTTACCTGAGGAGGTTGTGAAGGCTAGGACTATAACAATGTTTAAAGGGGACTGGATAAATTCATGGTGGCTAAGTCCATAAATGGCTATTAGCCAGGATGGGTAAGAATGGTGTCCCTAGCCTCTATTCGTCAGAGGATGGAGATGGATGGCAGGAGAGAGATCACTTGATCATTGCCTGTTAGGTTCACTCCCTCTGGGGCACCTGGCATTGACCACTGTCGGTAGACAGATACTGGGCTAGATGGACCTTTGGTCTCACCCGGTACGGCCTTTCTTATGTTCTTATGTTCTTACTCATTTTGCTCTTTCTGAATTAAATTATTTTATCCACATACCAACATCCGAATCACCTCCATATCTTGGCACATACTCAGGGGGGTCATTTCTCCCCTTGACCCTAATAATCAGTGGCCACCTTCCAACAGCTTCTATTAATAGCTCCCTCACCACCTCCAGAAAGGCAGAGCTTTTCCAGATGCAAGTCGTAAGTCAGTCCCTGAAATCACAAACCCCATTTGAAAGGTAGATGTAGATATAGAAAATGAAGGCCCATATGTTTTCTCTCTCTCTCTAGCTCTGTCTTACTTAAATGCTGCTAGTGGGTTTTGGTTTGTTTTTTTTTCTGAAGCAGACAGTTCTATTCATTGCCTTGACCCAGCTGTCTCAGACCCTGTCATGCAGCAAGGAGATGCAGCTGCTGGGGGATCACCTTCTGATTTGGAGAGTTCCTTTGAGATTTGGGAATGACCACAAACAAGGCCCAGATTGCCCTCAACAAACAAACATCAGAGAGAAAGAGAGAGAGAGTTCCATTTGGTGCTGCAGCAGAAGTTAGCTTAATACAGAGATCTTACATAGCATTTTCCATCCATCGTGCTCTATAAAAGGAGAAAAGCATCACTATCCACGTTTTACAGATGGGAAACTAAGTCACGGGGAGGTGAAGTCACCGAGCAACTAGTGGCAGGGCTGGGAACAGAACCCACACCTTCTGTGTCCCACTCCAATACTCTGTCCACCAGACATGCTCCTTTTCTTCCTTTTGCCGTGCTCTGAGCCCAGCAGAGGACATCGCGGCCCCACAATACTAAAATTACTGACCCGCAATAGAAGGAAAAGCAGAGGTCAGAAACATGCGTTGAGGAACATTTCCCAGAAGTATTAAAGCTCTCTGGAGGAGGCACGAGGATGAACAGAAGTGCCCCACTGTCTCTCAGGCGGAGAATGTCCTGATTGGTTCAACAATCGGCAATCAACTTCCTGTTACCCATCCCTTGACCTTGGCCCTCGCAGGTATGCGGAGATGGATCTAATCCAGAAGACATGGAGAGGGGACTTGCCGTTGAGTACTGGTCCCTTCAAACTCATTTGGTTACGTCCAGCTTCATGATCAACGACCACCCCCAGCCCACGTGGAGAGCATCCATGGGAAATTGGAAATTGCAGCTAAAACCTGGCTGGAAATATCTACTACTCACACCAATACTGTTGGCCTGGTAGAAGAACACAAGCTCCAAGAAGAACTGTTTCAGCATCTGTAACTTACTACAGGCTGCTCCTTTCAACGGTCAAGGGTCAGAGTAGGTTGATTTCCAAAGAGCCGTGTACTTAAACAGCAACATGAACCCTAATGTGCACCAGGGTCCTTCAACACAAATAGTATAATCGTGGCTTATTTCAACAAGCTGAAGTTTTGTGGGCCAGCATCAATTCATAGGAACTGACGATAGAAATAGCTAGAGTTGTTCTATCCAACCCCACAGCCCGGTACTGCCTGAAAGGGTCCCAAATGAGGATGGCTCCCATAGCCACGTGACTAATATTACAGCAAACACGCCACCTTCCCGCCAGCACCCCCCCACACAATTAACGAGTCACTCGGGCACCTAACCCTGAGCAGACACATGCGCTCACCAGTACAGCCTCAGTACGGAATATCATGCACACGCTACGCACCGCAAGGTATTTATTGTAAAATTGCCAGTTTGCAAAAGAGAAACAGCTTTAAGCTCTGATTGTAAAACTCTCCTCCTCTAGGTTCTGAGCTGTAAGTATTATGGGCCCAATCCTGCTCCCGCCGCAGTCAATAAGAGCAGGATCAGGCCCTAAATGTCCAATCAATTGTTTTTACCAGTCCATATTGTCACAGCAGCAGGACCACTTGCTTCCTATGTACATTAGTTGCAACTAGGTATTTTAATTCTATAACAGAATAATTTAACCCACCAAATAGCCATGTCAATCAAAAACCGAGAGATATTTTGTCACCTGTTAGGACATTGCTGATCTCGCTATTATGGGACTTAATGAGTTACCCACTCATAGTAGGAATCTGATGGGTTTACACACTATCCGTGGAGCTTGGAGGGCATTAAATGAAAGCTCAGCCATCATTGAGAACAGCAGCATTCCGATTTTATGTATTGCCTGTACTCCACTACTGTTTAAATCAACATATGGTGGGTATGTTGCACACTGCACAGCTAAAATGCTTCTTTCCTTTGTCCCTTGTGCCAAAAGTACTTTGCGAGCTGGCTAGGGTTTCAAAGCTGTAGCTCCCTTAATGCAGATAGAAATAAAAGCATTAGGATGCAGAAAATTTCCTAACTTAAAAGAAGAGATTTTCACAGCTTAATAGAAAACATTCCTCCCACGTTTATCTGGGAAAAGTTGGGATGAGTGTTAAGTCCCCATAAAACCTGCATTTCTATACCCATCATTTCTGTGCCAGGGTTGGTGATGCACACGGGTTATTTGACTCACTTCCTGGAGTCCTGGGTTCAAATCCTGACTTTTATTAAAAATGATGAGTTTGGTCTTTTTTCCTAGCAAAAATACATAAGAACAGCCATTATTGGTCAGAGCAGTGGTCCATCTAGCCAAGTATCCTGTCTTTCAACAGTGGCCTATCAACAGAACAGAGCAATCATCAAGTGATCCATTCCCCTATCATCCAATCCCAACATCTAGCAGTCAGAGGCTTAGGGACACCCAGAGCATGGGGTTGTGTTCCTGACCATCTGGCTAACAGCCACTGATGGACCTATCCATGAGGAACTTATCTAGCTTTTTTTGAACCCTGTTATACTTCTGGCCTTCACAGCATCCCTTGGCAACAAGTTCCACAGATTGACTGTGCGTTGTGTGACGAAGTCCTTCCTTTTGTTTGTTTTAAACCTGCTGCCTATTAATTTCATGGGGTGACTCCCGGTTCTTGTGTTACATGAAGGGGTAAACAACACTTCCCTATTCACTTTCTCCACACCATTCAGGGTTTTATGGATCTCCGTCATATCCCCCCATAGTCATCTCTTTTCCAAGATGAATAGTCCCAATCTTTTTAATCTCTCCTCACACGGAAGCCGTTAATCATTTTCGTTGCCCTTCTCTGTATCTTTTCCAATTCTAATATATTTTTGTTGTGACGGGGCGACCGGACCGGCACACAGTATTCATGCATTACACAGTTCAGCACAACCTGCAGTTTCTGCTCTGAGACCCAAGGCTGGGTTCGGCAGGCTTCAGGCGCGTTGGCAAAAGCGTGTCAGGAGATCTTCCTCAGGGTTTACATCCACCCTCCTTTACAAAACAATTGTGCCCATGTCTGTGGCCGGTGTTTTAGGAGTTTAAAAATACAGGGAGGTGGAAGGGAAATGTGAATCTATTTCACAGAGAAGTCGTCACAAACAGCAACGATCACAAAGGAACAATCTTCCTTTGAAAGTCAATCCGAAACCCCCAACAAAATGACAGATTTTTAAAAGAAAAATCTATAGCTTAATCTGCCTGGTGATCAGTCGGGGAGAGAAATGGAGCTCATTTCCCCCCGTTAAACTGTCCTCTGCGGTGTGCCGGCAGGTGACCAGTTCCTTACGCTCCGAACTGGAGCATTTCTTTTCAGAGTTAATAAAAAGAGCCCTATAGGAAACAGCTTATTACAAAAATAAAGACAACTGGGCACAATATGGGTATCCTAAATGACTGATCTGGTTGTGTTTCTCCCTACGCTTTTTCCGGCTTTCACTCAACACCCCTGATATTTTAAAACAAGACTCACTCAGATGAAAATCTCTCCTAATTAAATGTTCTAATTAAAAAGTGGCACGCTCCATACAATTACCATGCCTTTGAAAGCTGATTTTCAATCTGGAGGGCAAATATCTCCAATCGCAAGTTGAAAGATGACAGTTCTGCCTATTCAACATTGTAAAAACAAACTTACCACTTGGATCTGGGTGTAAAACCTCTGAACAGTGACTGGAGGAATTTGGGAAGACAAGACAAAAAGAAAGATTGAGACTTCACAGTCTTGGGGGGGGGAAAGAGGAAATAATCTGAAAGATAAAAAGGAAAAAAACGTTTCCTCTGTTTGTACAGCACCCAGCACGCTGGTACTTTGACAAGTACCGTAATAGAGCTATTTACTGCCACTTCTAATAGAACAACCTGAAAAGCACATTGATATTTACATACATTTTAAAAGACGGGTTTAAACAATGTCATTTCCTTGCCTGACACCTTTAGGGAATCCCAGCTTTGTGAATGGCAGTCATGAACGCATGACAAGGAGTTCATTGCAGGATCAAGTGGAGGAGGAAATCCAGCTAGTTCCCCGTCAACAAATTTGCCACCCACCTGTTTTTACAGTGAGCTCTTTGCCCTTAGATGAAATACACAGGTTCCGGGAATGGGGGACAGGTCTCTGCAGCACCTAGGCACCACTGGGCGTGTTATGGGATTACAGTTAGTCTCTTTCCCAAGAGACAGAAAAGATGGGCGTACTTATGTATCAGTAACCCAATACATTATTAAGCACACAGGCTGAATGAATAACAGAGCTAGGAAGTGTCACGATCCATCTATGACCAATTATTTTATCAATTTTAAACACTCCAATAGCCAGGAATGTAAATGGCAACCATAACTCCCATATCTGAGGCAACGTTGTCTCGATTACATCTGTGCAACTCCCATTAAAGTCAATTACAGCTCTGAGTGCACGGCAGAGTGGAAAACTGGGACGATCACAATTTTAGGTCAGCTGTAACAGCGTAATGAATAACCCCAGATTCTCCATAGCTGGATGAGGGACGGAGTAAGATTCTCACCCCTGCTCCAGCCTTCTTATGCCAGGTAAAAGGGCCAGGGCAGAGTGGAGGGGCCCTAAAGCCCACAGAGAGGATTCCCCAGGTGCAGATGCTGTGGAAGACAGCTGCTGACCCCCTTGCCAACTCCCCCGTCGAGTGTACGCAAGCCGAGGAATCACACCCCTAGCTCGTAGGGGAGACGTACCGTGGGCCCCCAGGACTGTCTAAGTTACCCCAGAATCAGGCACGAAAGGTGACTTAAAGCCAACGTAACGCCCGCTCCCTCTGGGCTGCAGACCAGAATCTCACCCACGGTTACTATGACATCTTGAACCTTTGCCTTCCCAGCTTTCCGCATGTTTAAACTGTATCCTTAGCACCGAGGTGCACAAATGTTCCCAATTCCGTTTTCCTATTTAAAAAAAGAAAGGAAGGCGACACCCTAACGTCTGGGCTGATTTTATTGGGAACACAGTTGTACATGATTTTGACAATACAACTAAACTGTGAAATACCAATGCAAAACTATCCCTACACAGCCAAGTGCAATTTTATTGTATTATTCCATACCCGTCTAAACAACACTGACCTCTAAAACTGGAGTGGAACATTCATACTACATAAGTGCAAAGCTTCTTACACTGCTTTTAACTCCATTTTTAATTGGTCCAAAGAACAGCCATCGCAGAGGTCTAATCGTTTGGAAAGTTGATTTTTTTTTTAAGCTAACCACATACCAAAAGATCTATAGCTTTTTATGGGGAAAAAAGAGCTCAAAAAGGGATTTTGATTTGCATGGACTGAACAAAAATTAATCATTGACCTGAGACCAAGCATAGAACATTTCAGCAATTTATCATCATGTTCATGTACAACTCCAGAGGTTCGTAACAGAAATCTCACAGAATCCTCAACTCTGCCACTTGCTACCAAGCAAACATTAGTAATTTCTCCTTCCTAATAAATTAGTTGCTATGGCTATCACACAGATTCAACTACTTCACCGCAGACTCAAGCAGGAGGAGATGGGGTTTTATGGTAAAAGAATCCTGGTTTAATCACAGCTCTGACAGATGACAGCAGTGCTACAGAAATGAAAAATATTCATGAAACCCCACAGAAAAGATCAATGGATTCAGGTTTAAATGTGATTATACTGTAGATTTTTTAAAAGGCTCTCCAAAACTTCAATGCAATCACGGTTTAGTAAAAAAAAAACAAAAAAAGTGTAACTTATAGCCCTTGTTCTTTCAGGGGTTGAGAGTCACCTCTTATTTTGGAGGTACTTCTCCAGAGCAGAGCAATTCCCAAACCACCAGAAATGGGAACTTCACCACAGATTTAGCCACTACAAACAGAAAGCCAAGAAGCTGTCATTTTTCTACTTCCAAGGAGAGCTGAGAACATGCGCAGTGATTGTTCAGTGTCTCATTACAGCGCTGGAGGCCAAGCTGAAGGACTATGGTATCGATCGGGCTGGAGAACCCCAAACTGCTAAAGGGAGCTCTCATGGTGCTCAACTTTTTGCAGGATGTAGCCTTTGGTTTCTCCTCCAGCTTTGGGTAAGACCGTGTCGAGAGGTATGGGTTCTTCATGCTCACAGCCCCACTAAAGACAAAGGCAAAACTCCAGTTGACTACAACAGAATTGGGATGAAATCCTGAACCCGAGACCTTATATCTGAATGTTTCTTGGCTAGTCCCTAAAGATGGGCGGTCAGCTGTCTAGTTTCTGTCCAAGTTAGCCTACCAAATCATTACATACTTAGAACTTTGTTTTGTTTTAAACAAAAAACAGATTATGGAAGAAGAGACATTAAAGCACTTGGAGCATCAATGTCCTTTGACCAGTGCCCCCCAACCATCTGACCTCTCAGGTAAAACATCTACAAATCTGCCAACATGCAGCCCTCCTTCAAACTCACTTCAAATGCCATATACTGCGAACCTCAGCTCTTAAATCTGAAAACACAACATAGAACCATCCTCTGGGTCTTTCCGTTTCCTCTCACACCACTGAGAGCACTAGACAGCCAGAGGGAGAGACACAAAGACTGTAAGATGGGCAGGAAGACCAAAGGGAAAAGCAAGAAAAGAGAAAAGAGCCCTCTGATCTGGAAAAAGAATTAGTAGGTTCTTTCCAATCTGCTCAAATGCAGGAGGAAGACAAGTGGGGGGGGGACCAAAAAAGGTGGAAAAATCCAAATGACTTGGAAACCGGAGAAGTAGAAACGTGAAGAAGGAAAGGCAAAGACAGACAAAACCCCACCACAAAACCTAGCTGATTTTTGTCAGCGAATCACACGTGTTTCTTCAATTTTACAGTACTGTAGCTCCCTGATGCATCTCCTACAGCTCTGAGTTTGGGCTGGGGGAGAGGCGCTGCAGAAGGTTGTTGCTGCAGGGAACTGAGTCTTATAGCTTTGTAATACTCCTGCTAGGCACAGTTTTTGTTTAAGTTAACACGCCACAGCAGGTCTATGCAATTATAGGAGAGTTCCCAAAATAGCAGGAGACTAGTATTTCATTTAGCAATTGTGTATGCTCTCTTTCCATGTCCGACTGCACAGAATTTAATCCTATCGTTAAAAAAAATCAATTAAAGATTCTGCGGAATGTTTTTCCCACTGTCTACAGAGCTGATACACAGAAAAGCCATTCAGAACTCCAGCTGTCAGGCAGTTGTGTCACTAATTCTATCAGAACAAGTACCCCAATTTCAGAGGGCAAAAATCCAACCTCCCTCCAGCATTTGGTGGCTGCAATAAATAACATTCATCTGAATGTTAAACCACTATTAAAAGCAGGGAGGAATCAACTTTACAAAGGAATTCCTAACTCCTGGTATCATCGGTGATTTCACATTTCACATTGACAAGATGGCCGCCCTCAGCCAGAGATGGAAAAAGGCACATTGTATTTTCAAGTACATTGTACAACTGAGACATCATCACACCAGATTCAGAAAACCAGGATGACCAAGAAGTGGGAGGCTTAATTTTTTATTTTTTTTTAAACACACAATTAGGCCTTTCTTTTTCCCTTTTAAGAGTTACTAATTGGGATGTTTCTAGCAAGACTCATTTCTTTAGAAGTCAACCAATTACTGTATGTCAGGGGATTATGACCTGCTTCAGACCTGTGGCTATGTCGTCACAAGCAAGATCACAGGTTCTGGTGAAAGTAACAAAACAGAAGCAAACTCTGATTCTCCACTCCCCTGCGCCTCATGCAGACAGACATTTTCACCAGCACAGTGATGCAAAACAGGAGCATTTTGCACCAGTGGAAGTGACTACACAAGGATACTCAGACAATGGAGTCTCCAGCCCAAAGATCATGTATCATTAGCGATTTGCAAGGGGAGGAGAGAAAAATGTTTGCAAACTGTTTCTAAATGGTGGTTAATTCGAAGACTTCCAGGAGGACTCAGCAGAAGGAGAAGCACAAGGAAACATCATTCTTTGTACAGGAAAGACACAAACATGGGAAGTGGGTTTTAGCCAACAAAGACTTATGCCCAAATAAATGTGTTAGTCTCTAAGGTGCCACAAGGACTCCTCGTTCTTTTTGCTGATATAGACTAACATGGCTACCACTCTGAAACCTGTAAACACGGAAAGGTTTCTTGGAGATGGAATATATATAATGAAATGCAACAGAGAACCTTTCCCTCCTCCTGAGCTCATTGACGAGAAGTAAAGAAAAGAGACTGGCCTGAGAGGTCTGCCTGCAGCCACTGTCTGCAGAACTCACAGCTGTATTGGGGAAGCAGGCCCCACACACTTTGCCTCCTAGCAAACAAAATGGAGATCTAATTTCTTTTAATTACTGTGGAATGTCTGTATGCTTAAGAGCAGCAGGCCTGTTTAAAGCGGGAGCCAGCTGAGCTCGCTGGGCCCTTGCTCAGTTCCAGAGGGGTAAAACGTCAGAAGCAGTTGCTGCAGCTTAGGTTAGCTGCCCCGGCATCAAACTGTCCTTTCCATTTGCAAGCGGCAGGTTCGTGTTAAGAGCTGTCAGATGTGGTTTCTGCAGCATGGCAGGAGGCCCAGATCTAATGGAAACTAACCCAAATCTTGCTCCTAGTATTTGAAGCTGTGGTTACCAACTGCTTGTGGGCTCCATGTCTCCTACCTAAACCAAACAGGAGGGAGTTGGGTTTTCTTTGAAAACAATAAAATAAAGATTAAGACCCTTGACCTCTTAAAGGGCCACAGGAGGTGAACAGGTCCCAAATGTGCCCCTTTCAAAACACCCGGCAGACCTATTTCTACATGCTCTGTGGGCCCCAGAATGCCCATCAGTTCCCACAGTGACACAGGCCACACCATGCGCTCTCCCGTGTCTGGAGCCGGCAGGGAGGATGTACTGTCCTGGAAGAGGATGACCTCCTCATTCCTTCTCTGTCTATAAATCTCCCCTGGCCTGCTAAACATGCTGGCTGCAGCTACCAGGAACTATACCCAGTCCTCCTAGCCGGCGAAAGGTTATAAACCAGGGCCTGGAAGGGGACTCTGGAGGGAATCCACCACCCAACACCATTCTGCTCAGTGACCAGCCCCCAATCCCAGGTACTGGGTTTCTTTGTAAGAGCAGCAAGGGGGGTGTCTCTCTGTTCCAGGCCTGTGAGCTGACCAGCTGCTGACCACCGGAAAACAAGACAGGCGCTGAGGCTCTATTATATTTCAGCGTCTCATTGGCTCAGAACCACCAGGATGGTGGGACAGCACAACTTTTTCACCTTCTTCTAAGAAACGTACTGAACAGCTGCCCAGAGCATGACTGTGCCCAAGATCACAGCTGCGTTAATTTCATTTGCAAATGATGAATCCATCAGAATTCAATTTTAAAACTAAAACAAATTAGCCAATTGAATCTGTGTCTTTTTTTGGGGTCTAATTTAGTTTTTAAAATTCATTTCTTTCCAGGGCAATGTGTAAAAATCTCACCTTACCAGCTTTTTAAGTTTAGAAATCTCAAAGGCAGCCAATTAGCCAAGACGATCAGAGAGCTCAAGTTAAAAAAAGAAAGCTGGTTATATTTTGTTACGGAAGCAGATGGCAACCACGTATTTTATACCCTGAAGGCTGCATCAGCAATTTCTCCACCCGACTGTGTCTGAACACAAGATGACTGCAGATCCTAAGAACAAGAACTAGGGTAGTCTGGCAGACCGTGCACCAACACACGGCGAACAGGTGACTCACCCTGGTAAAGAATTCTTCCTTCGCTCAGCTGACACAGCTTTGAAAGATTTTTTTTTTAAGTCTCAGAGCAGTTAGACTTCTTCTTGCACAATGGAGTCCTGGTGCAAGACTGCGTTTCCTAGGTGCTACCGCAAAACAAATTCATCATCATCATCATCATCCCTGTTCTTGCTGGAACATATGGTGAAGAGACGAGACACTTTCCCAGTGACAAAAAGTGCCACAATTTTGGGGGGCTTTGGTTTTCTTGTTTACATTCATTCAGTGTGGTGATGTTAGGAGGGGATTAGCTACAAGGCAAAGGAAGGAGGGTGGGGGGGGACTGAAGGGATTGGAGAAAATAGCCAGTCTCACAAGAGAGTGACAATGCCTGAATGTGGTCAATCCTGGACACAAACCTTCCATTTAAATTACTGGGGCCAAAACTGACCCTTTGGTGGCTCTTTAGGCCCTTACAGAAAAAGGGGCCTTAGCCACTGAAGAATATTCCCCACCTCATTCAGCTGGACCTGGGAAATGAAGGGACCCTCAGGTACCACAGGTGGGTTGGAAGAAAGTAGAATACATTTATCATGGGAAACCCCATGTTTAACAATGGAGACAGACAGAGCAGCGTTTACCTGGGTGAGCTTCTCTTCTAAAATAAGGACAGAGGAATCCCAAACACAGCCAGGGAACCAGACACACCTCTTTAAAAAAGAATAATTTATGTCAACCACTAACAGCGCCACCAGAAGTCCTGAGGGTCGGACCTGCAGTGGCGTGAGGTAGACTAGCTGCAACCCAGTACCTCTTTGGACTAGACTGTCATGCTTGCCCCACCTCTTGGTTTTAATGGCTCCCCTGTGGTCCTTTCGGAATGGCATAGCCCCTGGTTAATATCGTAATCCATCGTGCTGTGCAGGAAGCAGCTTGTCCTGGCTGCTAGCGTTGCAGGATCTCCCAAGCCCCACATTCCCCCACTCCTTCAGAACTGCAGGGGACAACTGAAAACTGGCTCCGTAGTGCAGTGGACTCCTGCAGCCAGGAGGGCAGTCAGAGGCTGGGGAGTTGAGTCCCACCAGAGGTGTGCATTTGATTCACTTCCAACCAAAGGAAGGTATTTCCTTCAGGAACGCTCAATGCACTGTGTTATGCAGGAGGTCACACTAGATGTTCACAGTGGTCCATTCTGGCCTTGGAATCCATGAAAATTTAAGCTGCAGAAACTAAATAGGAGAAGGTAGCACTAGAGACCAACAGCTGAAATTAATGGCGGCAGTTGCCTTTCCTTGCAACTGATCCCATCCTCCAGCTCTTACTCACACGGGTAATCTCAGTGAAGTCAGCGGGACTAGTCCCGTGAGTAAAGGCAACTTGGCTGAGCGAGGGCTACCAGGCCATAACCAAGTGCAATAACGGAAAGAGAAAGAAATGTCCTAAACCTGACTGACCTTCACCCCGTACCCTGGCCTTCCAACGGCCAGAACCAACAAGGAAGTCTTCGGTCTTACAAAGCGACAAAGAGTCCTGTGGCACCTTATAGACCAACAGACATATTGGAGCATAAGCGGATAGTCAGGTATTCACCCACGAAAGCTCATGCTCCAATACGTCTGTTAGTCCCTAAGGTGCCACAGGACTCTGTCGCTTTTTACAGCTCCAGACTAACACGGCTCCCCCTCTGATACCTTCGGTCTTACAGTAAGTGGTCTGATTGTTCCAACCTCTCCCACCGTCAGCAGAACTGGTTCCTAACCCACGTATGGTCCATGCCCATCCCAAATGCTGCAGGGAAGGAGGGACACTGGCAGCCTGGGAAGGGACATCCATCACAAGAGCACACGCAAGGGGGAAAGACTGTCAACCAGCACCAGTCTCACCTCAGTAATGACACAAATGATGTTGTTAAAGTAACGGCCGGATCTTCTCTGTCCCAAGTGCTGTATGTAGCAGTCACCCATCCCAGGGCGCGGTATTCTTACTGGGTATCAATGCATCCATAGCCCATACCAGCAAATCCATAATTATTTCTATAGAAACAAACAATCACGTTCTCTGGAGCTCAGGGTTAACGTGCATGAACTGGTTCCACACATTAATACATTATTGGGGCTGCTGGTGAGTCATCTTGAATTCCGATGACGGGAGAGATGATGAATGCTAACTGTCTGCTAACACCCCTTAAACCCCACTCAACATGTGCTTGGCCACTAAAAGCACCAGAAAGCAACAAGCTGTTATTTGGAATAGCCCCAAATACTCCAGATCTGTTGGCCTTCAGAGCATGCTGCAAGGCACACCTGTTCGCCCAGGTCTCCGTGGGCTGGGGTGCAGTGAGTGGAGGTATTTCTGGGTAGGTTTATTTATTTCGATGGGAGCCCAGGGTTGACTTGCTATTTTATTTTTGGCTAGTGACAGGCAGCGGTGTACATTCTTGGTTGAACTAGGGAGCGGGCTGTATTTTTAAATGTATGTCAAATGCAGCTGCAGCCTGATCGGCATTTGTAATGACGTATATAAATGTAAAACAAGTAGATGAGGAAGGCACTAAAAACCATGTGGCCTTTGGGAAAGACGAGCAGCCAGGCAGGGACAGAAGTCCGCACCGGCACTGCAGGAAGCAGTTCCAGCTGGGACTGATGGACACTGGTGCTGTCATCTGGCTGCTGTATGGAGCTTTCCTTCTGATCATTTTCTCTCTTGTGCTGACTGGCCATTTACTCCAAGCCCTTCTGTCCCCATCCATCCTTCCTTCGTCTTGCCATTGAGCGAATCCTCTGCTAAGATCATCACACCGAAAGCATTTAAACAAGAAAACCAGAGCCCCCCGAAACGGTGGCACTAACATGATATTTGTTCATTCTACTTGTGTGATCTATCCCCTTCCTGTCTTGTCTAGTGAGACTCTAAGGTCTATGGGGCAGAGGCTGTCTCCTATTCTGTTTGGACAGTGCCAAGGTCCCGTATTCCACTAGCCCCTTGGCACTGCTGTGTCTAGAAAACTCGATATTTGGAAGGGTGCGAAGGGTAATGCAAGACTTGCAAGTGGGGAGCCGCCTGTTCTCTAATAAGTAATATGGCCTTTTCAGCACTCAGAGACTGATCAATGGGGACTGATCCCTGAACATCAGCGGAACTGCAAGCGCCGAGCACAGCTTGTTCATCTCTAACGAACAGCCTCTGTTATTAAAGCTTGAAAGCTGGTCTCTTTCAGCAGCAGAAGTTGGGCCAATAAAAGATATTCCCGCCTCCACCTTGTCTCAGGCCAGGTCTACACTACAGACCTAGATGGGTATAACTACGTCGCGCAGGGGTCTGAAAAATCCACCCCCCGAGCGATGGGAGTTATATCAACCTAACCCCCCATGTAGACATCGCTACTGCCTCTTGGGGGTGGATTAACTCCGCCAACCGAAGAACACTCCCACCAGCGTAGGAGCGTCTCCACTAAAGCACTGCTGCGCGTGAAAGCGTGGCCTCAGCCTTTATTAAAGGGTTTGAACTGTGGTTAGTGGAGGGTGCTAAACGAAGATTTCATTATGAATAATCACTGCGGAGGTGGAGCACAATGCAGAAATCTTCATGATCACGCCAATGACTGAAGAGGAGAGAGAGGCTATGAAATACCTTAAGGAATAACCTGTGAAGAGGCCACGAATAACCAAGGAAAGGTGTAACAGGGGACATCAGACTGGGAAGGAAGGAAAGCGGGCTGGGGATTTGCTGTATAAAAATAATCGATAATATGGTAATTACCGGGCCAAACTCACCCATACATGCTGGGAAATTTTTATAGCGGGGGTGCTAAGAGCCATTAAGCAAAACTGCAAACCCTGTAAATGACAAAAACCACTTCAAACCAGGGGGTGTAGCTGCACCCCCAGTTCCAGCACCACTCACCTAATGGTAATGCATGGAACTAAATAATCGAATTAACTGAACATATTTGGCAAATCCAAGGAGGGGGGAAAATCTGCTTCCCTTTTCTTTATTTAAAAAAATATTGAAGTAACAGCTATCCCATGCAGCTACCATCCTGTGCAGTATCTCCATACAGCTGGTCAGGCAGGGAGTTACAAGGGAACCTTCTCAATGGCTGTACCAGACTGCACAATCCTCAAACCTGCCCACAGTAGAAGGAAAATGCAAAAATAAAGACTTGTTTTGAGACCAGATTTGCTTGTTTATATAAAGAGTTCATACTGCAGCTGTTTTAGACTCTTGTCGAAAGGGTTAATAAACCCAGTACCACAGCAAGGGTGTTAAACTCCTACACTTTTTGGTTCAAAGGCAGCTTTGCAGTGCCGAGCAGTCTTCTGAAGCGTGACCTTTTCACAAGGTTTCCAATTCAGTAAAGAAAAACGGTTTTTAAAGGCTCCCTAACTAATTGCAGCCAGAAGGCAGCACCTTAAACTCTAGCATATGCTTGTGTGGGTCTCCAAACTGCAGTGCAGAAATGTCAATACATTTGGTTATTGTGAGGGGGTTTCTGCAAAGGTTCAAGAGGACAAAGTCACCATGCAGGTCTCAGGAATTAGACACCCTTACACATGCTCAGAAGCCAATTCTTATTTCCATTCAACTCTTTTCTTCTTTTAGCAAGAGGTTAGCTCATAAACTTAATAGCTTTTAAGGACAAAAGGGACCATTATGATCATTTAATTTGACCACCCACATAACAGCCACAGAATCTCACCCAGCAATTCCGGCACCTAGCCCAATAATCTCTGCATGAACAAGAGCATCTGTTTAGATTTAAAGACTCCAGCAGTGGAGAATTTACCACCTTCGTTGGTAATCTGCTCTAATGGTTAATGCCCCTCACTGTTAAAAAACACCTGTCTCTTGTTGCAAGTTTGAATGTGCTGATTTCATCTCCCAGGCATCAGGTCTTGTTATGCCTTTGTCTGCTAGATTAAAGGGCCCTTACCAGTTCTCCCTCACTTTCTTTTGAGGCTAAAGGGTATGTCTACATTAGAAACGCTAGAGCAGCATGGCTGCAGTGCTGCAACTGAGTCGCTGTAGTGCAGACCCGCTACAGCGACAGAAGGGATTCTTCCATCAGCGTAATAAATCCACCTCTATGAGTCACAGGCTAAGTCAATGGAAGAATTCTTCCCTCGGCCGAATGGTGTCTACAACAGGGTTTAGCTTGGCTTAGAAAGTTTTCACCACACTGAGCGATATAGTTAAGCCAACCTAACTTTGACGTATAGACCAACTCTAGAACAATCTGTCTTTGTGCTGTGCTACTGAAACACGAATGCCAAGCTCACATGAGTTAGTTTGTGTTTACACGGCTGATTCATTAAACTTTCCCTGATCTTGGTTGTCCAACTTTTCTCCAAGTAACGAAGAGGAACAGGATCATTTTAATCCAAAGCACATTAAAAAAATCCCTACAGCGTAGCAATAAGCGGATAGTCAGCATACAACAACCTAGATACCATTAGATGTCACCACACCTGGAAACTATAAGAGCATTTAGCGTTGTCCAAATAACCCCACCTTTTACATGAGTCCCGAGCTCAGATTTTCCAGGCTGCTATCCAATGAGAAAAGCTACCTTTTGCGTCAAGCCCAAAGCACCGAGGGCGGACCAACAGGAAGAATCTTACATCGGCACAGATCTGACTAGATGACCCAGTGGGACTTTTCCATCTTTAACAGCTATGTTTCTGCAAGCACAGGGAGTTACTTGTTTCCTGCTTCCTCTCCGGCATGAGGAAAATGACTTCCTTCTTGGAAGGGATCTGGCTGACACAAATTTCAGAGGATGCAACAGAAAGGAGAGGAAAGCATGAGAGTGCCACAGAGAGTTACTGGGGATTCTGCATACGTCCCTCCCCCCAGCTAGAGCGGTTTAGCTCCTGAGGTTTGTACATTCGTCCTTCTGCTAACTGCTCACTGAAGCTGGCAATGTACAATCTTTCCTGCTTAGAATGTAAACTCATGAGGGCAGGGGCCTGCCTCTATATGTCCATAAAGTGCCTACTACACTTTCAGGTGCTACGTGAACAATAATACATGGAATAACTGAACTGTGGCACCCCACTATTAAGGTTGATAGAAACTTCCCTCTTGTACTTCACACATTCCCTTGTAGATAGGCTAGTGGTTTTAAATCAGCATTGGTTTTGTAGTCTGATTCAGGACACAAAATGCACAATAAACAATTTCAGAAATGCTCCCTGCGAGTCTAAGGTGGCATCTCCTTCCTTAGAGGTTTTTAAAGTCAGGCTTGACAAAGCCCTGGCTGGGATGATTTAGTTGGGGTTGGTCCTGCTTTGAGCAGGGGGTGGGACTAGATGATCTTCTGAGGTCTCTTCCAACCCTGATAGTCTATGATTCTATAGTATGGTTGGGTAGTTTTTAGATGCTACACAACTGCACAATGAAGGCCACCCTGCGAACACTGCGACAAGATCAGAATAAATTTAGAGAACGTTATGGCTCCAGGACAGTGCGTTCTGCATTAGTGCCCAATGCGTGCAAAATCTCAGTGCCCATTGTTAATAACATTCCCCCTGGCTTTTCTCTTCCTTGCTTATTCAGAAGCAGCCCTGTCAAACCAGACCTTTAGCAGAGTCACTGGGTCCATGTACATGGCTTGACAAAGACATTGAGACCAATGCTGCGGATGTATGGCTGGGGGAGTTGCTTTATTTTGTACGCTTATGTTTATGCATTTATCTAGTCGAGTAAGGTAAAATTCATTTTCACCCAAGCTGCCTTCTCACGTAGGACATACCCAGCACAAACAAAAGAAAACTACACACACAGGGTATATTCCGTATACAAATATACTGGCTAGTGATACATTTATTATTTTAAATTTATATTGCGGAAGTCCTGCAGGTGTCCACCAAGTTGGGACCCCAAGGCGCTAAGCAATCTACAAATATGGTAAAACGACAGTTCCCACAGCAAAGCTTAGTAGAAAAAAAACAAAAAAAACAAGACATGACAGGTGAAGGAGACAAGTGGCTAGCTGTGTGCACAACTCGTAGCCAATGATGACTAGTAAGCATAGCCAAGCTATGGTCAGATGGCCATATTAATATTACTATCTGACAGTGTTCGTCTAGTCCTTTCAGAAGTTCAGAGCTGGAGTTGCAAACGCTGCAGGGAAGTTGAGGGTGTCTGCAACCCCAACGCTGTAAATCTGTGACTCTCAAAAGGAAGCTGACTTCCTGGACATTTCATTGTCCAAGGGGAGAAAAACGCAGAGCAAACAGACAGCACGAGACATATTGAATTTGTAAAATCTCCAGTTTTAGTAATCTACTTCAGCAGTTCTCAAACTGTGGTACATGCATCAGAGCAGCAATCAGGTGGTCTGGGAACTGGTTTAAATATTGTATCGGACCAAAAAAAACTATTATAGCCATACTGACAAGTTATAAAGGTGGTAAGCTAAGCGCATTTGAATTTTAGATGCCATACATTAAGCTCTTACAGTCCATGAATCATCCATCTAAGGTACTGTTGGTTACACAGAAGAAGAAATTTGTTTGAAATACATAACTTAAACTGAGTGTGTCTCTTAAGACAGCACAGAAAAGTTTGGTGTCAGGGTTATAAAAACTCAACAAAACATTTTGCGCCCAAAGAAGAGAAAAAAATCCCACTTCTGCTCCTGACCTCACAATCCTACCCTCACCATACAAGCCTAATATTTTAATTTGATTTGATTCAGACATTTTCACCACTCATTCTGGCCTTGTCGTACATATTTTTTGATAAACTGCAAACGATTCTCTCTTTGGAGAAAATCCAAAATCTGTCTCCTTTTACATTTCCCTGCAATATAATTATTCGCACTGATTGATTGCAGACATCTGAAGTTTGATTTCTTACATACACTAATTCTAATTCTAGGTCACCAAACTACTTTCATAGTCGTGTCAGCACTGTCTAGACGAACCATTAAAAACAGGATGCAATGATCATCAAAAACGAAACGTCAAGTTGACTGCCCAGAGATACTGCGGGAGCCATGAAAAATGTCTGTCACTATACAGTCTCTTCAGCTTCAGTTCTGGCCACTGACGTTGTTTAACAGTCACTTCATTAGTTAAAAAACGTTATTTGATGCTCGTTGGGCAAAGCAAAATTTATATTTAGCTCCAATACAATTATTGTACGAAGCCCAGCAGACCTGTACCACGGAATCTCTTCTATGGGCTTGTCTGCGCTACAGTTTGCAGTCATGTATTCAATGACATGTTAGTATGCGCTGCTCAAAAATTGCATCTTTTTCTTATTACATTGCCTTGCCTCACGCCAGCCTGCTTCTCCCCTAGCAGTACACGCATCCTGCAGCTAGCCTTACTGGCAGGAAAACAAGGACTAAAAGAAGGGATTCACCTCTGGCTCATGGTGCACAACTCCTATAATACTGGATTGTTTAAATTACTTTTTTAATCTCTATAGCATTAAACACAAGAGGCAAAATTTCACCATGGCATCCCCAGGTACAACTCCCATTGATTTCAATAGAAGTTGCCCTTGCATCGGTCAGCACAGAATTTCATCCAAAAGGTGGGAAATTTAAGTCTATAGAAAGACTCATTAACCTCGGTGGGCTTTGGCTCAAGCCCTTAGCAAAAGATGGAAACTGAATGTATTGATGGAAACACCGGCCCTGGATCTTTGGTGCTGCATACAAATACATACTGCAATGTTATATGGCTCCCCTGAGCATACCTGTCTTCCACTATCTTTAATGGATTTCTCATCTCTACCCCCCAAAAAATAACTTCCATACTAAAGGAGGTTAGTTTGCTAGTGGTTTACATCAGAGCTGGCTTTCCTTTTTTGCCACCTCTGAATGTGGAACTATTCCAAACTCTGAAAACACAAGTTGTAGTCTTGGCAAAATACAAATCAGCATTCTGTCATAACAGAAAAATAAGGCAGGAGCTGATCTGTGAACATTAATCCACTGCAGTCAAGGAGGAGACAATTTTCCCTTGAGAAAGTCATACATTAAAAGAAAAAACAAGATGAATGTGACTTTGAAATATCACAAGCACTGTTTATCTTCCTACTGCCACAGCAGATCTTTTTTTATACAAAGAGCCTTAAAATTCAGTCTATGTAGCGCTTCCGCTTTAGATGTACAAACGGGTACATTAAAATCTTAGAGTATAGCAAAAATAGATATAATGTAACCTGATTTTTCTCAATATACAGCTTTAGAGTTACTGAATAATTACTTCATTTAAAACGTATGCTTCCTAATTGCTTCCATTGATATAATCTCTGCTAATTAAACTCAACATAGATGCACATTACTGTGCATTCCCAGGTATTTCAGTAATTTGGACGCACACACAAAGTTCATTCCTTAATGGCTCCGTGTCAGTGTTAAAACTGTCCAATATATTTAAAATTTTCTTGCAGTAGACACACACTTTAGCAGCAGATACAATGCAAATGCCCTTGATGGATAGTCAGAAATAAAAGCATCTATCCCCATCTGAGGCAGAATGAAAATCTTATACAAGCTTAATAAAAAGCAGAATCTATTGCATGAAGATAATATCCAACATTTAACAGAGTTGCATCTTTTTCATGTAACCCAGAACAACACTGAGACATCAGGCTGATATAGAAAGCTCACCATCTCATTTATATCCTCCTCATTTTTCTTCTGCACGTCTCCCATAGATCATAAATATCTATTAATAACTGTAACACTCAACATTTACATTCAGCCATAACATTTACAATTAATACTCTTCAAATGACCTTTAATAATAATGAACTACCATAATACTGTCTCACACATTAATTTTTATTACAAATACTATATTACAAAATGTTCAAACTAATCTCTTTACAAAAAATATACACATCCTCATTATATTTTTCCTTGCACAAAAGCAATGTCTCATTTGGCCTCTAAGAACTGTGGAAAAAACTCCATCCCCATCCCCTTTTTTTTCTTAATTAAAACATTTGACTCGGGGAGGGGAAACCACTCTCCGGGGATGAACAGGAAATTTTCCCAAGGAGATGGGATTGGATGGAGCTACATTCTCAATTAATGTAAGCCTGTACTGGAGTGAGGGAGGCGGGAAGACAAAAAGTACTGATCCCCTACAGTCATAAAGGTAACCGCCCGCATGAGATCCAAAGCAGAGCTGTCTCTCCTGGGTCTGCACACACACCACCAGAGAGCATTCCAGAGATGCAGTGGAGTGAAATTTGGTCAGTTCCACTCCTGCTCACAGGGTTCTAAATGACCTCACTGAAACTGATCACAGTCCTGTCATTTTCAGGATGGGGCTGTTTGGGAATACTGTGACAGAAGCAGCCATTGAAATTAATCACAGTGGAGGAAGACAAAAAAAAAGAGAGAGAGAGGCTGGGGGAGGAGTAGAAAAGTCAAACCATTAGCCCAGTTATGAAAGACAGTTAAACAGACACCATCCGTCTGAAATCCAGTTATTTTTAAAAAAAATGCAAGTTAAAAGCAATTCCAACTCCTGCCCAAGTCCACCTGCCAGTTTGGGGGATTTCGTAGTCACATTTTCCTATTTTAAAAAAAATGTTTCTGGAAGACCCTTCCACAAACAGGTGAAACTGACCAACTACTTAGGGCAAACAGTGAAAGTGAAGGGACAGGAGGGGCTGTCAAATACATTAAAGAAAGAGATTTGAAAACAGAGAAAAATATTTCTCTTTAACC
Source organism: Mauremys reevesii (assembly GCF_016161935.1). Classification (NCBI taxonomy): domain Eukaryota; kingdom Metazoa; phylum Chordata; order Testudines; family Geoemydidae; genus Mauremys; species Mauremys reevesii. The sequence continues at coordinate 105,610,891 of NC_052630.1, read as the reverse complement.
TTTCCGGTATGTTGCTTGTGTTACTTGTTACTGTAGCAGGTTAAAAATCATAATTTAAAAAGGTAGAACTTAAATATAAAACTAACACCCTTCTAATGTCCTGTCTGCGCTATGTATTATAACCATGCTATCAGTTCCCCAACTTGATTGTAGTTAGCGCATGGACAGGTTTTAACACTTAATTCTGAATGTCTTGGAACCCTGGAACCTAGTAATGCTCCTTTGCTGTTTCACACTGTTCTACACAGTCATATGGAAAACAAATTTCTCAATTAACATTTTAACCACAGAGACATTCCTCTCCAATAACCCATTTCATGATTAAGTCATTTTTAAAAAGGGGAAGTCAAAATTGGAAAAATATACTTTTTTTTAAAAATACCAAGATAGTTTTAAAAGCTGATTAGCCAACATTTCCCCTCCCCCTCCCCGAAATACTTCCTGTGGCTCTGTAGTATTTCTGCCTCAGCTTTTAAAAACAGATACCTGAACAACAGAATTTTGTTTTGCTTTTTCGAGGTAGGCCTCAGCTTGATGTTAAAAATGCCCAAAATTTCAGGAACAGAGAAAAAAAAATCTTCCTATCTGTGCAAATGGAAACTAACATACACACAAACCCACACACAGCAACTGATTTTGCAGACAGTTTTCCAAACAATGTGAAATTTATAAAGGGATGCACATTTCAACCTCCTTACTACAGATAACAATTTTCTATCACTGGGCTTGTTCCCCAAGCATCTGATTCGGTTACTCGTAGGCAGGCGTGAGGCTATCCAGCCTTCCATCAGTCAGGTTTAGTCTCCCTTTTGCCAGCAGAATGAAAACCACATGCTCCCTGGCTTCCAAGTCCTTTATCTGGGTCAGTGTTACCACAATCTCTCCACACAGTAGACTGCTTCCCTATTGGTTGCTGTCAAGATTCATTAAGGCCTGGATGAGAGAAAAAGGATCAAGTGCACCATCTTTTCAGGCTGTGGACAGCTGATCTGCTCTGGATAATTTCCATTGTTTAATGACCTGAAACAGGCCAAGCCATAAGAAAAATCTAGCAAAAACAGGAGAGGGAGGCCTCTCCCTTGTTATTAGTCTCCACATACAGATAAAAAATTACACTTTTAAGTCAGAACAATTCCCTGCAGTTGTATTGTAGCCATTTCAAATCTAGATTGTCTAATTTACATGCATATTCATAATCCCTGTGTAATTAAATTCTTCAATCCCTGGAGTGTCTTTCCTAAACAATAGTCATTTATCTTACCCAGATAAGGGTGCCCTCCATTTATTCCACTTTGTAGCTAACAGCATTCCCTTTTGATCAAGAGTATGCAGCAGACTCAAATACAATCTTCAAGATATTGAAATAGGAAGATTACACTCCTTTTCTTCTAAAGTTATCCATTTAAATGATAACACGCTCTCTCCTGAATTTAGAGTAAAACCTTTCACCTAAAATCAACATAACCCGCACACGCAACAATGCTCCCTTCAAATGGATGTACTTGTAATATGCCCCTCAACATTACCCAATTTTCACCCGTTCCAGACATCTTAGCAGCTAAAGGTCAACACTTTGTATCCAAGCAGCCGAAAAATCACTTTTAAGAGACACTACCAGGCTGCAGAGTACTAATCTATTCAAACATTATGCTGGGTAAATTAATTTGACCTGTAATTATAAAAGTGTTTAATATTAAACAAACTCAAATTAGAACATTCTGAAGGAAAAAGCCTGACACTACCTGCCAAACCTAGTTGGGGGTCACGGAATATAAGTGTTGGGCTTGACCGATTCATGCCATTCTACCCAAACCTTCTTCTGTAGTTTTATGCGGCATCACAATAGCACGCAGTGAAGCAATGTCCTCAGTTATTGCTAACAGCCATTCATTATAACACCCCTCTGGCTGCAATCTTGTCAGACGTGGCAAATCTAAGCAGAGTTGGGCCAGGTCAGCGCTGGGACTGGAAACCTCAGGGTGCCGCAGGAAGCGATGGAACTGGCAATTCTTCTTTCAGAATCAACGCCTTGGCATGGCGCTTGGGGCTGCTCTGCGGCTGGAGGTGCTGTCTTCCTGATGGCGAGTAAAACCCCCAGCCAAGCCACTTGTAGTCATTAAAGATCATATGTCAGTATTCATGAGTGTAAGGGGGGTGGGGACCACATTCTATTTAAAGTATTTAAACTCCCCTTCAGGGTTCATTTGGACACCGTATTCTTCTCTTCCTATTCCTGAGAGACACCGGCCTCCTTATACCCCAGGGGTAGATGCTGACTGCCCGTCAGTAGGAATTCAAGTGGTGCCCGTGTACTTTGCTCAGCATCCACCCCAGGACGGGGCGGTGTCAGATAGACAGTCAAAGGTCATCGTGACAAGGACCACAGCAACAGGGGATTTTTCAATTATTTGTGTTTTCCTTCGAACCGATTCCCTTTTTACAGGAAGAAAAATGGTTTGTGGGTAAGTCATTCCCAGAGCATCCTAATCAATCCACAAATGCCAACCTCTCTCACCCCGGGACTCTTGGCTGGATGCAGCTCTCCCCGCTTTGTTATTTACTTTAATCTTTTGATCTCTCTCTGGGGCAGAGGAACATCTTCGTTAGGGACCTGCTGACTCACATTCGGGCGGGATGTCTGCTAAGGCGGCGATGAGGACTTTTCTTTCGAGCTGCAGGTAGCCCTCTGCTGTGGGAATACCTGAACAGCCCCCTCAATTGTTTCTCAGGCTGACCCCCAGATGTCCCTCAGTATCCAAGCCACTAACATGCAGCGTCAGGGGAGTGCAAACCCATCAGGATTAAAAATGTCACGAGCACCTACTTGTCCAAAAACATGACTAAGCTCCATTTTGGAAGCCCGACAAGCCACTTGTATCCTTGGAAAGGTTCCTTCTACCCACAACACTTTCAGGTTAGTGGGTCACTAAACCGCCACAATACAGTAGCAAGCAGGACAACCACAGGAGGGAAATAACCATCTATACCAGTGGTCCCCAAACTGTGGGAGCAGGGGCAAGCAGGGAGGGAGCGCCACCCAGCTGTGCTCTGCCCTGCCCCCAGCTCCGGCCCTGCCCTCAGCTAAGGCCCCAGACCCAGCAACTCAGACCCAGCTCCTGGCTATGGGTTATGGCTCCATTCCCAACCCCAGCTCAGGGGGGGCTGGACAGATTACATTATGGGTAAGGGGGGGTGCAACATAAAAAGTTTGGAGACCACTGGTCTATGCAAATGCTGCCATTTTGTCCTGTGCTTTAACCATATGTTATATTCCTGAGCTCCAAACCACCGAACATTTAAGCAACACAAAAACCCTAAGGCAAACAGCATCTGCAGAGAGCACCTGAACAGTCCCTTGTGACTCCTTTCGACATGGCATATTTCTAACATGCAGCCACGATGATCACACAAAAGAAGGGAACTAGATCTTATTTTAAGAATATTCTCCACAGCACTGAATTTCCATGTGCAAAAGAGCCGTGCCTGTTAAACCCATCCTCTATTTATGTGACTCTTCACAGATGCTGAGCAGCACCAACGGCTTTGGGAGAGAACAATGCTGTTTGCAGAAGAAAGATGCAGCATTTGAATTTGCTGTTTGCCTTCGAACAGGCCTGTCACCATAATAGAATTTGAATTCTCCACGCTACCTATTCATTCTCACCTCCAGCTGAATTTTTATTTGATTTGCCTTCTTTCAGCTGTTCCTTATTTTGCATCTGTTACTCAAATGCAAAAGAATAAATGGAACATCAGTCATTCTGCGGGGACCACCAGGTCCACCATGGTCATCATTTGTCTTGTTGCCAAGAGCCTATTTTTGAATAAATTTTCCACATTTTAGGAGTGCCGCTAAACCACCTCCAGTGCCGCTCACTATCTGCTTTACAGGTACAGTGAAGGACCTGGAACCATGCATAAGAACGCTTGCCAATTCATCTTGACCCTTCCGCAGTTTTAAAAAGGAGGGACCAGAAAGGGAATTTTTCTTGCAATCCAGAAGAGTCTGGACTAGATCCCGCAGTCACTTATACAGTCATGTGAGTCGTTCCATTGGGCTCAAGGGGCCTGACTGCTCACATGAGTAGAAGGAAGCAGGTGTGGAAGCCTTGGCAGGATTGGGGCCAAAGTAAAGATCTCAATGACCCTTTGTACCTATGAGTCTACAGCAATACACAGCCATCAGCAAAGTGCCCAAGCTTCCACTGGACTTTCCATAATTAGCCCTATTCTTCTCTCCCAGCTAGCGCGACAGCTTTAATAATAGGCTTTCAACAGGATGCCCATTTCAATACTGGCAGTAACACAGCCACTATAAGTCATTCCTGTGCGAGCCCCAGGTTCAGCAAAGCACTTGTGCATGGGAATAGTCTCACTGAAGCCATCAGGGACTACCCACATGGTGAATGTGAAGGATGTGCACCAGTGCTTTGCTGAATCATGGCCTAAATGCAATGCATCCTATACACCTGTTATGCACTACATGAAACAGATGTTCAGCATTATTCCAGCAATGTGATTGGGAGGGGAGACAAGACACGCCGTTCTGTAACATTCCAAGTGACGGATCACTGCTAACACCAATTCCCAATAAAGCTCATCTGGAAATTCAGAGGCTACTCCTCCATGCCCTCTGCACAGAAAATTCCATTGACTTCAGACCCCAGAGCTGCAGGAAGCAGGAATGTGTCCTGACGTTTTCTACTCATGTTTTCTTCCAGTCACTTTCAGCTTTGCCTACACGCCAAAAATAAGTACTGCTAGCAGTGGGTGCCGCTGAACTGGTGCCGAATGGGGTTTAGCTACAAACACAGCCGCCTCAGAAGATAGGGCTAAAGAATATTTTCACCAGTTTCGGAAAATCTTCTGCATGCAGTCAGTTTGTCCTTGGCTATGTTTGCAACTAAATCCTGTTCAGCTGCATCCACTGGTGATGCTCCTGGTCGCAAACAGGTGCTTTTCCTAGTGTAAAACAGGTGAGCCGGAGCATACAACAAAGGGGACAGCGAACAGTGTGTTAGACAGCCATGTTCTCAACCATACAGGATTATGTGGCACAACCAACTGTTTCTCAATTTCTTCAAAAAAACCTACAAGCGCCTTTGGAATGTCAAAACACAGCCGAGCTGTCTGTTATATCCCAGCTCACTACTGAATAGAGGAGAAGGCACCCGGCTTTTCCTCACATTTCACCCTACCCTATCCAGTTCCTTTCCCTTTTTGGTTTCAGAAAATGGAGGAAGTAACCAGGGGGACACCATTTTACACCTGAGTCTGACCAACAGGGAGAACTGGTAGCAAATCCGAAGGTGGAAGGCAATTTGTGTGAACGTGATAATGAAATGATAAATTTCAAGAGTGTAAGGAAAGGAAGGAGAGAGCGCAGCAAAATAAGGACAATGGACTTCAGAAAAGCAGACTTTACCAAACTCAGAGAAACAGTGGGTAATATCTCTGGGAAGAAAATCTAAGGAGATCTGGAAGTCTCTCAAGGAGACAATATTAAAGACAACTGCAAAGTACCCCAAACGCAAAGCAAATATAGGAAGAATAGTAAGAGGTTAATATGGCTCCATCAGGAGCTCTTTAATGACCCGAAAATCAAAAAGGAAACCTACCAAAACTGGACGAATTGCTAAGGATGAGTACAAAAGAATAGCACAAGTATGCAGGGACAAAGTCAGAAAGGCCAAGCCACAAAATGAGCTACACTAGAAAGGGATATAAAAGGCAATAATAAGAGTTCTTTAAATACATTAGGAGCAAGAGAAAGATCAAGGAAAGTGCAAGTCCTCTACTTAGCAGAGAAGGAGAGCTACTAACTGGTGACATCAAGAAGGGTGAGTGTTTAATCCCAATTTTGCTTCAATAAAAAGATTAATGATGGCCAGATACTCAAGACAATTAATATTAACAACAAGGGGGAAGAAACATAAGCCAAAAAAGGGAAAGAACAGGTAAAAGAACATTTAGATAAGTTAAATGTATTCAGGTCAGCAAGGCCTGATGAAATTTCTCCTATGGTATCTAAGGCACTAATGAAGCAATCTCTGAACCGTTAGCTATTGTCTTCAAGAACTCATGGAGGTTGGGTGAGGTGCCAAAGGACTGGAGAAGGGCAAACATAATACCTATCTTTAAAAATGGGAACAAAGAGACATGAGGAATTATAGACCAGTCAGGCTAGCTTTGATACCTGGAAAGATACTGAAATGATTAATCCATTTGCAAGCACCTAGATGATAAGAGGGTTATAAGGAATACCCAGCATGGATTTGTCAAGAACAAATCATACCAAACCAACCTAATTTCTTTCTTTTACAGGGTTACTGGTCTAGTGGAGACAGGGAAGCAGTGGATTTGATACATCTTGATTTTGGTAAGGCTTTGGGGACAGTCCCACATGACATTCTCATAAGCAAACTAGAGAAATATGGTCTATATTAAGTTGTTATAATGTGGCTATAAAATTGGTTGAAAGACCGTACTCAAAGAGTAGAACCTGAAAGGGGGTTCCAAAGAGGATGGATCTAGACCAGGGGTCGGCAACCTTTCAGAAGTGCTGGGCCGAGTCTTCATTTATTCACTCAAATTTAAGGTTTCACGTGCCAATAATACATTTTAACGTTTTTAGAAGGTCTCTTTCTATAAGTCTATAATATAGAACTAAACTATTGTTGTATGTAAAGTAAATAAGGTTTTTTAAATGTTTAAGAAGCTTCATTTAAAATTAAATTAAAATGTAGAGCCCCCCGGACCAGTGGCCAGGACCCGGGCAGTGTGAGTGCCACTGAAAATCAGTTCGTGTGCCACCTTCGGCACCCGTGCCATAGGTTGCCTACCCCTGATCTAGACTGTTCTCAGTGTACCACTGTTCTCGGTGGTAGCAGATGACAGAACAAGGAGTAATGGTCTCAAGTTGCAGTGGGGGAGGTTTAGGTTGGATATTAGGAAAACCCTTTTTCACTAGGAGGGTGGTGAAGCACTGGAATGGATTACCTAGGAAGGTGGCAGAATCTCCTTCCTTAGAGGTTTTTAAGGTCAGGCTTGACAAAGCCCTGGCTGGGATGATTTAGTTAGGGATTGGTCCTGCTTTGAGCAGGGGGTTGGACTAGATACCTCCTGAGGTCCCTTCCAACCCTGATATTCTATGATTCTATTATTCTAGTTATCAATACTGTAGTCTGCTGTCAGACTGGGAGGGGATATCTAATGGATTCATGCAAGGATCAGTCCTGGGTCCGGTACTATTCAATATTTTCATTAATGACTTGACTAAAAGAGTAGAGAACATGTTTATAAAATCTGCAGATGACACGGGGGGAGGGGGTTTGCAAGCACTTTGGAGGTCAAGAATAGAATTCAAAAGGACCGTAATAAATTAGGGAATTGGTCTGAATTCAACAAGAAGAAATTCAATAAAGATAAGTGCAAAATACTACATTTAGGAAGGAAAATTCAAATGCACAACTACAAAATGGGGAATAACTGGCTAGATGGTTGTACTGTTGAAAAGGATCTGGGGGTTATAGTGGATCACACATTAAATATAAGTCAACAATGTGATGCAGTTGTGAAAAAGGCCAATGTCATTCTAGGGTGTATTAAGAGGAGTCTCATATGTAAGACAAGGAAGGTAACTGTCCTGGCTCTACTCAGCACTGGTGAGCCCTCAGCTGAAATACCGTGTCGAGTTCTGGGGCCACCGCATGTCAGGAAAGATGTGGACATGTTGGGAGAGAGTCCAGAGGAGGGCAACAAAAATGATCAAAGGTTTAGAAAACCTGACCTATGACAAAAGGTTAAAAAAATAAAAAAAACACTGGGCATGTTTAGTCCTGATAACAGTCTTCAAAGATGTGAAGAGGACGGGGATCAATTGCTCTCCATGCCCACTGAAGGCAGGACAAGAAGTAAGGGACTTAATTGCAGCAAGGAAGATTTAGGTTGAATATTAAGAAAAACTTACTTACTATAAGGATAGTTAAGCTCTGGAACAGGCTTCCAAGGGAGGTTGTGGAATCCCCATCATCAGAGGTTTTTAAGAACAGGTTGCACAAACACCTGTCTACAATCTCTGTTGATTCAAGTCTTCAACAATCACAGCTAACCCCAATGACCTTCCAACTCAATGTGATGAAATTTCAAAGAAGAATTTAAGACACAATTTTCTAATTTCCAGGCCAGACTACCTATTTTGGCAAGAACTTCAAACATGTAATATTGTTGGCCAGTGATTTATGGGTCAACCTAAACAGGATGATTTCATGACAGACTCAATGAAGGGAAGGTACTTCTCAGACAAAAAAAATGAAAGCTAGAACACTACTCTGAGCGCAGAATTTAATAACCTCAGGGAACAAAATAAGAGGAAAACATAAAATGCTTACCTAACCTTTTTATTTTTAATTCTTACATCTGTTATTTTACAGTAACTTTCAGCCATGCTGTATAATTAGATGCAAATATATATATATTATTTATATTTTTTGCTGGTTTTAAATCCCAAATTAAATTCTTAATTGTACTCATCTCTAGAACAGCTGAGATTTCACATCAAACATCTGCAATTAAGAGATTCACTGGAAGATAGGCAGGAATATTTTTTTTCCAAATCCACAGGAAATGCTGAAATTTAACACAAGATGCACTGGCCAAAAGCCCCCTGCTGAGAACTGGTAGCACCAATATAAAAATCACATTTAGCATTAGTAAGACTGGCCTGAAGGCCATCCCAGGACAGACACAATCAAGGCTACTTCCCTCTCTGAAAATCCCAAACCATTGATCCAAATCTGAAGACAGAAGGGAGTATGGAAAATGAATCCTTGATCAACTCCGTCATTCAAGCTGTCTCTCCCTGCTGCGCATCGGAGATGGAGAACCTGCTGTGGAGAGGCACTGAGCGCCACTCCCAAGAATTTCAGGGAGATGGACTGCTTACTATTTCCCTGGATGAGCCCATCTATTACACACTGAAAACCAAGCCCTCTTTATAAAGGATAATTAATAGATTGTTCTAGCACTGCACTACAACACCATGTTCCTAACGAAACCAAATGGCCATTAGTACTAGGGGTTCTTGCTACAGCACAACACCCCAAAACAAGTCAGGGAAGCTCCCTAGCCGAAACACAATAGCCCACACCCTGCAGCCTGGAGAGGATTATTTGTTTTGATCGGTGAACAAAGTTCCTTGCCAAGTTCTCGCTGCCCAAGGTAAGTATGTTGTTCTAGCACTACATTTCCTACTGAAAAGTAAGACCACTGATTCTGATCCTAAAAGTCAGCCTGTGCCGACATCTATAGACAGTTCATAAAGAGCATTCAGTCCATAGGTGCCACTTTCTCCAGCGCTGGTGGGTGCCCGCTCCTTTCCCTGCTCCTGGCCCCGCCCCCATTCCAACCCCATCCCCAAAGTCCCTGCCCTAACTCCGCCCCTTCTCTGCCCCTATCGGTGCCCTCCCCCAAATCCCCACCACGGCCCCGCCTCTTCCCCCAGCATGCCGTGATCCCCCACCCACCCCGCGAATCAGCTGTTTTGTGGCACAAGCCCTGGGAGGGAGGGGGGAGAAGCAGGACACAGTGGCATGCTCGCCGAGGAGGCGGAGGTAAGCTAGAGCAGGGGGGGGCGGGGAGCTGCAGGTGGGTGCTGAGTTGGCGGCTATGATTCAGTCCAGGACCAGACTGTGCTCCACCTGTATACTATAGATCTAATAGTGGGAGAAACGGAATTCATGCCAGGGGAGACCACTCTTTTGCAACTCATGGGAGTTAGCAAAAGTGGCGGCTTGTAAGAGGTGGTCTCTCTTCAAAGGTTTGCTGCCTTCAGAGCTGGTCGGCCGGAGAGCAGCAGCTGCCGGCCGAGCGCCCAGCTCTGAAGGCAGTGTTGCCGCGGCCAACATCAGAGGAGAAGTAAGGGTGGCAATGCCATACTGTGCCACACTTACTTCTCTACTGCTGCTGGCAGCGGCGCTGCCTTCCGAGTTGGGTGCCCAGCCAGCAGCTCTTACTCTCCAGCCCCCCAGCTCTGAAGGCAGAGCAGAGAGCAGCAGCTGCTGGCTGGGCGCCCAGCTCTGAAAGGAGTAAGAAAATATGGTGACTGGTCACAGATGACAGGTAGTCTCTCTTCAAAGGTGGACACTAAGGCAGGTTTTACTGTACCTGCTCTGTCATGATACAGGAGGGATTAAAGCAATTTAATAAAACTTATGCCAAATCAAGTTCAAGATATTTCCCCTCCACTCATCTGAGTTATACATCTGGAAAAAGTCAAGCCAGCCACGTATGTGGTGAGAGTTAGGAAAGTTGAGGAGATATTCAGCAGCTCCTTGGTTATCTTGCACTCGACAGAATACTTCTCTAGAAGCAATAAGCATCTCAATCCTTTATAATTAACTGTGGCTTCAGTTATTAGGGGGAGAAAAATCTATCTAGGGTATTTATACTACGCTCATCACTCGACTGTCTGTACCCCTGAATCAGCATTGCTCAAAATGGCTGCTTAGATGGTTGCCAACAACAACAACCAAATCTGTCCATCTGTTTGCATTCTTTTTAATCCATCTTCAGCACTTTAAAAAAAATGCCCAGAGAAAAAGTCTGCCTTGTTAAGAGAAACTGAATCCTCCTATAGCAGAGCCTTTTCAACAAGATTTAATGCCACCCCAGTTACCAGGACACACACACAAAGGTTAATTTTATGATAAAAGAACCAGTGTAAGGTGCTTTTTTGTTATGAGATCAGCAAAGTGAATGGAATTTGAATTGTCTGCAGTGGCATGTATCTGACAAAGATTAATTTGAACGGATATTGTCTCTGAAACCAAAGTCCATTGAACAGTTTCACAGCCTATCAACCACGTGAAACAGCTCCTTTGACTGCAACACTGCCTTTAAAAATGGTTTAACCTATTATTTGTATGAAAAGGGTCAGATATCGTTTTATGTTATTGAACCCACAATAGCCAAAGCAATAGCACGTAAATGTAATAGTACGACAACGGTAAAACGTGGGGATTTTCCCCGCCGTTGCTTCGCATCTGGATGTTACCCAGTTACACTGAAAAAATACCCAGGAAATGTTGAACAAGCCATTTCAATGTGCACTGTTGGGAGAGCTATACATATTCCAACAAGGCTGAGTAAAATAAAAGGGTTGGACCTCTGCAGTGTCCCACGTGCATGAAGCCTGGAGCAGCCACTCTGAAAAACATACAACTGAGAATCCCATTGGCAGAACAGCTTTCACCCAATGACAAAGGACATCTCTTGTAAAACATTTAGAGAGAAATTAAGATTTGAACAGAAGTGTACAAGGTGCCAGTTAGTTCATACACGGTGACTCCTGGTTCTATTGCTTACCTATTTAATCAAGCAAGAATCTAGGCGTTCTCATTTGCTTTATTACATTATTCCTCTCCCCAGCCACCCCACACTCACAGTGCCTATCCCCGGTTCCCCCCATTCAACACACTGGGGCAGAAAACTGATCTGTGGATGTCAGCGGCTGCTTGTGGATTAAGACAGCTGGTCAGACTTCCATGAGGAAAAAAAGCTGTAGCAGAGGTACAAATCCATGCTATTTATTTAGCTTTGATTTCTAGTTTACACTGAGAATGCAAGGGAAATGCTAGCAAACAGATTTTAGCATATTAGAAACAATAACAGCCACTCTTTTGAAAAAACGGATGAAAAAGACAACAACAAAAAAGCATTTGTAAGATAGTTCCAGTCTTTCCTCAGAGAGATTTCAGATCCTCTAGGATCAATTAATTGTTAGTGAAATAAATAAAATTGGCTTTGCCAAAGGGGGAGGGGAAAAACAGTAGATGAAGAAGTCTTATGTGGTTTTTCTTAACGTACAAATACTTTTTGTACCTCCTGTATTTAAACAGCTGTAATTTGTTAAAGCGGGTTTTATTTAAAGAATCTATTGTTTTGTATGATGCAATTCCATTTGATGCAAGGGCTCATCTTTATCGGGGGACTTGTATTGTTAAAATCACACAATGGCACAGGGCTACTAGAATGATTGTCACCTTAGAAATGCAAATAAGGATGGATACTCTCACTAATCATCAACATCTAGCTTTAAATAAAGTGTACCAGCAGTTCATTGTGCACATACTGCACAATAGGGACTGTACAAGTTCTAATCAAAAGCTGTATAAATCGCACATCATTATGAGCATTTAAGAGCGGCCCACTTTCATTTTTGGGCTTTCCAGTGACACACTGGAGGCACAGATAAAATGAATAACTGAGCATGAGTAAATGAGTAAGGACTTAAACAGTGAATAACTAATTGCACTGAGTAACTGAGCTGCTGATTACACAGCATGTGTGTTAAAGGAGCAATGCAACTGGAGATATGGTATGTCAACAAGAGACTGAAGTTGTGTTGTTCTGAACAGTGATTAGCTGAGTAATCATGTACTAGTGAAGGTTCAGAAGTCTTTGAATCTTGACTGCATAAGGGAATATTTCCCATTCAAATCAAGGAGAGGAGGTATCATTAAAGGCGGACTGGTATCCCAGCATTAAGAACTTACTCTGCTAACAAATCCAGTATTTAGCATTTTCAAGTGCTCTTTTTTAAATCCTGACTTTTCATAACGATTCAAGAAAAGCAAAAAAATGTAATATGCACATGGGCTGTAGAAGTTACAAGAAAGTCTTTGAAAACTACAAGTAATAGCTCAAGATTTTGTGAAAACAGCAAATTAACTCAACCACTTTAATAAGCGCCAACCAAATCCTGTTTTAACTCCTAAGCTTACAAGTTAAGACAAAAATGAATAACCTTAAAATGAAGCATTAGTAAATCGTAGGGGAGCCAAATCTGACCTCCCTCAGGTAAACCCTCAATAGTTAATAAATCACGTGCACAGTAGAATGTCATTTATATGGGATTTATATTTAAACTTTCAGATTTAAAAAAAATGATGAAAAATAAAAAGCTTGCTCTTGAAGCATTATCGGGGCTTGAGGAAAAAAATCCTCTTTACTTTTCGCCTCTGGTGGATGTAGTGCGGGGGGAGCGCTAAGCCATCAATTCTGCAGAATCTACACGGTTGTTTTGTTTTTTTAAAAAAGGAGAGTATGGCCCCATTCCTGAAATGTAGTATGTGTATGCAACAAGCCACAGGATCAGGGCCTATATTTCTAACCCTTAGGGCTGTGAAGACAAGATTGAATCCATTCACGTGCACAGTTCTGTTTTTCTGAATCTGCAGACAGGCTTTTGAATGCCGCGGTGCCTGCCCATAGTTTCTCCAAATATCAGCACAGTGCAACTGACAAGATTGGTCACTTTCATACCTTCTATTCAAAACCCTTTAGGAGGCAGCTGTAAACCTGACAGGAAGCAGATCACTTTCTACTGAGGCTGATGTTTGAGAAAGCTAGGAAACAGCAGAGGCAGATGTTAGTTACCCTGAAAAAAAAAGGAAAAAAAAAAAAAAAGGAACGGAGTAGGGCAGGACATATACAGGTTTCCTCTCTCCATTGCAACAATTAGGTAGCTGGGAGGAGAACAGAGCAGTGGCATATCCGTATGGCATCAAGGACAACTACTATACACTTCCACCACACAGACCGGGGGACTCGAAATAGGGGCAAGAGAGGATGTGTTCATTAAAGTAGTTTGGGGGTAGGGTACGGAAGCGGAAGCACACCCAGCTTCAAGTTTATGATCTAGTACCTAGAGAATTACACAAGGTAAGCCCCTAAACAAAGCATGGTCCACAGACCACATCCTGGTAGGAATCCTAGCACCTTCTCAACAGATCTCACTGGTTCCCCCTAAACCTAACAAGAGAATCTTCCTTATCAGACTCAGTATTGCGGCTAGTAGGCGTCAGGTACATTTTTCAAGCCCTGTCACTACTGAGGAAACAGTGAGGCTTCACTTTGAATACCAGGGGAGCACAGGCTTGATCCTGCTCCAATTCAAGTCAATGGAAAAAATTCCATTACATTCAGTGGTGAAGGATCAAGCATCATATGAAGCCAGCGAGAGAAAAATATATTCTACAGAAACTCTTAGGTAAGTTCAGAATACCATGACTTCTTTCCATTACTCAGAGAGGAGTCAGATGCACAGAAATCTGAGCCCTACCCCCATAGGAAAAAGATCAGCAACTTCATATAGGTTTCCAGATGAAAACCACCCTTAAGTCCAGTGCTTCAGTATTTAGTAACATGCTCATTGCTGCACTACAGCAAAATCTCAGTCTCTTGATTATAATTTCTAATCATGGCTACCTTGTGACAAGGCTAGTAACAAAAAAAAAACAAAAACATGAAGTTCTGTTCCTTCTTAAACCACTATCCATCTCCCTCACAATATCAGATATTCTAATCTAACATGAAGTGGGCAGGTGAGGGGAAAATTGCATTCCAGCTAAACATAGAGCTGTGAATGACACCTAGAAGCAAAATCCCTAAAATTAAGCATAACACAACATATTAACTATGTGATTCATTTTCTTTCTCACTGCTAACTAACGTGAGAATATAATTAAGGCCCCAGTGTGTCAGGCTTTCTACTAGTGGGATGGGGAAAGAATTTAATCTGTAAAACAAAACAAGAAATATATTAAATTAAACAAGCTCAACAAACCTGCTGTCTTTCTCCTATCCTCACATTTCTCTCCAAAATTACAGACTTAGCCTTATTGGTTTTATTTTAAATACATATGAAACCAATATACCTTTTACTCCAATACATAAAACATCTCCACTAGAGTCTCCAGAGAAAGTGAGAATCACATATATATGAAGGGCTAATTCAGAGCACAAAGTTGCCTAAATAAAAGTACAATGTTAAAATATTACAATAGATTTAACCGTATTTTTTAACGTTGTCGTTAAATTCTAACTTGGGTTAAAGGTGACGACTAAGATTTCTCTCAGCAATACGTTGCCTCGTACAAAGCTCTAGAATTCACACCAAACAGGGCCCTATGCCTTCTTTTACTGGCATTTTAGATTAGTTAAATATTTCCTAAATGATCTCTTATGGGACCAAAACAAAAACCTGTTGTAAACAAAATGAACTTTGCAAATGGAAAATGCTCAAGTCTCATCTGTTCTAAGCATTAAAAAAATACATTATCCAAGTTAAAATACAAAACCTTATTGGCTACTCAAACCAGAAATCACATTCTTTAGATTACAGAACTAGACCCTGTTCTATGTAATTCAGTTCTCTCTGAAGAGGCACCACTCAGATTCTAAAGCTAAGGCCACATATTTAAATAAGTTATTGTGCATTATTTTCCAAGTCTTCCTAATGTCTCCCTACTACTACCACCCTTCCAGCAATAATTGACTCTAAGCCAAAAAGCTCACCCTCCTTCTGAAAATCTGTTCATCTATCTGAAAAGGACTCAAAAGCCAATAAAGCTGCTCAAGAAATATAAGTAAAATTCCAGGTTTCAAAGTTGAACTTGCCTTCTTTCTCCTATCAACAATCATGCTCCCCCTGTTTTTATCATCACAGATACAAAGCTATATAAACACTCAAAAACATTCTGGAGAAATATCTAATCTGTTCTCTTTATTACAGGGCAGTGCAAAGTTTAATGTACCTTGATTATTTCATTTTAAATGTTCAGAACTAATTATTAGACATGGAAAGAGGAGGGTATGTATTAAAAATGTGTAACAGCTTCCATCATGGCAGCCCCCACTTGCCTCATACCACATAAAAGTGGACCACAAGGGTTACTCTAATATAACATGGTTAGGATAAACTAATCCAACTGTAAAAATAAAAAAATCTGTTTGTTTAATAAGTAAGGAGCTCTTTGTGAAACAACTCTTATATCTAAAAATAAAGACTCCCCAGAAGAAAAAAAACTAATCTCTTTTAATCAGTGTCATTCTAATACACTACATAAGATTTTGAGCTGTAAACATTCCTTAAGAAACTCTATTTGCAGTGTTGTTGTGACCATGTTAGTCCCAGGATATTAGGGAGACGAGGTGAGTGAAGTAATCTCTTTTAAGAAATGCTTTTCATT
This sequence comes from Mauremys reevesii, assembly GCF_016161935.1. Lineage (NCBI taxonomy): Eukaryota > Metazoa > Chordata > Testudines > Geoemydidae > Mauremys > Mauremys reevesii. The sequence goes on along the minus strand of NC_052630.1, from coordinate 105,594,860 downwards.
CTGCTTTCTATCTGACCCAGACAATTGCCAATCCCAAACCTGCTTTCAGGAGGAGAATGACTGATGCTTAAAACAAATACTTGATCATATTTAGGCATAAAGTGAACACAGTAAAAAGGACTCCACACAGAATATTTAGACCTTTGAACAGCAGTACATCTGTGAAGTTTACATTTTAAAAAGAAAAATTATTGTACATAAACGTTAGGCTTAACTCAGACGTTAAGTGCAGCAGAATCCAAATGCTTATCTTCATTTTGAATCTGGAAGAAATTCTAAAAACTGGTTTCAGTAAAGTTAAAAATGAGGTATTTTACGATTATTTTAAGCTCCAAAAAGGCTTTTCAATTGTTATCAAAATCCTCACGCTTCAATTAAAACAGACATCTGATGCCCAAAAAAAAAAGTTTTAATTAAAAATTATTGAAGTGGTTTCTTCCAGAGCGATGTAATTAGACCAACATAAGCTGCTACCGTAGAACAAGCCTGGCCACAGGCTGACCATACAAGTTTGTTCAAGTACAGCAGAACCTCAGAGTTACGGACACCTCAGGAATGGAGGTTGTTCGTAACTCTGAAAGGTTCATAACTCTGAACAAAAGGTTCTGGTGGTTCTTTCAAAAGTTCACAACTGAATATTGACTTCATACAGCTTTGAAACTTTACTATGCAGAAGAAAAATGCTTTTAACCATCTTAATTTAATGAAATAAGCCCAGAAACAGTTTCCTTATGTTGTCAAATCTTTTTTTTTAAACTGCCCCCTCCCTTTTTTTAAAAAGCAGTTTACATTTAACACAGCACTGTTCTATATTTGCCTTTTTTCTTTTTTTTTGGCCTCTGCCGCTGCCTGATTGCATCCTCCCAGTTCCAAATGAGCAGTGTGTGGTTGACTGGTCAATTCTTAACTCTGGAGTTCGTAACTGTAAAGGTAAAAATTCCCAAAGTCTTTCTATGACTGGTCTATGCAGATAGAATAGAATGGTACATCACCTGCTGAAAGTTACAAGTTCCTGAACTCTGTAACACCAGATGGGCATTCAAAATTATAGACACTTGCTCACTCTTTATGTTTACAAATTCAATGCACTTTTAAACCATGCTTCATTGTCACTAACAGCAAAAGTAAATTCTGCTTATGTACCAATGGTTGGACTGCATACCACTACCCTACTGTACACAGGCTTATCTCCAAGAGTTCCTAGTCTGCAGAAGAAATATGCAGTATACATAATGCACTGCCATCCCTGGTTTTCATGTGTTATGTTATTATGCACAGAACACCACAAAGCTTGGTGTTTATGGTTACAATATAAAATGCACCTTTCCTTGCTGTAATCATAAAAGCAATAAAAAAATAGACTCTCACCTAAAATTGCCACAGATACTTGCATACTCATAACGAAACATGACAACTCAAGGACAAACTATATTATACTAAATTAGGAAATGCAGACTAGGAACATGAATTTGTTATAATGGATAAATAGTCTGCTATCAAAATCTACTGAAGGTCTTTTCTCTCCATGAACCTAAACGAGCAAGGTGTAAAACTTTTATTCATAAATATTTATGTGAATGCACTTGTTAAAAATTAACTTCCACCGTTAAAGGTTTTGTATCTTTTAGTTGTCCCAGCATGCAGTGCTTTATATTAAGCCCTGCATTTCTGCATTCCTTTCCTGCGTGCTTTTGTCATTTGTCTAAAAAAACAACAACACACACACACAAAGACGGGATCTGTGCACATAATAATTCAGCAGTTTTTAGAAAGACAAAGATGCTTGTGTTCAACTTCCAAGATCTTTCTTTACAAAAGAAAATCAATTTAATGACTCCAGTGAGATCATGGTTTAAGCCTCGTTTAAGTTTCACTAAGCATGAAGGAATTATTAATTCATAATGTGGCATACACATCACTCAAACCTGACAGATCTGCAGGCACAAAAAGGTTGCAGACCAAAACCATTTGTCCAAATTATTACAATCTTCTCCACATTACATCGCCTGCAAATTTCAAATGGGAAAGTTTATTTAGTTTGTTTGTATTTTTATAATTTCAAAAACTCGTTTCAATCACAAAAAGATGGAACTGCGCATTCATACTATTTTTGCAGGTCTGAGTAGGCAGGTCTAAAATTCAACCATGGAAACATGTGTTTTTTATTAACAACAATGTGATTTATAGCTGTCCATGAAAGAGATCATTTGAGGCAAACAATAATTCTCTTTTAATACTGGTAAGAATCAAGAAAACAAAGTTCTTTTAAATATAATGGCTCCCATACAAGCCGGCATTATAATTCCTATCTTAATGTAAAACCTACTGGGACTCACAAGCCATTACATCTTTGTTGGTCGGGTTACCACAACTTTAAGTAGCATTATCAGAATTGACGTGGAAAGTTAGCAGAAAACATTTTGTTTTGTTTTTTTGCTATGCCTACCATCTGTAGGACAAACACACAGCCTTTCAAAGCATTTTGTTTTATTTAAATCTTCTTTTGGCTCAGCTCTGTGAAGGATTGTTATGGTGGAACTATTCCAGCCCTTCTAAACTAGCAGTCTTTCATCCCATCACAGTGCAAGCCTGTTATAATTTTATCTAGAATTGGCAAACTTTTAGACAAAACAAAAAAGCAGTGAAATTGTTAAGTTCTGCACCATCTCCTCATTTCCATTTGAAGAGAAGTTACCCTCTATGTACATGGTACGTGCTCCTACAAAAACAAAACACCCTTCTTGTTCCCACCCTACAGTAATATTCTTTAAAAAAAAAAAAAAAAACATGCCCAATTATGCAGCAAATATTTCCAAAACAAAGACTCAGACCTAAAAGTTTAGGATTCAGAAGCTAGTGGTTGGAATTTCTAATCTCAACTCATCAAGGGATATGAAATGGCAGAGACAGAAGCATCTATCTTCTTATAGGCTTCAATCACTGGTACAACAGATTTGCGGAAATCTAATGAGGACTGGGAACTTTGGCTTGCAAAATTCAAATCGCTTTTTCAGTGCCATCACTTCGGAATCATGCTGTTTTGTCTCCCACATACCCACCCCAAAGTTCACAGTAATAATTTACATAATTTACATTAACTCCCCATACCTACTTCCAAACTCGTATTAGTGAAAACTCATCCTAAAAAAAAAATATCATACAAAGTCAGTCCTGATTTTCAAACCCTCATATGCCATATACCTAAGTAATCTATTCCCACATCTGCTGTTGATTTGATCCATGCTTTAATAGGCAGCTTAATAAAACATTTCCCATACTAAATAATTTTTCTAATTTTAAGATCCTTCTGAACCACTTCCTTCCCTATAAAAAATGTCTGCCTTGCAGTTTCAAATTATTTTATTCCAGCTAGTCACCTCAAAGCAGCCTGCAGAAAACATGTATTGACAAAAAAAAGTATCATCTTAAAAAACATTGTCTTTTGGGGTTTTTTTTAAACTAAATAGCTTAGAAGGTAAAGTAAAAATTTTCTATGTAATAACAGGAAAATGTTTTGATAAAGCTCTTTTGAATGTATACTGTTCCACAAAGTAACTATTTATACAGCCTGCTTTCCATTCAGAAAACACAATACACAAAAATAAACTCTGCAGGACTAATTATTCCTAAAAACCCAAACTTTCTCTCCATTCCAGACGAATTTACATTAGCAAACCAAATTGTAGCACAAGATTGTTTTAATGGGGACGCTCATTCCAATCGCTTTCAATAATAACCAGAAGCAAATTATTTAATATAGAACACTACAATTTGCTTGTCGTTAAGTACATACACGTGTACAAGCAGATTTCTGATGGGGCAAATACATTTTCAATTCACTACAAGTCTCCTCCCAAACCCCTTAATTAAAAAAGCCTTCTAGTAATAGAATCAAAAACAATGGCACTATTGCCATGTTCCATTTGTCACTGATTGTAAAAAAAATTCTCTTCTATACACCCTCCAAATCTCACACACACCCTACACACAATACTCTGTATGCTCCTAATTGTCCACCCAACTTGTCAGCACCAAACAATTCATTTTATTTTCTGCCTCCCAACCCATGGAATGAATCCGATTCGCTGTATTTATGGATTTAATGAGATTAACGAGACTTGGAAGGGGGAAGAAGGGGAGAAAATCTCTCATTTTTCAAGAAAAAGTGAAAAGGGCAAACACGCAAAACAAAGGCAAAATGATGAAGAGTATTTAGTGGAACACAGGGTATTTACAAACCCATGACCAGGTTTGGTACAAACAGAAGTACCCCACCTTCATAAGGGCTGTGTGTAGGTTTCACATTTTTCATCTGCAGTTATTATTGTCAGTCCAGCCCCTGGATGCACAGCTACCACTGAGGTGGAGGGAGAGGGGATACATTTCAAGGGAGGTGCTGCCTGGAAAAGGCATTTGGTTTTGGAGTCACTCTGTTTTCTAATTTTCAAAGTAATCGATTGAATCCAGATTCAGGCAGCTGCAGTCTGGGCTGCCCAGTCTTTGACAAGCACACACATCCCATTCCCAAGTCATATGCAAGGGGAAATGGGAATGCAATTCACCCTCCCCATTTCAAAATCAGGCTGGGAAGGATCCAATGTGATTATTGCCTACAGGGAAGATGGGGGGGGGGGGGTATTTTACTGTCAAACAAGAAATCTGCCAGACAAAAGGCTGAAATATTTGCCAAAAAACAAAAACTTTGGAGGAGCCAGACCCCCTACAGCAATAATGGGGTCACCGGTCACAGGGAGGGGAGAGGGAGAGGAAAGGGGAATGAAAAGAGGAATATGGGGAGAGTGGAGGGGAAGAGAGGGAAGGAAGAGGGGAGTGAAGAGGGGAAAGATGGAAGGGAATAAACAGGAATAAGGGGAGAGGGAAGGGGGAAGAAGGGGGGAATGAAGAGAGGCTTGCGGGAAAGGGAAAGGCAGGGGGATGAGGAGAGGATGGGAGAAGAGGGGAATGAAGAGATGCCAGAGGGAAGGCTCAGGGAAGAGGGGATGGGGAGGGAAGAGAGGAATGCAGGGAGAGGGGAAGGAGAGGAGGGCTGGGGGGGAGAAGGGAGGGGTGGGGACATGGGGGAGGCAGGGGGACGAGAGGAAGGTGCACCGGGGAGCTGGGAGGGATGGGGGAAAGGAAAGGAAAGGAGAGGGGGCTGGGAGAGAACAGAGAAGGGAAAGGAAGGGGGAAGGAGATGGGGGCTACCAGGCGCGGGGAGAAGGACAGGCGAGGCCGGGAGGAGCCAGGGGGACCGGAATGATGGTGCGGGAAAGGGGAGGAGGAAGGGGAGGCAGAGGAGGAATGGGGGGAAGGGGAGGAGGACCGCAGTAAAGAAGGGGTGGAAAGGGGAAGCAGGGAGAGGAGGGAAGAGAAGGAATGGGGGAGCAGAGGATGATGGGGAGGAGGGAGAGGGAAGAAGAGGTGTCTGGTAGAAGGGAAGGGGAAGGAGGGAAGGAAAGCTGGGGGAAGGAGAAGCAGGAGAGGGGATGGGAATGGGGAGAGGGAAAGCAGGGAAGAAGGAAATGGGGAGGAGGAGGATGGGAAGAGGGGAAGGAGAGATGGAAAGGGGAAGCGGGAGGGGAAGGGAGGGGAAAAGAGGGGAAGAAAAGCTGGGGGTGGAAAGGGAAGCAGGGAGAGGGGAGGGGAAGGAATAGGAAGGGGGAGGAGGATGGGGAGAAAGGGGTGGAAAGGGGAAGCAGGGAGAGGGGAGGAGCAGGGAAGGGGAGGAGGATGGGGAAGGGCAGGGGTGGAAGGGAAAGGGAAAGGAAGGGGAGAAGGACAGGAAAGCTGGGGGTGGAAAGGGGAAGCAGAGAGAGGAGGAGAAGGGGATGGGGGAAGGGAAGCAGGGGAGGAGGACAGGGGAAGGACAGGCAGGGGGTGGAAAGGGGAAGGGAAGGGAGAGAAGGACAGGAAAGCTGGGGGTGGAAAGGGGAAGCAGAGCGAGAGGAGGAGAAGGGGATGGGGGAAGGGAAGAAGGGGAGGAGGATGGGGAAGGACAGGCAGGGGTGGAAAGGGAAGGGAAGGGAGAGAAGGACAGGAAAGCTGGGGGTGGAAAGGGGAAGCAGAGAGAGAGAGGAGAAGGGGATGGGGAAGAAGGGGGAGGAGGACGGGGGAAGGACAGGCAGGGGTGGAAAGGGAAGGAAGGGAGAGAAGGACAGGAAAGCTGGGGGTGGAAAGGGAAGCAGAGAGAGAGAGAAGGAGAAGGGGATGGGGAAAGAGGGAGGACGACGGGGAAAGGACAGGCAGGGGTGGAAAGGGGAAGGGAAGGGAGAGAAGGACAGGAAAGCTGGAGGTGGAAAGGGAAGCAGAGAGAGAGAGAAGGAGAAGGGGATGGGGGAAGGGAAGAAGGGGAGGAGGAGGACGGGGAGGACAGGCAGGGGTGGAAAGGGAAGGGAAGGAGAGTAGGACAGGAAAGCTGGGGGTGGAAAGGGAAGCAGAGCGAGAGAAGGAGAAGGGGATGGGGGAAGGGGAGAAGGGGAGGAGGACGGGGAGGACAGGCAGGGGGTGGAAAGGGAAGGGAAGGAAGAGAAGGACAGGAAAGCTGGGGGTGGAAAGGGAAGCAGAGAGAGAGAGAAGGAGAAGGGAATGGGGGAAGGGGAGAAGAGGAGGACGGGGAGGAGGACAGGCAGGGGTGGAAAGGGAAGGGAAGGGAGAGAAGGACAGGAAAGCTGGGGTGGAAAGGGGAAGCAGAGCGAGAGGAGGAGGAGGACAGGGAAGGACAGGCAGGGGTGGAAAGGGAAGGAAGGGAGGAAGGACAGGAAAGCTGGGGTGGAAAGGGAAGCAGAGCGAGAGGAGGAGAAGGGGATGGGAAGGGAAGAAGGAGGAGGACGGGGAAGGACAGGCAGGGGTGGAAAGGGAAGGGAAGGCAGAGAAGGACAGGAAAGCTGGAGGTGGAAAGGGAAGCAGAGCGAGAGGAGGAGGAGGAGGAGGAGGAGGAGGACGGGAAGAAAGCTGCGGGGAAGGACGGGGCCGGGCCGGGCCGGTCACTCACCCACTTGCAGCACGTTGTCCACGGCGCCGGTGTCGAGCAGGCGGGCGCCGCGGCGGAAGGGCAGCCCGTCGGCGGGCGGGGCGGCGCTGCTGGCGCTGGCGGCGGGCGTGGGGCTCTCGTCGGGGCCGGGCGCGGCGCCCGGCGGGCCGGGCTGGAAGCTGGAGTACATGCAGATCTGCCGCTCGCTGCGGGGGAAGCTCCAGTAGACGATGCGGCGCTGCACGGGCTCCGGGATGCGCTGGAACCGGCCCTCCACCCGCTCGAAGGCCCAGCTGGCCGCCACCCGCTTGGCCGCCGCGTCCAGCAGCGACTCGGGCTGCAGCAGCGCCGCCGCCGGCCCCCGCCGCCCCGCGGCCCCGCCAGGGCCGGGCCCCCGCCGGCCAGCGCCCCGCCGCCCCCGGCCCGCCGCCGCCGCCGCCCCCGGGCCCCCAGGCGGCGGCGCCGCCCGACCCCGCCGCCGGCCCGGCCCGCGAGCACAGGCGCTTGGGCCCCGGGGCCCCGGCGGGGAGCGGCGGCCGGAGCAGCCCGTCGCCCTCTCCTCCCTCCGCCATGGCTGCGACCGACTGAGCCGGCAGCGGGAGGAGAGGCGGGCGGGAGCGGGCCGGGGAGGAGACTGGGGCGGGCCGGGCCGGGCGGCGGGGGACCCCCGGGGGCGGGCGCGGCGATCCTGAGGGGAGTGGGGAGACCTGGTTCCGGGGGGGAAAGGGGACCCGCAGGGGGGCAGCGAGACCCGGGGGCAGAGGAGTGAGGAGCGGGAGATCCGATTCCTGGGGGGCCAGAGGGGCGGTGGGGAAAGGGGACCCCAAGGGAGAAAGGCAGGGGAAGACCCTGGTGGGGGGGGCAGGTGAGGTGAGGGGGGCAGGTAAGACCCAGGGGATCAGGGGAGGGTGGGGAAGGGGCCTGAAAGGGGAGAGGATGCGGGGAGAGACAGACCCATAGAGAGAGACCCTGGGGGGAGCAGAAGGGGGGCAGGGGAGTGGTAAGAAAGGGGGGCCGAAAACAGGAGAGGAGGCAGGGGGAGATCCTGAGGGGGACAGGGGTGAGGCAGGGGGAGACCCGTGGCTGGGAGTGGGGCATAAGGCCCCCCACTAGCAGCTCATGGGGGCTAATGTAGTATAGGGTGGTACTGTGGGAAATTAAATCGCTATTAAATCCGTGGGACGTATCCATCTCTTCTATGCGCAGAGCAACAAACTTACCCCAAAGAGACAGCGCCACAGGATAGTACAGCAAAATAGCCTCAAAAGGAAAGGGGTGTCTCCCCACTCCCTCCAGAGCGGAATCCTCCTCAGCCCCCACAATAAATCCATCCCACCCCTCACCCCCTGGCTGATTTGCTTCATAGTTTGCAGGTGTCCCCTGCTCACCTAACTTTACCAATAGTCTGTTAGTTCATTACCATTCGGTTGTGTTTATTACGTCCCTGTTGCCACAGATCTGCACATGGGCCCTGATCCCACAAACACACACACACACACAGTTAACGTTTACTTCCCTGCGTGGCCCCATTGATTTCAAGTGGTGGCGTATCCATTGCACTCCTGGGGCAGTTGTTCCCGAGATTATTTACCTTCCCATTTCTCGTCTCCATTTGGCTAGCTTCAGCTCCCAGCCGAAACATCTAGGCTGCCTTTGCAACCCCCTGCCCTGCTAGCAGAGTCGGCTGTGCCCCCGGGAGGAGGCTGGTGAATGGACACAGGTGAAGGCGTGACAGGGAATGAGTATGTTGCTGGACAACCACTGGAGCCACTCTGAGGCCTTGGCCCAGCTTGTAAGGGCCAAAGTTTGCAAGTGTGGCTGCCTAAAACCCTGAATCAGGCCCCAGGTTTAGGGACCTATATGTGGCCCCAGCATAAAGTACTGTGGAGCCTCATTGCTCCTTGACCCCAGGCGTCGACCCCTCAGCTCCTGCCTCCCCACCTGGGCTCAGACTGTGCCTCAGCTGCCTTCAGATGGAACCTGCCCTCAGCACTTTCCCACATCCCCCTTCCTGAGACTTGGAAGACTGCTCAATAACCTACCAGATCTCCCAGCACTCAATTATATTTTGAATTTCTTCATTTAATCCTTGTACCAACTTAAATTATTCCTGTCTCTCGCTCTCTCCCCACCCCCAAGGGGTTTAACCCTTTAAATACTTCTAGCCAGCTACCACATTCACCCTTAGTCAGGCACTCAAGTTCATCCCTTCCAATATTTAGAGAAGAGTAAATTCTAAGGCAGCAAACTGAGAAGATATTACAGAAAATGATATTTTCCATGATGCACTTACCATGTGGAACTCTCTGCCACAAGATGCCACTGAGGCCAAGCCTTAGCAGAATTTTTAAAAGGATTGGACATTTTAGGTGAATAATGAGAACATCTGCAGTTACGATGGATATGATGAAATTTTTTGTAAGGGATTAAAAACCCTCATGCTTCAGGGCATAAACCAAATGCTAAATTAGGAGGGTCTAGAAGAAACTTCCCCTGTGGCCAAACTATTCAACAATTGTTCATTACTGAGTTCCTGCACTTGCATCTGGTGCTGGCCACTGTCAGGGACAGGAAACTGGATGAGATATTCCTTTGGTCTGATCCATTATGCCAGGTCCTAGACTTAGCTAAACTACAATTCGCTCCCTCCAGCCCTGGGTCATTTTCATTCTGCTGTGCAGTTCAGCTTCCACAAGGGATTTTTGCACTAGGGAACAAAGTACCGGTATATCTACAAACTTTACCTCAGCTGCAAGCCAAGTGGATGGTCTCACTTTGCCCACCACACTTGTTTGCTGTAGAAGCACCGGTAACTTTGGTAACTAGTGAGGGCTTCCCAGTTTGATCAGAATGCTGAATTTGTAACGTCACAGACATTTGCACAGGATTTTTTCCCCCACATATGTACCTCCGTTTACCGAGCCCCTTTCTGGACAGTTTCAGCAGAGAAGTCGAGTGAATTGGATCGGAGACTGAACTACTCTCTTCCCCTTATAGGGGTCTTGACATAACAGGACTCACACACTGGCTAGCCTGCAAGGCCATGACTTAGATCATACATATTTTGTGCCTATAGAGAGGTTTTCAGACTCCAGGTCTGTCACATTGACCCAAGCACCAGTGTCATTCACAAAAGCAACTGGTTTTTCACTATGTAACAATATAATCCAGACTCAAATCAGATTAGGGCTGGAACAACCGCCAGCCGTCTTACTTTTCCTGATCTACCATGTTTTAAAGATTAAAAAACAATATTTTTAATTGTTTTGACCGTTTTCCCCTTGTGTTTCCATCTTTTTCCTCTCCTTGTGCCTTGCATTCCTCTCTGACCTTTGTGAGCAGACAAGCTGGAGATCCCCCCCTCCTTGATGAAGTGGACGAATCCCCACAACGAGGGGATAGTCGTTAAATGCCCTTGCCCAGCCCAGATGCACCATTAATTTGCAGCATGGAATCAGGCACATGGCTAATTCCCCAAATATTTTTCATAACCCCCAATGTGCCGTGTGTGTATTACCACCTGCCTCCGTCATCCCTTTGGTTTTCCAGATGATCTGCGTTGTGACCTCTACCTGCTGGAGGCATCAGGAAACTGGCGGCATTTCATAGACGGCAGCAGCAGCAGCGAATACTGGTTTGCTTTATCAGTAATAGGGAGGCATCTAGAGACTTGGCTTTGAGGATTAACATCACCATTGGTCACTGCTAGCTGGCCCTTTTTGGTCATCTTTAGGGTGATCAGATGTCCTGATTTTATAGGGACAGTCCCGATTTTTGGCCTTTGTCTTATATAGGCTCCTATTACCCCCCGTCCTGATTTTTCACATTTGCTGATTGGTCATCCTAGTCATGTTGCCAGTATCGGAGACAAAGTCTCTGAAGATTGGACTTGAGGTCAGTAATAATCCTGTGGAGCTCTTAGACGCCTGGGATGAAGCTATACAGGGTGGTCATGGTCATGGACACTCGGTGCTATGGACCTCCACTGCCTAAGCATTGAGTGTGTAGGGTGGGAGGGACCCCCCCCCCTTTCTTGTACCAAACAATGGAAGCGGTGCAGGACTCTTTCATGTTGGAGGGGCTTAGCCACAGAAAAAAAATGTAAAGGGGCCCTCTAGATAACTAATAGATTTTGAGCAAAGAGTCCTGTGGCACCTACAGATCCAGATGAACACGGCTACACCTCTGATAATAGATTTGGGTGGCTGTTACCCCTGGTCTCTACAGCATCTTTACGATCTATGGTGCTCACTCTATTTAAAAGGTAAGACATTTTAACTGGGAACTTTAAGCTCTTTGGGGTAGGACTCTTGTGCTCCTCTTTGTTCGTAAAGCTCCTAGAACCTTTTTGTTGCTAAATAAATCAAAATTAACCAATCAATTAATTAATAGAAAATAACTAGTTTCAATTATACTTACAGAGAGCAGAAAGGGATTCTGCTGAGCTCCACAAACCCAACGTCCTCTCTCAGGGCTTCCTGGCACCAGAAAAAGCCACCAGCAAAATATCACTTACTGATTCAAGCTCCTTCCTTCAAACCTTTTGCTATAGAAGAGAGAGGAAGTGGGACTACTGGTTAAAACGAAGCCAGATCCAGAACTCCCAGCTTCACCGCTAACTTACTATCTACTGGAGCTTTAGGCAAGTAAAAGTCACTTACTTCCCATCATTGTGTCTTCGTTTTGTCCACTGATAAAACATAAATAATATCTACCCACCTCACACAGTGTTTTGAGAGACTCAGTTAACATTTCTAAAGTGCTTTGAGAATAACTAACAGATGACAGGGGCAATACAACTATTGATTATTGTCATAATCCTGGTAGACAACAGAACTCCGCTGGGTTTCCTAGTTTGCGGGCACGCCCCCAAGAGGAGTTTGCACTCTAAATCCGTGACAACAAATTTATCAGACATTGCGATCCTTTTCTACAGCCGCCATTCTGGAATGATTGCTTGAGATGAGCTGTGCCAGGCCTCTCCAGCGCTGGTAGTGATGTTAATTGACCAGATAGCTGTGAAGCAGATATGGAAGGGAACAGAGCGCGGCACCAAGTTATACTATCACAGTACATCCTGGAGTGGAGGTATTTATGGCTAGTGGGTTTATATTCTACAGTAAAATAATATATGACAGGTCACCTAGGGATGATGTTCAGCATGCTGATTTGCTACCAAGCATTAAAAGATTAATGTTTCACTTAATTCTCCTGCTCTCTGATTGTCAGATGCCATGTTGATGAACCTGGTATAAGAACCTATATAGAACAAAATAGACTTAAGGGTCTGGATATTTGGTGGTCAGGGGAGAGGGCTTTGCCTTTTGTAATGAAATTAAAGCTGCTCGGTTTAAAAAAAAAATCATTGCCACTTTACATTTCAGCTCCCTCTAGTGGAGGAAGGGAAGAAAGCAATTAGGCTAATTTCATAAGCTGCGTGCGAGGTGGACACGCACTGGTGCTAACAAACTCCTTTACACACAGTTAGACTCCCTTACATCTACTCACCACTGCGTAAGAGTTTAAAACGTGTTCTCAGCCTGGGGATCACTGCTCTTCTGGTTCTTCTCCTGTGAATTAAAGCAAATTAAATAAAGGTCTTGTCTACACTGAGACTTCAGCTTCCAGTGTAGCGGCAATGGGACAAACCCCTTGTGTCACCACATGTGACCACAGCACATCACCGTTTACACTGGTTCATTGCAGCCTCAACCAGCTGCAGTACAGGCGGCCGCCTGCTGGGGAATTAGAATATTAATCCCATGACCCCCCGCCAAGCACCTAAGACTCATCAGTCCTTCCCTCTTTTTGCAAGTCTAGGTTCCTCTACTACCCTCCTCACCACTGCAGGCAAAGAGAACTCGCTAAGTGAAGTTCCAGATGGAGCTATTTCACCTTGGGATGCACCAGGTCTTGTGCCGTTATCATGAGTCCTCTGGTTGACACATGTGGCCAACAATTCCATTCAGAATCTCGGGAAATCTCAATTCCCTGCACCCAAGTCAGGACATGACCCAGCCCATCTTGTTCCCAGTTTCTGAAATGTGTCCTCAGTTTCCCTTACAGAGCTCTCCTTGAATCCAGTAACTCTCCTCTGCCTCAAACTCCCTGCACGCTAGACAGGGAGTCACCTAAGCTAGTCAATGGGAGATGCTGATGAGTGGGGCGCCCCCACCCCTCTCCCACACAGAGGCGCCTAAGTCAGCGTAGTGATCCACGAACCGGAACCTGCGGCCTGAGACCAAGCAGCTTAGCCAACTGAACAGTTTGCTGAGGGAATGCGTTACAGGTCTGACTTGCTCTGCACACAGCTAGGGGAGGAGGACGAGCCAGCTGTACCCACCTGCTGACTTTTAGCCCAGAGGGTACAGTCACCTGGGACGGGAAACACAGTCACCTGGGACAGGAAACACAGGTTCAATTCCCCACTCTCCAGAGCGGGGAGAAAGGATTTGCAAAGGGGTCTCCATCTGTCAGGAATCTGCTCGAACCCCTGGACTACAGAGTCATTCTCTCTCTTGCGCGTGCGCTCACCAAATGACCATCCCACACTGGAAAAATACTCAGTCATTAGGCCAGAGCAAGAGAAGAGGAGTGACTGTGGTCAAGTAGTGGACAGAGTAGCTGGGTAGGAGATGGGAGACCCCAGGTCCACTCCCCTGCTCCAGCCACTTGTTCATTATTTATCCAGAGTGTGACAGCTTCAAGAGGAGAGATTGAGGCAGCCCCACTCAGAGTATCCCATAGCCCAGTGGTTAGTGCACTTTCCTGAGAGGTGGCAGACCTCTGTTTAAATTCTTTCTCCCCTTCTGGCAGAGAGGGGGGAATTGAACCTGCATTTCCCATGTCCCAGGTGACTGCTCTAACCACAGGGCTAAAAGCCAGAAGGTGGCCAGTGCCTCGTCCTCTGGCTGGATTTTGGATGGGACCCAAGCCAGTGAGCATGTCAACTGGAGTGGGCCCAACCCACAACTCAGGCAGCCAAATGCCCGTCTTTCCCTGGTTTGTGATCGCGCTGGGGCTTCGGCCAGAGAGAGGCGTCTGGACCCCGAGAGGGTTGTGTACACCCAACATAAGCACCAAGGGAACTTTTACTCTGAGAAATGTAGGCACTAAGGGAGTTTAGACACCTCGGGGGGTTGAAAGGAGTTTTGTGGAGAGAAACTTGGGACTGAGGTGCCTAAGCCTGAGAATAAGGCACCTAAATACCTTTGTGGGTCTCACACATTCAGAGTAGAAATAGGGCACAAAGTCTTAACAGTGGGGGTAATTAACTGCTGCCTGGAACAGCTTCCTCTGGGAGATGCCAAAATCTGCCTTGCCTGAGTGTCTCAGTCTAAAAAAATCTGCTCTAGCTCACCCAGATGTTATGGGGTTGCTAGAGGGCCCCAGGTGAAATTCACCAGCCTGCGTTATTCAGGTCAGACGAGATGAACACAGTCGTCCCTCCTGGGCACTAAAAACTAAACAGGCAAACAAAATCAACGAATCCGGGAGAGCTTAAGGCCTACATTCTAAAGAGCGGACTCTGATTTTTCACTCCCACCTGGAGATACCTTCGGCCAGATTTAGGGAGGTTGAACACCGGCAGCTCTCGCTGATTTCAGCTCGAGGCGAGGGGACTCGGGATGTTGGAAAGTCAAGCCCAGCTGTTTCAAACTGGCCTAGGTGTGTCACCTGGGGATGGCGGCACCCGCAATCAGCGATCATGTCAGATCAAGCCGTTAGACCCAGGGTTCTGACTGCCACGCTCCCTGCTCCAACCAGCAGAACACATCAGTTCTCTCACTTCCAACACACGCCAGGATTGGGCAGAAACTGAGCTAGTTCTGATCACAACAAATCTGCCTCTCCCTGGCTAACCTCGCTCACTCTGGCATTCCAGATGCTGACTAGAGGTTTGCACCCATTCTAGTTTTGCCCTAACTTTCTCCTGTTTAGATGATCTAATCAGTCCATCCAGCTATTTCTAATTTGTCCCTTTGTCACAGATAATGCAGAAAGGCAAAGCACTGACGAGGCCATGCATACAGATCATTTGTTTTGCCCTTGGAGATGATCTCTTCAGAACAGGGTTTAGGCACACACATATGGGTGTGGAATGGATGCGGGTTTTGCATCACTGCTTCCCTTGCTGGCTAAGCAGAAGGCTCACAATACAGCACCCTTTGTTCAGCACCAAATTTGCTCCCAAAAAAATGTAAAAAAAAAAAAGGGAAAAAATAGGACTAATAGACCCAAAGCTTCTCGTAATGAGTGGTCCAGATTTGGTTCTGAGCTCAAAATCGGGCCCCGTATGTCTGAGCCGGGATGAAAATCCATGAGTATCGAGTCTTGCTGCTGGCTGGTGAGATTTTTCTGTCCCAGGGTGCCATGGTACTGGACCGGCTTTGTTTGCTCAGACTGTGCTTCTTTCAAACTTCGGGTAAAGATAACAGAAGCAAATTGTTCTCTCTGTGCCATCCTTTAATTCAGTGTTTCTCAAATATGGCCACTGTGGACACATGCGGCCACCAGGGGCTTTTCTTGCGGCCGCAGCCTGTGATTGTGGGGTGGGGGGAAGTAGAGGCCTCTCCCTGTTGCTCCTGGATGCATCACCTTGGTGTTGGTTGCTGGGGCTGCCAGCAGTGGTTGGGCCCTGCTCCCCCTGTGGAGACACCCGGGGCACAACGCTGGAGGACCAGGCAGCCAGTGAGTTCCCCACCTTCCCAGGGTTCAGGCTTTAGGCATCAGCCCTGGGGTGGCGGGGCAGATGGGCAGTAGGCTCTGGCCACTGGGCTTCAGGCTCCAGCCCCCCCACACACTGCCTACCCTTAATCTCCTCCATTGCCCCTGGCCCCTGCTGCCTCCCCTGACCCCTCCATCCAGGACATAATTTGTCCCCAGGCTTGACAAGGCTGAGTAAGTCTGCTGTGAAAAGCAATACTTGTATGCTTGTTAATATCACTTTTCACAACAGACTTACTAGCTAGTAATAAATAAATTACAATGATTTGGCCGTGTCTATGCGCATATTTATTTGTTTTTCCTAAAGCTAATTAAGTATTTTAGGAAAGAGTGTGAGAGTGGCCACCAGCAAGAGTTGGTGGCCACACTGTGAGGCCACCAAAAAATTTGCCCTGAGAACCCCTGCTTTAATTGCTGGCTGATGAAGGTAGAAGCCAAAAAACAGCCTAACATCACAGTGCAGAGAAACAGCTGTTTTGGGTTGGATCACAATGGCTAGAACACAGCAGAAGAAAGAAAACATACGTAAAAAAACAGCAGGAAAGTTGAGCCAGAAACCCCCAAAAGCAAGTCCCAGCACCCTTAGCTCTGGTGCCTCGGCAGCCTAGCACACATGCATGGGAGACGGGCTGGCTCTGTCTGGGCAGATTGCCAGATTGTGGCTGGAAGCGATAGTCAGATCATGACAACAGCTGACTTTCCAACATTGTTATTTGAGATTTGTATTCCAGCAGCTCCTAGAGATGCGAGCAAGACTGCTCCATCGTGCTGGGCACTGCAGAGAAACAGCGAGAGACAGTCCCTACCCCCAAGAATTCACAATCTATATGGACAAGAGGAGAGACAAAGGGTGTGAGAAAAAGCAGCAGTGGCTCCATTTCACAGATGGGACACAGGTGTAGACAGATGCAGTGACTCAACCTGGGTCACGCAGCGATTCTGGGGCAGTGCTGGGAACAGAACCCTGATCTCCCGAGACCCAAGCCAACGCCGTCACTGTAAACCAACCTGCTATTAAGCCTAAATAGCTTCAGCCGGACACATTAGGGCTCCATCCGCTCACCACAGCACTTCCCCCTCCAGGTCCCCCATGCTGTGCTCTCTCTAATGCCCCTTCCCTATCTCTGTCCCATAGCAGCATGCCCCCTTATGATGACACTGCTGCATTCTATGGCAATCCCCCGAGGCCCCTGCGGTAACACCACAGCAACCGGTTAGCCTACAAACCATGGTCGTAGCAGACCGGAGTACTTTGTCATTGTGTCATTGGCAGCCCCCAGCTGGAGAGGGCACAGCTGTCAGAACACAGGGGAGGGGACGCTAGGGGACAGTCCAGGCTGAATTCAGGTGGAAGGAAGAAACCTGAGCGAGCTACATCCCCAGGTCATACTCCCATCCCTGCCAGGCTCTCCTCCATAGGATCCTATAGCAGGGTTGCTGTTTATTGAGCGCCCCCACATGGCCAGTGATGCCTCTGCAGCGCCCTTGCTCTGTTCCCCCACGGGGTCCCTCAGGAACTCCCCACAGCCTCTCCCAGGACTGCCACCGACCGCCCCCTGGGGCCAGCTTAACAGCCGACAACCTGTCAAAATGGTCCTCAGTGTCCCCGCAATAACGTGCATTACGACCCCACAAAATTTCATCCCCGTCTCTGGCTCTTCTGCCGCCCGTGCAGCTCTTGCTTGGCCCCAGACTGTTCTTCACGGAGCCACCGATCCTGTCCTTCCTGGCGGGAGCTCAGCCTTCCAGCTCTGGCTTCCTTCTCCCTGTCGGCTTGCTCCCCGTTCTGAGGGAGAGGGCAGCATATATACAGCCCTCTCTCAGACAGCTTTCCCCCGATTGGTGGGAGAGGGGGGAGCTCCGCCCCACTCTATGCTACTGAGCTCCTGGTCCCGGGCCCTTAAAGGGACAGTGTCCTGGTTTTTCTCATCCACTAGTAGTTCCCCAGGACCACTTCCTCTCTGCTTGTTTCAAGGCCAATTCCAGGGCCTTTGTTTATTCCAGCGTCCCTGGTCTTCTGGCTCCCTCTAGTCTTAAAGGGCCAGTGTGCCTCGCTACGCATCCTTTTCCTTTTCCTGCCACGTAGTATGTCCTGTCAACATGGCTCTATCTACCAGACTGGCTCATTAGCTATGGGTTTGTACTCAGCACTGGGAGGCAAATATAAAATGTACGATAATCATTAAACATACCAGCATGATTCGTCCCGCAGGGCAGCAGTGGATTTACACTAGGAATTAACTTGGCCCATCCTGTTCGGATTCTCCCAGTGAACTGGACATGGCCACGTTTCCCTGACGTCAGCACCATTCTGTTCAGTGCCTATCAACTCCCCCACATCGCTTCCCCAGGCAACCTCCACGCTGACCTGCCAGGACCGGAGGGCGGCTAATTCAGCCTCCACACTCCCTCGGCTTCTCCTGGGCTTCTGGGCAGCAGCTACTGCTGATCGCCTCTGATTAGCCATGGTGCTGCTGACTGTCGGTGCTGGGGCCGGGCCAGAGCAAACGCTCCGGAGGTGAAAGATCAGGGCTGACGTCATCAACCCCCTCCAGATGGACTGTAACGGACAGGAAAGGAGCCGGTGCTGATTCCAGGTCTCCTGACGCGTTAGATGGAGGGGCGGGAACAGGCTGCGTTTGTGTAACTGAATTAGAGACGAAGGACAAGAGAGGTTTAGGGGAGACGATTTACCAGGCAAGGGGCAAGTTAGTGAATTGATTTAAACACTCTTCCCACCCTGCCCCTTTAACTCCCGGACTCAGAGAAACTACAGCTGAAGGAGGCCCACTCTAGTGGTCATCGCATCTCCCCCCAGGGCCGGTGCAGGATTGTCTCCTGCAGCACATTCTCCAGGGCTCTGCCCAGTCTGGTTTAAATGTCCCCTGCTAGGCAGCTCCCAGCCCTTCGCCAGGAGGCTGCTCCACAGCCTACGGTCAGGAAATGGGTCCAGACATTTACGCTAAGAGTTCTCTCTTTCTTCTCCCCTCTCCTGCTGTAGGCAGGAAGGGTTTGGGAGAGGCACTCGCTGACAGCCTACTCCAGAGAAGTACTGTGGAGAACTCTCCCAGATGGACTTTATTTCTGGAGCCAGGGCATGGCTTTGAAGAAGACGGTTAGGGGACCCTGAGCCTAGCAAGGCTGGGTGGGCAGGGAGGCAGGAGACAGAAGAGGGTGCCGTAGGAAGACAGAACGTGTTTCAGCGCCATGCCCGCTGCTTGGGAAGGCAGGAGAGCTGCATGGTGCAGCCACACGCAGATCTGGGGGCCTTGGTTCTTCCCTTGGGGATGTCAATGCATTTCATCTCTAGCCAAGGAAGGATCGCCCCAGCTCACCTGCTCTGTTACATCCCCGCCGCCTGGGGTTCTGAGTCACGCTGGCACCATGGAATGAAGCCATCTGCAGGGAAGATGCGTTTTATCTCCCCTGGTGTCGTCATTACACCAGGGGGATAAAACGCTACCCCTCCCATTCAGCAGTGCAGACGCACACTGCACAGGGCAGACCGGGCCTCCTCCGTTCACTGTCAGCCTCTCAGCTTCCTCCTCAATGAAATGGCTTCAAAGCAGCCTCAGCCGGCAGCTCTCCAGCTCCTGTTGCCGGTGAACGGGGGAGCAGGGCCCATTGCTCACCCAGCCTCTCTCGACATTAGTACTTGCTGTTCCCCAGGCTCATCCCAGGGCCTGCTCTAGTTCTCCTGCCCGGACTCACAGCCCATCCCGCACCAGGAAGAGAGGAAGTAACATGGATTTAGAAAGTCCCTCCAGGCATCTCATGCACGGCATACTCCCTGCAAGCTGCATGCCTGTCCCCCCGCAGGCAGCCCTACCCCCCACTCAGAGAAACATCCACAGCCCGTCCCAAGGGCCCCAGCCGGCTCTGCACTCCAGCCCCGCGGCCAGGTGACACTGCGGGTGATAAGCTCCCCATAAATCTGCTCTTAATGAACGGGCTGCGCCAATGACACATGCTCCGTGGTCAGCAGCGGGCACGGCTGGCTTGGCCTCTTTCTGTGGTGCGCCAGCCAGAACAGAGCCAAGCAAGGGGAGTCGGGTTTTTATGAATGACTGAGGACCCAGTCCCACGCTGGAAACCCAGAGCCACCACAATCACAGTAGCAGCTGCTGGATCCGTGACAACTATGCCCCTCCACACAAACAAGAGAGAGAAGCAATTGGCTCTGCTTTGCTCCACAGAGATCCTCCTTCAGGCAGCTCTGCCTGCCACTAACTCCGGCCATTGTCCTGCAGCTGATTGCACAGGCAGGAATGCGAAGAGGAGACTGCACGGCACTGGACTGCTAACGCTTTGGCTGTCCACCGGCTCCTCCGACCCACAAACTGCCTCCAACTGCAAAGGGAACACGCAGGAGGGTGGTGAGGGATTGAGAACAGAGACCAGGCTGGAGACAAGGAATTCTGTCAGAGATTTCCTTCCAATCTTTGCGGCTTGCAGTGCCAGTACAGGGGGATTAAATACCCAATTTGCTGCTTAATGCGGAGAGACCTGGGCCCCAAACAGGCTCACAGCTGCCAGCAGAACACAGCTGGAGGCAGGCCCGAGATTGGAGCCCTGGCCCCACTTCCCCCACAGGCACGGCTGCCCGTTACAGGGAGGAGCCCAGGATCCTAGCTGATCTGAACGGCTAGGCCAAGGAGAGGGGCAGCTCAGCCGGAGGACGCTCCCCATTTTCACTCATCCCCATAGAGCTGTTGCCCACTGGGGAGCCCAGGCTCAGGTCCTCCCTGCAGTAACATGCAGGCCCCAAGCATGGGGGTCTCAGAGCCCAGGCTCCAGCCCAAGCTGACACTGCAACTGCAGAGCCCTGCAGTCCACTGACCGGGGCCGAGCCCAGCCATGCCACGGAGCTTTCATCGCAGTGTAGACACACCCCGCCAGCCCTGCCCTTGAGCCCGCCCCCTTGTGGCACCCTGCAGGCCGGCTGCCCCCTTGAACTCCCTCTGGCCGCCTTGCAAAGCTTGCCTGCCAGACCAAACACTTCAATCAAGACACCCCCCTCTGTGGGGCTCATTTATTAACTCCTGGGCAGGGTGCAAACTCCAGCCCACCCTTCTTCTGGGAGCCTGGGTGCCAATTCCAACAGGCCTCCGGCCTCTCCTAAGTTCCCACAGCCTCCCCCTGGGCCTGGGGAATAACCCGGGCAGGATTATCCCCCGGGTGTTCGAGAGCTGCCCAGCATCCTCCTGGGGCCTGTCTGCTCAGGGAGCTCCGCTTCGTGTGGGCTTCCTCAGCTGAGCTCTGGCAGCCCTTCATCAGGCCCGGCTGCTCATTAATCAGTTAGATTCCAGTCACCAGTAGACTGGGCCCTGGCTCCCCTTAAAGGGGCCAGCCAGCCCATGACAGAGCTCTTTGCCCCACTAAGCCACCATCAAATTAGGTCTTCCCAGGACAGATGCTTTTCCCCTGGTCCCGGAAGAGCAGCCCCGTCACCCTCCAGAGCGAGACTTGTGTGCCCAGAGGCAGAGTCGTCTCAGCCGGGAATCTCTCCTGGGATGGGGTCGGGCCAGCCACAAAACCTCCGCGCCGTTGGAGCAGGACACAGGAGCCACCTCTTCAACCCGCCTGCCCACAGCAAAGCCAGCTGGTCCCTGCAGACTGGGCGGGGAGAGAGCCGAGCAGATCTCACTGGGTCCTCCCCTGTCCACCCAGACATGTCAGCCACCCCGCTCCTTGGCACCATGCTGAGACGGTGAGGCCAGAAGGGAGAGCCCTCATGTGTACCACCCACCCTGCTCTTTGCAGCAGTGCCCCCAACCTACCGCCGTGCTGGGGCCAGCACTGAGTCTGGGGAGAGGGGTGCCCCTTAAATGCCCCCCGGCTTTTCCTTGGCAGCCTCAGGTAGTGACCCGGCCCAGCCCTCCTGGGCCTGTGAGATGGAAGGTAAGAGGGCTGGAACTAGTTCGCTTTGGCCTTCCCTGAAGCGCTCCTGGGCTTGCGTTCTGGGCCCTAAATCCTGATGTCCCTGCTCTGTTTCCCTCCCCGCTCCGCCAGCTGTTCCCTGCCATAGTTTGAAGTCAGGTACCAAGGAGACCTGCCTGGACGGCACTGCGGCAGCTGCCGGGCCTGGGTTGAAAAGAGGAAACGTGTCTGGACGTTGTTGCTTTGCTCCTGAGGCAGCAAGACGCCTGCGGCCCTGCGGTACTGGGGGGTTGTTACTGCCGGCTGCCAGGGGGACTCCTGAGGCTTGGAGGGCAAGAGAAGGCCCTGCCCAGAGCAACCTGGTGTAAATCCGGAAACACAGATGACGGTGACGGCAAGAAACCCAAAGGCAGAACGGCTAATCTGGGGCAGTGCTGCCAGCTAGTCAGCGGCCTTCACGCGAGCCCTGCAGCCGCCCGCCTGCCGCTGTCTGAGAGCTAGAAACAAGAACCTTTGGGGCAGACTCTGGGGAGATCCCTCTAGGGGACCAGGCTGGCTCACGGGAGGGGCGGCGCTCAGGGGAGGGCGTGCGGCATGCGTTGGTGGCAGTATGAAAATCACTACCTACCACAGCTGCACCATCTCGCTCTTTTCCCCAGTCTCCCCCTAGGGACCCCACAACGGGACCACGTAACCCACCGGTGAAGGGGCGTTACAGGCACCCGCCAGGCCAGCTACGGCACCGCGTTTTAGCTCAAGCTGTAGCCCCCTCGTGCTTTTAGCTCCGGAAGCCCCTGGGTCAATCTCCGGTGCGTCAGCCATGGCAACTGCACCTCCTCCCTGCTGCCCCATTCGACTAGCAGGGCGATCCCGGCCCAGCTGTGACACCGGGGATCTGGGGCCCTTCTCTCCCGCCCCTGCCCCCACCACACACACAAGAGAAGCCAGAGCCCTCCCCCAAAATACGGCCCAGGCCAGCCTTGGAACTGCCTTTCTCTGCAGCGCTGGAAGAGGAGAGATGGGCTCCCAGCAGGGCAGACTTGGAGAGTACCATAGAGCTTAGACGTGGCCCAGCGTCCCCAGCCGGGGCCAGATGTGAGAACACAGGGCCAGATGCTGATCTCGCTTATACCAGTGTAACCCTGCTGGCTTCAGTGGGTTACTCTGGATTTACTCCACCAGAAGCAGGAAGGGGAATCTAACACCCAGCTCGGCTGTTAACCATTTCCATCTCCTCCCGGGCCCTGCCACTAGCCTGGTCTGTTTCCCCTGTCTCTCCTATGCTGGCTCATGGCTCGCTGCGCTGGGGCTCAGCCAGTGCTGCCGGGGGACCTTGGATGCCCTTGGGCTAATGAAGTGGTATCCTGGTTAAAACCCATCCCACGCAGCCCTGCCTTCCTCCGCTGGGTGAGCTCACCAGCCCAGTCCTGGAGTTGCGCTGACAGACTGCAGACGCCACCAATCTCTCCCGCTCTTGCGTGTTGATAGAAGCGATAAGGAGATAACACTCCCCTTCCTCTCAGGTTGCCTTGATGGAGGGAGATAGGGTCCCCTCACCCACGCCCGCAGCTGGCCTGGGCCTGCATCTGATCTCTGCCTCTCAGCAGGTCCCCCCTAGCCAGGCCCTTTACCAAGGTCTCTTTCCTTGCCTCTGTCCCATGCCTGGCTGGGCTCTCACCTCTCAGCTGTCTGCAAGATTTATGCTGTCCTCCCTCAGCGAGCGCCACACATGGAGAAGCCAGAGAAAACCCCACTTCCCCCGGCCCCGCACACGGCAGCACATTGGCACACATATCCGGGGACATTCATGTATAGTTGCACGGCCGCAAATGTCCATGCCCACACACTTGTAGGTACACACACACACACACACGCTGCTGTACAGACACACAAATGTTCCCCTCACTTATTCCCCCCCCCCCCCCGAATTCACCGGCAGGGCTAGTGATCTCTTTACAGGATGATCACACAGTTTGGTCCTGTCTACAATTACAACACAAAACTATGGTGCAACATGGGGCCCGGCTGTATCGTAATTGGGTTCCCCAAAGTGGAGGCATTCTACCATAGCCAGGACCACAGTCCTTCCATTCACACTAAACCATGTGAACAGGCGTGTGCGACACTTGCACACATCTCAGCATGCAAAGTCACGCAGCTGGAGTTCACACACACGCATTCACACCCCTCACTCCTCTGCCCAAGACTGTCAGAGAGCTTGAAATCTACAGGGTGAGTTTTGTGGTCTTGTTCCCCCCAGTAGCGGCCCTGAGGGCACCCACCACGGCACAGCACAGCTCCACAAACGGTGTCTGCTATCAGCTGCCGTTGCAGAGCCAGCAGGGGGCACATAAGAGCCTAAAACATTGCTTTTGTCTAGGCCCTCCACAAACTGTAGCTTCTTCCTCCCTAGTTTAAGTGTCTCTGTAATGGAGTGGAGGGTTTAAAAGGACAGGCAGGGGTCCTGGACTGTAGGATCTGGCCCTCACTGGCTACAGTTTTAAGGAAGGTCACTTTTTTACTCTGGACCCTGGGTTCACTGCCCCTTTAAAGTGTCTGCATCTGCTTTGCCCCTGGCATGAGCATTATCTGTAGCTGCCAGTAGAATGACAGCTCCACACAACCACTCCCAGCAGGGAGACGGAACATCCAGGCTTTTCTCTCTCAGCCTAGATCGTGACCTTCCAGGGTCCCGAGCAGAAAGCAGGAGGGAAACCTAGCCAGAGTCCCCTCCCCATCCCACCAAGCTGCTGGGGGCAGGGACGAGCGAAGGAACAAACTGTGCTGTCAGTTGCTGAGTTTTCTGGGAGGACAGGTATCTCCAAAATACAGGGTTGCACCTCTAGACTGCCCTCACCTGAACATATAAGCAAGGGCAAGTGCCTTCTGTGTGCACCACTGCCCTCCACTGGGCAGGATCAGAACTGCTGGGGTCTAGGTGGCATAGACCCCATACTGCTAGCAGCTAAAGGAGATTCTCATATGAGTAGCAGGGACCTGTGCATTGGGAACAGGAGGATCTAGGTTCTATCCCTGCTGGGAGCAGCACTGGGATAGCTGTGAAATGCCAGGTGGCCATGTGTTTGCTACAATATTTTTGCTGTAGGATTTTTAACTTGACCTCATGTGCGGTTTCTTGCCAGAGTCTCCAACCCAGCCTGGGTGGAAAGTGGCATCACTTTAGCTCCCCTGGGTCTCTGCTCTTTAATTCACATTTTCCAATACCTTTAGCCACTGGAAGAAAATGTCAGATCAGGAGTCCAGCAGCGACCAGTGTGGGCTAGCTGAGAGAGAAGAAAAAAAAAAAGAGGAATACACTATAGCTGTGCGACTAATTGAATGTGGCAAGTGCATGTGGCCACTAGAGGGCAGTATTGCATATTACCCAAATTTTCCTGATCATGTGATTATGATCTGTATAAGACAAAAGGTGGATGCTGATAGACGAGGGCTTGTGATGCTGCCATCTGTTGGCTAGATGGACACATTACAAATAACCTTTTTCTTTAAAGTGGGCCTTGTTTATTTAAATACCCTACTGTGAGCCGCCAATGCTTCCTTCCCTGTGTCACTAAAGAATAATCATTTTTAAATCTTAGCTTATTTGAAAGGAATATTTTAAACATCCAGTTTTCTCTTGGCAAGATAAATCTGTCACTGGGGCGACGAAGATCAGTGGAAGCGGGTTCTCAGCGCTGGAACGTTTGGGTTGCTGACACTGCAAGGAAAGGTTGTCATGTGTTTGGTTACAAGCCAGAGCTGCTCATTGCAATTTAAAATAAAAGTGGAAGAAACGTTTCTGGCAGCCTTGAGTTCTGTTACTGGCATTCAGCCAGAGTTCTGACCAAACTGTGTTCCTGTAAAGGGAGCGCTCTCAGGTAGCTTAGGCCAGGTCTATACTACAGACCTATATCAGTATTACTACGTCACTCAAGGATGTGAAAAATTCACACCCCTGAGCAACATATTTATACCGACCTTAACCATTGTGTTAGTGCTATGTCAGCAGGAGAGCTTCTCCCATCAATGTTGCTACCGCCCCTCGGGGCGGTGGATAAACTATGCCGACGGGAGAGCTCTCTCCCACTGGCATTGGTGCAGCTGCGCCGATGCAGCGTGTTAAGTGTAGACCTGCCCTTACTGTAGCAACTTGCATAGAACTTGTAGAGAGGAGCACATGTTGCAGGAGGGAAGAGTTTACAGAGGCCATCAGGAAGTCGGTCTGTGTGCACATGGCTTGAATGGCAGCTGCAGCATTTCTGTAGATAGTTTGACAAGTTTGGAGCCCTCTCACATTTTTACCCAGAACATGGAACATGAAACAATTAGGACTAAAAAAAATCTAGGTTTCAAAATTAGCAAAAAGCTTTTCTCAAACTGCACGGAGCAGAAGATTTCACAATAGCTTGAAGATGTAAGTTTCAATGGATACATTTTTTAAACACTGATTTTTCCCCTTTAATGGTTGCAATCCAAACACAAGAGCTGGGGACCAGTGCAGGAAGTGAAAGTGACTGGCCTTGTTCTGCTTGAGGAGGCAGAACAAGGAACAACAAGTAAATAGGAGAAACGGGGGGGAAAAAATCACTCCAGATCCAGTGTGATTGAGAGAAGTGGACTGGCCAGTAACTGCTCCAGAGTTTGGGGGTGTTCACCAGGGCCGGCTTTAGGAAGTGCGGGGCCCAATTCGAACAGTTTCGATGGGGCCCCGGCAGAGATGACTAAAACAAAAAAATACTTAAAAAAACCCTTTCATTTCTTCCATGTATTATTTACTTTCCATGACTATATAAATAATAACAAAATTATCTATTACATACATTGCATCATGTATTAGTTAGCTGATTTGCACTTTCATATTAGGAAAATAATTTGTTTTGATAGTTGTACAACTGATTTTCTACACTAATGTTTATTTTATTAAAATTTATAAAATATTTCCTTATTAATATAAAATTGCCCCCTCCTTCCCCCCCAGCGCCGCCCGGCCCCGTGGAAACAAACCCTCCTTCCCCAGCTCCGCCCCGTCAAAACAAGGTTGGGGGGGGGCGGGAAGAAACGGCACACATGGGGTGACCAGATCACAGCAGTAAAATAGGACCTGCCCCCTCCCTGCTCAGCCCCACCATCACACCCCTCTTCACCACCCAGCCCCCCGCTAGCTTGCTGCATCCCTCCTAGTCAGTCCCCCACCCACCACTCGCCTCCTTTCACCTTCTCCCTCCCCTGCCAGAAACCCCCATGTCCGCCCCTAGAACTCCTGCTGGCTCACTGCTCGCCTCTTTGCCCACCTGCCACTTGCCCCCTCACCCCCCCCCCAATTATAAAGCCTCATTCAAAGACCCAGGGGTCACTATATTACTGCACACAGCAGTCAATCAATGCAGTTGTAGAGACATCTCTGCATTATGCATTTTTGTATAACTTTTATATGACTTTGTCTTGAACCTTGGTAATATGTTATAGCGGGCCCCAAAGGTAGTGTAATTAAGGTAAAAGAAAAATGTCTTTTTGCTAGGAGTAGAATAAGATCTTCCCCACACTTTGTAATCAATTGCCCTGTTGAATGAATGAGGTGTGAATTAGGAAGGTGTGGAAGGCAGCACCTCCAGACAGCTGCAACCCTTGGAGAGGGGCTGGGAGCCAGATGGAGGAGAGCTTTGCCCAGGCTGAGTGGGATGGAGTTTGGGTGCTGGGTGCAGGCTCCAGGCTGGGGCACGGGGTGGGGTGCAGGAAGGGTGGAGGGGTGCAGGCTCTGGGAGGGAGTGCGGAGGGCTGGGTGCAGGCTCTGGGACAGAGTTTGGGGGCCGGAGAGGGGGTGGTGGGTGCTGGGGGGGGGAAGGGAGGGGACTGCCATCACATGTGGCTTCCTTCCTCCTCTGTTGCCCCTGTTCACATCTGGAGGCAAAGGTCATTAACCAGATCTGTTCTAGTTCTGATCATTCCCACACTTCAGCGGTGGAGGGCAGGTGTTTGGATCTGGCATCCAGAGCCAGGCCCCTCTCCATTTCGGGCACTGGGAATTGTGCTTTGCAAGCCTGTGAAAGAGAAGATCCCTGCACCAAGAAGCTGTCACTGAGAAATTTAGCAGCAGAACTGTACTGGTCTAATTATGGTGCTACAGTTATCCTGGGAAAATGCCCCATACAGATGCTCTGGTTCTGAAATAATTCTACTGCTTTAATTACACCTGACAATTTAGCACAGCTGGTAAGTACTCTCTGTAGACTCGGACTAAAGGCAGAAGGGACCATCATGATCATCTCATATGACCTCCTGCACATCACAGGCCACAGAACCTCACCCACCCACTCTGAAATAGACCCCTAACCTCTGGCTGAGTTACCGAAGTCCTCAAATCATGGTTTAAAAACTTCAAGTTACAGAGAATCCACCATTTACTCTAGTTCAAATCAGCAAGTGACCCATGCCCCAGGGTCTCTGCCAATCTCACCCAGAGGAAAATTCCTTCCAGACCCCAAACATGGTGATCAGTTAGACCCTGAGAATGTGGGCAAAACTCACCAGCCAGACACCTGGGAAAGAATTCTCTGTAGTAACTCAGAGCCCTCCTCATCACCAGCCATTGGAGATATTTGCTGCTAGCAGTCGCAGATCGGTGACGTGCCATTGCAGGCTGTCCCATCACACCATCCCCGCCGTAAACTTATCAAGCTCAGTCTTGAAGCCAGTTAGGATTTTTGCCCTCACTGTTCCCCTGGGGAGGCTGTTCCAGAACTTCACTCCTCTGAGGGTTAGAAACTTTAGTCTCATTTCAACCCTAAACTTGTTGATGGCCAGTTTATGACCCTGTGGACAAGACCTGAGACAAATGTGAGGCACAGGACAGAGCTCGCCTCAGAGGTACCATGGAGGAAGTTGGTCTTACAAAGGGGTCTATAGGTGTTACCAGATTTGCCCATTACTTTGGGTTACGCTGATTTATTAGGGTTACTCTTGGGAGGGGGGCGGTTCTGTACTTCTATCAATGTTCTGCTTGTGTCACTTGTGTCCTCTCATGGAGCTCTGCTTCTCCCTGCTGCAGGTTCCCTCCCAATGGAGCTGTCCTGCAGGACCCGTTCCCCAGGAATGGGCTCACACACACACACCTCTGAGAGGAACGGGTCAATCAGAACTCCCAAGCTGACCCCTTATATGTCCCTGGACGCAGTAGGCTGGGTCGAGCAGCGCCTCCAAGCTGTCACCCTCATATGCCAAGGGCACTGCACCGGAATAGGGCACCCCTAAGCAGGCTGGGTCAAGCAGCACTTTCGATCTGCCACCCTCATATGCCCCAGGTTCAGCACGTCCCTATCCCCACTTTCACGTTACAATTGTTCTGCTAGTAACCCACTTGATGAGCGAACCCCACAGGACTTTTGGGCACTGTAGGGATCTTTAGCTTAGATACGAGGAGTGTTGCTGGAGAGAGAGAGAAGCAACCAGCTTAACCATGAAGGTTATTTATTGCCAGGTAATAGCCATACAAGGGGAGCCAAACAAACAGAACAGTGAGAATATTAAATCTAACTTACATTTGGTTATAAAAATCAGGTTTATAAAACTGTAACTGATCACACAGGTCAGGGTCAGAAGGCTACACCTGGAGAGAGAGAGCTGGGTTCTCACCACTCTGCGAAGCTTGACTCCATCGGGGGTCCCAGCTGGTGGTGGTAGCAGACGGTCCGGAGTGCTGGGGACAGGCAGAGCCCCCAGCACGATCAGTCAGGAGAAGATGAAGGCCCAGTGGAACTGATGCAGATTTTGGATTCAGGCATCAGAGCACTCGAGCACGGGCAGGGCCGGTTCCAGCGTTTTTGCTGCCCCAAGCGGCACAAAAAAGCCGCGACTTCATTCCCTCTGAGTGGGACTGAGGGATCCGCCACCGAATTGCTGCCGAAGACCCGGACGTGCTGCCCCTTTCCGTTGTCCGTCCCAAGCACCTGCTTGCTGCGCTGGTGCCTGGAGCCGGCCCTGAGCATGGGTAGGGGTTTTTGGTAGGGAAAACCAATGGTTCAAGGGAGACACTAGATTTGTTTGTGGGTAAACTGATGGCTCCAGGGAGGATACCACAGTTGTTTTGTTCAGGCTAGACAATAGGAACTGCTCATTCCTGGCTCTGGGCAGTGTTCCTTCCAGGGAGCTCACAGTGCAGTTAGGCAGCTTCAGTATTTTGAATGCCAATAAAAGAATTCATTACTAGAACTGGTCTGACAACTGCTGAGCTGGGGGTGTGCAGGTGTGAGTTCATTAAAAGCTGGAGCAGAGATTCCCCATCATGCACTGCTTCCCTGCTTTTCTGGTCCCAGAGTTCCATGCGGTTCTTGCCTTGGAATCTCTGTTCTCCAGGCTGTTTGCTAATGGAGATGCCTCCCTGACCCATCCTTGATGGGAATGAGGCCAGGGGAGTTTCCTTAATCCTGACCCCCTTGTCCAGAGGGGTTTAGGTGTCTCCCCCACGGCCCTTTCATTGCTTTTTGAAAGTCTTTCTTCTGATCGGTTTTGGTTCAAGCAGAGGCTGGAGTGGGGAAGGTCTTCCGGGAGTCAGACAAGCTGGGTACTGCGCCCTGGTTCCCCAAGAACACAGAGCTGATGGGGAACAAAGGAGAAAAGAGAAAGGGGCTTGGCCAGCAGGGAGTCGGCGGATCCAAGCCCAGGAAGCAGCAGGAAAGAAAGCTGCGGTGATTAATAGAGAAGATTGGGAGCAAGGTCGGACGTAGGCAGAGCCCCAGACAGGGGCAGAGTTGAGTCCTTGTCTCTCTCCAAGCTGCAGCAGCCCAGCAGTGTGCACCGTGGTGGGGTGCACAGTGGGCAGGAGTCACAGACGCAGGCTGCCCTGGGAGCCGCTGCCTCCCCCTGGAGGCGGGTCCGTGCTGCACGGTGGCAGGAGGTGGCAGGGAGCCAAATTCCATTAGCCCCGTCTGAATCCCTGACTCGCACATGGATGAGTTTGGACAGCTCCATTAAGGGGCAAGGAAGGAGCTCATTTCATGGCTGATTTGTTTTAATACCTTAGCTGCAGCAGGAGAGCAACTCGGTCCCGCGTCGAGGAGACAGGAGATGCTGTGCTGCCATCATGCAGGGCTTGTGTTTCCACAGCCGCTGCACCTGGGCAGGATTGATCCATCCCCTGCAGCGGGAGAGGCTATTTTGCTGGTGTCTATTCACACGGGGCCCTTGTGCTGGAGCACGCTGGATCGCTGCAAGCACGGCGGGCCGCGCAGAGGCATCTCAGAGCCTGCCACGCTGCCTGATGGGAACTGGCTGTAGGGAATTGTGGGATACTGGCTGGCATCATAGGGAATTGTGGGTCAAAAGCCCAGAATTCTCTCCGATCCATCCCATAATTCACCACATGTTCATGCCTTTCCCGAGCTGCTCCCTGCCACCAGGGCAGGGGCCTAGAGATCAGCCGCGTCCGTGGCCATTGTTAGCACAGGACCCTGGAACACAGGGAAGGGGGGCAGAAGATTCTCTCGCCGGGGCAGGAGGGGAACCCGGGGTCTGGAGGCAGGCAGCATCGCAGGCCTGGAAACCTGGGGTCTCCGCACGTTCTACAGTAGCAGGGGCGACTGCAGGGAGCGGGTGGTGAAGGTCCGTTCGGGTTCCCTGCTCAGGCCACGGGGACCCGCTGTGAAACGGGGACAGAGGAAGCACATGGGAGATGGGGAGACAGGGTTGAGCGGCCACGAGGATAAACTGTCACCCACCTGTCAGGACAGGAGGGGGCGGGGAGGGCAAGGAGACGGGACAGTTGGGTGTCCTGCGGAGCGTGGTGTCATTAGCACGTACCAAGGCGAGAGGTGGTGGTTTCTGGAACACGTGGGCCCAGGGCCGTCAGACACAGTCAGGGGCACTGGAACAGTTTTTATAGTGGGGGTGCTGAGAGCCATTGGACCAAACTAGAAACCCTGTATATAACAGAAACCACTTCAAGCCAGGGGGTGCGGCAGCTACCCCAGCACGCCTTGTTCCCGCACCTCTGGACACGGTCTTGGCAGGGAGTTACATGTGGAGTGGAGCCAGGAGGGAGCGGTGAGGCTGACATCTCAGGCAGATTCCCAGTCCAGTCCCAGCTGCTGCGTACAATACAGGCCTGCGAACCCCTGCCCTCTGCTGGGGGAGGCAGACCTGCTCACAGGAGCGTGGGGGCAGCTGTTTGCAAACAGGATAAAAAAGGGGATGGGCCAGTGCACCCATCACTTCTGTTCCGGGGCCTTAAAGAGAGGCTGTGGGGAGAAAGATTGGCTACTGGAGCAAGTTTCACCATCCTGGCTGCCACCCTCCCCATCTCCTGGGACCTTTGTCATACTGATCTTGAGAGGTGTCCTCACCAGCCGGGGCCAGAGAGACCCAGCCAATGTCGCCACCTCTGCTGGCTCCAGCTCAATCCAGACACCATCAGTGGGATCAGACTTTAACAGCAGCAGCTCAGCTCAACTAACGTATTCCCCCCGCTGCCCCGCCATCTTTGATCCCATCTAAGAGACTGTCAAACAAGCCGTTTTCCCTTGTAAAAACTCTCCCGCTCAGGGGAGAGGGAACAGGGGCTGGTGTTGAAATAAAAGCCCTATTGACAACTTTATATTGCAAAGGCTTTCGCTGTTTTCCCTTCTTTTCTGTTTCTTTAATAAGAAGGTCAGAAGGATTTCGAAGGGGGTGTTTGCTCTGGTACGATGCAGGCTGAGGTCTCTATAGACCAAACCCTGGACGTTGGTCAATCTTGTGCGGTGTCGGACAGTGACCGAGTTGTGTTAACACCTTTAACTCAACTGGCCCCTGCTGCTAAAGCTAAAGGAGAACCGCCGTCAGTCGCGTCACACCTGACACGCGGCTGGGCAAGTCCCGTTCCACCCAGCAGGGGGCAGTAGTGGACCCCACACGCGATCCAGCTCAGAATGTCTTAATCTCCTTTCTGCAGCAGGCTTCAGAGGCGGGGAATAAAAAATCCAGAAGAACAAAGGTGGGACTGGAATTCAAAACGGCCCTGCCAAGACCGTGTCTGACGGGCCCTGGGCCCAGATGTGCCAGAAACCTCCTCCTCTTGCCTTGGTACTTGCTAATGACAAAAAGACCAACCAGTCCAGGCCTCTTATCTCATGTTTCCTTTGATGTCTTAGGCAAACAGTTCCGGTCCCTGGCTGCCACCTGCCGGGAAGATTTCCATCCCTTCCAGGCTGCCGTTGGGGAGCACATATTAACCGAGAGCAATGGATCCCAGCAACTAAGAACTCCAGTTCAATATCAAACGCGTAGGCAGACCGTCCCATTTCCCTTTACAGACAAGAGACATGGAACCCATCCAAAAACCTTCAGCCGCTTGAGAGGAAAACTGCAGCAAATTCAGCAACTTAGTTAACGTCACGGCTGTGCTGCATGTGGAAACATCATGGCCACAGTGGGTGGAGAACTCAGATCCTCTCTCTCCAGAAGCTCTTCCACCACGAAAGTTCTAGGAGAATGACTGTTAGCAGTACAGGGACTATGAAACACAAATGCGCCATTCTCAATTCCATCCATTAGAGGCAGCAGCGATACAGACACACCAGCCACCCTATTGTGTCATTATTCCCATTTCCCAGATGGGGAAACTGAGGCAAAAAGGAGCCATGGGCCCAGTGTGTCAGTGTCAGAGCCTGGCTTGGCATTTTGGCTGTCCCAGCTCTTTAGAATCATAGGACTGGAAGGGACCCCGAGAGGCCATCTAGTCCAGTCCCCTGCTGCACTCAAGGCAGGACTAAGTATTATCTGGACCATCCCTGACAGGTGTTTGTCCAGCCTGCTCTTAAACACCTCCAGTGATGGAGATTCCACACCCTCCCTATAATCATTTTTGTTGCTCTTCTCTGGCCTTTTTTCAATTTGTCCCCATCTTTCCTGAAATGTGGCACCCAGAACTGGACACAATACTCCAGTTGAGGCCAAATCAGCGCAGAGTAGAGCGGAAGAATGACTTCTTGCATCTTGCTTATAACACTCTTCTTTTGGGGTGTATGGGGTGTTCAGGGAGGGGTAGCACCTCTGGTGTAGGGCATGTCGTGTCCCTTCCAGGGCAGCTCGTCCACCTTTGGTCCCCACCTGTCACTCAGCTCTCACCTGTGGCTCCTAGTAGCTGTAGCATGCGCAGCGGCCACACCCCGGGCAACAGCTTCGACAGGCTGGCTAAACCAGGTTGAGGGTAGCCGTCGGGCATAGACCTACGGTGAGATAGGGCCTTGTCTATCCCAAGCATGTGAAGACAGACTCCGGCGGATTGAGCGGATGAGACCTTTTGGAATAGGACCAACGGTCATGAAGGCGGTTTCTGCAAGCGATGTGGTACGCTAAGAGCACGGCAAGCGCAAAAGACGCCCTGATCAACCACTGCGCCCAGCCCATCTCCAACCATCTCGACTTTTGTCCTGCCATTGGAGCAAGATGGAATCTGGGAAGAGAGAGTGAGGCTGACTATGCGCACCTCTCCCTCACTTTAATCCAATTCACGCGCAAGTCTTGACATCCCTCCAATTTCCGTAAATCTTAAAGTCCTGTGGCGATGGGCGAGCGACGAAGCAGCAGGTGTGGATACACTGGGAGCTGTAGCCGCGGACCTGCACACAGGCGGCTCAGGTCTAATGGTCGTCTTCCTGCTGACCGAAGCAACAGCTGGATTCGGCGTCTACCTGAGTGACTGAGCAGTCCTCTTTCGGACTGCACTGCTCACCTCCGTAGTAAGAGGAAGGGGCTAGAAAAGGTGCCCTAAACATTGTTTGCTTCATAGAACCCTGGCCAGCTTACCGCGGCTGGAAGGGATCCCATCTTATGCGGTCGAACAACAAAATTTCAAATAATAAAACGTAAGGTGACACCACTCATTATTGGTACATGGAATGTACGCACGCTTCAAGACAACCCCTCAGCAGATCGACCAGAAAGAAGGACAGCCCTGGTCGCCAGAGAGCTCGCAAGATTTAACATCGATATTGCGGCCCTGTGTGAAACTCATCTAGCCAACGAAGGTCAGCTCACAGAAACAGGAGGTGGTTACACATTCTTCTGGTGTGGACGCAGCAGTGATGAACGTCGTGAATCTGGAGTTGGCTTTGCGGTTAATAATCATCTTGTCCGCAAACTTGCCAGTTTTCCCAAGGGCGTGAACGATCGACTCATGACACTGCATCTTCCACTACCGAGAGGAAAGCGAGTTATACTAATCAGCGCTTACGCACCCACAATGACGAATCCGGATGAAGTAAAGGACAAGCTTTATGAAGATCTTGATGCCCTACTCTCATCCGTGAAGCGCACCGACAGGCTGATTCTACTTGGCGATTTTAACGCGAGAGTAGGATCTGATCACTCTGCCTGGGATGGCGTCATTGGAAAAAATGGAATCGGCAAATGCAACAGCAATGGCCTACTACTATTGAAGACATGTGCGGCTCATGATCTGATCATCACCAATACCATCTTCCGCCTGCAAAAAGACATCCTGGATGCACCCACACTCCAAGCACTGGCATCTCATTGATTATGTCATCGTGCGGAGGAAAGACAGACAGGATGTAAGGGTGACCAAGGCCATGCCGAGTGCTGACTGTTGGACTGATCATAGACTTATCATCTCTAAATTAAGCCTTTACATCAAGCCAAAGAGACGTCCGCAGGGAAACAAAGCTGTGATGAAAAAGATCAACGTCAGTAAACTGAGGAACCCCAACACAGCAGCTTCACTAGTAGAAGATCTTGGCAACCAACTCTCAGAGCTGCAATTAGAGGAAATGTTGAGAGGAACTGGGAATGCTTCCGCAATATTGTGCACTTTTCTGCACTAAAGGTTCTTGGACCCTCACACAAGAAACAGCAGGACTGGTTTGATGAAAACGACAAAGAGATCAAGGCTTTACTTGCTGAAAAGCACTGCCTTCACCGTGCTCATCAGAATGACCCGTTGTCAACAGCTAAGAAAAATGCCTTTAACAACATTCGCAGGACCGTACAGAGCAAGCTTCGCAAGATGCAGGACTCCTGGTTGAGTGCCAAAGCGGATGAAATCCAGAAGTTTGCTGATAGAAACGATGCCAAACGGTTCTACGAAACCCTTAGATCCTTGTACGGACCTCGGCCTTCAGGGAGTTCCCCTCTACTGGACTTGATGGTGTAACTCTCATTACTGAGAAGACTCTGATTCTACAGCATTGGGCTGAGCATTTCCAATCCGTACTGAACTGCCCATCTTCCAATAACGAGGCGATTGACAGAATGCCCCAGGCGGATATCAACTACAGCCTGGACGTTCCACCATCAGAGACTGAAACCCTACAGGCCATCAGCCAGCTGTCTAGTTGCAAGGCCTCAGGATCTGATGCGATTCCAGCGGAAATCTATCAGGATGGTGGTGCAATGCTTGTTGACAAACTCACTCAGCTGTTCCAGTCCTTC
The DNA here is from genome assembly GCF_016161935.1 of Mauremys reevesii. Taxonomy (NCBI): domain Eukaryota; kingdom Metazoa; phylum Chordata; order Testudines; family Geoemydidae; genus Mauremys; species Mauremys reevesii. The sequence continues at coordinate 105,558,862 of NC_052630.1, read as the reverse complement.
TGGAATCAAGGGTCTATTCCTCAGGAATTGAAAGACGCATCCATCGTACACCTCTATAAGAGGAAAGGAAATCGAAAAGTTTGCGATAATCATAGAGGAATATCACTGCTTTCTAGCGCAGGTAAGATCCTTGCATGAGTGTTGCTGAATCGCCTGATTGACCACCTGGAACAGGGCCTACTACCCGAGACACAGTGCGGCTTCCGCAAAGAGCGTGGCACTGTGGACATGATCTTCGCAGTCCAACAGCTCCAAGAGAAGTGTCAAGAGCAGAATCACGAATTGTACACCATCTTCGTGGATCTTACCAAGGCTTTTGACACTGTCAGTCGCGAAGGTCTGTGGCGCATCATGTCGAAGTTTGGGTGCCCTGATAGATTTAACCTGATGGTACGTCAGTTCCACGACGGCATGACGGCTCGTGTTCTGGATAACGGAGAAGCTTCAGAGGCCTTTTCCGTCACAAACGGCGTCAAGCAAGGGTGTGTGTTGGCACCGACCCTGTTCAGCATAATGTTTTCAGCTATGCTGTCAGACGCCTTTCAGAACAGTTCCTTGGGAATCAGCCTGAGATACAGGACTGATGGGAAACTGTTCAACCTGCGAAGACTCCAGGCTGTCACCAAAATAAAGGAGTCTGTGCTACGAGACCTCCTTTTTGCTGACGACTGTGCCCTGAATGCTGGATCAGAGCAGGAAATGCAAGCTAGCATGGATAAATTCGCAGCAGCATGTGACAACTTCGGCCTCCTCATCAACATAAAGAAAACCGAAGTGTTGCACCAGCCAGCTCCGAAAGCCCAACACCAAGAGCCCACCATCACAGTGAAGGGACAAAAGCTGCAAGCAGTGGACCAATTTACATACCTTGGCAGCACCCTCTCCCGCGCAGTGACAATTGACATCGAGGTCAATTGCAGAATCGCCAAGGCAAGTTCTGCATTTGGCAGACTGCTGACCAACGTGTGGGACCGCCGTGGAATAAGCCTTGCTACAAAGCTTAAAGTCTACCGAGCAGTAGTGCTAACTACCCTGATGTATGCCAGTGAGACTTGGACTGTATACAGGAGGCACGTTAGGCAGCTGAACCACTTCCACATGACTTGCCTCCGCAGACTTCTGAGGATCCGGTGGCAGGATAAGGTGCCAGATACAGAAGTCCTCTCCAGAGCAGGCCTGACGTCAGTTTACACTCTGCTTATGAAAGCCCAGACACACTGGGCAGTCCATGTTGTAAGGATGCCAGACTACCGCATCCCCAAACAGCTCTTCTATGGTGAGCTGTCTCAAGGAAAGCGATCGCACGGGGGACAAAAGAAGCGATACAAAGACACGCTGAAAGCCTCTCTTAAGTCCCTGGATATCGACATCACCTCCTGGGAAACCCTGGCACAAGATCGATCGACATGGCGTATGCTGATCCACCAAGGCTGCCAGACATCTGAAGCCAGAAGGATAACTATAGCACAAGAGAAGCGAGCACTCCGTAAAGCCAGAGCTGCAAATGCTGTAACAGTGGTGCCCACGCATGTCTGCCCGACATGTGGCAGAACATTTCGTGCCCATATTGGCCTTGCCAGCCACCTGTGGACGCACTGTGGACAGCTTACAACCTGCTAGATGTCAAGGTCTTCTTCGAAAACGATGGACGAACATCATCATTATACAGCCCAAAATAGTGTTTGCTTTTTTGCAACAGTGTTACACTATTGACTCATATTTAGCTTGTGGTCCCCTATGACCCTCAGATCCCTTTACACTCCTTCCCAGGCAGGCAGTTCCCATTTTGTATGCGTGCAACTGATTGCTCCACTGAGGAAGGAACACTTCGCATTTGTCCTTATTGAATTTCATCCTATTTACTTCAGGCCATTTCTCCAGTTTATCCAGATCATTTTGAATTTTAATTCTGTCCTCCAAAGCACTTGCAACCCCTCCCAGCTTGGTATCAGCCACAAACTCTGTAAGTGTCCTCTCCATGCCAGGCCTGCACAACATGCGGCTCGCGGGCAAGCGGAGGGGTGGGGCTGCTGGGTTCGCCCCCTGCCCGCGGGGCCTCGCCTTATAGCCCTGCACGCACCATGCTCCAACCGCCCTAACGGCCAGAACCACACGTGTCTCTGTCTCCCACTCCCCCCACCCCGCCGGCGTACTGCGGGTGCGTCACTTCCGGGGCCCGCTGAGGAGGGAAGCGCTGGGCACGAGGCAGAGCTGGTAAGTGCCGAGCAAGGGGAGGGGCACCCGACCTGGGCTCGAGCCACAGCTCGGGGGGGGGGAGAGGGGGAGAGACTGGGCTGAGACACCCCCCAAGCTCCCCCTTCGGTTGGGGGCAGGGTGGCTACGGCGCTGGTTGGTCCTAGGGCGGCCTCCGTAGTGATCGGGGGGGGGGGGTGTTGAACTGTGGGCAGGAAATCCCCAGGGGAGACATGTGTGTGTGCGTGCGCACATGCGTGTGTGTTGCACCTGCCCTGCCCCGACTGCTGCCCCCTTCCCTGGTCCAGGGACCTTCCCTCCCCAGCCCCTATCACATTGCCCCACCTCGGGCTCCCTGCACCCCGTGTTTGTGGACTCACCCAGTGGCGCCCCCTGCTGGTCATCCTTGGGAATTAGCTCGTCCCAGCTCCAGAGCGCCCTCTGCAGGCCGGTGATCTGCCTTACCACTGGGACCCCACATCCCTCCCGGACCCGGTGCCCTGTTATCTGGGGCACTGCCCTTGGCAGTAACCCCTCAGTCTTACGGTCCCCTTTCCCCAGGGAACCCCCACCCTCTATCCCCACCTCACCTCAGTATACAGCTACTGCCAGTCATTGTCTAGCCCCACGCCCTGGGGCAGACTGCAGCATCAGCCATTCATCACTGGCAAGGAGGGTTTGGACCTGCTGCCTTGGCCTACCCCTGGGCTGCCCTCTGCAACCCCCAGTACCTGTTAGCCCAATGCTAGGCTGCAGCCTGGGGCTTTCCAGGCTGGAGCTCCCCAGCTCCTCTGCCTTTCCCCAGCCCTGCTTCACTCAGGTACCCTGTGTCTCGCCCCCTACAGCCAGGCCCGTCTCCCTCTACAGCCAGCGAGAGACTGTTTGCTTGAGTGCCTGGCTCAAGCCTTTATAGGGACAGCTGGGCCCTGATTGGGGTGTGGCCTCAGCTGAGCCTGCGTCCCACTCAGCCCGGGCTGGTCTCCCAGACCTCTGCCAGGGCTGGAGCTGGTAACCACCCTGCTACAGACAGTCACATCCAATCCCTGCACACCGCTCCCCTTTCCCCTCCCCTTAGTTCATAGCCCCAGAAAATCCCTTCAAACTGTCCCCCTTTTCCCCTCCTCTTATTAAATTTGCAAGGTAATTATGAACAGTACAAATGTTTTCTTTCAACGGAAAAGGTGTTTTTCATTTTTCCATGATTCATAAAAAAAATTAAAATAATTAAAAAAATTATTGTTTGCTTTAATTGAAAAATTCTTAATACTCCCCCCCCCCCCCGTTCATTTTCGGCCCACAGCTGTTTCGGCGGGGTGGCGCTAGGGAAGGAGGGCTTGTTTCCGCGGGATGAGCAGCGTGGGGGGGGGAGGGGTGCTGTTTCCATGGGGCCGGACGGTGCTGGGGCAGGGATGTGTTTCGGGGGGGGGGGGGCTGGGCGGCACTGGGGGGGGGATGTTTCAGCGGGGCTGGGGGGTTTCAGCCCTCAGCTGTTTTCTTTGGAGTAATATGGCTGTCGCCGCTTTACGAGTTGTGCAGGCCTGCCCTATGCCATTATCTGAATCATTGAAGAGGATATTGAACAGAACCATACCCAGAACCGATCCCTGCAGGACCCCACTCGTTATGCCCTTCCAGCATGACTGTGAACCACGGATAACTACTCTCTGGGAACGGTTTTCCAACCAGTTATGCACCCACCTTTGCGCTAGGTTGAGCTGCCTCTCATTGGTGCTCTGTGCACACTTTGGTTTAGCAAAGATTGGTGCCTGCAAAAAGCTACTAGAAGAGCATCTTTCTGGTTCCCCAAGGGAAAGGCTTTCTCCCAGCCCTGCCCATATGGCTGAGTATTCACCCCCACCCCCATCCCTGGAGTGCTAGTCCGTGCTAGGTGCAGTGTCCTTTAGACACATACCTCCTCCCCCCACCTCCCCAAAAAATATGTAGTGGCTTATTAATGAAAAAATAAAACTATGATGGAGATTATTTACTTGCATTTACTGAGAAACACAATGATAAGGATCTCACATTTAAATGGCACCTCTCACCTCTCAAACAACAATCATGCCACCTCCCACAGAAGTGCAGCCACCTCTGGAGGTGAGCAGCAGCAGCTGTTTATCAGCATATAACAATATGAAGTGATGAGTGTTGCAGCGAATTAAAATAGTAGTGGGTAGCAAGATCAAACTGATCTGTGCCAGGATTTGCCGGTGCTCTGGAGTTAACCCCCCCGCTTTTGCAAAAGATGCCATGGGATCTTTAATAATCGCAGAGGTTCCTATCTCATGCCCATGACCACAGTATCTGAACTCCTTCTAGAATTGTCCAGCACTTGACACACTGAAGCCTCAATCTTGGTTGGCACAACCGTAGTCAGAGTAATTAACAATAAGGCGCTGACAGCTTACAGGTCACTCCGCAGAAAAGTTGGTCAAAGCAATGACTTGCGCATTTGGACTGATGTTCATGGGCCGTGTTTTTGTGTCTCGCTCCAGCAGCATGGGGTCTCTGGCACCGGTGGAGTCTCGTGTTCAGATCTGAGTGTGGGGAAAGAGCGCCCCCTGTTGAAACACCATGACCACATCCTGTAGCATATAGCAGCTTCCTTGGGGAATCCCTCTGCCAACAGCTGCCTGGGCTCAGGCTGCAGGAGTGCCGTGAAGATCGCAGCACAGGCTGGAATGGCTGGAGGAGGCCACGAGAAATATTGGGAAATGACTTAGTAAATCTTAGTTACTTAACATAGTTACAAACCCAGCGAGAACCCTCACCTACATTGCAGGTATTCGTTGGATTTAATTATCCAAAACTACTAACATATCACTTGGCTAAGGGACAAAGACTTCAACTACATGTCAATAACGTGAGATAACTCAGCAATTTTTTCTTCTTTGGGTGCATGGCTCTGCATCTGTGTATGCTGCCATGTGTGTTCAAGCAGGCATGTGTTGCTTGTTTGCATGGGCGGACTCACGCGTATTGTATGTGCATTCTTACATGTATGTTCATGCATGGGTGTGCCCTAATAGCCGCCTTGGCACTGTATGTTGCTTGCACACAGGAGGGTGTGTTGCTTCCTAATCTATTATGGAGAAAGGATCTGAAGAGGAAATTGATGTAATTTTTAATGCCGTTCAGCACCCAGCCCCTGCCCCTCCCCCATCTGAGGGGCGGTTCATGGCAGCTGAGCTTGGGAGATGCTGCAGGTGCAATTAACCTGGCTACCCCCTTCTTCATCTGCAGTTCAGTTCTTGGCTTGCCGGGCAATGCTCCGCTGGTGGGAGCCCAAGCCCCATTGGCAGGGAGGGCTCGGGGGTGTCCACCCCCCCAAACTCTGGGCAGGAGGCCCGGCCAGTCCTCTGCAGACAGCTGGGGCTCCCTGCGGGCAGCTGCTCTGCTGGAGCCCGCTGGGATCCCTGGATTCGGGAGCAGCAGTTGCTGCTAGAAGGCCAGATTCCAGGACACTGCCCACTCCTGCAGCGGTGCTGCCTCAGACACCCATCCAGGGGGAGACCGAGTCTGTTACTGGAGCACCCGGGGCTGCTCGCTGGCAGGCCAAGGCACCCTCTCTGCTGGCCCCAAAGGGACGCTCTTTCTCAGTTTGGGTGGGCGGGGGAAGGAGACACCCCATTTCTCCCCCCACCAGGATCCGCTCTCTGGCTCTGCTGACAAGGAGCCCAGCCGTGTCCCGATAAGATGGATTCATTGTCTCGGCAGCGTGGGCGAGATACGTAACGAGAACAGGGCCCGCAAGGCCCGGTCTGCTTTGTTTCAATTACAGCGGCTGCTGGAGTGAGACGACAAACCCGCTCTTGACGGCAGGCGCAGGGGATAGAGGTGCCCTTGCCGGCTGCCGGGAACAGGGAAGGAAGCCAGATTGCTCAGCGTAGAGGATCAGAGGGAGGGGAAGGAAGGGGAACAAACTATACCCTCAGGGGAGCGGGGGCAGCTGGCACGCATTGGCCCCACAGGGCCTCTGGCGATGGCTGGGCAATCGAGGCACACCCAGGAGTTTGGGTAAGTTCTACAAGACAAGCCAACAGCTTGGCTGGCAAAGCCCAGGGGGACGAGATCGGTGGTCATGAACTGCCGAGCACTGGTGAACCACTGCCCTCTCCTGGCTGGGCTCAGAATGGCTCTGCTGTGTGTCACAGACCCCCAACGGCTAGGGGAGATTCCCCTGTAGCGCAAGCTGTAGGAGCCTGTGCTTTGGGAGTCGGAGGAGCAGAACGGCTGCCCCAGAGACGTGCAGCACAGCGAGAAGTGGGAGGTTCTCCGGGGCTGTGCATCCAGCTAGTGTAGAAAGAGAGGATTGTAGCTGGTAGAAAGAGGATGCCGCTGGCGGCTGGTTTGCCAGAGGCCACACCAGTCCTGCCACAGGGATCTAGATGAAGCTGCTGCAAAGGGACACCGCTTCCCCCGGGCTCTTGCCAGCAGCACCTATCCCCCTTGGAAACAGCTCCTTTCCCTGGGAGATTGATGAGGTCCCCGTTTCCTTCATGCTGCCTGCAGCCGACTGTCCCAATCCCAGTGCAGAATCCATCCTCCGGGCAGCCCTGCCGCTCCTGCTGACTGCCGGGGGAAGCTGCTTCCCAGGCAGCCGGGCAAGGATCTCGCTTAGAGAGCAGCAGCTGGTGCAGGAGGCAAGCACAGCAGGATGTGCCCTGCTACTCCCCTGCCCCCACTAAGTCTCAGGGACATGGCAAGAAACCTGTGGTGAACCACAACCATACGGCTGCTCTCACGCTGCGCACCATGCCCAGGCAGAATACATAGCACCAGAGGGGAGAGCGCTAGGGGTCTCCTGCTCCAAAGCCCTACCGCTGGAGCTAGAGTGGACTCTCCTAGGGCAGTACGGGGGCTATGACACACAGAGGAGCAGTGTTGACCCCATCCAGCAGAAGGTTCTGGGGACATCCCCCACCACAGAGCTCTCTGAGGCCTACTGGATCAGGTCACATCTGCAGGGAGGAAATGTCCCCCCTACTCCCAGCCCAGAGCAGGAACCGCTCAGGAGGGAGCAAAGATGCCCCCAGCACAGGCCAGCTGGGGATAAGCAAACAGCACAGCAGCCTTGAGAGCCTGTTCTAACAGCACGGGGGGAAGAGAGATTCCCCCGGCGCTGCGGAGGGCTCCGCTCTCTGCCATAGGCTGCACGTCTGAAGTCTCCTGTTCTCTGGCAAGGCTCCAGCTGCTCCCTGGAGCCCTCTCCTCAGGGGCTGCAGCTTCTCCGCCTCGCTCTGAAGAGGAACCAGGTGGGGCTGTTTAGGGTCCTCTGTGGGATTCAAACCGGTGCCTGCCTGTGGCATCCCCAGTCTGCCAGGAGGCAAGTTATTTATCAGCTGCACCTGGAGGGACACCTGCTGGTGCTTCAAAGAACTGCATGAGGCACTACAGGACCTGACCAGCGGTGATAGGTACAGCACCTGAGCTCCTCACAGGCCATACTGTATTTCCCCTCTCGCACCCCTGGGTGGGAGGGAAGGGCTGGATCCCCATTGTACAGGTAAGGGAACTGAGGCACGAGAGACAAAGCGACTGCCCAAGGTCGCACAGGGAGTTTGTAGTGCAGCAGGGAATCAAACCCAGGTCGCACCCTAACCAGTGGGCTGTCCTTCCTTTTAGGCTGCCACTTCCTCCCTGGCACTGCAGAAGCCAAGCGCCTGCCCCCCTTGACAGCATCAGCCCCCAGCCCCACACCACTGAGAAATCTGAGGCCACTCAGAACTTCCTGGAAGCAGCCAGGCTCAAACTCAGCTCCTCCCCCTGCAGCAATGCAGACCCCAGGCGTCTCCACTAAAGTAGAGCCGCTGCGAGCAGTACCGGCCCTATGACATGCCACTGAGCAGCCCTGGGGCCAGCCAGCGATGGACAATGGTGACACAGGCACTAGTCCTGCAGTGTCAGCCAGCCAGCCTGCTTGGCCCATGTGCGACCACTAGATCCTGACAGTCAGGCCTGGACAGCCAATCACAAGCCCAGAACAGCTTCTGGGGGCCGGTTTGGTCTCTGCAGCACCCCCTTGTGGTTCATATGGCACTAGTCACCCTGCCTCAGTTTCCCTCTGGGCCATCAGTGGTCCAACAGCCACCTCCCATGTAGCCCAGCACTGACTTACCCCAAAGCTCCCAAACAAATATAAGAGAAACCCAGGAGGGGCAGCCATCCCAGTCCGTGGCCGGACCCAGTCTTTCCACTCAGAGCCTGGCTTCTCTAGTTAACGCTCACCAGGGCTCCCTGCTTCAGGCCTCAGGGAGGCTCTGGATGGGCCCCCGCCTGGCTCAGTGTCCTGGCTTCTCCTCCCAAGTGAGAGCTGCAGCCCCACTCCCTGTTCCCAGTCAGCCCCCAGCTGGCCTGGGCAGGATCTGCCCACTCAGCTCCCGCCCCCAGGCCCCACACCTGCGGCAGCTGCAGCAGGGCAGGGCTGACTGAGTGTTGATTTGCAGCACCGGCATGTTACCCTCACTGGTTATAACCTAGCTAGGACGGACTGAGCTGGCACCAGGAGTAGGGGAGCGGTTCACTACATCAGCGGCATCATCTGTTTCTGAGTCACTGCTAACTTGGAACAGGAGTGGGGGAAGGGCCCTAAAAGTGGGGGGGTCACCGGTGCCCAAACTGTCCCCCCCCCAACACTGCCCCACCTCTTTCCCCCAAGACCCCCTCACTCACGCCTCTCCACCCCCTGCCGCCTGTTGCTCCCTCTTACAGCTGATAAAAAGTGGGCGGGGATAGATAGCCTTCCCACTTGGGGAGTGGGGGTGGGCCTGGCCCCCCTCCACTCGCAAGAAAGTGATCTTGAAAGCTTATGAACTGATGTCCTAACAGATAAAGATCAAGATGGGGCCCCAGTCGGGGTCTGCTACAGACCCCCAAATCACACCAGGGAGCAGGGCGGCTGGCTCTTATCTAGCATGTGCTGGAAAAAAAGGCTGCGTGATCATGGGGGACTTGAGTCTGAATGACACGTGCTGGAGGTCTCAGGACACCAGGCCCAAAACATCCTTGATTTTCTAACCATTACAGATGACGCTGTCCAACGCCGGGGAGTTCTGCATCAAACCTCGTCTTGCCAGCCAAGGAGGATCCCAGAACTGAACCTGAACGGCAGCTTAGGTACAAGGGACCGTGACTGTATTATGGGTGTGAAAACAGAAGCAAGTCCAGACCAGGAACGCATCCGTAAGCGGGAGCTGGGGCCCACTGGAGCCCTGCATCCACCTCCGGCTCCATGGCCTCGCGAGGGTCACCTTTCTGTCAGGGCCAGGGTCTCTCCTGCCCTAACTGAGCTCCCAAACTCTCCTTAACACTGTCAGTGCCAGTGGGGGGTGTACACCCCATCACACCCCCTTCCCCTCATGCCAAGCGCTCTGTGTCTCGTCATACCCCAGGCTGCATGGCCCCTATTCTCCCCAATCCCCCCATTCTCCCTTTCCCCCACACCAGGATCCCCCCTTTCCCGTCTCCCCACGCCAGGAGTTCTGTGTGCCCTCCCATTCCGCTTGTGCCATGGGCTGTCTATGCCCCCCCTTCCCCTCTGCCCTCCCCAGTCTCAAATCTTCCTGCCTGGGAGAGACGTCTCTCGTGGTATTAACATGGTGGACTCGGCTGGGAGGCTGGTATTGTGCTGGAAGGCGGTACTGCCAGCCGGCGGCTGGGTCTTTGATCTATAGCCAATCACAGACCTGGGTGAAGCTGCGGGGTCTGTTCCCCACTGAGGCCTGCTCCCTGGCGTTTTGGACGCGACTGCACGTGGCGTTCAGAAGTTATTGCATTACAGACGCAAACGCACCGAGGCCCAGATCTGCAAAGGGCTTTCGGTGCCTAACTCCCAAAGCTGTGAGGATCTGGGCCTGACCTCACGTCTCTCGGCCAATTAACCCCTCACGAATGCTTGGCCCTCAGTACACACAAGGTGCGGGAGGTCTCGCTCCTCACCAGAAGCAGGTCCAATCATAGATCTTACCTCCCCCACCTTGTCTCGCTAATCTCCTGGGACCGCCAGGGCTACCCCCTCCCCCCGCGTCGCTCTCAGCTGAGGCTCTCGAAGGGCTTTGCAAAGGGGAGCCGTGCAGGGGTGTGTTTGTCTTACTAGCCCCATTTCACAGAGCGGGAGATTGAGGCTCTTTGAGATGAAGGGCGAGATTCTGCCACCTTTCTTTGTGTTGATTTGACTCAGCAATGAGCCCTGCAGAAACAAGGGGTGATTCGCTAGTCAACATGAAGGGGGCAGAATCTGTGAAGGGACTTGCCCGAGGCCAGCGAGCCTGTCAGCTAGACAATGGGGACTAGAAGCCGGCAGTCCTGGCTTGGAGTCCCCTGCTCTAACCATTAGTCACCCTGACTGGCCATCGTCATCCCCCCCCCGCCCCCAGTATAAACAATGGAGCTGCCTCCTCCTCACAAACTAGCACACAAGTCAGTCTGGCTGGAAGGCTCTGGGGAGCTCATTACTGGGACTGAACTAGCAGGAAGGGAGCCCAGGATTGGAGCAGCAGAGGGGCTGCGGGTCGGGATTGAAGGACATTGGCGGAGCTGGGGGGAGATCCCAGGACTGGAACGGAAGAGGGGCTGCGGGTCGGGATTGAAGGGATTGGTGGAGCTGTGGGGAGATCCCAGGACTGGAACAGCAGGAGGGCAGCAGATCAGGATTGAAGGGATTGGAGGAGCTGGGGGGAGATCCCAGGACTGGAACAGAGGAGGGGCTGCGGGTCGGGATTGAAGGGATTGGCGGAGCTGGGGGGAGATCCCAGGACTGGAACGGAAGAGGGGAGGCGCAGATCAGGGCATAGCCCTTTGCCCCCAGCCTGCACCTCTCCTGGGCGGCACCCTCCGTGCTGGGCCTCCTGGGAGAGCCAGCGCAGACTGTCTCTGAACACACAGTATAAAGCTGCTGCTGTGGCATTTGCTTGCTGGAAGACAAGGGGCGGGTGTGTGTGTGTGTCTCATCTCGGCTTGCAAGGGGCAGGTCGTGCTCTGGAGTGAATTTGAGCAGGGCTAAGGCCAAGATAAAGACGAGCCAGCTTGGGAGGGCCAAGCAGCTGTCAGCCTCCAGCCTGCCTCGTCTTCCAGCCACCCCAGCGCTTTGGCCCGTGTGTTTCTTCCCCCTGCTCTCCCTAGTGTAGGTCTCTGAGCCATTCTCCCTTGGCCTCCTTCCCTCTCAGTCGCCCTCTGCCAGGCAGCGGCTGCTTTGGGTTACACTGGCCCCAGCAAGTCCTGTTTGGTCCAAAAGCAGCAGACGTGCCCAGGGGTCCAGCGGCTGCTCCCATGTCTGGGGAGTTACCACAGGCATCTATGGTACAGACCCCTCTCGGCACGTACACAGGACACGTTCTGCAGGGAGCTGCCCTCCAGCCCCAGCTGGTGCTGCCACCGGTGCCCGGGTATGACCAGAAGCCCAGGAGACCTTCCCAGCTTGCAAAGCCAGGGAGCTGCCTTCCTGGTGCAGAAGGCTGCACAGAGGCCGGCTCATCCCCCCTGACCCTGGGGGAGAGAGGGGACGAGGATGTGGCCTTGACACTGCTTGCTACAGAAGCAGGGTGGAGAGTGCTTTGCCCTGGAGGGAGACGGCCAATCGCAGCTGGCCTCTCTCCTGTCCCGACCCCCTGCCCACCCCGAGGAGCGCCTGGCTTGGGTGCCAGACACACCGCGTGGAGAGGGGAGAAGCCCCTGAGCTCGACTGGTTCCTTGCTGCCATCCTCCCTACACCGCAGGGCCGGGGGAGTCCCGGTCTCGCCCCGCTTGCTGGAGAAGGAGCCTCTGAGATGGGAATCCCCAGCCCAGGCGCCGTGGAAAGCAGGGGTGGGCCCGGTTCACGCCAGAGAGGTTTATTTGCACGGTTGTTCCGCACGAGGGCTCTTTACCCCCTCCCCAGCCGCCCCATCACACCCCCTCTCCCCACCCATTGGGGCCCATGGGACGGCTCCCCTGGCTCGGGGAGCTGAGCCGCCCCGGACGCCGCCCTGGCTGATGGGTTTGTGAGGGGCAAGGGCTTGTGGCACCGATGCATGTGTGGGGGGAGGATAGATGACACCTGCCCCTTCAGACTGGGCAAAGCTGGGGGGACGGGACGTGTGGGGAGAAAAATAGGGTCAGCAGATCTATGGGGCTGGGAGAGCTTGGGGGAGGGGCAGGGGGGCTGGCGGGTATGGCCACTACCCCATTAAGTGTCATTAATATAGGGTCATTAAGTGCCCCAGCCTCACAGCCAACCTGCCCCAGGCCGTCCCCCAGCGGCTGCCTTCCCAGGAGCAGTGTAGGCAGCAGCAGCCAGGTGGGGGGATGGGACAGGGGCTCGGGGTTATAGGACCAGAGCCCCCACTCCCCCCCCGCCAACCTCAGCACTTTGCCCGCAGCCCCTTGCCCCCGGCAGAGGCCGGTTCTGATCCCCGCTCCCCTGACACGCTTTTCTGTGCAGCATCGGCCCGTGGTGACCGGGGAGCCCGGTTTGCGCCACGGGCTTCATTGAGCACGGACAGGTGGGAGCCGGGGAGGAAGGGGTCAGAATCGGCCCCAAGGTGGGAGACTGCGGCGACTCCATGTGTCTGGGGCAGGGTGGGGGGATCTTCCCCGGGGCAGCTGCGGTGCAGAGGGAAGGTCGTGGAAAAGAGGGGCTGGGCCTTGGGGGTGGGGGGCCTAGCAGGGCCGTGTCTGGTGCCAAAGGGGCTCGTGCTGCGTTCGCAGTGGCACTTTCAAAGAGGTTTCGTTTGGGCGGCGCTATACCTTTCTCCACCACCAGGGAGCGCTGTGTAGGTGGGGTAGCTGCGCCTGGGAGGTGCTGGGAGACAGAGTCCCACACTGGTGAATGAGCCCGGCCATCCGGCCATGCTGTGAGCTCGTGGCATTTCCACAGCACGGGGGTCACCTCACCGAGCCCCCCAGGGCACCCCCTTTATGCCACATCCCCTTCCTCCTCATGTGCTGGCACCTCCGGCTGCTGCCTCCGGTGGTGGTCTCCGTGGCGGCTGTGGGTGTGGGAGGAGGCCTGGGGATTGTGGTTGCTGCCGGCTCTGTGGTGGTGATGGTGGTGGGCTTTGCTTTTGTGGGGGGACAGCTCCTGTTCTTTCTCTTCCAGTTCAGGAGCTTGGGTGAGACTCTCGGGTCCCTCTGCCGTGCTGTTTGCCTGGGAAGGTAACATCAGGGGGTGGTGTGTTACACAGACGGTCATGCACATACACTGCTTTGGAATGACATGGCTGATGGGGGGGGTCAGTGTCACCACTGCCCCCTAATGGATAGAATCACAGTGGGATCATAAACCCTATATTGCCAACAGGGGGTGGAGAGTCTCTGATGGGGTCTAAATTAGCTGTTACCACTCAAGAAAGATCTTGGAGTCATTGCGGATAATTCTCTGAAAACATCCACTCAATGTGCAGTGGCAGCCAAAAAAGCAAACAGTGTTAGGAGCCAGGAGGAAAGGGATAGATAATAAGACAGAAAATATCATATCGTCTCTATATAAATCCCTGGTACGCCCGCACCTGGAATACTGTGTGCAGTTCTGGTCACTCCATCTTAAAAAAGAACTGGAAAAGGTGCAGAGAAAGGGAACAAAAATGATGAGGGGGATATGGAACAGCTTCTGTATAAGAAGAGATTAATAAGACTGGGACGTTTCAGCTTGGAAAAGAGACGACTAAGGGGGATACGATGGAGGTTTATAAAATCATGACTGGTGTGGAGAAAGCAAATAGGGAAGTGTTATTTACTCCTTCTCATAACACAAGAGGTAGGAGTCACTCGATGAAATTAATAGGCAGCAGGTTTAAAACAAACCAGAGGAAGTATTTCTTCACACAGCACAGTCAATCTGTGGAACTCATTGCCAGGAGATGTTGTGAAGGCCAGAAGTATAACTGGGTTCAAAAAATAATTACATAGGAAGATAAGAACATAAGAATGGCCAGGCTGGGTCAGACCAAAGGTCCATCTAGCCCAGTCTCCTGTCTTCCAACAGTGGCCAATGCCAGGTGCCCCAGAGGGAATGAACAGAACAGGGAATCATCAAGTGATCCATCCCCTGTCGCCCATTCCCAGCTTCTGGCAAACAGAGGCCAGGGACACCATCCCCATAGGCGCTGACCAAAGCACCCACAGGGAAAAATGCCCCCCATCAGCTGCCCCCCACCCCCCAGGGCCTCCCACCTGCCAGTGGGCCCCGCAATCAGTGCCTCCCCCTTCCTCCCTGCGCCTCCCACCTGCCACAAGCAGCTGTTTTGTGGTGTGCAGGATGCTGGGGGGGAGGGGAGAGGAGCGAGGACGTGGCGTGCTCAGGGAGGAGGGGGTGGAACTGGGTGGGGAGAGGTGGGGGTGGAGTGGGGGAAGGGAGAGGCGGAGCAGGGCCGAGAAGAGGCGGGGTGGGGGTGGGGCCGTGGGGGAAGGGGTGGAGTGGGGCCGGGGCCTGGGGCCGAGCCGGGGGTCGAGCACCTCCCGGCAGTCTGAAAAGTCGCCGCCTGTGACCATCTCTGCCCATCCTGGCTAATAGCCATGGCTGGACCTATCCTCCATGAACTTATCTAGCTCTTGTTTGAACCCTGTTATAGTCTTGGCCTTCACAACATCAGTGATAAGTTCATGGAGAACAAGTCCATCGACAGCTATTAGCCAAGGTGGGGTCAGGGCCCCACCCCCACGCTCTGGGTGTCCCTACACCTCTGACTGCCAGATGCTGGGACTGGACGCCGGGATGGATCACTCGAAATTGCCCTGTTCTGTTCATTCCCTCAGAAACACCTGGCCCCGGCCACTGTCAGAAGACGGGACACTGGGCTAGATGGACCTTTGGTCTGACCCAATACAACCACTCATGTTCTTATCATAAACCCTATATTGCCAACAGAGAGTGGGGAGTCTCCTCTCCTGCTGTTAGCAGAGGGCTGTGCTATGGGAACAGGACAGCAGCTCTGCCTGCCACTGCCCTGAATGTCCCCGGGGTGCAGTATAGTGACCACCATGAAGCCACAGATGGCTTGGCCAAGGGGAGGGGATGAGTCAGGTGAAAAGGCATGGGGGCCCTGTGGCTGCCCCGTGAGCTGCTCCTTACCTCCCGGGTGCTGTTGGAGTAGAGGGAGCAGTTGCCACAGACGTCCTTAGCGTAGGTGAAACGCACGGCTGACTCCACGTAGCGGAAGTGCAGGAAGCTGTAGGGTAATGGGATGTGGAAAGCCAGCCGGCCGCACCTGCAGAGCGAAGCCTGGGGATGAGTTACGGAGGCCGGTGTCCCACAGGGCAGGACGAGCCTCTTGGCTCAGAAAGGTGCATTGGGCAGTAACTCGGCTTGGTACCCTTCACCCTAAAGGCCTTCCCCAGCATCTACCCCCCGCCACCCCGCTCTCATCTGCTGCGTTCCATCAGCAGATCTCAAAGCACTTCACAAAGGAGAGCAGTGTTCCTGGTTTACAGATGGGGAAACTGAGGCACAAAGAGGGCAGAAGTGACTCGCCCAAGGTCACCCAGCAGACCAGTGGCAGGGCTGGGAACAGAACCCAGGGCTGCTGACTCCCAGTCCAGTGCACGAGGCCAGACTACCTCCCGGGGCTCCCTATCAGGTTAGGCTGAGATGCTGAGCTTCTCCCCAATTTACCTTAACACCGGCTCCGCCTTCCCTCCCACCCCCGACCAGTGGTCCCCTAGTGAGAAATCCCCTCCGGCTCCTGCCTGCATGGAACGAAGGGCTGGTGTCGCCATTAGAATGCACAAGACGTGTGTTTGTGCGCTGCTGCCCTCTGCTGGAAGGAATCGGACCCGCTCACGTGTTAGTGACTATGTCACCCTCTAGTGCCACGGGCACGAGATACGCGTGAAAGCTGTAATGCTACAGACAGATCCCGGCGGTTCTCCTGCAGCTCAGGGGCTAGAGGCTGGGTACAGCACGCAATCTCGAGTTCGATACCAATGACTGCGTAGTATGGGGTCACGCATGGGTTATGCCAAGTGGGGCTGGGCGGAAGGAAGGGGGGGCGGATTAGTGCTAACACCCCTTCCCTGTTCCCAAGCACACCTGGGCCTCGGGGAATGCTTCTCCACCACCCTGGCTAGTGGAGTGCCCAGCCCTGGGGGTACCAGGGCAGCTTTGGGCATGGAGCCAGAGGGGCGTCTTTGCCTTGCTTTACAATGGCTGTGGGCAAAAGGAGGGAGCTCTGGGGGTGCGCAGCTGTTCCACCCTCGGCTACTGTCAGGAGCGGAGCCGGGGAAAGGCCAGCGCCTCTGGACCGAGGGGAGGGGGGGTGGTGCACAGGCCAGCGGGGACTGGAGGCAGGTGGGAAAAACCCCAGCTCCAGGATGGGCTTGTGACCTTCAAAGTCTGAATCCCTCCCTCTGTTTTCCTGGCAGTTCCTCTGCCCCAGCACTCCCCAAGGCAGGTTGCTGACGGTGCTGTGTGATTCGCACCCCTACCCCCAGGCTTTCCGGCTGGCCCCTCCACAGGCCAGAGTCCAAGGATCCATGGAGCAGGTGATAGCAGGGTTAGGACAACAAAGCAGGGAGCAGGTTGCACAACCGAGCTGGGAGGGGGCGGGTGGTGCCGAGAAGGGGCAGGGAAATGGAGGCCCTTGGGGGCAGAGTGATGGGCACAGACACAGGGGAGTTGGATCCCCCCGTCGTGTGGGCTGCCCGGGGCCGGGGAGTTTAGTCTGGCTGGTGATGGATCCTGGGGCCGGCCCCCACATCAGTGGATCAGGATCTGAGTGAAGTGACGCTCAGGGATTTGTGCAGAGACTCCCTTGCTATTCCCCTTTGCCCGGCCTCCGCTCGTCTGTCTGTCCGTCCACCCTCCAACCGGCAGGTCTGGGAACTGCCTGGCCCGCTGTGGGCACTGCAATAAATACAGGAACAATATCCGCCTCCCCCCGGGCATTGCTGGGGGAGGGCTCGGCTGGCTCGGGCCCAGCTTTTCAGAAGCAGAGCAAACAGCTGGGGCGGCGGGTGCTGGTGCCAACAGGCCAGGTTAGAGCCCCCCGGCCAGCAGCTACGTGGCCATTTGGCTCAGCAGCAGTAGCGTGAGCAGCAGGGTAACACACCACCACTGCTTGGCCTTTCCCTAGTTCAATCCGCCTCGGACCCCCACGGGCTGCCCTGGCACGAGTCACCTCACGTCTCCTGCAGTTCAGTGACCTACCTAGAAATCATACAGCAAATGAGCGGTGACGCTGAAAATAGAACCCAGGAGTCCTGGCTCCCAGTCCAATAACCACTAGGCCACGCTCCCCTCTTAGGGTGAGAGAGAACCCAGGAGTCCTGGCTCCCAGTCCAATAACTACTAGGCCACACTCCCCTCTTAGGGTGAGAGAGAACCCAGGAGTCCTGGCTCCCAGTCCAATAACCACTAGGCCACGCTCCCATCTCAGGGTCAGGAATAGAACCCAGGAGTCCTGGCTCCCAGTCCAATAACCACTAGGCCACGCTCCCCTCTTAGGGTTAGGAATAGTCCCCAGGAGTCCTGGCTGCTCCTTCCCTACGTGTGTCACTGTGTTACATTCCCCACCCAGGCCAGTTGAGGGGGTTGGCCAGGTCCCCGGAGCCCTGCAGCCTGGCTGGATGTGCTCCATAATGCTGCCATTGGCCCCAGGCTGCTCGGACATGCAGGGCACAGGATACACTCGGCGCCTGCTCCTCAGAAACGAAGGCATAAGGCGAGACCGGCCGGTGTGCGCCCCAGAGGGGCATTCGGCCCTGAGGAGGGGCTGCCGGTTCCTAGGCACTCACCGGTCGTAGATGAGGAAGTCGTCCTTGTCCCCGTCCAGGATCTGCCAGACGTCCGGCTCCAAGATCTCCTGCTGGTAAACGGGGACCCCCTCCGGGGCCCAGCGCTTCAGCTCCCAGAACATGGCCCTGGAGAGCGGCGCCTTCTCGTTCACGATCATGTAGCTGATGTCGGCCAGCCCGTCCTGGGACAGCTTCTCACGCAAGCCCCCGAGACTGGGGAGGTGGGGAGAGCGGGGTTGAGGCACAGGGCCATGGGCTCTGCCTCTCGCTAATGCTCTGGGTCACGGTCACCCCGCCACCCCGAGTGCAAACACCAGAGGGGAAGGACGTGACATTGCCCCGGTCGGCGTGCCGCCCCGACCTCTGGGGATGAAAGGGGGGATCCATGGGCCTCTGCTGAGGCTGCCAGCAAAGGGGCCAGTGCTAATTAGTGGCAATGGGCCGAGCTCCCCACCAGCTCCCCACCGTCGCCATGTCTGCTCCCCACGCCCCCTTGCCTAGCGCTGGCTCCTGCTCCCCACCCGGCCCCCGCGCACCTGTTGGCTTGCTTCAGACAGAACTGTCAGCTGGCCTTCAGCAGCGCCACCACCGTCACGCGCCCCAGCGCCCCTGCCATCGGGGCCGTCCCGTTGATCTCCCACCGCGGAGCCGGCTGGCACAGCCGGGTCTTGTTCTCGGCCACTTCAGCCAGCGTGGCCGCCACCAGCCCCAGCAGGGTGGCCACGGCTAGGGCCGGGAGCCCCATCCTAGCCACCCTCCTCAGCCTGGGGAGCGAGAGGCGTGTTAGAGACATGCTGGCATTGACCATCGTGCTTGCATGATTAGCAGGGGAGTAGCTGAGACACGCGACGGGGTCGGCTGGACACACGCAGCCACTTTTCCCTCAGCGGAGCTCCTCTGAGGGGGGCCTCCAGGTTCACTCAGACACTAGCTCCTGATACAGACCCACGCAGGGGCACACGGCTCAGTCACCTCCACATCCCCTCCCCCACGATCCCAAAGGGGCGTGAGCAGAACAACTTCCATCTCCACTGCGCCATTTACCCGGAAGCATCCCAAAGCACTTTACCAACAATGCTGTAAATACAGGCACTGAAATGCAGCCAGCTCTGGGGTGGAACGCAGCAGCCGTGACCCACAGCAATGCCACCCAACAGAAGGGGAGAATTCCACATCCAGTGGAAAGAGCGGAGTCTAATTACCTGCTGGCTGGGCTAACACCCCTTCTCTTGGGGCCAGTGCTGGGGGAGCTCTACAGTAAGTCTCTGCTGAGATACAGCACCTCCTGCAGCACAACACTCCCTTGTGCTGTGCTGGGGTATTGGAGTCAGCACCAACTCAATGGGGAGGGAGCCCCTCGCTGCACCAGCCTGTGTGGACCAAAAGCCCCAGTCATGTGTATCCCAGCTAATGTAAGTGCAGGTCTGATCCATCCTTAAAGGAGCCTGATCTTTTTAACAATCATACCAAACTAGGTGCCTATATAAAATCCTGCAGCAGTGAGTTCCACAAGCTAGTGTGCACCACAAACAAACACAATCTATTTCTCCAGGGATCCTGCCAGTGACCTAGAGAAAGGGGCCCTCCATGGACCCATTATCAACCCCCTTCCTCCCTCAGCCCGTACATATTGTTTACGGGGTGGGAGGGAGGAACAGCTGCCACTTCAAAACAAAACCCAACCAAGCCGGTCCCAGCCCCCCCCCCCCCCCCGCCACTGCCACTGACATAAAGGCTCAGCTGTGCCCACGGACACAAATGCAGCTCCATTGTGTAGAACAGCTGCCGATTACAGTGGCATGATAAGCCCGTTTGTACTGGCTAGCGAGCAAGCGGTGGCTTTTGCCACATTTGCCTGGTAGTACAGAGCTGCATTGATTTCCATGGGAGCGCCGCAACCGTGAGGCCGTTCAGTGCCCGCGCTTGACAAGAAGGCAGTGTTCTAACGGCTCGCCCATGCCAGCGGGAGCGGGCACTCGGGTTCTATCCACACTCTTGGAGGGGACTTGGGGCTAGTGGATAGCTTGGGGACTGGAAATCAGGATTTCTGGGTTCTGGTCCCATCTCTGGAAGAGGAATGGGGCCTAGTGGTTAGATCAGGGGATTTGGCATCAGTATTCCTGGAGTCTGTTCCAAATCCTGCCAGTGACTTGCTATGGGCGCTTGGATAAACCCCTTCACTTACCCGTTGCAACTTTAGGGTGCCAAGAACACTACTGTTGTGCCTCAGTTTCCCCATCTGTAAAAGGGAGGCTATAACGCAGGGGTCGGCAGCCTTTCAGAAGTGCTGGGCCGAGTCTTCATTTATTCACTCTGATTTAAGGTTTTGTGTGCCAGTCATACATTTTAACATTTTTAGAAGGTCTCTTTCTATAAGTCTATAATATATAACTAAACTATTGTTGTACGTAAAGTAAATAAGGTTTTTAAAATGTTTAAGAAGCTTTATTTAAAATTAAATTAAAATGCAGAGCCCCCGGACCGGTGACCAGGACCTGGGCAGCGTGAGTGCCACTGAAAATCAGCTCGTGTGCCGCCTTCGGCCTCCCCGTGCCATAGGTTGCCTACCCCTGCTAACTAGTCTGACCTACCTTGCAGAGGGGTCGTTAGGGCTAATGAATTAGTGTTGTGAAGCACAGACACGCCATGGAAAGTCTCGCTATACAGTGAGTGCAAATAGAAAAAGCCATTCAAAGCAAACCGCTCCATTCCCGCCCCCCGGCCCCCAGTCCGGAGCGGGAGGGCTTGTCCCTGGGTGTTTAGCCTAACAATTGCCCCTTCCCCCACTCGGCCCGTCCTGAAAGGTCTCCCGGTTACTGGTGTTTACAGCTGTCCCCCGTCTTCCTCCCCACATGGCCCCGTTTGCTCCTGGTGAATGTTGCAGCTGCAGTTCATGGAATGACGACTTTAAACACCCAGCCAGCCAGCAACCCGGAGCACCAGTCCCCAGAGGCAGTCGCATCTACAGCACGTTATGGCCTGATGGTTACTGCTCTCCAGCAGACAGGCAAACAGAGCCCTCCGCGTGCCTGGGGGGGAGGGGGGCGTTTAATGATGCTTGGGGGTGGGCAGCATCGGGAATTTCCTGCCTTTTCCACTGGGAAGAATCTCACCCAGCTCTTTTCTGCTTTTCAGTTCCCTTGTGGGGCATAAATCCAGCCTGGCCCGGTGCTTACCCCTGCGTCACACCTCGGCCATGCTGCGCCAACACGTCGAATGCAGAGCCCCATAGACACCCCCCCGCCCCAGCCTCGACTGATGTGACCCCCCTGGACACGGGCCTGAGAACAGAGAGACCGTCTGTAGTATCGTCCCTTTTGTACTAACTCTCTCTTGGCCCTGCAATGCCCCCAAACCCCTTCCCAACCCCTCCCAAGCCGTGTGTACAGAGCACGCCCCGGCCTCGTTCCCACAGGACCCATGACTCCCTGCACTTCTCAGGATCAGGCCCTTCACCCCCAGCATCCTCGGAGTAGCCTGGGCCCTGCCCCCCGCCCCGAAGGAAACAGACCGGAGATACTCTGCCTTCTCGCCGGTGTCTGGTGCCGCTGTCCTCGGGCAAGCTCTGCGCTTTCCTGGGCTGGCCACGCACCCCCCACCCCCAGCCCCTGCCCTCCTTTTATCGCCTCACCCGGCTTGCTCCGCCCAGGAGAGAGGGAGGAGGCTGGGGGTGGCCGCAGAGCTCCCCCACCCCCAGTGGGGAACAAGCCAGCCAGTGCCTACCGGTGCCAACCGCCAGCCCTGCTCCTTGTTCACTCAAAGGGCCCTGCCAGGCCCCCATGCAGCAGCTGTCACGGCCAGCTCCTCCGGGGCACACAGCCCCCCGGGCAGCGCAGCTGGGAAAAGGCGCAACGTTGCTTTAAAAGCAGTCAAGTAAATACCCCCACACACACACCAGGCTGGGAGTGGGGCCGCTCCTGCCAGATAAGCAGGGCGGGGGGTGGCACTGCTGGGATGGGAGACAAACCCACAGCAGACCCTGACGGCTGAGTCAGTAGCAGGCGGTCTTAGGAGCCAGCACCAAGACAACACCACAATTTTCTGCTGGCAAGCCGAGGAGGAGAGTAACCCTGGTGTCCCGGCGTCGACACTTCCAGCCAGCCCCACTCGCAGCTTCAGCTCGATGCAGGATCTTTCTCTGCTGTCTCCCGTTCCACACAGCTGCTCTGGTTTGCCCCAGAGGTGGCTGCACACCACTGGTGGGTGATGTAACCCCTTGCGCAGGGCTTTGCTCTCAAAGGGCTGGAGAGAGGGAAGTTGCTGGCACTTTGCTGTGCCTGGCTGGCCTGGTTTGCCTCGCCAGGTAGCAAGACAGGGATCCCTCCGCCCTCAGGCCTGGGAGCGAAAACCTGGGGGTGCTGCTGGGGGGTAGGGGCTACTTTGGCCCATCGCTGCTCAGAGAGCAGGGCTGCCTGCTGGGGAAGGAAGCTACTAGCAGGGAAGGAGCCGGCTGGGGAGAGGACATGGCCTAGGAACCAGTTAGGGTGACTCAAGTGGGGAAACTGAGGCAGAGGGGCTGAGAGTTATCCCACGTTCCGAGACGTGCGTGTCAGACAGGGTAAGAACACAGATCTGCTGCCACTTTGCCGGTGCATTAACCGTGACCAGGGGGCTTAGCACCTAAATTAACCCCCCATTGGTGGTTCTCTCTTTACCTGGGGGGGGAATTCAGCAAGGAAGCTTACACTGAATAATGGCCGCACTTGGGAAGAGAGGGGAAACTCGCTGCCTGGCCACCGGGAAAGGGAAACACACTGTGAGCTCTCAGCAAATATTTGAGCAGCTATCGCAGGGGGCTCTGTGCAAAAACGTGATACGCGGGGGAAGGGCTCTGCTCTGAACCTGAGGCCCCGACTGCAATGACAAACAGCGCCCGGCCAGGGGCCAGGGGTCCCAGGCGGAAGATTCGCGTTAAAGGGAGCGCTCTGAGCGCTCAGCCACACAGACAGTGCTTAATTCATCATGAAACCAGGCCTGGGCTCAAGCAATTTTTTTAACTTTCATAACTGCTGTGGCAAGCCCTGAACTGGCAGGCCCAGAGGTGCCCGTGCTCAGCCCGAGCTCAAATGAAGCCCTGAACATGGGGGAATATCCGCTGCCATGTGTCCCAGTGGCCCAGCCCCAGCCGAGCCAGGGCGGAGCAGGAACCACCTCGCAGATCTGCGCGGCTGGTGCCCGTGGCTGGGCTGAAGCAGCTCAGAGGCTGTAGGTCGAAGCGGAGCTGCATCGAGCTGAGTGGGAGCTGAGTGGGGGAGGCCCGGGTGGAAACAGACGGGGATTGTGTGTGTCAGGGGAGGGGTGTTTGCAGAGCTGGGGGTGGGGAACCCAGGACTGGCCTTGCTGAGCAGGGGCTGGGAACTTCAGGGCAGAATTGAGGTGAGCGGCATCTTCTCTGGCTTCAGGGGCGGCTCTAGGAATTTGGCCGCCCCAAGCACGCTGGTCCCGCGGCTCCGGGGGACCTCTTGCAGACGTGCCTGCGGAGGGTGCGCTGGTCCCGCGGCTCCGGTGGAGCTCCCACAGGCATGACTGCGGAAGGTCCACCGGAGCCGCCTGCCACCCTCCCGGCAAAATGCCGCCCCAAGCGCGCACTTGGCGCGCTGGGGTCTAGAGCCGGCCCTGTCTGGCTTGTCCTAGTGCAGGAGCAAGGAGTCGGGGGGAATGTCTAAGGTCTGTCATGGGCCAGGCCCAGCTCCTCCTGCCAGAGACACCCCGACTACCAGAGCATTCAAATGGCTTGACCCCCCCTCCACAATCCACTGAGCGAGCCCCACCACTGATAGGGGCAGGTCCCCCGCCCCACCCCAGCGTCAGCAGCACAGCACAGCAAGCAGGGGTAGCTAGCCAGATCCAGACAGGCTTTAACCTCTCACTAAAGCGGCTCACTCCTCTCTAATACCCTCTACCGCTGCCTTAAGAACAAGCCTTCACAGCTCCTGCTAATGGTGGGCACAACCCCTCGGCTTTCTCCTTCCAGCCCCGAGCAGCCAGGGTACCCAGCACCAACACCACAGCCTTTCCGGGGGGAGTCTGACAATCAATCACTTCCCTGACCTTCCAACCCCTTTGCTGGGCTCCAGGGCCACTCAGACCTCCACTGGGACTCAGCGCCTCCTACTCTGGAAGCATTGGCCCTCCAAGCCCCCCACCACGTGGGCTAAAGGAGAATCTCCCCTAGCTAGTTGCAGTACAGGGTCTATAGCACACAGTTGAGCAGTTCCAATTCCAACAACAAGAGGGCAGCCACACACACACACACACACACACACACACACACACCCTCCCCCAGCTCATTTTCCTACATTTTCATTTAAACCCGATCTCCTGTTGGGTCTGTTATCCCACATCCCCTGCTAACACTGTTCTCTTGTTCCTCCAATCTGCTGCTCCGACCTGGCACTTTCGTCCACGGGGGCAGCCGGGCAGGATTTCACTGGTACCTCCCGGCAGCCGCATAACACGTGTATTTCCCTATGTTAAGTTCTCCTCACACCTTCTATGGGCCATCTTAATTATCACTTCAAAGTTTTTTTTCCTTTTGCTGATGCTGCTGATCAATTGCTTAGACTTTTCTTTTGGTATGTGGTATGCACCTTTTCATTTTCCCCTGTCATGTGTGTATATATCTCTGTCTGTGTTGTGTGTTTCTATATGCAAGAAGAAGTGAGCTGCTGCTCACTCACTAGCTCAAAAAAAAATAAATTTGTTAGTCTCTAAGGTGCCACAAGTACTCCTGTTCTTTTTGCGGATACAGACTAACACGGCTGCTACTCTGAAACCAGGAAACAGTTTATCTGGAGCAACCTCCAATCCAAGCTGGAAGGACCATCCTTGGGCCCTGAGTCCAGCCCCCCACATCATATCCTGGGCACGGATTTCTTTTCAAGCTCCATTTTCTAACTGGGCTGTTTCTTTCTCAGTTCTCCCCCGCCCAAGCCAGCCAGCGCCCTCACCCTGGGGCCCTTTAAACTGGGGCCTGAGCCATCTCCTTGCAAGGTGTGGGGGGGGACTCAGCCTGCTGGATTTCCTGCCTGTCCTCCCCTGCCCTTCGCAGCAGAATGGCTCTGTCCCTGGCATTTCCTCTTTGCTGTCTGCCTGCAGAGCATGGCTGGGGATGCCATGTGGCTGCTGGCCCTCGCCTAGGCAGCAGGGCATGGCACCAGCGGTCGCTGGCAGTGGTACTGCATCGCAGGTGAGGCAGCAGCAGGGTTTGTGGGCAGTGGATGCTGAGCGGGTCAGGCGAGAGGAGACGTGCACAGATCCTGGCTTTGCAATGAAGGAGCTCTGAGCAGGACCAGCCTGTGTGGAGGTCAGGAGGGGTGGAGGAGCCAGTCTGATCGGAGGCACGGTGGGTAACGTAAAGCCCCCAGGCCCCAAACCTGGAGGGAATCAGTGTTGATTTCACTGACCCAAGGAAGCAGGATAGAGGAAACTTGGTGAAATTGGCTGAATCAGTGTCCGTTATGGATTGATATTGTCGTTTGAGCTGTGTGAGACGCACTAGGAGGGTGGTTTTCAACAGGTGCTTCATGGACCCTGGGGGTCCGCAGACTGTATCTAAGATTTCCAAAGGGGGCCACACCTCCAGTCAAAATTTTTTAGGGGTCTGCAAATGAAAAAAGGTTGAAACCGTCTGGCCTAGACAGACAGTGCCTCGCCAAAGAGCTTCCGGACTAAGCAGGAGACACTGGAAAGACAAACGCACCCGGAGGGAAGCGGAGGAGGAAAAGTTGGGATTTTTTGATGATTTGCAGTGTGGTTGCTGCTAGAGGCTACATCTGAGATCTAGGCCCCGTTGTGGTCCGTGGCTGAGGCTGCTAGGTCCTGCCATTACACAGATTAATAATTGGGCCGGACGTCGTAGAATGCAGCGTAAGAGACAGTCCCTGCCGCTTATTATCAGTTTTTAATTTCAGCTGACGCTGGCATTGGTGCTCTTGCTAGCTGATGTGTGTGAATAGCGCTGCTCTCTGCTGGGCAGAATCAGAACTGCTCCGCTGTGAGTCAGGGGCCCCACACTGCTAACATTTAGGGTGATGTTTTTCAATCGGTGGTTCCTGGACCGCCGGGGGTCCGCAGACCGTGTCTGAGATTTTCAACGGGCTCTGCACCTCCAGTCGAAATTGTGTAGGGGTCCGCCAAGGAAAAGGTTGAAAACCGCTGTGCTAGTGGGTTTGAAGCTGCTGCTGTGAAGTTGGAAGAGGCCCTGGAGTGCAGTGGTGACAGCCCCATGTCCACACGACACTCCTGCCGATGGTGGAGTGCTTGCATCAACTGAAGTGGGGCAGTGTGTGGGGGCCCACAGTGGGAGCCCCGCTGCCAGGCACTGACACCTCCGTGTGGAGCCAAGAGCCCGGGCGGTCAGCGCCCGTCAGCGGGGTTCCCAGCTGTGAGCTCCACGTGGTGCTGACAGGCGATGTAAACAACACCGTGTCTACACGGACACTGCGCCGCCCTAACTACACCCACCTAAGCACTGTGCCTCCTGCGGAGGGGGCGGTTTTAGGTCAGTGTAGTGGGGGACTTACATCGGCTGCAGCCTTATGTCGACCTGGCTCTGTAGTGTAGACGAGGGCTGAGATTTTGTGCCTCTCCTTCCTATGACATTAATACTGGCAGCTTCTGTGCAGCAGGCAAGACATCAGCTTCCCCCATAGTAATTGGCATGGCAGGGGCCTGCAAAACATTGGGGGTTTATTCTGACCCCAGCAGGGGGCAGCAGAGAGCACAGGCCATACAGCACAATGGGGGTTGATTCTGACCCCAGCAGGGGGCAGCGGAGAGCACTGGGCCATACAGCACAATGGGGGTTGATTCTGACCCCAGCAGGGGGCAGCTGAGAGCACTGGGCCATACAGCACAATGGGGGTTGATTCTGACCCCAGCAGGGGGCAGCAGAGAGCACTGGGCCATACAGCACAATGGGGGTTGATTCTGACCCCAGCAGGGGGCAGCGGAGAGCACTGGGCCATGCAGCACAATGGGGGATGAGTCTCACTCCAGCAGGGGGCAGCAGAGAGCACTGGGCCATACAGCGCAATGGGGGTTGATTCTGACCCCAGCAGGGGGCAGCGGAGAGCACTGGGCCATACAGCACAATGGGGACTGATTCGCTCCCTCCTGGGCGCTGGGATAGCTGCTCTAGTCTCTCTCTCTCTCGCAGAGCTTAGTGGGTCTGACCCCACTGCGCCATGGCTGCCTCTCTGAGCCGGCTGTCCCACATCGCCTTCCACGTCCCCGCCGGGACGGGCTTGGTCAGCGACCTGGTGGGCAAGTTCCGCTTTCACCTGTTCGCGGAGCGGGTGACGGCGCGCGCCCGGCAGCTGGCTCTCCGCAAAGGAGCTGCTGTCTTCCTCGTCAATGAGAGGCTGGGGGAGGCCCCCCCGGCCCACACGTTCCCGTTCGACCCCACCCAGCCCGCACTGGCTCAGCAGCCCGTGCTGGGCCACAGCGATGGGGAATTCCTCTACGACGTCAGCCCCTTGCACCCCGTGAGCACGGCCTCCAACGTGTGCTTTGAGGTGCAGGACGTACCCAGCGTCTCCCGACGCCTCCAGGAGCGGGGCTGCCCCCTGGCGATCCCGCCCACCGACGTGACTGACGACAGCGGCTCCGTAACCTACTGCGTGGTGAGATCCGTCGTGGGGAACATCAGCCACACCCTGCTGGATCGCTCCCGCTACCGGGGGGCGTTCCTGCCTGGCTTCCGCGCCACGGGGGACGTCCCTGAGGGGCCACGGGACCCGGCCGTGGCCACGCACTTCGACCACATCACCTACGCCTGCTCACGGGGCAGTACCCGGGCTGTGCTGGACTGGTACCAGCACTGCTTTGGCTTCCGGCGCTTCATCGTGAACAGGCAGGAGGACGTGGCCGAGGGCTACCGAATCCACGGGCACGGCGTGGGCCTTCGGCTCACCACCATGCGGTACGGGAAGGGCAGCGAGCCCGGGCTGGTCGACGACTGCAAGTTCGTCCTGGCCGAGTCCCTGCCGGAGCCAGGGAAGAACCAGGTGGACGCCTTCCTGGAGCAGCACGGCGGCGCTGGGATCCAGCACGTCGGGCTCTACACCACGGACATCGTCTCCACGGCCCGGGCCCTGGCGCAGGCCGGCGTGCGGTTCGTCGAGCCCCCCCAGGCCTACTACAGCGAGGTGGGCAAAGCGGAGGAGATCCGGGCGGCTGGGCAGGACCCCTGGCTCCTGTCCCAGCATGGCATCCTGCTGGACGCCGAGCTGGCTGGGGACGGGGAGGGAGGCGGCAGGGGCTCCAGCGCATGCCAGAGGAGGTACCTGATGCAAATCTTCACCAAGCCCATCTTCCCTGAGGAGACCTTCTTCCTGGAGCTGATTGAGCGTCGGGGGGCCGCAGGTTTTGGGGAGGGCAACATCCGGGCCCTGTGGAAATCCGTGCAGGCCTATCTGGACAAGCAGGAGTAGAGAACCCCCTCCCGGCTGCCTCGCCTTCTCCCCGGTGGGCTGGGCCATCGCCTCCTGCTGGGGAACAGTGGGAGGCCAGCGGCCGGCTGCCTGGCCAGCTGCACTGAAGGACGAGTGGTGGCCCCAGGCGATGGCCCTGCCCTGGCAGGAGAGAGGAGGAAGAGCCAGACCAGCTGTTTGGTCAGAGAGGGGGAGGTTGGAAGCTACTTAAAAGCTCCCTGGGACGTGCCATCCACCTTGATGGGTGGGATTCACGGGGTAGTTCCCATGTTCCCACCCCAGAGACAAACCCTGCCCCTCCCCCAGCCCCGCTCTGCCAACCCTCGCCCCCTGCCCCGGCATGGCTGGATTGGCTCATTCTGATTTCCTGCTCCCTGGGCCAGGAGCTGGATTTACGGCCAACGTTCAGCCTGCGGCTTCGGACCCCACAAGCTCTATGGGTGGATTTAGGGACCGTGAGTCCGGCAACCGCTGTGGCCACCCCTGGGGTGGAAGGTGGCAGCCATTTGGCAGCAACACGGCGGGGACGGTATAGCAGAGTCAATGGGAATGACCAGGTGAAGGGGGGGGCATCCCTGGGAGCAGATATCCCGGCTGGCCTGAGAACGGGCTCTGTATTAATCTCAGCACTATTCATGTTTGTAACCCTTCCCTCTGAGGGGCTGGCTGCTGGAGAGCCCACGTCCTCTTCCCCTCCCTCCCTCCAGGGCAGGACAGTTCCCCCTCCCCACTACTCCTGTTGCTGGTTCTCACTTTGCACGGAAGCAGTTTCCCAAGTGGCTCCGCAGGGATTTCGCTCTGCGAAGGCAGCTGGCGGGGAATCCTCTCCCTTTCCCCCCGCGCCACGGGCCAATCCCCTGGCTGGAGCATGAGTGTGGCGTCCTCACCGGGGCCGGCGCGTTGGCTCTCCCTGCAGCCAGGCAGTTAATGCCACAGGCACTAACCTCCCAGCGCCTGCCCCTCGTGAATGAGCTGTTGCCACGTTCTTGTTCCGTTAATGGTTTTTGGTCCGATTTACAAGACTCTCCCCCAGGCTGGGTTTCCCTCACGCTCCTGCCGCTCTCGCTGCGAGGGGATTCTCGCTTACGGGGCGAGCGTCGTATTGTTCACTTGAGTTTAGTCATTAAACTGAGAACTGAGTTTCCTGTTGCTTCTGCAAAGAGCCAGGTCTGTGCTACCCAGTGCAGAGCCCTGCAATGCGCCACCGAGGGGCTGCGGCTGAAGGACAGC
Source organism: Mauremys reevesii (assembly GCF_016161935.1). Lineage (NCBI taxonomy): Eukaryota > Metazoa > Chordata > Testudines > Geoemydidae > Mauremys > Mauremys reevesii. The sequence continues at coordinate 105,529,298 of NC_052630.1, read as the reverse complement.
CTGGGGCTGGCGTGGGAGAGGGCGGCCCGCCTGCTTGGCAGGGATTGCCACGGCGTTCACACTGCATGTGAGCACCGAGTTCATTCCTGGGGGTCCTGAGGGGTGCTGCTGGTGCCCTATGCAGATCTCTGATGTCAGTCCCCGCTCCCACCAGTCCACCTCTGCTACACCCCACAGCTGACCAGCAGAGGTGCTCACCTTAACAGCCCCCAGGGAGGGAGACTGGGGGTTTTCACTGAGGGACTTGTCTAGACGGGAAATTGACTGTACTAAGGACTCCAGCCTAGCTCTGCCTGGATACGCCGATTCAGCTCAACCCACTTCCAAAGCAGCTCAGGTCGACCCACATGGCATTTTTTGGTGAGGAAACCATTTGGCCCCAAAACTTTGCCCGGTTTGAGTTAAATGCGTTCAGCAGAGAATCCCTGCAGTTCTGCTGTTTGCCGGCGGGTGCCACCGCAGGTCGGTTTTTGCTGATCCGCTCTACACCAGGCAGGCTGCTCGAGGGGCACTGCCAGGCTGCCCACGGGTGGGACTGTGTGGCACTCAGGGCACACAAAGCTCCTTCCCCACTGCTCACAGCAGCTGCCACGATTCCTGCACCATAGCTCCAGCGGTCGCCCAGTGACCTCTGCCTGGCAGCTGGGGCCAGGCCCTTCGTGCCATTCGCATCCCCTTTCGTGGTGCGGCCGGAGCGTGTTTTCAGAGGTGGCTACAATGAAATGGAGCCAAAACCCACTTTTAAAAGCTTGTAGAAAAAGTTCAGATTTATTAAAACCTCAGCTGTGAGTAAAAGCAGGCGGAAGAGGAGCCGTCGTACAAGGCAGGGCCAGCAGCAAACCGCTCCGTGGCCTAACAGCAACGTCGCCCTCCGGGTCCGCTGGGTCTCCGGACCCTCCGTGTCCCAGGAGCAGCGGGACGGGGCTGCTGGGAGGAGATGGGCAATGTTGGAAATACAGTAGTTGCACTTTGTTCAGTTCCACTTTGTCCTGCATCTAGAGCCCCGGGTCCCCCCATTACTCAGGAGATGGTGGGAGTGTGGGCTTCCCTCACCCCCGAAGGGGCAACCCAGCTCCACGAACAGCACCTGCCAGAAGGCTGGGACGCCCTGAATGGACAAAACTGTCCCCTGGCAGCAGCAGGGCCCCCAGAGCTCGTCCAGACAGGGAATAATGCATCGCTCCTTGGGGCAGAGAGACATTCACCTGCCACTGGCTCGAGCCAGCCCAGCCCAGCCCCACCCGACAGCCGCTCGGTGGCCCTGGGAGCGAGCCAGGAGCCCAGCCCAGCCCCGGGGATGAGCAAAGAAGTGCAGGCCCCAGGCTGTCACGCTGGCAGGACGTTCCCTGTAACTCCCCGCGTAGGGCAGCGAGACCGCACTGGGCAGCCTCACGTCCACACTGCCCTGTGGCATCCCTCTCTCCGGGAGCCTCCCAGGGGAGTGGTCTGTGGGGACGGCTGGAACACCAGCGAGCCTGCGCTAGAGGGGAGCCCCAGAGAGAGCAGGGGGCTGGCTGGCTGCAGGAAAGACGTGCAGGGAACAACGGACCGTGGGGGGCCTCGTATAACCCTGGGCTGAGTCCACGTGACTTGGCATTGCCCCAGCCGGGTGCCAGGCCCGGCAGAGCTGCCAGCTGGCTGGGGCGGGACGCCACAGCCCAAGCAACACAGAGTAGGGAGCCTCCCTCCCTCCAGACGGGCCTCACCCTTGGGTGCCGTCCGAGCGGGTCCGGCCGGAGCAGGAGGCCGCGGTCATTCCCCAGCGGGGGCCTTGAGAAAGGCGTCGAGGGAGAGCTGCCTCGGGGGGAGGCTGCCGTCTGCTTCCACCTTCCGCTGGCCGGCGCGCGAGGGATCGGCGCCCCGTTTCCGCTTGCAGCCCTACAGGGACGGAGACACGTGGGGCGACTGCCATTGGCCCGGGGAGCCCAGTGAGGATGGAGGGGGGCCCCCAGCTGACAGCCTGCGAGGAGGACAAGGCTCGGGGGGGGGGCCAGCAACACCCCCTCCCGGCCAGGGCTGAGGCACAGCATCACGGAGAAGCCTGCCCTGCACGATGGGGGGCTGCGGGCTCCAGGGCCGGCCCGGATGGCTTCACCTGCCCCCTGGCAGACACGGCACAGACACACTCACCTGGCCAGGTCCCCTCCCCTCGCAGCTCTGCCGCTCACACGCCTTCCAGACCTAGGGGAAGCACAAGAGAGGGCCGGCTAACCCCTCGAGAGACAGCACTGGAGGAAGGGGGAGCACCGCAGGCCCCTTCCCACAGCTCCAGGCTGGCTCCTGGCCCCCTTTCACGTGACCCTAGTGGGGGGCAGGGCGTGTGCAGGGATGAGCCCCCCCCTCCCAGCAATCCCAAAGCTTAGCTCTCTCCCCTCAACTCCCAGGAGCCCCGTGGGGAATGCACAGGGCTGAGGCCCTCCCCCCACTCCCAGGGATCCCAGGGTGTGTGTGTGTGGGGGGGTCGAGTACCTTCTTCATAGCAGTGGAGACGGCCGATTTCTGGAACTCGGCCTGTGTCACCCACCGGAACGCTGGCCGCTCCGGCATCTCGTCCCGCCCGCCCGAGGCCGTCTCGGGCTCCCCGCCCAGGAGCAGCGAATAGACCACGTACGTCTGGTGAATGTGGGAGAAGACGTGGCTGACCTGGAACGCAGAAGAAAAGATCTGCAGCCCCAGGTGGGGGAAGCACTCGCTGCTCGACGGCGCCCCCCTCTGGCTGCACCGCGAGCGAGCCGAGCGCCATCCACGCTGAGCGACAGGGTGACGGTGGCTGCGGAGGGGCTGTAAGGGGGACTATAAGGGGGGGGTGTAGCAGAGGAGAACCACCAACCAGGGGAGGGCTCCAGGGACCCTCTGCTCTGCCACTCCCTAGCGCCGCTCCCTGGCCTCCTGGCCCTCAGCTGACGCACCCTGGGCGCCATCTTCCCGGCTGCAGGCGGAGGACTCGCATCAGAGCCCAGCACCGCAGCCCCTCCCCATCCGGCCCCCGATGGCCTGGACCTACGCCAGGCCTGGTCTGCGTTCCCGTCAGCTGCCCCACTCGCCACGAACCCTTTACCCGCCCCAGGACGGACGCGTGGCCCCATTTACCTCTCCAACATGCCGCAGGCGTCCTCCTGCCACGGCTTCTCCTGCCCAGGCCTGAACGTGAGCCAACAGCGCCTCCCTCTGCTGCTTCTCCTTCAGCCCCGGCCCCGAGGCCAGGCTGGGAAACTCCCACAGCCCCGCCAGCAAGCCTGGGGGAGAGCAAGGAATGGGCAGCCAGGCCACGTTCGGCACAGCCAGATTTCCATCTCCAAAGGGCGCTGCGGGCGGCAGCTGGGTCCCAGCACACCCAGGGCCCAACGTGCCTCTGCTCACAGGCCAGGGTCAGGGCTAGGAAAAGCCTCTTGGGGTAGAGCGCATCTCGACTGGCTGTCCAAGCATTTCCTGCCCTGGCCGGCTGCGGGATACTGTCCCTTCAAGATCACGTCCCTCTGATCACCTCCCCCACACGTCAATTGCAACACAGCGCTCCAGATGCCTGAGGGTATTGCTCAGACCAGGCATGGGGCTCACGAGGTTAAACTGCTGTTGTAAAGTCTCTGCCACACAGGCAGGAAGCGAGAGAAGAGGCAGCAGGCTCAGGCCCAGGAAGCTGGGTGCAAGGAGCCCCCAAAGACAGCCCAAGGCACAGGGGAGCTGTGCTGCTGCCAGTGGCTGGATTTGGGGTGCCCGTGACCACGGATCACCCCTCCCGCTCTGCAGCCAGGATCATTACTGACATAACGGCTGCACCTTCGGGCCCTGCATCCAATCGCCCTGCACAGCCCCTGCGCCTACGCTGCTGTAGCCAGACTGGGGATGGACAATTTCTGGAAATTTTGAAGTCATGGGGAAAAAAAGCCATTGGGGAGAGGGGTGGAAAAAAGTGGAAATTGGGGGTGACAAAGGATCTGAAGTAGTTATTTGTTTATCAAAACTAAGCTTTATTTACTTCTCCAAGAATGTGAAATGTATTACGTACAATTTAGTTAGCACACGAGGAAGTCCTGTTTGGTAGGTTTATGAAATAAATAAGTATAAATTCTTTAGTTTTGATTCAAGTAACAATGAGAAACATACCTAGCATTGGGGACGGACTGTAGCTGCACACAAAGGTACTTACATGTTTTGTTTTTCGCCTGCTGGCAAATAGGAAAACAATATACAGTAAAAGCTGTTTTATCTGGCATGTTGGGGGAAGGGGGGTGCCGGTAAGTGAAAAATGCTGGTTAACTACGAGGGAGGGGGTTGGGGTGTGGTCTCTGGAGGGGGCTCGGGGCAGCGGGTTGGGGTGCAGGAGGGAGTGCAGGGGGCCAGATCCAGGGGCTGCTCACCTCGGGTGGTTCCCCACAAGTGGCTCTGCGTGCAGCCTCCGCCCCCTCAGCTCCCATTGGCCACGGTTCCCAGCCAATGGGAGCTGCGTTGCTAGTGCTTGGGGTGGGGGCAGGGGTAACAGGCAGAGCCACCTGGCCGCGCCTCCACCTAGGAGCAGCCGAGAGAGGTCACCACTTGTGGAGAGCCACCCGAGGTGAGCTGCCCCTGGATCCGGCACCCTGCGCCCCCCTCCCACACCCAAACTCCCTCCCAGAGCCCGTGCTCCAAACTCCCTCCTGCACCCCAGCCCCCTGCTGGCCCCGCAGCAACCGACTATAAACTGGCATTTTAATGGTGGTCAGAAATGCTGGTTTATAGAGCTTTCCGGCTGGCAAAGTACCGGATAAAACAGCTGTTACTGTATAAAATACCGAGCACAGAACGCGTCAGTCTTGTTGTAAACCGAAAGGAAGGTTCTGTCCTCTGGGCTCAGGAGCAGTATGGAAATAGATCTGTCCTGATCACGTCGATACAGGAGAACCTCATGTGGCCAGGGAAACATTTTGTTCATGTTAAATACTTATTGGTTATTATTTGAGAGCATTTTGAAGTACCGAAGAGCAGCAGTAACAGCATCACCCTCGTAATCCTGCCCCTGGTCACTCAGAGCAAACACTTCATCTAACCAGCTTCTTTCCAATTTTTCCATATCGGGCCCGGGGAAAGAACCCTTTTTTTCTGGACGTTTCCGGGTTGTTTTTTTCAGATGCTCACCTCTCTAATCCAGCCAGAGCCCCCGGTGGGGGTCTCCCCGCAGGGATCCTTCCCGTGTTCCCCCCTGCCTCCCGCTAGCCAAGGAGGGCTGGCTGTGGGTGTTTGATGCCTGTCGAGGTCAGACAGCAGTGAGGGGCTCTCTCTCTCACTGGCCCCCGGGGATAAGTGAGCCCTGCCCCCCAGTCCCACGGGGCAGCGATCCTTCCGTTCCCACAGACACCAACGCCTCCCTTTCCATCCCCATCCTGGCGCACACCCGAGCTGCGAGTTACCGGAGCTGGGTCTCTGCACGATCAGATACTCTGGCTCCCCCCGGGGGCCTCTCCTCTCCAGCACACACGTGGCCGTCCGCTCCGCCCGGGGCTGCTTCTTGGCGGTTCTTCGGGGGAAGTTGGCCACCCCGAGGCTGCTGTCCCAGGGCTCCGAGGCAGGGAGGCACAAGGAGCAGCTGCCTGCGGCGGCTGCGAATCAGACGCGGCACCAGGTCAGTCCGTGTCACTGCCCCGGCCCCGATCAGACCTGGGGATCAAGGGCTGCACCTCTGCCCTGCTCACGGCATGAGGAGAGGAGGCCTGGGGTCCCCATCACCCGCGGCTGATGCTCTTACCCCAGCCCCGAGAGCTCCCAAGGAGAAGGCACCAGCTGAGTCCAGGATCAGCCAGACGAGGCGCCCCAAGGAGGTGTGGGGGGGACCCCCTAGAGGTTGGGCAAGACACTCTGCCTTAACGTCTCCTTGCGTGCAAATCACTGCATGCCCCAAACTAGCCTCCATGTGACACTAATCCCCACAGTGTAACCCAGCAGAGCTGGGGCACCCCAGCTGCACGAGCCAGCAGAGGAGTCCGCCAGGAGCCCTTCCGCTCACGGCAGCACCGCCCGGCCCCCGCTGCTGCCTCTCGCCATGCTGCCCCCACAGCTCTGTGCCCCAGGGCGCGGCTTCCCCACCAGCTCAGAGCTCGCCGGGGGCTTAGGGGTCAAGACGTGCTCTCCATACGGGGCATGGCAAGCGGTGGCGATCCCCGGCCAGCACCTACCACACTCCTCAATGTCAGGCGCCTGGGAGCAACTGGAGGCGGCTTTTCCCAGCAGCCTCTTGGAGGCGAATTCCAGCTCCTTCTCCACCTGCAAAGGAAGGACAGGGTCAGCTACAGGCCTCAGGTCCAGCAATGGCTATTAGCCAGGAGGGCCAGGGCCCCACCCCCACGCTCTGGGTGTCCCTAAACCTCTGACTGCCAGAGGCTGGGACTGGATGACAAGCGGTGGATCACTCAAAACTGCCCTGTTCCGTCCATTCCCTCTGAAGCACCTGGCATTGGCCACTATCGGAAGATAGGATACGGGGCTAGATGGACCGTTGGTCTGACCCAGTATGGCCGTTCTTATGCCATTTCAAACCTGGCAGCACGCTGCAGCGTGTGTTGTATTTGGCACCAGCCCCAAACTGCCCCCTGAAGACACGTTACAAGACGTGGGAACCCAAAGACACTGTGGCCATGAGTCAGAAGGGAGCTTAGCTGACGTGTGAACAGGTCTGGGAACTTGTACACAATACATCCAAGGGCGTAAACACCACAGGGAGAGGGGAACCGGGGACAGCCCGGTAAAAGGAGTGAGAAGTTTCAAATGAGAAACTAGGCACAAGCTTTTTAACAGTGAGGGTGATTTACCACTGGAACAAACTACCAAGGGAAGTGGTGGCTTCTCTATCTCTTGATGTCTCTAAATCAAGACTGGATGCCTCTCCGAAAGATGCTACTGGCCAATACATACAGGTTAGGCATAGCCTGGGTATTATGCACACAGTATTAATAGAATGCACATTTTATCTGTGTGTTGGGAAGTTATGTTAACTGAATGCATTACGGTCTTGCTACAATTCTGTTCACTCATGCTGAGTATCTCATAACTCTTTGCAAAGCCGCAGTCAGCTTTGGCATTAGCTAACGGAGAACTTGCCAAAGACAAGAAATGCTTGTTCTAGATCCTAGTGCAGGCAGCTCTGAAGACAGCTGGTTTAGATCGTGGCATCCAAAAGAGAGCCAGGAAAAGGACAGACCAAAACAAGGTGTGCTGGATTTTAGTGCTGTTGAGTTTTGTAACTTGTCAAGCACCCTGTAACTAAAGCTCGTTGAGATGCACGTCTCCGAAGCACACTCCTGCGCAAGGTGAACGTGCTGCGAGATACAAACCGCTCCCTGGAAAGAGGCTGCGTACGTCTCCTTTCCATATTGCACTGTTTTGTCTTCGGACAATACGTCTGGCTAAGTTTGTCTCCTGAACACCGTGAGTGTAGTCGGAACAGCTGGCTACACTCCGACAAAACTGCGCTTAAGCCAAACGCAACTGGCTGGGCTCGAGCAGGGGTGACCGGGTGAAATTCACTGGCTTGTGCGAGACAGGAGCTCAGACTAGATGATCCAATGAAACAGTCCTTCTGGCCCCAGGAACCTATGACATTAAGGGCCAATGGTTTATAGGTAGCATTTAGCTGGAAACGCGGATCACTTATCAGGGAAGGTTTCCCACCGCTGGGACGGATCAGGTTGTGGAACTGGCCTGCCCAGAGGAAGGGCAGGAATAGCCTGGGTCATTTAAACCTGGACTGGACCCTGCACTGGCGATATCACAGGGTGGGATTCTGGGCCAGCCCCAGGGGTGCAACTCAATGACCCCACCAAGCTCTTCCATCTCGAGTTCCCAAGCTCCAAAACCAAAACCCCAAAGAGCAGCAGCTTGTCATAGAGGGATCTCCGGGTGTGTGGGGGTGTGTGTGTGTGTCCCCAGAGCACCCCCTTCAGTTTACAGAGCGTAGGCGGGCTTGGCATAATTAGACAAGCATGAGGCCTCCATTCTCGGGAGACAGGATTAGGGAGGTAAATGGATCAGCAGGCTGGAGACAGAACGTCTGTGCTAGCTACGATAAGGAGGAACCCGCAGGGAACCACTGACAATGGGAAAAACCACAGCGTCCAGGATCACCCTGGAACGTAACGCTGAAGTAAAGAGTAAGTCATGGATGGACAGAGCGTGCTGAACAGGGCTTGGTTCCTACCACATAACCAAGCCAGTCCCAGACTGTGTGATGCAACGTATAGGAAATGCAATGTGATCTGTAAATGCACATAAAGGAAGAGGGTTTCTGTGTAATTTTGGATCTGGGATGTACCCTGCATCCACGCCCCCCGGTTTGAGTCCACTCGGCTCAGCGTAACATTGCTGTGTGCCCAATAAAAATCCCCGAGTGACAGAACCCGGAGTCGAAGTGAGCTCTCGGGAAGCCGTCCCAGAGGGAATCCCAAGGCAGGGAAGTGACTTGCTCGGGGTGCAGAAGGAGGCGGTGGGAAAGCAGGGAATGGGACTAGGGGCTCGATCCCCCCCTTCCTAGTAGGGCGCGGGGGTTACATACAGACCATTGACCTACTGGGATCGAGCTGAATGCAGAAAGCGCAACACCTACCTGGCAACGCGCCCTGCAGTGGTGCTTCACAGGACACTCCATGCACAGCGGGGCCCTGGGGGTGCACACAGTAGCTCCCAGCTCCATCATGGCTTGGTTAAAGTCCCCCGGCCGGGCTGGATCGACCAGAGCATTGGCCAAATCCCTACGACGAAGAGCAGCGAGAAGTGGCAGGCTGGGCAGGCATGGTTACCAGAGGAGCATCCCTTACAACACACGGGGGGGAGGTCCCATCAGCTGGGAGAGGAACAGCCCTGCACCCCCACAGGGTGCACAAACAGGCACTCACTCGCCCTACCCGCCGCTGGGGAGAGGCTCAGGACCCGGATACCGGCTAGACCCAGGGCGGAGGGGGCTTGGGCCATTCTCGACCACTGGGGCTTGCTCCTGTTCTAGTACGTTGGGCTAGTGTGACTAGTGCTCTAGGCTCCCTCTTCCTACCTTAGCAGAGCCACGTGGAGTCCCAGGACCAGGACCTCCCCGCAGCCTCATCCCAGTGATGGCTCTCTCCGACAGTGGGGATCGGGGGGCTGCGAACCCCAGGTTCCCATCCATGGGAGCAGACCAAGCTTCATGGCAGTTAGAGGCAGCCGGCACTGGCTTGTAGAGCCCATCTCATTGCCTAGTGAGCCAGTGAAAAGGCTGGGGGGAACCCCTGGTGCAACGAGCAGACACGGTCACAGGCCCACACTCTCCAAGGCGCCTCTCGCCGTGCCGAGCGCCTGAGAGCACGTGATTGGTCAGTGACCCCTGAAAGCCGGCTACAGCCGCCACGTGCTGGCTCCTCCTCTGCTTAGATCGGCCGAGAATCCCAGCCCCTGCTTAGCGACACGGCCGCTCTGGGACAGTTCTCGCTGGCGCTTGGACGGTACTTCTTAAGCGCTGGTCTCCAGTGCTGCCTAGGGGACTGCGCTGCTGCATGCACCAGTAGGCACGATGCTGACCTGCAGCTGGGGGTGGATTTCATCTCCAGGGCTGATCCAATCCCTGCTTACTCCCTGTATGGGCCTACAAGGCAGCCACTGCCTGCCCACTGGGCTACTGCTTGTCTGTTGTGCATCCACTGGGCTGCAAGGCAAGCGACTGCCCTAACGGCGTGGGAAGCAGAGGTGAAAAGCTGTCTCCCCTGACCGATTCCCCCGGCCCACCCTGGTGTACTTTACTCCTGTTTGTAATACAACCCGCCCCCTCGCCTCCTGGGACGAGAACAATTCCCTACCAGAGTCTGTCGGCGACAGCCGGGCTGCTGGAGTCGGCGCCGATGCATCGGACCCGGCTCAGGACTCGGATCACGTTCCCGTCCACCACTCCTGTCGCCTGGCCCATGAGACAGAAGAGCAGTGGTCAGCATCTCAGGGCAAGTGCGTGCTCGTGCCCCTAGGAGGGGAGGGCATTTGGCCAGGCCAGTCCCAGGGAGGGGTAACTGGAGGGATCAGCAATCCCCAGGCCAAGCAAGTCTCCTGGGAGGATGCGCCACGGGTGGCTGGAGCTGGTCTGGGCTCCCATGCCCAAGCAGCAGCAAGAGGCTCCTCTCAGTGCCCAGACCCCCCTGGGAGATCCCAGCTTTCAGAGAGGCAGGAGGAACATTGCAAGTAGCACTGGAACTGCCCTGGGGCAAGGAGGGGCCATGAGCTGCTAACGGCAGCCCCAGGGAGAGGCATGTTCCCCAAACCGCCTATCGGCTGAGGCGCCCGTGAAACCCGACGCAATCCGAGGCCAGCACAGCCTGACACACCCGCGACAACGCTGGCACACAGACAGCGCCAGTTCTCTCATCACCTGCCCGTAGGAGATGGAGGCGATGGCTCCTGCTGTGTATCTCCCCACTCCCGGCAGCAGCCTCTGCAGCTCCTCGGCCGTCGCAGGCATCTGACCTGCCAGCTCGGACACCACCTGAGGGGAGAGGGGAGCTGAGTAGGGACCTGGTGTCTCCCAATGTGAGCTGGGCACATCAGCTTTGCTCCGCTCCGGAGCTTCTGGCTAGCACTTGGGGACGGAGCCGTGGCACTGGGCTTCCCCCCACATCGGCCAGCGGGCACTAGCATGGAGAGGAGGGACGTAGGAAATACCCCCTCCCTCCACAACTGCCCCCCCACCGGGATACCTTCTGTGCTGCTTCCTGCAGCCGCTTCCCTCGCGAGTAGTAGCCGAGTCCTGCCCACAGCTCATTCACCTCCTGTTCCCAAGACACACAGCCAGCGGTTAAGCCTAGTCGCAAAGGGCCCAGGATTAAAGATCAGTGGGGGCGTTTTCAGGCCCCTGCCATGGGGGATTCTCACCTCCAGGGAAGCTTTGGCGAGTGCCTGCAGCGTTGGCCATTTCTACATTGCAAAGGAAACAGAGGTTTGTTCGCTGGCACAGGACGGGTCTGCAGAGCGCGACGATACCGAACGCGTGGCTGACCCGCAGGCCGGGGACAAGACATGCAATGGCCGCGGTTTCAGACACGCTCAGAAATTCAGGGCTCAGGACGAGGAGACAAAGGACAATCACCTGCATCCACCTGTTGTAATAGTCAATCACCGTAGCCACCTGCGTCTGCTGGAGCATGATCTCCGACACCCACACTGCAGGCACAAAGGAAAAGCGAGAGCACCATGGGGGACTGGAAGGCCCCCTCCCAGTTCAACACCTTGCCCTGTCCCTACGCACCAGGTCTCTCTGGGGCGAAAGCGGAGCCTCCCATGGCTTGCACTAGTCTCTTATACCTGAAGCAAGCTTAGAATTGAGGCCACTGACGTATCCAAAGTTACTGCCCACAAGATCCACTGGCAATCAGTTTTCTCCTCATTTGTATCATGCTGCTCTCGTGCATCTCTCAGACCAGCCAGCTGAGCCTAAGGGGGTGGCACCATCATTGTCCAGCTTCATCCCTGTGATGCTGGGTCCTTGCCAGGGCCACGCTGCTGGCCTCTTTCAGAAAGAGTCCAGAGGAGTTTTGGGCTGCATCTGGTTTTGGGAGAGCAGCGTCATTTGTTCAGGGTATTTTTCTCCACAGTGAAGCTGCAATCCCCCACAATTGCACCCTGCTAACTCTGTCGTGCTAGGCAAAGACGATATGCCGTGACAAACCTTCTGCCTGAGAAAAGAAGCCCAAGCAGACAGCCCGTGTTCTCTCTGTCTCACCTGCATATGCTCTTCTGTTAGCATCTGATTCCCTTGCAGCCTGAAAGAGAAGGCAGAGGGAATTTCAGGGAACTGGACAGAGTTCTCAGCTCTGGACTCTGCTCAGGGAGCGATGGGGAAAAGGAAAGGAGATGCACACCTGATTTGGACAGGGTAATTTGCACTAAAGAGAGTCAAATTCAGCACTAGTGAGACGCTACCAGTGTTTGGAATGACACCAGTTAGTTTGCAGAAGAGCAGCTCCTCTTGGAAAGTGTTTGAGATCTGAGCCCTGGTTCAAATAATGGCAGAGGACAAAATTTGTAAGTGTAACTCAGTTTAGATATAAGAGCTCTTTAAATGGAGGAGTTATAGGAGTCCCAAGAGAGCCGGGATTTGCACTTCCAGCTGCTACTGGCCACCTGAAAACAGCTGTATCCAAAACCTTCCTTGGAAAGCACTTTGTTCTTGCAAAAGCAGCAAAGAGTCCTGCGGCACCTTATAGACTAACAGATGTATTGGAGCATGAGCTTTCGTGGGTGAATACCCACTTCGTCGGATGCATGTCTGATTTGTACTTGCAGAGTTTCTTAGGAAGGTCAGATGCCCAACCAGGCTAGAGGGTCAGGGCTAGGGCTACTTTTTCAGACAATGGGGCCTAAGACGCACAGGAAACATTTGCATAAACACATGAAAAACATATATTTGCATATGCAAATAAGAAAAGGTGAGCAACTACCTGTTTTCTAGGCACAGTTTAGATACTAATTAAAGAAAAGATTGGCCCCCAAAGGTTTCTATTAATGCTGAATTTGGTCTGACCATTGAAAGCCAACACAAAATTGGCTGCAATCTCTCTTGATCTTGGCGTGAGGGATTTCATACATTTTCTTAGATGCTTCTCCAGCTAAAGTTTATCCTGAACGTTTAGAACCCCAACAGAGAAACCTTCCCTAAGGCCACCCACACCCCACCCCACACACAGGTACCAGCACTGGCGAGTTTTAAATGGGACAATGGTGGCCCCACAGAATTCTCAGCACAGCGGTGAAAGTTCATCTCTGATCACACCAGCTATTCCACCATGGAACAGGCAAATGCACTGTCACCATTCACCGCTGTGGGCTTAGCAAGGATAGAGGTGAGAGCTGGGGCTGGCACAAGGTGGGAACAACAGAACATTCTGCAGTGACAAGGGAATACAAACTAACAGGCAAGCAAAGAGTCAGTGGCTAAGGATAAATAACCCTCCCTGCAGCACTAGAAGCTCAAACCCAATAGATGGGACCAAGGATGAAAAGCTGACGCTGACACTGACTGAGGGGGAGGGATAGCTCAGTAGTTTGCACATTGGCCTGCTAAACCCAGGGTTGTGAGTTCAATCCTTGAGGGAGCCATTTAGGGATCTGGGGCAAAAATCTATCTGGGGATTGGCCCTGCTTTGAGCAGGGGGTGGGACTAGATGACCTCCTGAGGTCCCTTCCAACCCTGACATTCTATGACTAGAAACACATGGTGAAACTGACATGTCTAGTTTCCATGTAGGACCCAAGTTGAAGGAAACAAACCACATCAGCAGAGAAAGATACAATCTGATTTTAGATGCCCCTTCAGTTTTAATGCAACCTGACAGGTTCATAGGGAAGGACAGTGCTTTGATCATCATGGCAGCATCTTTTAAACTGGGGGAAACCCAACCACGTATTGTGGTGACCCACTCCTGCCGTACCAATTTCCTCCAGGGAAGGTCACGCTTGCATTTGTCGTACCAGGAGAGCAAATTCTTCCGAAAGGCCTCGATTTCTGCTGGGTGGCTGAAGAGATGGTACGTGGATTGCTGGGCAGACACTGGAGGAAGCTTGCCTGCAAGGAGACATTAAATGCCAGTCAGAAGACAGGACCAGTGGTTAAAGGAGCTGGGGAGGGCGGGGGGGAGGGCTTGGCTGTTCTTTCATTACTGAGGCAAAGGAGGTCTTTCCATCAGACTGGACAAACCAGTAGAAACAAAGAAAATAGCCTAGACAAGCCTGCACTAGACCCTGAAGGGTGTGGCCCCAAAAGGCTTTCACTAGCTGTCTCTAGGATTCATCCGGTCCCAGTGCGCCAGACCTCTGCAATCTCAAATTCCCCCCAAAGCCTCACTTCTACCAGACTCACAAATACTGGCCCTCATCAAATGCCTTCCCCTCCCAAACATTACAGAAGTGGAGAGACAGGTCAGCTTAGAAAGAAAAACAAAAAAGCCTCTAATTTACCACCCTTACCTGGGTCTCCCATTGCATCTTGTCGTCTCATAGACTGCATGTTCATCAGGGCAGGGACTGTTTTTCCGTATGTCTCGTACAACTTGGAGCATGCCAACACTTAACTAGTACACTTCTCTGACTGTGTTCTCTGTGCTCAGCTGGACGCATTAACCAAAATAAGCTTCTGGCTAAGAGATCTCAACTATCATGCCCACTACAGAGTGTACTTTACATCAGGGGCGAGGAAGCCCAGACAAACAACATGGGGCTAGCAGAGAAGGAGGCAGAGAAACTGACCAGAAACCAGCCAGTCTACTTTTGGAAGTGCAACAACAAACAGTGTTGAAAAAAGGAAGAAGCAGGAACTTATGGTTAAAATGTTACATGTCTCTGAAAACATGACTGTCAACTCCCTGCGCGTATCAGAGCTCAGTCTTCTGATTTCAATGACTAAAGTAAGCTTTCAACTCCTTTTTACTGCTCTTAGCCCTGCAGAACTCACCCACCTCTGTATGAGGAAGCTGCAATCTATCCAGCTCACACAACACCAGCAGACTAGTTAACCAAGCTCACCTTGTGACATCTTGGTCATTGCTAGCGCATGAGGAAGAAACAGCTCAGACTGATTCTCACATCCCAGAGGTGATTTTGCAGGGCTGGCAGTTAGAGGAAATGTATATGTACTTGTAAACTGAGCACAGCTGAGCTGCAGTTACTGAGAGACAAGAAACCAGGAACCTCACCATGCCATTTTAGCACCACTTAAGGTGCAGGTTGGCATCCAGAGAGTTGGGCTCCATTGAGAATGGGGCTGCACAAGTGCAGGATATTAGGATCGGCCATGAATTAACATATTCAATGGTCAGATTGAATAACGTGCAGCCTCAATGATGGACAGGGTTTTATTTACAAAATACGGTTTTATTTGCCAGCATCCCTTTGCACCCAGGCTCATTCCTGCTCTCGTTTGGTACGTGTCTAGCTGTTCACACTGTGACTATCGTCATGGTGTCACCCTCACTCCAGTGTCCCAATAAGATCCTTGTAGCCGCAGTGTTTCACCTTTATGGGATGATACATTCTCCCTGCACCTCCTTGGGGATTTCCTCACTTCCCCTGCGCCCCGCTGGAGTCCCCGCCCGCTGCGAGCTGCTGCCCGGAGTTTACTCATCACCCGGCTGAGAAAAGAAGAGTGAATGGGGCATTGTTATGGTGACCCCCGCAAGGGCCCTCACATTGAGCCATAGGCACTGACTTCTGCTCCCGACGGTAAGTGTTCAACCCTGCCCTCCCCCACTCCACCCCTTCCCTCAAGTACCCACACCCGTCCTGCTTCTTCCCACCCCTGCTCCACCCCCATTCCACCCCCTTTCCCAACTCCTCCCTTGAGCGCACTGTGTCCCTGCTCCTCCCCCTTCCTCCCGGAGCGCTGTCAAACAGCTGTCTGGTGGTGGGCAGAAATGCTGGGAGGGAGGAGAAGGAGCAGGAATGCAGGGCACTCGAGAGGAGGTGGGGAAGAGGTGGGGGGAGCGTGGCTGCCAGTGGGTGCGGAGCACCTGTTAATTTTTCCCCATGGGTGCTCCAGCCCCAGACCACCCACGCAGTCGGCGCCTATGCCCTGAGCAGCTACAATAACCCTCCATCCCCTGCAACCTCCCTCCCAGACCACAGACCCCACATGCCCTCCCACTGCCACCGTGCATGCTAGTGGGGGGGAGAGAACTGGACACCCGGGCGCCATGTACACTTCGTGTGTGTGTGTGTGTGTGAGAACTGTACACCCCATGCACCTCATGGTGTATGTGTGCACGGCGCAGGGCCGACGAGAGGGGGGAAACTGGTACAAATTACCGGGGCCTGGCTTCCCTGGCCCTGTTTAGCCAGTCCGCCCTTGCTGGGGGGGCCAAAATTTTTTTTCACGGGGACCCCAACCTGTTCTCAGCAGCCCTGTGTGTATGAACTGGACACCTTGTGCACCTCGGGGGGAGGGGGGGGAGGTTGTGAACCAGACACCCCGTGCACCTTGGGTGTGTTTGTGTGTGAAGCGGACACCCTGTGCACCTCAGGGGTGTGTGTGTGAGAGTCGGACACCTCGTGGGGGGGGGGGTTGAACCGGAGACCACGCGCACCCCGCACGCTGGGGGGGAGGAGCTTCCAGAAACTGCCCCCGGCCGGGCGCGCTGCCCCCAGGGGAGAGCGACGCCCCCGGCCGAGCGGGCGCCTTGCAGCAGGGGCCGCGCGCGCGGAGCCTTCCCTTCCCGCACTCACCCCGCGCGCCAGCTTTCCCGCGAACCTGCTTCGCTCTCGCGCGGACCAATCAGAGCCCGCTCCCGGGCGCGCAGGAGCCAATCGGAGCGAGACTCGCGCCCAGCACCTCCCGTGTGGTTTGGACCGGACGCTACAGGTCTGGCCTATCAGCTGTTCGAGGGACGAGGCGGGATCTGGGGTTATTAGCCAATCAGCGTGTCCGAGAGGACCGGGCTCCTCCCCCGTCCGGCCGCTCACAAGGACCCCGCTCGGACTCGGGGCTGCCCATTCCAAACGCCTGATGAATAAAAACGTTCGTTGGCCCAGGAGCGTGCGGCGCGTGGCAGCGCGCGCGGAGCTGCCGCTCGGGAGCGGCTTCGAGGGCGCAGAGCGGCGGTTGGAGTGAGCCGGAGACAGGCACCTGTCCGGGCAGCCCGCCCGCGCCGCCGGAAGGGAAGGACCCAGCCGGCCACAGCTCCGGACCGGTCTCCAGTCCCGGAAGCGGGACTATGGCGGCGCCGTGAGAGCTGCGGCCCCCTCGCCCGCGCGGGCCCCGGGGTGAGTCCCGAGCCCTGGAATAACGGGTCCCGGCATGCACCGCGGCCTGGGGCTCGGGAGGCGCCCCCTGCGCTGCGGCTGGTCCCGGGGCGTTTATCTGCGGGGTTGGGGCGAGGGGCAGCACTGTGGGGCCGGGCGGGGGGGGTCGTTTATCCCCAGGAGGGGAGAGGGGCTGCAGTGGGGGCGGGGGTCGTTTATCCCCAGGAGGGGGAGAGGGGCTGCAGTGGGGGGGGGGTCGTTTATCCCCAGGAGGGGAGAGGGGCTGCAGTGGGGCGGGGGTCGTTTATCCCCAGGGGAGGGAGAGGGGCTGCAGTGGGGCGGGGGTCGTTTATCCCCAGGGGAGGGGAGAGGGGCAGCACGGTGGGGGCGGGGGTCGTTTATCCCCAGGAGGGGAGAGGGGCTGCAGTGGGGGCGGGGGTCGTTTATCCCCAGGGGAGGGGAGAGGAGAGGGGCTGCAGTGGGGGCGGGGGTCGTTTATCCCCAGGGGAGGGGAGAGGGGCTGCAGTGGGGCGGGGTCGTTTATCCCCAGCGGGAGGGGGAGAGGGGCTGCAGTGGGGGCGGGGGGGGTCGTTTATCCCCAGCGGGAGGGGGAGAGGGGCTGCAGTGGGGGCGGGGGGGGTCGTTTATCCCCAGCGGGAGGGGGAGAGGGGCTGCAGTGGGGCGGGGGTCGTTTATCCCCAGGGGAGGGGAGAGGGGCTGCAGTGGGGCGGGGGTCGTTTATCCCCAGCGGGAGGGGAGAGGGGCTGCATTGGAGGCGGGGGTCGTTTATCCCCAGCGGGAGGGGGAGAGGGGCTGCAGTGGGGGCATTTATTTCAGGGCGTGGGGCAGATGTGGCAGGTGCTGGGCCCAGGTACTTTACTGCTTTCCCTGCCCCGGCTAGCACCATGCTGAGAGAGTCAGACCCATAGGTCCCAGGGCTCGTGCAGCTCTTTGCCCAGGCCCCGAGCGCAGGGGATGCTGAGCCCTAGGCAGAGGCTGGCTGGGAATGGCACATGATGGTCTGCACCGTGTAGCTGTACTCAGCCATGCCGCCTCCGCTCTGATCCGTGCAGACTTGCTCACAAAAGAATCTGTGAACGAAGGGCAGCAGCCCTTTCAGAAGCTCTGGGCACGGTGTTTTTCCCTAGGCGTACGCTCTGCCACTGACTGTGAGGGTTTGGTTCTGCCTTGCTGAATTGTTGGTTGAAATTGGTGGAAGTTCGTCGTGGAGAGCATAGCTGGGTCTTCTGTTGTCTCTGCAAAATAGTGGTCAGCATTTCTAATGTGTCCATCGCGTTGGCAGCTAGGTGCCAGCACGTTGGAGATTCTCTTTGGTCGGTGACTCCTTGAAGTTTTAAATAACTTGAGTTTCTTTGTCTCTCATTTTTGGAAGCAGCATGACCTGCGTGAAGATGACCTGCTTGGAAGTACCTGTCATTGATGTCCAGAATGATAACTTCAAAGAGCTGTGGCCGTCCATGCTCCTGGCCATAAAAACCTCTAGTTTCATAGCTGTTGACACGGTGAGTGGGATGAGGACCACTACTTTTCTACATCAAAGATGTGTAACTCTTTATCTCAATGCTACACTTGGGGATGGAAGGAGAGATGCTGTCTCTTGCCCTCTAGCTCTTGTCTCTGCCCTGTTGTATCCATGTGTCCCCACTATGCTTGTGCCTATTTGACATGGTTGTGGCTGGCTCTGGGAGTCTGTTCCACACACTTGGTTATCCTTGGAGTAGGGAGGCTTCTCCAGAATTCCACCCAATCCTCCTGCTGCTTCATTTTGATCCTCTCCTTGATGTAAACTGGTTAGTCTTGTGTTCTTGAGGCTTCACGCTGGACATTCAAAGAAGGGGATCCCTCAGTAAGGGCTCATCTGAATCTTCTTACTAGAGAATATAAACCTTAGTTTGCAAGCCTCTTTCCATAGAACCCATGAGATCTTGTATCCTCCTTTTGACAGCTTCTTCCTCATCCATTCTGCAATACACTGCCCTGACTTGTGTACAATAGCCCAGGGGAGCTGTCCTTTCAGGTCCTGCATCCCAAAGGGCTTGATGGTTGATCTGAAGCACTTTTCGATCTTGTGTGATGCAGCAGGTAGTACCTGCCAGTAGGTGAAGGAGAGCATTCTTCTGTCAAACGTGCAATAGGATTTAAATTGGCACCTAGCTCTTCAGTTTAGCTGTCTCCTAACAGTTTGTGGCAGGGTAATTAGTTCACTCTGAGATGTTAATCTTTGCATTGGACTTGAAGGGGAGGGAACACAATGATTACTAACCAAATCTCCCCTCTCTCTGCAGGAGCTTAGTGGTCTCGGAGCAAGGAAGAGTCTGCTAAACCAGTAAGTAACTTGCTGTTCTTGAATGCCAGACCCTGCTCCTAGAGGGAATGCTGTATTCATTTCTACATCCATTTTCCTACTTGTCTTAAAATATGATCTCTGGGTGCCTTCGTGCCAAAGTGGTTTTACTCCTGCTGTTAGGGATGGAACCTCTTCTTGCTGTTACCCCTGGTGCTCTGTCCTGCTGGTAGAACCGAGCGAGGCTAGCAGCCACAGTGCAAGCACAGTTCCTTCTGGACGTTGTCACTGGGAGACTCGGCTGAAAGCACCATTTCAGCTGGGGACTGGGAGAGAGCTGGCCTCAGCCTTGTGATTGTGGAAGTTGCTGACTGACGTGCTGTGTAGTTCACAGAACAGAAAGCTCTGATTGTTGACTTTATATAGGACCAGAGGTACCAGCCTGGACCCACCTCCTTCCAGTTAGCTGTGTCCTGTGCTCTCACCCATCCTGGACCCTTGAGCTGCTTGTGGTTGTGAAAAATGGGGGTGAGAACAGCCTGATCTCCCTGGTGCAGAGACTGGACAAAGTGAAAGGGAGACAGGAGCAGCAACAGCATATCCTGGGGCCCAGAATAAGGGCTCGCGTTAAGGTTGGGGAGGGGGGACTAGTCTGCCACACAAACCTGAAGCCCCCATAGCTGCAATCGGTAGTAGTTTGTGCCTCAAGGAGAGAAGGACTCTGTGCGGTCCTTGCAGCGAGTCTGCTTATTGCTGCCCCAGCTGACCTCTCCTCTCTCAATGCAGATGTATTGAAGAGAGATACAAAGCTGTCTGCAGTGCTGCCAGAACACGCTCTGTCCTGTCTTTAGGAATCGCTTGTTTCAAGCAGCTCCCAGACAAGGTACGTTGCCTGCTCAAACCACTCCTGTCTGTCGTCATATCTGGACAAAGTGTAGCGGGAGCCAGTGTCTTAGTTAAAAGTTAGTGACTTAGCTAACGGAGCCTTTCATATGATGCTGCTGGTTCTCAGTGGATGGCTGTGCTCGAGATAGGTGCCAGTAGCGCTGTTGTTATAGGGCACACTTCTGTAGGCAGCAGAGTTTCTGCTGCAAGGGGCTCACAGTGAGGAGCCCAGCATCAGCTCTCGCTGAAGTCAAAGGCACTTGGAACACTGCAGGAGCTCTGAGTCCCTGGCTGGACTGGGCGGTAGAAGGTTAGTGGTGGGAGACGTTGCTTTAAGTTCCCATGTCTTGTTTCCAGTTCCAGCCGCTAGTGAAACAGCTGCTTAGGAGTCCCAGGCCATGGCTGTTTGCTGTATGACTTGTCTTACTGGCCTGTCTGACTTTCTCCTGTTGATTTGTCTCTTCAGTCTGAGAATACGTACCTCTCCCAAATCTACAACCTGACCCTGCTGTGTATGGAGGAGTATATCATTGAACCTCAGTCAGTTCAGTTTCTGGTGCAACATGGCTTTGACTTCAACAAACAGTACTCGCAGGGGATTCCGTACCACAAGGGCAATGACAAGGTACCTATGTGCATTGGGGAGATTCCCTGCCACAAGGCCCCCTCTTTCTATCCTCCAGATTACGGGAATTAAAGGGGAGCTCTATTCTAGTGGCTGCTCAGGTACAGCCCTCCCCACTGGAGGAGGAAATCTGTTCCCCAGCCCTGTCTGCTCCAGGCAGTCACAAAGGGAGATCCTTCGGGTTTCGGAGCTGGGGCTCCATGATGTTTGAGAGGGAGATGGAGGTGGATTGTGCTGATCCAATACGGAGGTCCAAACTACTTCTCACTCTTCTTCACATGGCTGATGTAAAAGAGCAACAACTATAATTTTACGAGTTAGATGGTTAAGCCAGGTAATTGCGTCTGAGTAGTGGGGTGTATTGCTATGATGCCTCCTTCGTATTTGTGAATTGAGCATTGAGTTCTTCTATGTTCCATCATCTGTTCTGAGTGACCACAGTCGCACACCAGAGGGTCTTTAATTTTCCATTTGTGCAGCAAGTATCCGCATCTGCCGTGGCTTGGGCAGATGTGGTTTACGGTTGCTCATGAGCTTTGTGGGAGATCAAAGCCAGGGATCTTCTGTGTTGAGTCTTTCACGAGGTGTGTGTTTGTGACTTCTTGTGAACTCCATTCAGCCTTCCAAGCTTCACTGGGGTTGAAGTTGCTTTCTTGAAGATTGGGGCCAAAAGGGCTTACATGACTTTAAGCAGTGGTGAGGGATGTTAAGGTCCTGGTGGATGGGAAGGCGTTCATTTTCCATGATCCTCTGGAATTCCTGGGCTGGTATGCAGAAATGTCTTGTGGGTTGAGTAGTGAGCCAGAAGAGGGTGCTGAAAGACATGCTGTGGGGATCCTGACTGCACTGTCTGTCCTCCAAGTGGCTTCACTTCTCTTCTCCCCTCACATCCAGCCTGCATCTTGCTAGGAGCCACTTTCCCCATGCTGCTGGGCCACTCCCCCTGTCCAGAATGAGCAGTGGGTGGCTCTCGCCCCAGTAACAGAGGCTGGGGGCATAGGGCTTCCTGGCAGAGGGCGCACAGTGGCTATATTGAAGAGAGCCAGTGGGTAAGTGCAGCTGGATGGGCAGATTGAGGCGCACTGACTTTAACCCTTGCCTTACCAGGGCAATGAGAACCAGAGCCAGAACGTTCGTGCTTTCTTCTTGGAGCTGATCCGAGCAAAGAAACCTCTCATTCTGCACAATGGTCTGATAGATCTGGTGTTCCTGTACCAGTGCTTCTACGCCCACCTCCCTGATAATCTTGGCACCTTCACTGCTGACCTTTCGGAGATGTTCCCAGCTGGGATATACGATACCAAATATGCTTCTGAGTTCGAGACCCGCTTCGTAGCCTCCTATCTGGAGTACGCCTACAAGAAATGGTATGTGACACTTCATGCACTTTGAGGGCTTGGGGGAGGTTTGCTGGCTTCTAGACACGAACAGATGTGAGTCTTTCTACACGGCCCTGCTCACGCATCCCATGGAGATGATCACGTGTTTCTGCTCTGTGCCTCTCCCCTGTTCCAGCCTAAGGATGGTGGCAGGAGGACAAGCTCTGATTTCCTTAGCGCTCAGGTGGAGAACAAGCACGAGGAAGACAAACATCTAAGCAAGGAAGATGCTGTCTCTGCAGATTTCCCTTATTAACTAATCCAGCAGAGGAGTCAGTGCAGCTATTAATGGAAGTGAAATATTGGTGTTAAAATCAGACTAGTATCTGATGGCCCTTCTGCTGTCACGGCAAACGAGTGTCAGCTGTACAGTACCAGGGCCTTCCCTTTAACCGCGACTGTCATGTTTCACTTTCCCACTGAGGGGCGTGTGCTCCTTGTTCCGGGGTGTAAGCGTTCCCCTCTTCATCCCACCCAGAATTCTCTCCTGCTGGGGGTATTTCCTGGCAGACTTGAGTTGGAAGCAGCCACGTACATCGGTCTTGTCTATCTCTACCATAGCTAAAGGCCCCAGTTCTGCAGTTGTTACACACTCTGACCTCTGCTTTAGCTGCAGTTGGAATCTGGCCCTGAACCAGATGACTGGCAGTGGTGCAGCCCACCTGACTCTCTCCCCTGAACTTCACCCAGTGGTTTAAAGCTGTTTTTAGCACTTGTTTTGGGAGCCAGGAGGCAAGAACTGCAGGAATCTGCTGGATAGTCCCTAGGTCAGCTCTTTGACTCTCCTGTTTTCCGTTCTGAGGCCATCTCTTCTCCCCTCTAGTCAGAACTGCTCCTGACTCTAATGGAAGTCGTCCACACCGAGACCTGATCCCTTAAGTTATTCCTGTGCTGTGTCAGAGTTCCGCATGCTCCTTCTGAGCAGCTTTAGCCAGGTGCCCCGAGATCGCTGCACATGGAAAGAACCCTTCTCTAGGTCCAGAGGGAAAGAACCCTTCTCTAGGTCCAGAGGGAAAGAACTATTATTAAACGTGCCTCATGATGAGGAAAATAAATTGTGAAAAGCTGCCTCTGAGAACAGGTTCCTTGGGACTTCCCCACTCTGCCCTGGGCTTTCTGCAAAGAGCCTAACTGAATCTTTGTGTGTTCCAGCAAACGAGAGAATTGCAAGCGGAAGGATTCCAGCAGCCAGCACCTCTCCATCGAGTTTTGTAACTACCCCGCAAGCATGTCTCCATACATAGACTATCGCTACTGCTCCGTGGCAGACACTGATCACAATGTGGCAGATACAAATAAGGTCCAAGTCTGCGAAACATTCTCGGTGAGTAGTATTAGCACCTAGTCCTGCAGACACAAGTATAGAAAGCCAAATGCATACAAAATAAATGGTGTGGAGGAGGGAGATTGGGACCTTCTGGTCACCCAGTCTCATAATACAGTGACACTGAAAGGTAGCAAATTCAACACTGAAAAGGAAACATTCTTACAACCCACAGTTAGCCTTCGGAATTCACTGCCCCAGGTTGAGGCCATAAGTTCTGTTGATTGAGGAAGGGATTAGATACTTGTATGGCTAATAGGAGTATCACTGACTAACTGTTCTGGAAGGGATATAAACATGCTTGCTTGAGGGAACAAGCCAGCCTCTGACTAATGGGGGTTAAAAGAATTTCTGACGACAGTTTATCCCACAGCTACCTCCAGAAGGGTTTCTAATACCTTCCTGTAGGCAGAAGGAACTGTCCGCAGGCTACTGAACAAGCTGGCCACTGGCCTGAGCTAGTATACAGAGTCCTGTACTTGAGATCAAATTCATTCTTGGTGCAACTCCACTGAAGCACAAGCTCCAGTCTGACTGTGGCTAAGGCTACGTTTTAATCACTTTTATTTTTAGTAAAAGTCATCGACAGGCCACAGGCCGTAAACAAAACTTCACAGGCCTGTGACCTGTCCATGACTTTTACTAAAAATACCTGTGGTGACTAAAACAGGTGGGGAGCTGTGGGTGTTCTGGGGGGAGGAGGAAGGGGCGGTGCAGGACCCTGCTGGTGCTGCGGGGAGGGTTGGTGGGGCTGTTAGGGGCTTCCTACCGGTCTCCGCGTTCCTGCAGCTCCTAGGCAGTGTAGGGGCCGGGGGGGACTGCAGCCAATGGGAGGTGTGGGGCAAGGCCTGCAGGCAGCATGTGGCACCGAGACCCCCGGACCCTCCGCCACCTAGGAGATGCAGGGCTATGCCGGTGGGTGCCGGGAAGCCCCCCACTCTGGGGTATGGGCCCCCCCTAGCCCTCAGCCCCCTCCCACACACCCAAACTGCTGGTGGCCCAGGGGCTGCCTGGTTCAAGCAGCCCCCGAGTCAGCACCAGCCACTGCAGAAGTCAGGGAATCCCTGACTTCCGTGACAGACTCGCAGCCTTAACCATGGCCAGTTTCCAGTGTGTTTAAGGAAGACATAATCCCACCATGCACATTCGCAGGTCCTAGCTTTCTTTGTGCAGAGCACTTCCTAAAGAGAATCCCCTCCACGCCGCTCCCTGGTTGTCAGCCATTCTGTAGGCCATCAGGAAGGTGGTTCAGACCACACCCTGAACTGCTGCTGTGCCCGGAGGAGAGGGAGCCATAAGTGTCAGGCTAGGAGAAATGCCCAGTGCAGCTGACGCTGCTTCTCCCCACTCCTTGGGTAACGTAGCTGGAAACATGAAGCTCGTTCCTGTCACTGCTTATGGCGTGTGCCTTTCCCACTAGGCCTACGGCTGGTGTCCCAACGGGGTGAAGTGTTCCCGGTCTCACAACATCGACCTCATTATCGACGAGGATGAGAAGTTTAAAGAGGAGAAGCGGAAGAAGCGGAAGCAGAGGTGGAGGCGCCGGAAGAATGCAGAGGAGTCCGTGAAAGAGTCTGAGCAGGGAAGTCCGGGAAGGGGGAAGGACATGGAGGTGGCTCAGAATGGGGAGAACGAGCCTCCCCGCAAACAAAGCTGCCCTGGCAGTCTGGCTGCTGAGATGGTCCCTGCTCGTGCAGAGCCAGCAGGGAACGGTTCCAGTGAGGAGGGCCCCTTGCTGGAGGTGGAGAGTTCGATTGACATGGACCGTGAGCCTGGCTCTGACAGTGCCACAGACGTCAAGATGGAGGATGATCTGGGGGGTGCCACAGACCAGGCGAGCAGCACTCACCCAGCTGCCCCCCCAGTAGAAACAGACGTCAGTCTCGCTGCCAGAGGAAATGCCTTGGACAGCGGCCAAGTGAAAGGGCAGCAGGTGGGCACTGATGAGCGAGGCTCAACTGTCCACCCACAGAGCTGTTCTGAAACTAAAACCCCCTCCTCTGCCAGGAAGCACACGGCGTCCCAGGAGAGCCGCTCGGAAGGGGGCATCCACCGAGCTGGCTTTGATGCCTTCATGACTGGCTATATCATGGCCTACGTCTGGATGCTTAAGAAAGGGGAGGGCAGCGACTCCGGCTCTGGGCCATGGCTGCCAGACTGTCACAATAAGTTGTATCTCAGTGGGAAATCGGTGCCACTTCAGATAGTGAAGAGTTTGTTTTCTAAATCCTCCAAAGCCCACAGCCAGAAAATGAAGCTGGCCTGGGCTAGTGGCTAGAACTGGGAGACTCTTGTGTTTTCCTCCAGCACTTGGAGGCTCTTCACTTGGTACATGAAGAGTTTAGCAGGAGGGGAGCAAGTTCTTAGTCGTCATGTTTTATTTCTGTACAATTAAATTGCACCCTACCTGAATTCCCACATGATCTTCCTTACCCAGGGGCAGCAGCGTTGTGGGTCCGAGACCGCATTGGCTGGCTCCTGCTTTTAGGGGGGTGGGGGCTCTGTTCTAACATTGCCATGACTTTCACCAGTTAGATGGCCTGGGGCTGCATCTTTCAAGAACCACAGCCTAGCTCAGAGCTCCCTGGGGTAAGGCGGCCGGCCGGCCTCTCTCTTCGCAAGGGGAATAGAGGAAGAGGGAGGCCGCTTTAGCTAAACCCATTCTCGCCGGTGAGGGGGCAGTAAGAGGCCAGAATTGTGACTCTAGTTTCCAGAGGTTTGGATTCCCTCGTAAGGGCAGAGAGAAGGAAGGACACCCCAGCTCCCATATTGCTCATGGGTGGGGGGGCTAGTATCTTCCCACCTTACGTGGTGTGTTCCCAGGGGCTGGCAGTTTGCTGCTATCCCATTTCTCCTCCCTGGGGGAGGTGATTTTTCACCCAGGACAAAGGGAAAGGGGAAGCTGTTCAAACAGGCAGGGACAAGGTGGGGCTGACAGGGCCCCTCTGGCCTGAGCTCCCCAACCACTCCCGCCTCCCCCCACCCTGAGTATTCCCTGCTCTGCAAAAAAATTCTAATGCGGAAGTGTTGGGAATAACTCATGGGAAAGGAACTGGGGATTAGGAACCCCTTGACCAAGTGACCTGCTTTCCTCTCATCATCTTACCTTAATTCCGTAGCTTCAGAGGGAAGATGTTTAACGCTAACATTCCTACAACAATACTCAGTCTTCATGTGGAGTTCAGAGCACTTTAAAATACTGCTCTTCCCCCGAAATGTTAATGTCAGGGTAAAGCTTCCATGCAGCCTGGAGGCAGAGAATAAGGGACAGGCACAGTACACATTCTCCCAACTCTGCCAAGGTAGGGCTTCATCGCTGGGTAGGGATGGCACAATCACCACAGCATGTCTCCTTGAGCCACCCAGGGGCTTCCTGAAAATCCTATAGCTAGTAGGACCCTTTATCTTGCTGTATGTGCTAGTTAATGCCTGTTTTGGCTGAACCAGTGATGCTCTGACCTGTTCCTGATCTAGCCTTGAATAACTCCAACGTAACCCCTCACAACAGAGAGTGGAGGCTGTTCTGCTGGCCAAGATTAGCTTGGGGAGGATTAGAACCTGCATTTGAGCCCCAGTTCTGTACAAACAAAAGTTGGACAAGCCAAGTGCTGCTTCTCAGCAACTTCTTGCTCATGGGCCCTGAAATGTGGACCGCCTGCCCCATACTGGACCTCCCTGAGGCAGAGCTGTAAACAGGAGTGCGAGCGGGAGACGGAAGGGGAGTCACTGGCTCGGTGCTCTGGAACCGCTCTGAATGAACTCAGTCAGGACAGTGGGTCTCCTCTTAGGGCACAGTCTCACCAGGGCAAGCCTCCTTGGCTCCAGCACCTCCTGGGTCTGGCCTCAGAGCGTTCAGCGGCCCTGTGAGCTCCCTGCGGTGACTACACCTGGGGAAAGGCCCCATGCACCCCACCCCCACAGTCAGTGACTCTCAACCAGCTTGGAAAACAGAAGGGTTTATTAGTCATCAGGAACACAGCCTAGAACAGATCGTTAGCACAGAAATCAGGAACATTCAGGAAAGCCATCTTGGGGGTTCCCCGCTTGAGTCCCAAACCAGGAGACTGACCAGCTCCCCCAACAGCCCAGCCTCAATCATGACCTGCTGCCCTGCCTCCTTCCTCTTTCCCCCACGTCACCTGGCTTGCACCTCCCACTTCCTTCTCCAACACCTCCAGCTGATTCTTGGAGAGGCAGGGCTGACGTCAGTTGCCAGGATACAGAATGTCGGCCATTGTCTGTGCCCAGCAACCAGACATCAGTCACACCTGCCTTCTTGGAATCTCGGCAACAATCACACACCCTTGTTCCATACACAGAGGAAACTGAGGCGCACACACAGTATTCAGACAAAACATTAAGAGCATTCCCCATTTAGTCACTGTTTTTTCCCTTGTTCGGTTCGTAGCAGTTGGGAGGGGGCAGCGTGCTGTGAGAGAGGCAGAGCCCTGATTAGGGGGCCTATAAAGGCAGCCAGTGGCACAGGAACCATACGCACAGCTGTAAACGGGAGGTTGGGGAAGGAGCGTTTGGGTTTTTGGTTTTCTTCTTTTTTTCCTTGGCAGGACTTTAGGTGGGAAGCTGTGACAGCTACCGCAGAGGTAGTGACTCAAGCAATGGAAGGGACAATGAAGATGACTGGATGTGGAAACTCCAGGACGTACATGATCCTAGAACAGGTACCAGCAAAGAGCTTTGTATGAAGTGTAGCCTGATAGAGCTGTTGGAGGAGAAGATCCGAGGTTTGGAGATCAGGTGGAAACGAGAGATCAGGGGGGTTTGAGCAGATCATAGACTTTAAGGTCAGAAGGGACCATTATGATCATCTAGTCTGACCTGCACAACGCAGGCCCCAGAATCTCACCCACCCACTCCTGTAACAAGCCCCTAACCTATGTCTGAGCTATTGCAGTCCTCAAATCGTGGTTTAAAGACAATCAGATGATGAAGCAAAGGCACGAGGAGGCTGAAGGGAAGAGTCAAGACTTGTAGGTACCAGCTGGACTGAAGAACTCAACGGGGAGACCGCTGCGTGAGGAAAGTGGGCAGTGGAAACGTGACTACTACAGAACCAGGCAGAGGAAAAGACCAGCTAGTGAAGGAAAAATAGGGCTCAGAAACAGGTCTGTTGAGTTGGAAGATGAGGAAGGGGCCCAACAGGCAGTAACTGAAGCAGGGAGGGCAAGGGAGAAGAGAAGAGCGGTTCCGTAAGAGGAGGGGAGGAGCCATTGGAGATACCCAGAGTTCAGAGCCCCAGGAGGATACAGGATGACTCGCAGAAGATTGCAAGGGAGAATAAAAGACATGAGGACTCACAGCCATAAAGACCAGGCTGGAGAATCACGCCATCACCAAGAAAAGGCAGGTCCATGTGACTGGGGACTCCCTACTAAGAACACAGAGGCCTGTCATCAGAGCTGATCCAGAGAACAGCAGGCTGAGCTGTCTGCTGGGAGCTAAGATATGGGATGTGGTCCTGAGGCTGAACCTAATGGGAGCAGAAAAGCCCTATAAATAAGAAAAAGAAGTGGGACTGCTATGCACTGAGGATGGGGTAGAGATTAAAGATTATCTGGTGTGGCCTGACACGTAAACAAATACTTTGCCTCAGTTTTTAAATGAGGCTAATGGAGAGTTTGGGGTAGTGGCAGGGTGCCTAATGGCAGTGAGGATACAGAAGTAGAGATTGACTTCCACCTTGGATGTGGTAAAGTCAAACTTAAAACAGCTTAATGGGACTGAAGAGGGCAGGGGGTGGATAATCTCCATCCAAGAATATTAAAGGAATTGGCCCATGAAATTGCAAGTCTAAGAGCAAGGAGTTTAATGAATCTGTACATTCAGGGATTGTACCCTGTGACTGGAGAATCACTAAAATAGTTCCTATTTTTAAGAAAGGGAAAAGTGAACTGGGAAATTACAGGCCTGTTAATTTGATCTCAATTGTACGGAAGGTCTTGGAACAAATTTTGAAAGAGAAAGTAGTTAAGGACATAGAGGTGAACAGTAGTTGGGATAATACACAACATGGTTTTACAAAAGGTAGATTGTGCCAGACCAACCTGATCTCCGCCTTGGAGAAGGTAACTGATTTTTTAGACAAAGGAAATGCAGATCTAATCTTCCTGGATTTCAGTAAAACATCTGATAGTTTCCCATGGGAAATTAGTTAAATTGGAGAAGATGGGGATTAATATCAGAATTGGAAACTGGATAAGGAATGGGTTAAAGAGGAGACTACAAGCATCGTACTGAAAGGTGGACTGTCAGGCTGGAGGGAGGTTACTAGTGGAATTCCTCAGGGACTGATCTTGGGACCAGCCTTATTTAACATTTTTATTACCTTGGCACAGTGAGAATGTTTTTGTCTCATATTTGCAATGAGACAAAGCTAGGAGGTATTGCCCATATCATACAAGATCATCTGGATGAGCTTGTAAACTGGAGTAAAAAAAAAAGGATGAAATTTAATAGTGCAAAGAGCAAGATCATGCATTTGGGGACGAACAAAATAATTTTTGCTCTGAGCTGGGGATGTATCAGTTGGAAGTGACAGAGGAGGAGAAAGACCTGGGTGTACTGGTTGCTCACAGGATGACTATGAGCCACCAATGTGACATGGCTGTAAAAAAGTCCTAGGTGAGGTATTTCCAGTAGAGACAGGGAAGTGTTACCACCATTATACAAGGCACAAGTGAGACCTCACCTGGCATACTGTGTGCAATTCAGGCCTCCCATATGTAAGAAAGATGAATTCAAACTGGAACAGGTGCAGAGAAGGGCTACTAGGACGAGCCGAGGAAAGAACCTACCTTGAGAGCTTGGCTTGTTTAACCTAACCAAACGCAGGCTGAGGGGAGAGCTGATCGCTCTCTCTAAATACACCAGAGGGATAAATACCAGCGAGGGAGACGAGTTATTTAAGTTAGCACCAATGTGGACCCCAGAACAAATGGATATAAGCAGGTATCAAGTTTTGGCTTGAAATTAGGTGAAAGGAATAATTAAAAAGGGGATAGAGAATAAGACTGAGAATATATTATTACCCTTATATAAATCCATGGTACGCCCACATCTCTAATACTGTGTACAGATGTGGTCTCATCTCAAAAAAGATATTCTAGCACTAGAAAAGGTTCAGAAAAGAGCAACTAAAATGATTAGGGGTTTAGAGAGGGTCCCATATGAGGAAAGATTAAAGAGGCTAGGACTCTTCAGCTTGGAAAAGAGGAGACTAAGGGGGGATATGATAGAGGTATATAAAATCATGAGTGATGTTGAGAAAGTGGATAAGGAAAAATTATTTACTTATTCCCATAATACAAGAACTAGGGGTCACCAAATGAAATTAATAGGCAGCAGGTTTAAAACAAATAAAAGGAGGTTCTTCTTCACGAAGCGCACAGTCAACTTGTGGAATTCCTTGCCTGAGGAGGTTGTGAAGGCTAGGACTATAACAATGTTTAAAAGGGGACTGGATAGATTCATGGTGGCTAGGTCCATAAATGGCTATTAGCCAGGATGGGTAAGAATGGTGTCCCTAGCCTCTGTTCGTCAGAGGATGGAGATGGATGGCAGGAGAGAGATCACTTGATCATTGCCTGTTAGGTTCACTCCCTCAGGGGCACCTGGCATCGGCCACTGTCGGTAGACAGATACTGGGCTAGATGGATCTTTTTGACCCAGTACGGCCGTTCTTATGTTCTTAAAGTTTTTAAGGAGCGAAGGTGAAGGAATGAAATTCTAGAAGTGCCTTCCATGGGGAGCAGTGGGGGCAAAAATCCGAACTGGCTTCAAGACTGAGCTTGATAAGTTTATGGAGGGCATGGGATGGGATGATGGGACTGCCTGCAATGGCATGTGGCCCGTTGGTGACTGCCTGTAGCAAAAATCCCCAATGGCCAGAGACAGGACACCAGATGAGGAGGGTTCTGAATTACTACTGAGAATTCTCTCAGGTGTCTGCCTGGTGGGTTTTGCCCACATGCTCTGGGTCTAATTGAGGGGTCTCAAAGTCCCAGCCCGTGGGCCATCTGCTGCCCAAGAACCTCCCCGCTGTGGCCTGCAGAGGAGAGATGCAGGCAGCCATGCTGCCAGCTGCAGGTGCCGCCCCCCGCAGCTCCCATTGGCTGGGGGAGAGGGACAGCGATACCATCACTAGTTGCTAGGCAGAGTCAGCCATGGAGGCAGTGTCACTTGTTTATATTCATTGTGGGGAAAAAAGTCAAAATACTCAACACAACTATCTGATGCACACCTTGCTGCAATCCTGAAGGTTTCAACTGCTCAGTCACTGAGGCCAAACATCAACAAACTGACAGAACTGAAGCATTGCCAGATGTTTGGCAAACACTAAAAACTCTCTAGTAGATGAAGAATTGTATAAAGTTGTATGACCGTTATTTCTAATAAATTCAAAATAAAAATACAATATAAATGTTTTCTTTTCTGAACACTATCTTCAGTAACATTATTGGCCCGCTGGGAGGATTTGAGGACTGGGACTGGCCCTAAGATAAATTGAGTTTGAAACCCCTGGTCTAACTGATTGCCTTGATTAGGGTCTGGAAGGAATTTTCCCCTGGGTCAGATTGGCAGAGACCCTGGGGGTTTTTCACCTTCTTCTGCAGCATGGGGCATGGATCTTGCTGGTTTAAACTAGTGTAAATAGTGGATTCTCTGTAACCTGAACTCTTTAAATCAAGATTTGAGGACTTCAGTAGCTCAGCCAGAGATTAGGGCTCTATTTCAGGAGTGGGTGGGTGAAGTTCTGTGGCCCTTTCTGACCTTAAAGTCTGTGAGTAATGTGTGGCTTTTAGAGCACTTGAATAGTTGCGCTTTAAACAGAAAGTGACACTCAACGTTAAGTAAAGCAGAACAGCAACTCTGCATAACTAGCCATAGAAAAGTATTTCAGTCTCACCTACTGGACCATGCTGCACTTCCCAGAAAGGGCCTGCTGGGAAAAGGCCCTCATCCATGTCTAGAAAGGGGCGTACATCCATAGCGTAGCACAAAGCCAGCTTGCTCTCTTCCTTGCTGATTGTAACTAGAGTAGTTCTCTGTTCTTGTCCTACCATCTTTCCTTCACTCTTATTCCCACCAGTTTAGCCAATTTTTCATCTGGTCTTGAATTCCATTTCTTGGGAGGTCCCCGCTGTGCTCCAGCTACAGCGGCAGAAGACTGTTGTGGGAAACAGGGACGATACTGACCCAGGGCCAGTGGACACCAAGAGTAACCAAATACAGCAAGAGCCTGATACAGTTCAGCAGGAAGGAATGATTTTTGAAGCAGCCAGGTTGTGGTCAACCCCTATGTAACAGCAGGTGTCTCCATCTCGCTCTGTAGCAGGATTCAGAGATTCTAAGGTCAGAAGGGACCCACTGTGATCATCTAGTCTGACCTCCAGTACAACACAGGCCACAGAACAGCCCCAACGTAACTCCTCGAGCAGAGCTTTGAGAAAACCATCCAGCCTTGATTTAAAAATGGTCAGTGGTAAATTGTTCCAATGGTAATTACTCACTCTTAAATTACACCTTATTTCCAATCTCTGTCTAGCTTGAATTTCCAGCCATTGGCTTGTTATGCCTTTCTCTGCCAGATTGAAGAACTCATTATATAGTTGTTTCCCCTGTAGATACCTATAGACTGTAATCAAGGCAACCATCAACCTTCCCTTGGTTAGTCTCAAAGAACTTACTCTATTTAGCTTATCACCGTAAGGCAGGTTTTCTAATCCTTTAATCATCTCCAGTTTATCAGTCTTCTTGAATTGTAGACACCAGAACGGTGTACAAAATTCCAGCAGCAGTCACACCAGTGCCAAATACAGAGGTAAAATAACTTCTCTCCTTCTACTTAACGTTCCTATTTATACATCTGAGGATCGCATCAGCTCTTTGTTCACAGGAGCTCATGTTCAGCTGATTATCCATCCCCAAATCAGAGTCACTACTTCTCAGGAGAGAATCCCCCATCCTGGAGCCATATTAAAATGCATATTGTTTGCTTGCACTCAGCTTACCAAGCAATCCAGATCACGCTGTGTAAGTGACCTGTCCTCTTTGTTATTTACTGCTTCCTGCCCCTGTTTGTGTGTCATCTGCAAACTTTCAGTGATGATTTTATGTTTTCTTCAATAAAAGTATGACATAGCATGGGGCCAAAACCTGATCACTGCAGGAACCCACTCGAAACACACCTATTTGATTGTAATTGATCATTTACAATTCCATTTTGAGACCTATCAGCCATCTTTTAACTATTGAATGTATGCCATATTGATTTTATATCTTTTTTTTAAATCAAAATGTCATGTGATATCAAATCAAATACAACACATTGTGAGTGTATTACAACACTATTACCTGCAAAGGCATCTAGCCCAGGGGTTCTCTCAACAAATGTTTTGGTGGCTTCAGAGTGCAGCCACCAACTCTTGCTGGTGGCCGCTCTGACAATTTTTCCTAAAATAATTAACTTTAGGAAAAACCAACATATGCACGTAGACATGTCCAACTTAACTAAAACATCAACTCAATGATCACAACCCCAAGTGTACATACAAAACACCCAAGACAGTGAGCATCCCTTACCTGGCTTTACTGCAGTCTAGGTGTCTTATTTCTATTTTAGATAAGTTCTTCAGGGTAAGGACCTTGGCTCAGATCCTCAGGGGTATTTAAGCATCTAACTCCCATTGATTTCAGAGAGTTAAGTGCCTTTGAGGAGATGAGCCAGCTCTCACTGAAATCAATGGGAGTTAGATGCTTTTAAATACCTTTGAAGTTCTAGGCCCTTCTCTCATTTTGTCTCTCTACAGTACCACACATGCTTCTGGTTTTCTATCCTGCAACAACATTCATTGTCTGCCAAACAACAAGGTAGGCTGCTGATGCTGTTGAGCAGTCGGTTTGCAGGCACTGAGCAGCATAAGACACTTTGGGAAGAGACAACAAATAAGTAACATAGATGCCAGCATTGCCCTGCACAGGATGCATGTGTGAAGCCATTTTTTTTCCTGGTACCACTGCATGTAACTCATCACTTTATAAAGGTGCTATATGAAACCAAATTTGTATTTCATACCTAGGAACTGTGAACACTTTTTAATGAGCTTGTGGGATAATCAGTTTTTCCACTTTTGTCCTTTTGACCACAAGAATCACCATTTTTTTATTTTTATTTTGAAAGCAAGTTGGGAAACAGTTTACAAAACTGATCAAGAAAAAAAAATTATGAAAATATTTAACTAGATTCATCTTTGGTTACTTCTTATTGCAGTTCCAATAAAACATACACCATTTCCATAGTTCAAAAAACATCAAAGTCAGAAGATCAATCAACATAAAAACAAGATTTGCTTTCTTTACATATTCATAAATATCCACAATATTAGAAAAAACTTGTTTTGCAAAGATTTTTTTCTGGCAGTGTTAACTTACTATTGTACACAGGCTACAAACTTCTTCCTAAGCCTTTAATTACAAGTTTAGCTATTTACAGACTGCAAAATATTAAGACATAAAACTCCTTCATAAATATGAAAATAGATCATCTTGCAAAGATCTTTAAACTTATTTAATCAAATATCCACCTGCCCCAAAAGGTTATTTGTTTTTGCATAGAAATGTAGTGACATGCAGTATAACAATAGCATTAAGTGCAAACAGGAATTATTCAAGTGTCTTTAGTTGTACTGGCAAGAAACGTTCTGTACATGAACACCTTTCAACAAAGTAGAATAAACCTATTATAGCCCTTTGCCCTGCATCTGCTTCTTTTCAGGGGCAGCAATTTACCACATGTGCTCTCTTACTTGTATGTCACCGATCAGCAACAACAAAATAGCTTATAACAGACATTTAAATGAATCCAACATAGAAAGAACTGAAGTGAATTTAAGTTAGATTTCTTCAGATGTAGCAGTGTCTAGAAATAATTTAAAAAGCTAGAATTGCGTCCATTAGAAAGTCAAAAACATGATAAAATTCAATCGGAACAAAGCTTTTAATCGCATTACTGTAAAACGAGTGGTTTGCCTGAACTCATTTTTAGCAGTTTGTATTAATGGTCATCAATAGCTGGGAGAAGCTGCCTCACCGTATGGGCTACTAACTATATTGTGTAGGACGACAGCATCTGTGAAGCGCCCAAGCTCCATCTAACCAATCTAGTCTAGCCTGGCTCTGCGTGGCCAGATGGACAATTTATGGTTAGTGTTAACCACATCAGACCGCAGAAAGACTTGGTTTTCTGAGACTTACCAATTGAAAAAACAGACTTACATACATGTGCCACTCCCACCACATAGCATGACGTCTTTCCCAAGTACCAGGTTAACAGTCCATCACCATTCCTTGGCATTTCCATCTCTGACCCATCTCCAACTCGGCACCACGGGCTGGAAATGACAGGGCCGTGCCCTACACAACGCAGCTGCCTTTGTTTAAACAGTGGAATACTCTCCCCCTCCCCCAAACTAAAATTATTTTAGCCATTGTGTTCATAAAACGGCTGGGGAATACAGATTTTAAAACAATTCACCCAGGGGAGGAGAGGAGAGGTCAGTCGGACGAGCCATGGATGTGTCCCATGCCTGTCACCTCAAGAGCCTCACAGTCAAGTTTAACAGAAGAGGTGAAAGCAGAGCTTCCAGTGCAACAGGCCTCCCCAGTGAGATGCTGCTGCAGCATCATCATTGGTTTAAGACCTATGAACAAACAAGGAGGCGCAGTTCTTTACTCAGTCTTTGCAGTGGGACTGAAGGCAGAAGTAGGATGCGGGTTAGTTTCCCTGCAGCCCAGTGATGCTTCCAGATAGAAACACTTCTTGTTATTGCTCATTTGCCGGACGTCACAATCCTAACCCTGCCTTGTGACAAAACAGCAGCTGGTGAGGATGGTTTCCTTTGCGAAAGGCTACAATTGTAAAACAAGCATCAGCTGGATGATTGTTACTTTGATTAGCTTGATAGTTTCTCAGCCTTGAACAGAAACTGCATGTATGTGGGTAGCACCTGCCAGCCAAGAAGCTCCACACTCTGTAGCCTCCCAACTGCCCAGAGAGGATACACAAGACAGAAAAACTACCAAAGATGAAAAACAGGATTGCTCTAGAAATCAGCACCTTTGTGACGGAGCGGGAGTGCAGGAGCAAAGAAGGGTTAGAAGACCTTATTAGGGATACACATTTTTTCTTTCAAGCTACCAAGACCTGTCCCATTGGCAAGGCCTATGCTAAGGAATTCAAGGAGGCCCAGGGATTCCTATTTAATTCTTCACAGTCAATGGCAAGGGGCAATGCTGCTGGCCACTTTCACGTGAGCACTTGAGAGAGGAAATTTTAAGTAATCCATGGGCCAGAAGACAATAATTTACCACCCCACAAACCCAGGCTTTGTCTCTCGTTCTCAAACAACCTTCCTAGCTGGTCTCTAAAAACCCCTTCTTCCTCATCCTCTATTTCCGTGGGGTGAGACAAGCAGAGGAATAACCTCATTTCCATCAGGGGACACTGCTGCTTTACATTTCCTCTCCCACCATCAGTGCCAAGTCCTCCCAAGGCTTCAGCATTGAAACAGGAGTCTCCAAGTGAGTACTTGGGGAGAAATTCACTCCAGTACCGGGGGCCATTAAGTGGTACAGAGGGGCTGTTGTGAATGTCAGTCTTACAGATAAGCTGATATGCGGCCCGGTGAGAGCCAGGAATGATAATGCAGACAAAACCCCACACATTCTAATCTGGGGACGTGCAGTTGCAAGGACCATATAGGAAGCTGTGCAAATATAACCATAGGACAAGCTTTCTGTGTATTTCTACCATAGGGCTAGCACCTGACTCTGACACACACAAATGTGCCCAAAGTGGCTGGCTTTAAACACACTATTGTTTCTTTCAAATTTACATTCTGGTGGAAAAATAAAACTGCACTCAGATGGTTGCTGAAGGCAGAGGCAAATGGAGATAAATGCGCCTGTTACTCTCTTTTTACCAAAGCAATATATAACATGGAATTTATGGGGAAAAATTGATTTTCTTCAGTGTCCCTAACAAGCTGAAAGCCTTTGTGAGTCTGTCCTAATCCCCTTCTCAGTGAAAGGTTTCTTTAGATTTGCATGCACGTAGCTGAAAGCTTTGCTGTCAACTTCCATTGCACTGTAGGTTTTTATTCTTTGACAAATGTATTAAGCAAGCTGCTTGGTGTAAATAGGGACAGATTGTTATTGCAGTGGAAACGCCATCACATTAGGAGGAGGAGGTCTCACAGGACTGGAAAAGGGTAACAGGCCCCTTGTCTCTGGGTCACTGATTCAAGCTTGGCCAAGGTCAGTAGTGAGTGACGAGTTGTTCCCAGAATGCTGTTTGGTGGGTGTATGTGGAAAGAGTTAATGGTGTCAATTCACTTCCTCATGGACAAGTGTCCACAACAGAAAGCTTTTATTTGCAGTTTCACAAGAGGCCAGTGAGTGAATGTGCCTGAGCTACCCCTCTTTCAACCCAACAGTAATCTCCCTCTGTGGCAGGTTAGATACCCAGACGGCTGCGTGTATGGGGGAAATCCTAAAGTGTTGTGTCCTGTGCTGTATCTGTAGGGATGCACACGTGTCTGCAGTCTCCAAGGCTGTCGAGCCAGCCTGTTTCACTGGGAAACTGAATCCCAGGGAACAAGAAGCATGCAAGAGAATGGTTTCCTCCTGTTACTCAGCAGGTACTTGGCGTGCTGCTAAGTTTTCAGAACTGCTACCAGCAGAAGATGTGTGTTTTCCTTGCTTTTGAAATCAGTTTGTTCCAGAGTGTGGTGTGAGCCTACAGATCCTGTTAGAGCTCTGAGATCTGAAGGCATTTGTATCTGCCTGGCACTGTCCGAGAGAGAGCCTTTCTTCCAGTATCAGACAAGGCTCCCAACTGAATTCACATGCACCAGCTAGACAGAGCGCTAAAGTGAAAGATGCAGGGCTGGGGTTCAAATCACTGACACACTACCAAGCTCCTGCTGCATACAGCCCTGCAATGATTATGGGACCCCAGGTGGGCATCCTGCCCGATGCTGGTTGCAGTAGTTGCCTCTTGTAGTGAGCTAAGGGATGATGTACACGTTTAAAAATAAAATAAAAAAATACTGTCTCTTCAGATGCGCTTTGCAGTCCCTGTTTGATGGCCGGTTTCTATGATCCACTGAAATATCCAAGACTTAGCACTACAGGAAAAAGTTAAAAACTAAGTGAATGGGGACCGTGTGTTCCCACAAGAATGTATCTGGGTTTTAAGCCCTCTCCTTAAATGTCACATTTTGACTGTGTGCTGCCAGATGCTGACATATTAGGAGGTGCCAGTGAAAGTGGGGCAGAGCTGTCCATATCCAGCACTTCAAATGACAATGTGTCTCTGCCAAGCTCCACAGAGGGGTTAACACTGAATGGAGGCTTGGAAGCCTCTGGCAGTAAATTCTTCCGGATCTCATCTTCCACCTCCATGTCTTCAGAGGAGGCACAGCTCGCAAACAATCTCAAGGAGCTGCCTTCCTCAGAGTTGACTGAATTCTGGGCTGAGCGCCCCTTGTATCTTAGGGACTCTGGCTGAGCCTGCACTAGCAGCTGGTTATATCCTGGATCCTCTCTTGTGTTCTTAACAGGACAGAATCCATTTTCCTCCTGGGACTCTGGCCCATCAGAGTAGTCCATGTCCTCCTCTTGCTCTGGCACCAAAGGAGAGTCCTGCCTGTGAGATCTGACCTGAAAGGGAGGGATTTCTGATACTCCATACTTACTGCTGCTCAGGAGTTTTTGCCGCATCTCAGCCCCTAGCTGGGTCGAGTCGCACCTACTGACGGTTGAAGACAGACCCCCAAAAGGGACATAATCTTTATGCAGAAGTTCAGGAGAGACTGGGAGAGATCTGCACCGCCTCCCAGGGGGGGAAGAGAATTCCTGCCAGTCCGTGCTATAAACCTGCCTTGACAAGAGCTGGCTAGCCTTCAGGCAGTCCTCTGCCTCTGGGGAGTGCAAGTCAAACACAAGGGAGATCACAGACTTGCTTGGCATGTCAAAAAATTTGATCTTTCCCCCCTTCAGATCTTCCCTGGCATTGAAGGGGTTGACTTTCCGTGCTGCCCCCTTGCTTGGTGTGTAGTAGGGGTCCTGTACATTGATCTTCCGGGAAGGCTTGCGGGAGAAGATATCCGACTGACTGCGTGACAGCAGGATATTGCGGCGTGGGCGGGGTGACTTGGGCGGGATCTTGTCATCCAGTGAACTCAATCGCTTTATTCCTAGTCCTTTTTCAATCAGCCCTGAATAGGAGAAGAGAAACACCTTTAGCTTTGTGGCCAGACATGCTGCTGGCCTGGCTCACTCCATCTGGGTCACAACCTTACAAGGAAGGGGGAGATTCCTTACTTATAAATGATGCTGTCTTACAAGGAGCATCCTCCACAAGCACACACTCTTGGGTTACCTGTGAGTTCCTGTATGGCAGGGGTTCTCAAACTGGGGGTCGGGACCCCTCAGGGGGTCACAAGGTTATTACACGGGGGGTCGCAAGCTGTCAACCTCCACCCCAAACCCCGCTGTGCCTCCAGCATTTATAAAGCTGTTAAATATATAAAAAAGTATTTTTAATTTATAAGGGGGGTTGGACTCAGAGGCTTGCGGTGTGAAAGGGGTCACCAGTAAAAAAAGTTTGAGAGCCACTGCTATATGGGATCCCTGCGTGCAAGGAAGGTTGGGAAGTTTTGTTCCCCTCATTCCCAAGTGTAGGCGCATGCTCTTAATGCGAAACGATATGCATCTAGCATCCTAAAATGAAGCCATATCCTTTTACGGCTTTTTTTTAATTTAAAACCGACAACTGAAATGATGATTTAAAAGTATTGCCTCCCTGTGCTACTAACCTCTTAAATGATTCAAACTGAAGTAATTCTGAAGTTTGAATTTGCTTTTCACCATTGGTGCAGTTTTACTTTCTTCATTTCACTCAGACTGGTCAGTTTACCTATTATTTATGGTCAAATCTGTCCACACTAGGGCAGTGCTAGTTTTGGTTTTACAATACAGCAGGGAAGTGAAAACCCAAAGGAGATGGTCATTTTACAAACTTTGATGTGCATGAAAATTTGTTCATCTGTTTTAAAATTTTTATACAAACCCTACTTTTTGAGTGGCCCTTCAAATCCCATGTCAGTAAATTCACAGGCCAATGAACAGGTCTTTTGAAGGGGACAGTTAGTAGCTGTTCTCTTTTTCTAGCCTCTTTTGGGTCCCATGTACTAGCAGAACTAACTCAAGTGCAGGATCTGTTGCGATAACTTACCATTAAAAAAGCTAGAGCACAAAATACTAACACAAAAACGCTGTGAGTGAGGTTTTCACAAAAGCTTAAGACACCTCCGTGTTGTGAAAGGTGAAGGCAAAAAAAAAAAAAAAATCAATACTTCCCTCTGGAAGTGGAGAGATTAAATTCCATATGAGCCTTCACACAGTACATTATCCAGTGCAGAAACTAGGGAGACAGTAGTTTGACTTTGTCACAAGAGGTTATAAACACTGTTTAAATCCATGTAATAAAAGCTGCATCATTAGAACAGGGTGGAAAAAGATGTTCATAATTATTCAGGAGGAATTTTTTTAAAAGGCTCTCCTGAGAGTTAGCACCTAACTATTACTGATTTTCAATTGGAGTTGGGAGCCTCTCTGTGCTTGGTGCCTCTGGAAATCCCCCTAAGCTACCACAGGGCAATGCTGACTGATTAGGTGGGAAGTCGAAGATTTTCTTCTCAGGATTTTTGTTTGTGGGACAGATGCATAGAGATACCTACTTTTCCTTCAGACCCTGTTACAGTTTAGCCTGTGCTCTGAAGGACATCACTGGTCCAGAGTGGAAGAGGTCAGTTAAAGAATACTGTGCAAGATCTCCCTATCACTATGGGAACCTGAGAGCTGCTGGGGAAGGAGGGAGGAAGAAAAAGAGAACTTTTTGATTTTTAAAAGAGGACTGTTGGATTTCAACCCCAAAAGCCAACTCTATAAAAGCTCACTATCCTGCAACAATAGCTCCTTTCCCTCTGCACACTAGGTGGCACTGAGGCGCTGCACAGGAAGGGACTCCAGGCCACCAAACATTCCCCACTGGGTTTCGGTTTTAGTCTTTTCTCCAGAGCTCACAGCATTTCTGGACAAGAGATAAAAATCTTGTATCGACTGTGCCCTTTATCCTGAAGGATTCCAAAGCACTGCACAAATGCTACATGCACATACACCAGAGACCTGTATTTATACCAGGGTGTGGTGGAGATAAACACTGACAAGACATGAAAAATTGCATTTATCATGCACCACTGTCTACCTCCAAATCCAATTCTGCCATCCCAAACCCCTCAGCAACTTGTGAGGCCCTGGAACCCCCTCATTGCTTTACAAGGGGAGGCAACACTTATTTATAGCTCTGGCTACTTGCAAGATTTGAGAGCTTAAAACTGCAATAGTAGGAGTTACAGCTTTTTGACTGGTTATAGAGGTCTCTAAAAAATGTCCTTTCCCTCAGAGGGCTGTGTACAGTATGACCCGTGGTACTAAGGCATCCGGCTTTACAGAAGGAAGGAAATGTACAAGAACAGCCAATAACTTTGGTCTGAAGTCGTTCTCTATAAAACAGGGCCTGAAGGAATGTGTGGTACGGTGGCAGGAGAGAGAGAGGTCATTGTGATTAAGAGTGTCTGTCAGGGTAGCATCTTCCTCTCCACGGGCCATGTCCGCACTTCGTTGTCAGTAATACCTCAGCGACAGACAGACACTGTTGGTCTAGGTAGACTATCCGTCCGTCTCAGAGTGGGAGCGCCTGTATTCCCTTTATGATCAGATACTGAAGCAAGCACACTGCTCAAGATGGAGCTCGTTAAAGGAACTGGGAGAAAATAAAAAAAGTCTTAAATCTTACTTCTGTTTTTACATTTTTCGCAGGAAGTGGGTAGAAGGAACTGTCCCTTGTGATATGAAGCACTTTATCTTCACTACAGTCATCTCTAACAGCCATTGCAGAAATGCACCCCCCTCACTCACACCTTTGGAAATCGAGATAGGTTTTCTCTCTGGGCCATCCAGATTCAGCAACTTCCTCTCTCTTTCAGACTCCTCATTTCTCAGGCGGTTTAAAATCTCCTCCAGTGTTTTGACGATGTCGGCAAATGAAGGACGTAATTTTGGGTCCATCTGTGAATGTATGCAAAAGCCAAATAAATCAAGTAGTCTCCTCCAAGCCATTCTATCTACAGAGCTGTGTGGATGAAGGGACAATTTTCAAGAATTTAGTACATTCAGATTTGGAGGGGGCTGTTTTAGGAAGTGGAACATAATTTCATGCTCAGTGTAAACTTCGTGACTGTAAGTGGGGGAAAAACAGCAAGTACATATCACAGCCCATGTCCATTAGTAAATCTAAACCTAGCTGTATGGAAGACTTCACAATTAACTGTTAAGCCTCAGGCTTCTTATGTAGTGGACGTGGTCTGGAGCCTAAACAAACTCCTTAAGGGGGAGTGCAATGTTCCTATTTGTATTGGGGAGTTCATAGTGCCAGGATCTCATTTCTGGATCCCAGTAACTTCTGACGGCTTACATATACATCCAGTTTCAAAGGATGCCGGGATCAGTGCAAATTATACTCAGAGCTGTTTGTTCCTGTGTAAGCATGTCACTATTTTAAAAATTTTTAAATTTTTCCTTGAACTACTAGTGGCTGTTATGAAAAGCTGCCCAGACAGTCTAGCTGATTAGACAAGAATCTAACACCTTTAAATATTATTGCTTTCCACTTTGCCCTTGTTCGTTTCCACATAGTGCCCAGCGTGTTGGTCCTGGAACTCTACTACAGAATTCCTGCAGCAGACAAGAAGCCAGACTGTATATAGGTAGATAAAGCCAATACACTGTGAAAAGCATCTTACAGGACCACCACTGAGCCAGAGAACATCTGTTGCCTAGTAGAAATATTTCTCTAGGTAAAGGTTAAAACTAACTTTATGGGAAACCATGGTGACCCTTTCAAGGGGCTACTCAAGACAGGGGTTGCCTACTAGATACTGGGCCTTAGCACAGGTTGTGTGTTAAGTTGCTCTATGTAAAAAGGTTTAATTCTGTAGATAAAAATTAACTTAAATGCAAAGCTAGAAACACAAGGAAGACCATCAGCTATAGGCAAACAGAGAAGAAATTCTTGACTCCAAAATCAGAGTCCTTGCAGTACAGATAGCCTCAGACCAATCCCACCCGCAACACAATGCTCAGGAGGCAGCAATGCTTTGTAAAAGGCTTTCAAAGGCTTCCCTGAAACTGCCCTGCAGTTCCTAGGAGATGGAACTGACTGAGGAAAACTAAAATCACTGGCCAGGGATGCAACATTATGGCAGAGAATTCAGACATACAACAATAAAGAATACATGACCAAATCCTCAGCCCCATTCTGGTTGCTTTAAATGGCACAAAAGGGCAGCTGGGTATTTCTGACACTGGAGACTATCTGGGTGGCGTAAAGCCAGTACAGCCAGCTCTAATCTCTCCCCATGCCACAGAGAGTGGGAAGGGGTGGCGCCAGAGCACACTGCTTTGGCAATCCTTATCCATGTAATGGACCCCAGGGACCACGGCAAGAAATTAGAACAGCTCTTAGTCCATGATCTGTGGAGGGGCAGAGGCAGCAGAAAGGTAGCTTAGAGACACCTTTGCCTCTTCCCTCCTCAGCTACTCCAAATCTGCTCTGGTGCAGCTGAGGATTCAGTCCTTAAGACCATAGATCCCACAGCCCACCTTATACCCATGGGACTTTTTGAATGAACATACATGGTTTCATTTGTAAGTTTGCATGCAGTGTGACTTATAGCTGCAGTGGGGACTTCAATTTTGGATTTCCTGGCTTGGCCATGTTTAAATTCAACCATAATGGTGAATTACAGAAGTTTTTTTATGCACTGAACTTGTATTTCTGTTTTTACTGCTCTCCCTAGGCAGCCTTAAATGTTGTCACTTGCTGCAGGAAACACCGTGTCTCTGCATATTTATGGTGCAGCTAATTATGCTGAGCCACACAGTTTCCATTACTGTTTGCTGACTTGTCAAATAATAAGAACATGACATATGATTGCTTCCACCCTCAGCGCAGACCTTGAGGTATACTAGCAAGACTGCTTACTAGCAAAGCACAAAGAGTGTGTAAAGATTCAAGGAAACCTTATCTGGGTTCCTT
Organism: Mauremys reevesii; assembly: GCF_016161935.1. Taxonomy (NCBI): domain Eukaryota; kingdom Metazoa; phylum Chordata; order Testudines; family Geoemydidae; genus Mauremys; species Mauremys reevesii. The sequence goes on along the minus strand of NC_052630.1, from coordinate 105,484,838 downwards.
TTCGCCATGTATATTTGTTGAATGAATTACAACATGTCCTACAGTGAAAGGAATTTTGTTAATAGTTAAATTTATTTCCTGGTGCTGCTTTTGGGCCCACAGTCACACTCACAGAAGGACCATTTAATTGGGAAGCGCATTTGGTGCTAGCTGATAAGTAACAATTCTCCTTCTGTAAATAAACTGAATTCTTACATGAGAATATAAAAGTCATTTCCCCTCTCAGAGAAAAGCATCTAGTGCTGGGAAGCCCCATGGTCTAACTGACTAAGCCTGGCCCTAGGAGCTGGGAACTCTCACATTTTAACCCTAGCTCCAATAAAGCAATTTAGCACTCACTATATAGAATACTTCAAATGTTCAAAGCACTTTATAAACATTAATCGATCCTCACAACACCCCCGCGTTCTCTTCACTGAATTAATGGAGAAATCAAGGCAGAGCAGTGCCGTGACTTCCCCACAGTCATAGGGAAAAGTCACTAGCAGCATCAAGAACAGAACCTGGGTGTTCCTGACTCCCTTCCCCCAATTCCTCTAGACCAGCAGGGCCGGCTCCAGGGTTTTTGCTGCCCCAAGTGGCAAGAAAAAAAGCCATGATCGGCGGCAGCTCCACCGCGCTGCTTTCTTCGTCATCGGCAATTCGGCAGCAGGTCCTTCCCTCCGAGAGAGGCTGAGGGACCTGCCGCTGAATTGCTGCTGAAGAGCCCGACGTGCCGCCCCTTCCCCGTGGCCGCCCCAAGCACCTGCTTGCTGAGCTGGTGCCTGGAGCCGGCTCTGTAGACCAGGCTGCTTTTGGCTCTGCCACTAACTTGCTCTTTGTCCTAAAATAGCTTGCTAAAGGCCAACATTTCCAGAAGCGGCCTCTGAGTTTGGGTGTGCAGCTTGACGCTGTTGGATCTGATTATCAAAGCAGCAGGGGGCCCACATCCAACTGAATTTATTGGGAGCACCCACATTTCCAACTCAGGTACCTCAAACTCATGCCTAAAAGAAACTGTAAGCTGGCTACCCAATAAGAGAGAGCCACAAGGAGAGGTTACTTACCTTGTACAGTAACTAGAGTTCGAGATGTGTCCCCCTAGGGGTGCTCCATGTCAAAATGTATGCATGCTTGGGCACAGTTGATCAGAGATATTCATCAGCAACGTCTGTGGGTCCGCGCCTGAGCCCTAGACACCCTTGTATGCCGGTACAGGGGTATGTACGGAAGGGCCAGACCTGCTGCCACTCTAGTTCCTTCTAAACCATGAAAATCCAGCGAAAGACTCCAAGGCAGAGGGTGGGTAGTGCAGCACCCATAGGGATGCACATCTCATAGCACTCCAGTTCCTGTACAAGGTAAGAAACCTCTACTTCTTCTCCTTTGAGTAGTGTCCCTATGGATGCTCCGCATCAGGAGATTCCTGAGCAGTACACCTCAGTTACAAAGGAGGGTGCCAAGGAGATGGATTCAGTAGGGACCGTAGAACAGTGTCCCCGAAAGCTGCGTCAGCTCTGGAAGAAGGCAGAAGAGCGTAGTGGTGGGGAAACATGTGTACCAAATACCAGGTGGCTGCCCTGCAGATGTCTGAGACATATTTTTCAGTAGGGCTACAGATGTAGATTGAGTCCTGGTGGAACAAGTATGAGGGTGGGGACACAACCCTCCCTCCCCCCACCCGGCTTCATAACTAAGATGCATCCTGCAACCCATTTGGACAGTCTTTGGGTGGAAATCATCTGTCCTTTCATTCCTTCTGGGACTGAGATGGAAGCCTAGGTGAACCTCTAAAGGGCCTAGTCCCATCTAGGTAAAAGGCAAGAGCTCTGTTTTCGTCCAGAGTATGGAGGCACACTTCTTAAAAATGCCAGTATGTGAATCTCCTGATTAACGTGGAATTCTGAAGAACTTTTAGGTAGGAAGTGAAGGTGTGGACGAAGTGTCACCTTACCACAAGAGAACACTAGCAGGTCAGCCATTAAGGCTCCAAGCTCCCCTCTCTCCTGGCTGAGATGATGGCTGCGAAGAACAAGATTTTAAGGGACAAGGGGTAGGGAAAGGGATGAAAAGTTGTGATGGCAGCTAGATGAACCTTAATGGAGCTTAGCAATAAGCCTTGGTTTTTAAATTCAGCAGGTAATCCAGAATGTGTGTCAGGACTCGAGCAGAGATATAGAGTGCTGGCTGCACCAAGTCTGGAAGTGTTTCCACTTCTGGAGGTAAGTTTGTCTTGTCAAGTGTTTTCTATCATTAAGCAACACTGTTTGTGGCTCTGGGGAGCAGACTTGTTCTATAGCACAGAGTCATCTAGTAGCCATGCCTTGAGGTGAAGCGCTGAGAGGCGGGGGTGAGTCCCGACTCCTGGACAAGGAGATTCGCTGTCAGGGGAAGGTGGAAAAGGGATTACAGACAGACATATGAGAATCAGCTCTGGGAACTACACCATCCTCTTAGCACTGTCATGGTGGAGACAGGTTACTCATTTTTCTGGTTTCATTTGTTTAGGACTTGAGCAGGAAAGGCATCAGGGGATAAGCATATAGCAATGTGCCAGGTCAAGGGATGACTAGAGCATCTCTAGTCAAGTTGTGGAAACACACTCTCCTTGTTGCATTGGATGGCATCACAAAAAGAGATTCTCTCTGAATGACCCTAGGTAAGACATCTCTCAGAATACTTTGTTGTTCAGCTCCCACTCATGGTCAATAAGGAAACCCGCCATTGTGTTCTGTGCTCCTGATAGATAAACTGCTGAGATCCATATATGGTGCGATAAGCACCAGTTCCATAGTTTTAGCAATTCAGTGAATAAAAGACCGGAACATTGCTCCTCATTGTCAATTGATATAATACATTGCTGCTCTATTGTCCAGCAATATTCTGATCAGGTGGCCCCAGATGTGGGGTGGGAGTGCTGGCACGTGTAACGAACAGCTCTGAACTCTAATATGTCGATATGAAGGATCTCCACCTGAGGCGATGTAATGCACACTCCCAATGAGGAGTCCATTTGCTCTGAGCTGTGATGTTTTGGGAGTGTGCACCCCAGTCTATCAGGGAGGAGTCTGTAGTGATGATCCTTGTGGGCAGAGGCTGAAAAATTGGAACTCCCACAAACACCTTTTTGGGGCCTTTCCACCAATTTAGGGAATCAAGGACCCTCTGACGTACGGGCACCCGCTTGGCTAGACTGTGCTTGTTGAGGGCACTGATGCTTCTCAGCCAGGCTTGAAGACACAGAGCGTAGTCTTACTAAGGGTATCCCAAACATACAGGCTGCTACGTGGCCCAGGCCTTGCAGGCTAGCCCTTGCTGTAGTTTGCAGGCTGTATGGTATCATTGAAACAAGGTTGGACATTGTGACAAATCTGTCTTTGGGCAAGTATGTTCTGGTAGTGGTGGAAAAGCAGAGTCTATTTGATGACTGGGTGTAAGGGTAGACTTTTCTGCATCGAGAAGAAAGCCCAGTAAGTGGAACAGAAATAGGGCCATAATGGCTGTTGTCTGTACCTTGAGAAATGAGAAACCTTTCAGGAGCCAGTCATCCAGATAGGGAAAGATTATTATTCCTATGTGGAGAAGATGGGCTGTGGCAGCCAAGAATAAAGATCCTTGGGGCAGTGCAAAGGCCAAAGAGTAGGATATTATACTGGTAGTGGTCCCTGCCAACCATGAAAAGTCACATGCATCTGGGCGAGGAGTGCATGACAATAAGTACGCTGAAGAGCAAGGGAAACAAACCAATCTCCTAGGTCCAGGGAGGGAATTATCACTGCTGGGGTGGTAACATTCTGAATCACTGAAAACGAACAAAGGTGTTCAAAGTCCTGGGGGCCCAGAGTTGGTTTCCACCCTCCATTTTACCTTGGAACCAGGAAGTACCAAGAATAGAACTCTTTTCTGACAAAGCCTAGTGCAACAGGTTTGATTGCCCTTAGCATTAGGAGGGATTGTACCTCCTGCCTCAAGAGACCCTCATGAAAAGAGTCCCTGAAGAGGGATGGGGGATGAGGAGGGAGGACAGAAAGAAGGTGAACTGGATGAAGTAACCTGTAGAACTCATCTCCAGGATCCATCTGTCTAAGGTGATGAGCTCCCAAAAAGGTAGAAAATGGGTAAGGGTGAAGGGGGGATAGGTGCAGCATAGGATCTGCAGTGGGAGAGTTTGTGACCCTTGACCAGTGATCAAAGCAGTTGTTTTCAGGGTTTTGCTGACTGTGAGGTTGCTGCAAAAGACAGCCCTTTCTTAGTGAAACTGGGCTTCTTCCGGGGGGTTCAGCTGGTTCTATGGGCTGGTATTGGATTTGGTGAGACCGTTGAGCTGTCTGCAATCCATGGTATTTTCTGCTTGTCACAGGGGCTCAGGTGCCCAAAAAACTCTCAGTATTGCCTGGGAGTCTTCAAGAGAACAAAGGGACCAATCTGTGATGTCACTAAATAACCTGAGGCCCTCGAAGAGAAGGTCCTCAATGGTGTTTTGTACCTCCTGGGGAGGCTAGACGACTGCAGCCAAAAAGCTCGGCATTTGATTAGTGCCATAGCTACAGAACATGCAGCTGTGTCAGCAACATTGAGTGAGGCCTGGAGAGATGCCTTGACAACAAGGGAGCTGAGCATGGAGTGAGAAAAAAAAATACTCCACACTTCTGGGTGGAACGTAGTACTTTTTGTCAGTCCATTTACACACAGGAGATAAAGAAGCTGGAGTTTGCCAAACCGTATGGACTGACACCACCAGAGCATCGTTGATGGGAAGGCGTTTTGCCCTGAGGATATATGAAGGCTGTCCATTAGGAAATGTTGGGGTTCCCGCATCTCCTCCAACAGAATTTGTAAGGCCTTGAAGTCATCAGCACAGGCTAGTTGGGCAGGAATGACAGCTCATCTGGAGAGGAGGAGAATTTGTAGGAAGGTCGTGTTTCTTCTTCCTCAACTGGCTTTTGCTCCTCTTTAAGACCCTCCGGTGGAGCAGGACCCAAGAGCGTTGGTGGTTGTTCCTGGTGTGTCCTCTTGCAAGATGGAACCCTATAGAAACAGTCACCACAAGGGGCCCAGGGGTTCCAATAAATCCATTGTAGTGGGACTTAAGGGAAGGTTGCAGGATCTTAACGCTGTCATTCTTATCATTGCTGGGAGTTTCCTGCCGCAGGGTTTACCTCAACGGAGGGAGGCTAGAAATGGAGGAACCTTGAAAAGACCCCTCTGAATCAGATGAGGTGTCATCCCCCATATCTATCAGAAGGGCAAGTGGTGCCAGTACTGGTGGTCGAGTTGGTACTGGGGCCCAGAGAGGGTCCTGTAACTGCATCGGTACTGGAGGTCAGTAGTTGGTTGGCTAATGAGATGGTACCGGAGAATTTTGTGCGATACCCCATGGTCTCCGAGTGCTCCATCAAAGGAGTTTTAGTCTGCCCTCTCCCTATTTCTTAGGTCTGCTTTAAAACCTGAGCGGGACTTGAGTCTGTCCCAGGAAGCAGAGGCAGCTTGAATGTCTGTCGCTGAGGGGGAAAGACCTATGGCAGGTCTGGCAGGGTTTGAAGCTTGGGGTCTTTGTGTAACCCGTACTCAAGGCCACAGATCAAGGCCCAGGGGGGAAAAAAAAAAAAACAGGCCCAGATCAGGCAAGTGAAATGGGGAAAGGGAACACCCCCCTGTCATAAAAGCACAAACTGTGTTAAATAACTAGAAACAAAGAAAATACCAAAGGTTAACAGAGAGTGGTAGCAATCTGCATAGCTAGATAAGGACACTGCAATGCTGTCTCAAGCTGCAGGTGGTTGAGAAGGAAATGGAGTGGCAGCAGGTCCAGCCCCTTCCTATACACCTTCAGACCGGATCACAAGGGTCTCTAGGGTGCAGGCATGGACCTGCAGACATTGCTGACAAAATCTCCAATTAAGAGTGCGTGGGCGTGCACGTCCTGACACGGAACACTCAGAGGGACATTACAGAAGTAATGAACAGTCACTTTTGAAAATTTGGCCCTTCCTCTCTGTGCTTTAGTTCTGCTAGGTGTAAAAGCAGGAGAGTGGAACCTAAACATCAGTCAATGTCTCTTCAGTGCTTTCAAAATGTAAAGTGCTACCTCACAGCTAAGTATCGTTACAGTTTTACGCCAATGGCTGGCTGAAAGCTTCCTGTCTAATGCTCCACTCCACCCAGTCCTCCTAAATTCATTCATTTAGAGAATTGCTCTCATCGGGATTTTGTCATCTACTCTTTTCCCACAAGAGGCTACAAAGAAATATTAGGAGATTTCAGTGGTTCTTCACTGCTTCTTTCCTGCCTTCTTTATAGAAAGACATTAGAGAATTAATTTCTAATAAATCAGCGTGTCTATGCACTATGGTGGCTGAATTCTAAGGGGTTCGTTATGTAATGCTAGTAAAACAACTGGTTTTGACCACAGCACACATGGGCAGTCTGCTAGAGGTTGCTCCGCATGCCAGTCCCACTGGCTCAGGAAGCTGAATGAGCACTAGATTTTTTTTTTTTTTAAACAAACTTTAGTTCTGGATTTTGGAGGGCACTGGTTTTGGCTCTTCCCCTTTGAGCAGAGTACTCACATTACAGCAGTTGAAGGTCATCTGGAGGAAGTCAGGTGGACAATCTCCCACCATGTGCTGAAAGGCATCATAATCTAATCCAAAATTCTGCACAAACAGAAAGAACAAAGAATGTCCTGATGTACATTTCCCCTCTATTTCTCCAACCATCTTCATTTCACGGGTTACTACATACAGTTATCAGGAATAACCATTAACACCACCTCTGCAAGCTGCCACAGGAAAATGAGCATTTGTGAGAAAACTTCATGCACTGCAATGGGCAGACTGAATTTCCCATGGGGATTATCTGCTAGAATAGGCTTTCAGGAGAATGATTTGACTTCAAAGCCATCATTCTTCCTGAACTGGGTCATAATTCATTACCTTCTAGTTCCAGATTTCTGCACAATTCCAATGTGTATCTATTGTTTTAGTTTACAGCTATTCAAAGCAGGACAGAATTATGAAGGGACCCAGGTGTGACAGACTATGCACGTATGATCACCACTTTTACAAGACTGATAAATTTTGTACAAAGTATGCCTTGTGAGGTATCATTTGAAAACTCAACCTACTGAATAGTATTATTCTGATAAAATTAGTGTAGCAGCATTGTATGTAAAGTTATGAGATTTTATGGTATATCATTGCTGTGATATGTTCCAAAGATAGAAAAACAGCTCAAACCAGTTCCTCAGAGACAAAAGCCTAGTCAGCACCTCAGCCAGATGTCAGCATAATCAAAATAGACTATTACCTGGGAAAATGGCCACACTTTGGCAGGAAGAAGGGTATGAATGAGTTTTATTTGGGACTGGTTGAATGGTTTCAATCAATATTAAAATGAGACTTAACAGATCCCTCAAAATCCAATGAAAACTCGAGGGATCCAGAAGATTGCCCTTTGACGGTGATCTGAACACATGCTGCTGACTGATCAGTGTCTGTTACTGTCAGGAAAAATAAGACAGGAAGAAAGGGGGAGAGGGAGAATGAAAGTTGTGGGCAGAGGATGGAGACAGAGAGGAAATAAACAGAAAGGTAAGAAAGGATAGAGAAGGAGTAAAACAGCAGCAGCAAGGGCAATAAAGATAATAGGACATGGAAACCAGATATTAGAACGAAAAGGGAGGAAAGTGAACAGTAAAACATAACAGGCCATGAAACAAAGTGCAGAAAAAAGAAGAACTGGAAGCCTCTAGAAACAGGGAAAGTCTGGAGGGGGGACACCATGCAGGTAGAATGAATGAGACAGAAACAACTGCCAAAACCTGAACGCTGATCAGGGAAGGGAATTCACCATGTTTAAAATGTTTTGAATCATGTCTATAAATTTAAAAAGTTAAGGTTATTGGCTTGATCCAGTTCCAGTGAGACAATATATAAAATTAAAACCACTATTTTTCAGATTTGGTCCTACCTTTGAGAGCTTTGCAGTACATTTTATTATTCAAGGTGATTTTATGGCACATGCTGCTTTGCCACTGATCACATCAGTGGAGAGAACAGTGCACAGTTCGTAGACTAATACAAAGGAGATTTTCACATGCAATGTTGTTCATGTGTTCTGGGAGATCTATCTTGTATTATTACAATGTTTGCCCATCATTAGTTCAAACTGTGTAAATGAATTGCATAGTTAGTCTGTGATATACCCGGAAACTTTAGATTTTCATCACAGCCAACTGATGAAATGGTCAACTTTGCAAAATTTTGCACTGGGACTAGTTGCAAAATCATCAGGTCCCTCAAGGTGTCCCCTTCTGAAGGGAGACAGAAGAAAGGAAAACACTTGCTTCACAACATCTTAAATCCTGAGCGGTTGTAAATTTTTTGAACTGGAGAAGGGGGAGGGAATTTCACATCAGCCCAAAGACGACAACCAAAAACTACTCAACAGATGGGGCCTGACCTAAACCAACTGAAGTCAATGGGAGCATTTGCACTGACTTCAAAGGATTCTGGATCAGGTTCATGGTGCTTTAATACAGTATAAACTAAAATAGGGCTGGGTCAAAATGTGTACTATGGCCACTTACTTGTTTAATAAAGAGGAGTGGCCCACGGAGAATGCTGGTCCCAGCATGCAGCATTCCATATTGATCCATAATGGAGCGCTGCTTGCTGAAACTAGCAGACTCTTTAAGCTGCCCCTCTGTATTAAACAGGAAGGTGGCTGCAATCTGTTCCATGTTATGCCAGTTAGGTGCAGCTCTTGGGCTTCTGGCAAGTTTCCAATGCAATCTTCCATTGGAGGAAGGTTGAGTAACCCTGTGCTAAAAATGTGGTCTCAGTGTTATTCTCTGCAAGAAGCTCTGCCAAAGGACAGATGCTTTGTCAGAGGCCCCCTCAACGGTAACAGCCATTCATCATGCTTTTGGCAGCCGTGCTGCAATTATTAATGACCAAACATCACTCATGAACACTCCCCACCTCCCACAGCCCTTATACATGCTCACCACTTACCTCTGTGCGAGGGAGATAGTCAGGATCTGCCTGTGTCCTGGCTATAATCTCACAGAGAATTATACCGTAGGAGAACACATCCGCCTGAGAGGGGAAAAAATAACCACATAGCTTAATTATGAACACTCAGCCTTCTTATCTGCCACTAGGTTTCTCCTGACCACAGAGTGATTTTCAAAGGCTATCCAGAGCAGCCATCCACCCCCAGAGCCCCACGACGATTAACTGACAGTAACATTTCCTGCATTTTCATTTAGTGGAAACATGCTCACAGTGCAGTTAGAGTAAAATTCCTGCACTGGAGTGTTACATTTTACTTCAGACACTGCTGCGCTGGCAGTGTAAAGACAAATGAAATCCTGCTCCCCTTTCCCGATGCAGTGTTCAGTCACAAGACAGACTCATTTATCACTTGCTCTTGGGAGTCAGAGTTTCACAGATTCTTGCCATCTGGCATTTGCCCAAGTTATTAAACCTGAGCAAACATTAAAGCCAGGTCCACAGAGCAGTAGCAGGGCGTCCCCCTCAGGGATCAAGGCATACTTATGTGACACTTAGCCCTGCCCTGGTCTACAATACAAATGTATGTCGGTATAACTACATCGCTCAGGGGTGTGGAAATCCACATCGCTGAGTGACATAACTATGCCGACCTAACCCCCGGCTTCTGCTCTCGACATAGGTACTGCCTCTCAGGGAGGTGGAGTACCTCTGCTGATGGAGCAGGTCTCCTGTTTGAGTAGGGAGCGTCTTCACTAAATGCTCCGGTGGTGCAGCTGCATTGGTGGGAAAACTAACTTACAATTGCTTCTCCTTTAGACCTTTATGCCCCAAGGAAATCGAGTAAAGTGGCATTCTTAGGCTACATCGACACTACCGCTTGTCAGCAAAACTCACGTCACTCTGGGGTGTGAATATTCCACACCCCTCAGTGATGTAAGTTACAACGACATAAGCGCACGTGTGCACAAGTGCTATGTTGGTGGAAGAACTTCTCCCGCCAACAGAGCTTCGACCGCTCACTGAGGTGGTTTTTTTATGACAACGGGAGAGCTCTTTCCTGTTGGCATAGGGCATCTTCACCAGACGCGCTGCAGTGGTGCAGCTGCCGTGCGGTATGTGTAGACATGACCTAAATTAGAAATGGAGCACCAAAACACGAGTTAAATAGCTAGAACTTTGATGTGCTAATGTCTGTGCAGCTGCTTCAGTTCTGCAAACTAAGGGTGGAGGACACAAGACACACTGGTGTTGAATGCTGGCAGAGTGTGGGACTTTACCACAGAGAGTGGCACTCACGGGAGGGAAATCAGCTAACAGCTAGCAAGAGTCTCTGGGATGCCAAGTGGATAAAGCTACATTAAGCAGAGCTTGACTGAAAATATTGTTTTCTAGGTCCCAGTCACCTCTTCTCCACTGCTCTCCTTTCACAGAGCCATTTCCCAATGCCTCAAAAGAAGGGAACTTAAAAGCGTTTTCCCTAGCAGTTTTATCTGGGCATGTCAAATGTAGAAATTCTACCCTAAAATGTGGATCTTTTTTTTTTCAATTAAAAAATAATTGCAAAAGTCCACAAGGACCACTTAATTCTATCTAGGTTTCTACTGAGCTATAGTCAGAATTGGTACCCTCGCTTCAAGTGTAGAAAACATTCTTTCTTCAGAATCTTTTATGACAAACTCTGCTAAGGAAAGTGCAGTAAGTCACAGTGGCAGGACAACTTTCAAGCTCATGATATTCTCAAACCTCCAAGGCTGCACCGAAAAGAAACAGCCAATATCCACGCTCCATTTAAACATACCCACCTTTTCATTATAAGGCTCATCTCTGAGAACTTCAGGTGCCATCCAGAAGGGTGAGCCTACCACTGGAAGCTTCTCACTTTCCACATTCAAGAACGGTGAGGGAGGCAGAGAGAGAGAGAGAACTAGTCAGCAAATACAAGGTTAAAACATTTCATGAGCATCTTTCAGCATAGAAAAGACAGTGTGAGTAGTTTCCATATAATTCATTTTAGATTCTACTCTTTTGTACATGGAAAGGATCTGAGAGTCCAGGGATGGTACACCTCTACCCCGATATAATGCTGTCCTCGGGAGCCAAAAAATCACACTGTGTTATAGGTGAAACCGCATTATATCGAACTTGCTTTGATCCACCAGAGTGCGCAGCCCCGCCCAACCCCGAGCGCTGCTTTACCACGTTCTATCCGAATTCGTGTTATAACGGGTCATGTTATATTGAGGTAGAGGTGTAGATGAAGGAGCAGGCTGTTGCAATTTGCTGAAACAACTTTTATTTATTTCATTTTCTGTAAGCCTCCTCCATAGCTCTAGACTCCATAGCTATAAGTCTGTGGACACCCTCAGCATCCAAGCTGTTAGCAGAGTAGGTCCCTTGACCTATGCTGGCTCAAAGAGATCTTTATTTTCAAGTACATTTTCAAGGAGGGAAAGACTTTTTCCTTGTGTTGTTATGTGATTGGAGAGCTCTCTGTGAGCAGTTCTGAAAGGTATTCCACCCGGGAAGTCTTATCCCTGACAATGTGATGACAGGCTGTCGAGATTCAGAAAGATTCTGCTCACCAGTCAGAAAGAAGTCAGTCTGGTCTGAGGCCCACACAAATAGAAACAAAAACCTTGAAAGGTGACTTGCAAATTTTATTTAAAATTTTCAGAAATTCACTAAGTAGGGTTATCTGGTGAATCTCCCACTGAGCCAAACCTAACAGAAGCAGTCAATACAGAGATGATTTTAATTTGTATTAATCTGATCTACAATATCTCCATACATTTGGAAACTGCAGTCTTGTTCACGAACACATACAGCGGCAGTGCAAGCTTGCTGCAACGTTGATTTTCAAGGACCACCTCTAAAAACTGAGCCTCTGAGGTTAGTGGTACCTACATTCTGTGACACGGTCCCTTGAGTCCTAGAGCATATCGGTCAGCATACTGGACATTACATGGCTGCACTTTTCAAATTTGAAAACTGAAGTTTGAATTAAAAATGAATAATGCAGTCAGTACAGTAGCTCGTGTTATTTATTTTGATACTAAGTTGCATTTATTTTAGGCTATTCCTACATTCTTGGTTTCCAGTGTATCTCAAAAATGTGTGCTGAAAATGCATCACTGCACTACCAACTTTGTAAGAGAAAGGAAAGCTGGAAGTGTTGGTGACTTGGTAATAGACTGCTCAGGCTTTTGGCACCTGAAGGAATTGGAGGTAGTGAGGGATTGAGAAATAAATACAGGATGTTCCTGCTGAATTTATCAATAGTAGAAAAAGTTAACAGTGTTGACATTTAAACTGTTTCAGAGTCAGCATCCTATTGAGATGAATGGGGAGCTTCACAACTCCCTGAGCTATCATTTTAGATTGTTTGCAGTCTCAGTAAAACAATACTGTATTGTTCATGTTCCTGATGTTTTCCTTACAGTCATATAGGCTAGATGCTATTTTAATTAGAGCTTAGATTCTGAGGCATAATTTTTTGACAAATTCCATGACCCCAGAATCCCGAATACACAGGACTATATACAGATGGGGCAAATAGCTTAATCAAATCCCTGGCCTCTGTACTGGATGGGTAAAAAAAAAAACCAGCCAGGTGCCAATTGTGATGGTGTTTTGTGAGATTCAGTCACTTGTTCATTCCTCAAATGGACGGAGATCATCATCTCATTCCACAATAGGCCAAACCAGCCATCAGACAGCAATACCTCTTAGTTCCAACCCTGAATTTCAACTATTAGACCAGAGGTGAAAAAGGCCTATACTTTAATGTTTTTGAACACTGGCTGTGAATCCAAGAAGCAGCTAATTAAAAACATCTGGAATCACTGAAGCGAGGATTCAGTATAAATCACCCAGATTCAGAATAATAGAAAGTTCGTAACAAAACAAAACAAAAATCTAACTTGCTTTGGAGACCTATTGAAATGCCTGGTCGAGCTCTCGGATAATTGGAGCATTGAAAGAAAAAGTGCCACTATCAAAGTCTATAGTTCACAGTGATAATTAAGAGCTTAGAGTGGTTGCCCATCTCCATTTAGCTTGTAGCTCCAGACTGAAATCAGAGGCAAACCTCAGGCAATCAGCTCCATAGATCAGCACACTCTTACTTTTCATCTTGATTAGTACTGAAGAATCCACATACCTGCAATCAGGGATTTTCTCAGCTAAACCAAAGTCTCCCACCACTGCCGAGTAACCGTTCTCATCATGCTTTATTAAACAGTTCTGAATTTAAAGAGAAAGGAGGAAAGTTTAAAATATTGTCTAGGTTTGAAATTCCATACTGTTTTCAAATTTGGAGCAAGATTTTCAAAGCTTGTTTTAAAGATAGTCATTTATGAGAGACTTTTGTCTGTGCCCAACAACACACAAACATCGAAGTCAGGCACGTGCCCGTCAAAGATTCAGTTGATGCAACCAGTCTTATATTTTGTTCATAATCCACTCAAATTTGCTGAGGCAACAGACAACTCGAGGCAGTAAGTATCTAGGATTCAGCAAGAGCTAAAATGATTTCGTCCCTGTATTGGTAAAACCTGAAATAAACACTGCTCAACAAGACTGAGATTCTCTATGGGGTATGCCAGGCAGGACTAGAACACAGTACACCCATTAGTAGGATTTACAGTACACGAGGAAAAGCATGACCTTTAAATATTTTCCATACTGTAATTTTGCTACATTAACCATTTACAAAGCTGTATTTTAAAGGTACTTGTTGATTTACACTAACAGTTTCGGGTAGAAAACAAGCTACAGGAAACTGAATGTGCTGCTAAGTCTCAAATCAAGTCAAATACATAGTCCCACTGCACATTTAAAGGATGTAGTTGGTAGGAAATAGCTAATCAGAGACTTAGCATCTTTTCCTTTCTAAGGCCCCCATTCAGCAAAACATTTAAGCATGTGTTTAGCTGACTCAGGACCCGTAGCATTGGAGCACAGGCAGTGTTTTGGGGGCGAAAATGAATGAAAGGATCCGTGCAAGGTATCTTCCTCCTCACTGAAAGAGCTGGCAGCTGGTTTCTGGTTTTCCTGGGTTTCTTTGACCTCATTTTGCCCCACTCCCTGCAGAAGAATTCATTCCACTTCTGCATTCCTTGCTCCGTGCCACCCACAGAAAGATACACTGGGCACTGACAGTTAGCAATGCCTCTGCAGACTTCCCCAGGGTGGCACCCTGCATCAGGAAACTCCGTTTGCTAGCTTTATAGTGCTTGGATGCACAAAAACTCCTCACCAATCCCCACCGTGTTAGCTTGTCTGAGTGAAGCAACTGCTAAGGATAGTGATGCTCTTGTCTGAAAGATCAAGTCCAGGTCACCATTGATTACATCCAGAGCTGACATTAGTCCAGTCCATAAACTAAATACATTTTTCCTCCTTCTGATTAAAAGGTTAAGTATGCTGCTCTCATGAACATGGTGCCTTAGATTCCTAGTTCCAAAGTCCTATTTGTTTAATGTGACTAAACTATAATAAATAAAGTTCACTTTGGGATTCATACATTTTTACAAGGGTAAGTGAACCACACTGACCCGAAGTGCACGTCAGTGTCTCAGTTATGGCCTTTGTTATCTCCTATCAAAGAACACATTCATTCAGCTTGCCAATGTTTAAGGATTTGTTCATTGTAAAATGCATTTAAATCCTAGAGGGATAAACATCTCAACTCTTACTGTAAAGGTTCAAACTGAGGTGGCATTTCATTGTATTCTGTACAGAAATAAGCATGTGCCGACACTAGAAAGTTCATCAGTACAATTTTCTCCCATGGTAGATGCAGTGAAATGTAATGTTTTAATTTCATTAAATATTCAAAGATCAAATTTCAAAAAGAATGTCAGGTTTAAAAAAATCATATTCTATAAATTCCAACAAGTCTTCTAACTCCTTCAATTATTCATATTAATGGAATTTTTAAACTCTAGTTTTTACTTTTTGCCATTAATACTATTTTTTTTCCTTTTTGTATTTCACTCAGTTTTGTCAGTGAGAATGGATTCATTTGTTTCACCTTCTGGCTTTCATGTACTAGCACAATGCTCCAAAGTTTGGTTAACAAACACTGCAGGGGAACATATAATCCAAATAAAAAACTGTTTTTATTGGAATTAAAAATATATGGAAACATTTCTACTGGGTTTAGGTTTTGCAAAACCTTATTTTTACAAAAAGCAACAGTGGGCCTGTGCCAACATGACAGAGTGATCTTGTAACTCCTCAATGCCCTGGTCACAACCTGTCCCTATGCCAGCAATATGTACCAATTCTCAGTCTAAAGAAATTACTTAATGAAGATGTATGGCATTTTTATCCACCGCAACTCCCAAGTGCAACATTAAACTATTGCCAATAATGCACATGTGTAATACATAATCTGATACATGTAACACAGCATAGCTCCCAACTGATGTTTGCTTAAACTCCACCAGAGAGGTCCTTTGGGGCCATCTGCCTGTCCCAAGTCAGGGTAAAGGAGGAGGGTTCTCCACCCTGTAAAAATCAGCTTGCTACAGAAACGCCAACAATAGAGTTAACAGAGACTTTTAGCCTAGAAAAGAAGGGTCTTCAACTCAAGATGCATGACGCTGATCACCCTTCTTGCAGCCAGGAGGATTACCATCGGCACATGGAGGTTGCAGCAGAGATGAGGAGCAACAACCTGACCCTACTAGGCATTACCTTCAGGTTGATAGCAAAAAAATGGGCTATACCTGGAACCAGCTAGAGCGAATGGCCCAGGATAGAAGACTATGGAGATCTGTGGTTGGCGACCCATACCCCAGTTGGGGTGACGGGCATGAATGAATGAATGATGTTTGCTTACAGCTGTAAACTCAATGATATGTAGGAGAATCTGCAAAACTTGCAAACTGGGTTCTCTGAGGCAAAGGGTGGCTTGAGAGTGGGCCTTTTAAGAAGGCCACACTATGCCACACTAGCAGCACCTCTGAGCTCTAGGTTTGATAGTTTTGCCAGTGAGCTCTCACATAATCCCAGAAGACAGTGGGAACAGCCTGAGGCCTCAGATTTTACATACAAAGCATTTATCATCAACTGTGCTGCCACATTGTGCTGCTCAGGGTTAAGTCCAGGAAGACATCTGAACGCCTACGTTTCCTTGCTTTTGTTGATGGAAGTCTGAGACCTTGTCTAGCTGGGAAAGCTGCCCTGGTAGAACCTGAGGCGTGAATTTAAACAGAGAGAAGGTATAACTACACTGCACAAAGGTGTGTTCTTAACTTGGGATAAAATACCAGTGAAGGCGAGGCAACTCAACTTAACTTGGGTTAGCAGTCCAAGTTCAAGAATATAGGACTGCCAGGGTTGTACTCAAACTGCTTACCCAAGTTAAAAGCTGAGTTGCTGTGTCTTCAACTGGTATTTTAACCCAAGTTTTCTCAACTCGGGTTAGTCCACACTTTTTTTTTTGCAGTGTAGACATACTATAGTTAAACCCATAGGGACACACTTATTTCTGTACAAAAGTGGCTTTTTTGGTTTTGCTTAAATCAATTGGGAACAGGTGAAATATGACACTCAGCCCAAAATAAGGGTGTCCCTTCAGAGGTTTACATTAGTTTAATTGAAGTGATTAATTAAATCTGTGCAAGTTTGCATGTAAGCAAGCCTTGAGTCTTCAGACCCCACCTGTGATGAAAACCTGGACCCACTGAAGTCAATGGGAGTTTTGCTATTGATTTCAATGGGACCAGGATTTCACCCCTAGAGTTTCCTGGATTCATACCAAACAATAGAACAATTTTCTGAAAAAACAGCATTCCACACTGATGTGCTTCACTCTGTGATATGATACTTGGGTCCAGACCTCCAATAAGGTTTTAGGAATATTCTCAGCACCACTGAATTCATCTTCATCCTCCAAGCTTCACTGGAACTGGTATGCTGCAGTGTCAGTCCACAGCATGTGCAAGATAGTTAATGGACCTTTGATGCAATTATTGAAAAGTCTCCTGCCGGTCCCATAATAAAAAATAAGGATGATAGGAGCTGCATTCAGAATGCATATCACTATGCATGCACACTCAACTTCCAAATTAATGTAAAATAAACATAAAATATAGGTATCAAAAGGGAAAAGTCTGTATTATGGGCTAACAAGTGGAAAAGTGGCTAAATTAAAATAGAGAAACTATTTAGTAAAGAGAGTGCAACACACAGAGTACAGTTATTCCAACACCTGACCAAGCTGATATTGCTCAGGTTCCGGGGAAGGCAAAGAAAAGCAATTACATCAGTGAGAAGAAGTTTTAGGCCAAGTTCCACTAATAATATACAGAGTTCAAACCCCTGTCTGATAGAAAGGCTGACAGCAGGAATGGCCGATGAAATAAAATGCTAGGCTGCTTTACAATATGGCCTTTGAGAAAGCTCTTCCAACCTACCACTAGACTATTTGTGTAAGACGCAGTGCAATAAAACATGAATTCTCTATGCTTTCTTGTGAGACACCTCCATAAAGAGACTCATTGTTTCTTTTGGAGGTTTACACAACCCAACACCACCATATTTGACTTTTTTTTTTTAATGGAGAGACTTCAGTCCTTGCTGAGACAGTCACTTCAATAAAAGAAAGGAACTCTGTACAACAGCCCTAAAGGGTTAACATAGCTGTTTATGCAGAGACAGATGTGAGAGAACATAAAGGCCCCTTTGTATGTTATGGGAGCTTAATATCTGCTTTGCACAGCATAATCCTACTAGGGCAAATGCAACACTCTATTTTCCATAAACACGGATGAAAATAAATAGACTCTCAAACTTCAGAGTTAAAAATAAGTTGTTCAGACCAAGCATCTCCACCATTTTATCTTTCACTATGATATAGAGCGAGGCTATGACATACAGAAAAAATTCGGGAATGTTACTCATTCACAATCCTATGACGACTGCTACTTAGTTAAAATACTTAAAAGTCAACTGGGATGTGTCAGCTGGTTTTAAAGAGCCATCCTATCAGGATCAAAAGCAACGCTGACAATGAAGTGTAAACAGCAGCAACTTCATAGTCCCAGTAGGCAACGTTTACAATTACAGCATGTTTTCCAAAGGGCAATTTCATTTAAGCCAAAAATTACGTTTTGCATTTAAATAAGAGTGTACCAAAGCTGCATTAGAATTACTCACATTGAACGACAACTTTGTGCATGTGAACATTGCCCTGCAGTGTTGGGATCCAAATACCAGCATTGTGCTAGTACAAGAAAGCCAAACAGTAATGAGGACAAAAAAATGACTATAAAACAAAATTTGAAACTGAACTGACTAGTTTCTTTTTAAAAAAGGAACAAGCAATACAGGGTGAAGAGTATGATTCCTCCACCCCCACCAGCTTATTATAGATGAGGCTGGTAGTGCTACCTGTTAAGATTGCCTGACACTTCCCATTCTAAGACCCTGTTTTCAGTTGTTTGTAACTCTGTCAAAACAACAGTTTGGGCTGAAATTTTCCACACCAGGTATCTGCTTCAGGCTGATTTTTTTTTGGAAAATTTCAGATAAAACTGTTCAGCTGTTTCCAAGAAAGAGACATGGGAAAAATATGTTGTTTTGCCTGTGTTAAATACTGGTAACTTTTTTGCTGTGAAACTCTAGCATCCCCATGCTTTGGAGCAGGGAGCTGAACCTTGGCAGGCAGTGACCTGTGTGTCAGGGATGTGTCTTTTGCTTTCCCCCAGGATAATCCAACCAAATCTGACAAAGTTGTAAGTCTTTGAAAAACTGCAGTTTGCACAAGAGGAAACGGGACAAATGCCCACTTTTGTCAAAGAAGTGGAGTAAGGAGGAACATGCGGTGGGGGAGCAGCGATGCCAGCC
Source organism: Mauremys reevesii (assembly GCF_016161935.1). Classification (NCBI taxonomy): domain Eukaryota; kingdom Metazoa; phylum Chordata; order Testudines; family Geoemydidae; genus Mauremys; species Mauremys reevesii. The sequence continues at coordinate 105,465,981 of NC_052630.1, read as the reverse complement.
CCATGTGGGGGCTCGGGAGGGGGCAGGCAGGGCTTGAGCGAGCAGTGACACCAGCCCCAGCCTCACATGCGGGGCAGGCAGGGCTTGGGTGAGCAGCTCAGGCTAGCCCCACACATGGGGCTGGGGGAGCGGCTTGGGCCTTCACATTCCTGAAGAAAGAGGAGCAGTTAAAAAAAAACAGCATTAAAATGGTGGTTCCACTCACCCCATACCTACACAATTCAAGCCATGCCACAGTGTTTCCATTCTAAGGCTAAACCAAGTCAAATCTTTCCTGAATTTGCAGTAAGTGTCCTGGCATCGATCCAAAGCCACTTGAATACCACAGGATGTTAGCCATGTATTCAAAAGCACTAGCCAAAAGGCACTTGGCCTACATAGTTGATGTGCATCTGCTGCAGTTAGTTATTCTGACTTTGTTTAAAACCTGACAATGGGAACAGCTTCCTCCTCCAAAGCAAAATTCACTCTTACAGCATAGTGTACATTGAAAAAGAATAATTTTCACAGCATTTCGTTTCAATTTGAAATATGTTTCACTAACACAATAATACAACATGAAATACAAAAGTCACTGTCTTGAAATTCACAAAGATCTGTCCATTTGAGAGCAGGGATTTTGTACATTTCTCCTCCGAAGAACAGAGAAGACAAGGACCCTATCTAGGTATTTGTGTGACCACCACCCCCTTCACCACATAATTGGAGGAAACACAGACAGTACTGCTTAGCTACTCACAACACAGCTGTTGGCTCAAGCTTTTAGCCTGCCAGCCTCCATTGTAACCTATTAATTAACTCTACCTTTTGTGCTTTAAAAACAAAACCTACTGGTTTTGTGGATCAATTCTGATGTTTTCTCGTAGCCCTTTCTATACCCCATAATCACAGACTGTTTTACTGCTGCACTACTAGCAGGCTCTCCTTCCAGTGGAGGATTTTCTAAATGAGGATCAGGATGTGCCATCAAGCCTGAACAGGTGTGCTGCGGGATTTTTTGAAAAAACTACATGTGAGAACAAAACCCCTTCCCTTTATTTTAATTAGTGTTGGAGCCAGATCACATTCTGTACTTTTGCTCTCCAGGATAAGGCCCCTTTCAAATATTATGCATGCATCATATTCCATTCCCCAAAGTGACATTAAGAGAAAATTTTAGTCTGCGGAGCGGGGGAGTGGGAGGGGAAACAAAGTCTCCCCACCCATCCTATGAGCAACAAGTCGGCTCCTCTGCCCCTCCCCACTTTTATAGGCTGGGGGTGGGGAAAAGAGCCCCTGGAGCTGCCCCTCCCCAGCCTGGAAGGGGAGCAGGGACCCTGCTGCAGCCGCCCAGTGTTGGGAGGAGGGAAGAACCCCAGGAGAAGCAAATGTGAGGCAGAGGGGACTGAACTGAGGGCAGGGGCAGAACTGATGGGGACCGGACTGGTGGAGGGTGAGGACAGAACTGATGGGGGCCGGGGAGCAGAACTGATTTGGAAACTTGGGGCACAAGACTGATTTGTAGGTTGGGGGGCACAATTTATTGCTGGGCAGGGGACAGGCTGATGTGGGGGTGAGAACTCCTGCAGCAGGGGCCAAAAATCTCATAGCCAATACATTTGGGAGCATGCAGCATTAACATACTCTTGCTCTGGGGAGGGATGGGGCAGTTCACCAATCGTTAGACAAAAAACCCCAATATAATCTCTTTGTAAATAACCACGTTTGGGGCAGCCAATCTCCTGATTTGTTGGGGTCTGACATTCATATTTTGATCTCTTGAGGTAGGCAATACTCTGTGTGGGACTTAATGATATTGCATTTAAAAACAGAGGAGAAAGTTACACACACTTTGGGAAGACTATTTTAGGAATGAGAAGAAATGATTAATTATTAACTGCTTGTCATCCCAAAATATTATTCTCAAGCACATGTCACTGTCTCCGCTGAGCATGGTTTTGTCCAGTTCTTAAATTTAGCTTTAATGTTAGTTTCCACTGTTGAAAATGTTAATTCTGGCACAAAAGACACATCACAATATAATGTTAGCCACCATGGTTGTTTTGATTTTAACCCTGCTTTGGCTCATGAACATTCATGAGTTTATTTGGAGAAAATGTGGTGGTGTGCCTCAAAATAATTAAAGGTGTCGAGATGTGACATGGCAGAAAACAGGCTGGGAACCACTGATTTAGACCATTTAACAAGAGACAGCATTGAGGTGCTGATAGGACAGATACCAAGGACAACAGTTATGCAAAGCTTTAAAACAATAAGAGCATTCACAGCGGTCTTGAAAAATGGATTTTCATTTGACTACGCCTGCAGGGTTTTGATTCTGAATGTCAGCACATGTTCTCTTTACATACATTGGTTGGTTGATTGATAGAAAGAAGGAATAAAAGGAGTTCCTAGGCTGCATTGTCTTCCCCAAAAAATTTTCAGAGGAGGGGGACTAAAACTCTATGAACTGGGAAGATGGAAAATTATTAATACAATACTCTTATGGAGTACCTATGGTTAATCAATATTGTACATAATTTTATTACATGTTCTACAGTAACTGAAATCTTTGGGCAAGTTACATCAAACAATCCAATCTTCTGACTCTTCAGCAACTAAATATCTTTTGAGAAGTCAATAATCAGACTTTGATACTTTTGCATCTGAAAGGATCTTTAATACTTTACAAAACTACTTAGAAGAATCATTTCACCCACCAATGAGGTGTTTCTAGGATTAACACATCTGTTTAACACCACACTGCAACACAACATAACAGTTTAGGTCAGGCAGTGGAGAACATTGTTCGTGGAATTGAAATTGCAGGGGGAAGTTAGTGAGACAGAATTATCCAAGTACAAAATTGACTAGGATACTACTGCTAACCTCTACTCTACAGAAAGACTGTACTCACCTGCATTTAAGAATGTATTGTGATAGGATTTTACACACACACACACACACACACACTTACTTTCCCCAAGTGTCAAAAAAACCTCAATTTATAACAAAATATTCCCAAGGAGAAAAATCATCAACTTTGAGTTACGATTGAAAGAATATGTCACTTCAACCAAAACACCTTAGGGGAACACTACAGTATATCTATCGTTCTCTCAGGAACAGTTACAGACACACAAACAGCCTTCATTCTGCCCCTGTAGAACACTCAGGAAGAAAACTGACTTTAAAGATCCGCCCCACAGGTTAATCTTTGCAGGCACTATTGAAACCAGTACCTTGCCTACACCTGTGTCATGAATGTCACTGATACATCTCAGTATTTCTAGTTGTTCTCATGGTGGCATTTTGGGAACAGGCTCCATATTGAACAGCTAGGGTCACTCATTCATTACATATTTTTAAAAAAATGCACAAAAATGAAAGTGGAACCTTAACTTTAGTGTTCATCTCAGACAGGAGTTTTTTGTTGAAGTGATATGTCTAAAAAAGATCTAGCTTCAAGTTTTGTTTTGTTTTTTACCAAGGAATTTATTTTATTTTTTAAATCAGAGAGTTGTTCAGTGACAGGCGTTCCAACAGACCTGCAAGCTATACCATATAGACCAGTGGCTCTCAAACTTTTGTGCTGGTGACCCCTTTCACACAGCAAGCCTCTGAGTGTGACTCCCCCTTATGAATTAAAAACTCTTTTTAATATATTTAACACAATTATAAATGCTGGAGGCAAAGCGGGGTTTGAAGTGGAGGTTGACAGCTCGTGACCCCCAATGTAATAACCTTGTGGCCCCCTGAGGGGTCCCGACCCCAGTCTGAGAACCCCTGATATAGACACTATTCCTTCCCAGGGCCTGCGGACTCCACATGTGACTTCCTCCCTCTATTTCCACAAAGTTAAGCCCTCCTTCCCCATAGGACTATCTCCCTTTTAGCTCATTCCAGACCACGTGATGTTTTAGGTAGACTGGTCAGCTCTTGCTGAAGTTAGGTGGAGAGAAGGGGAAATTTGAAAATGAGACGTAAAGAAGATAGCCAAGGTTAAAGCTATGGAGAGACCAATACTATTCTACTTTTCCCACTGGATACCACCTGCGAAATACAAGAAGAAATAAAAAGCAACAGAGATTTTAAAATGGGTTTCAAGTAATCTCCTCAATTTAGGGGGACCATATGTCCCATTTTGGCCAGGACAGTCCCTTTTTTAAGCCCCGTCCCCCTCAAAAGGGGGCATTTGTCCCATTTGCTCTTGCTGAATTGATCAGTTGGCAAGAGAAAACAGGACAAATGCTCACTTTTGTCAAAAATGTGGGGTGTGGTACAAAGGGGGTGAGTGGAGATGCCAGCCTGGGCCTGGCAGGGGAGAGGGGAAGGCAGCGCTCCAGCATGTGGGACCCCCGCAGGGTTCCAGCAACCAGGGAACAGTCTCAGGGAGAGAGGGGGCCCCTCGGGCAAGCAGCTGGGGGTGTGCTGTTTTCTCTTTGGGAAATATGGTCCCTCTACCTCAACTCCTTATATGACTTTAATCCAACTTAGATTTTTATGCTTAAATGCCCAGGGTTTTAAATAAATTACTGAATGTAATTATGAATTAAAAACTCAGCTCTGCAGCCACCTTCTCAGAAACCCTAATCCAAACTCATTTACAAGCAATGTCCCTTCTAAGGTTTCTGGACAAACTGTTCTCAACATCATTTGTTCTGTAAAATAATTTTAATCCTTTAAACTGTTTTAACTTTCTCTCACAATCCCTTAAATGACATTTTATGTAACAGAGCTTCATTGTTGGAAGGGGGTGAAGGACCAGGCAACTGGGTATATTAGCCAGCAAAGTGGTGCTTTTAGAGTACAATATATCCCTTAAATAGTTCCATTTGTTATATACTTGTTACCTTTGATGTAAGATCCCGGTGGAAAATGCCTTTATAGTGAAGATAACTGAGTCCCAGAGCAATGTCATATGCCAATTTCACCCTCACCATCCAGGGCAGATGCTGGTTACCGTCTAACAGCTGTTCCAGATTACCACAGTTGATGTACTGAAAAAAACAAAACAAGATGTGCCATTAAAAAAAAAAAATTAACAGCTGACCTAGATGTTAACAGTTCAGTTTAGAGTTTTAGAGTGTTTTTTGTTGTTGTTTTGAAGAGAACACATCTACCTGTCCTTGGAGCCAAAATACTGACTCAGAATAGCACATGGCAGTTGAAATTCTACTGTTAGGCCAGGATGGGAGCCCCCACAGAAACAGTGCATGCTACCCAGTGGCTGGGTAAGACTATTCTGCAGCGTGGTATCTTTCAAAATAGGTGACTCCAAAATCTAGATGGAATTATTGGGTACATTTCAAGATTAGCTGAATCTGGAGATCTATTCAGAAACAATGTCAATTAATTTCACTGCACTCGCTGCCCTGAGAGCCAGGAAGTCCACCTGCACCTGGCATGAGTACACACACACAATATTCTCTCCCTAGTATTTGCTTTCTTCTTTTAATATGCTCTGACCAAAGGTTCATGTTTTAGTGCCAATGCATTATCATGTATTGACCTTGCAATTAATTAGTTTTTACTATTATGCAACAATCAGGATGACGCGTGAGCACAGAGGTTATTTTCTAGCTTTCCAATCTAGTTAAAAGATCTGAAAAGAATTAAAGAAAAAAAAGAAAGTTCTTTGGCTTCGTGCCCAACAATTTGGGCCAGATTTTGGGAGCCCACACTGATTTCCCATCTTCTCATGCCAGGACGGTCAGTCTCATGAAAGCGGACCAGTTCGTCATTTATGGGACTGGTCTAGGACACACAGATATTTGCCAGTTTAGGTCATCTCATCACCGGGGGAAGGTTATATTATTAACCTCATATTATAATGTCCAATGCTGCCAACAGAGAATGAGTGCTAATGTACACAGGAAAGGAACAAAAAGGGACTTAAAAGTTGTGGGTAGAGACAGAAATATATAGGCAAAGGAGAACGTTTTGCAGGAACGTTGGTCTTTTCCAGACCAAACAGGCAAAGAGTACCTGTGCTTTAATATCTGGACATCATCAAAAAGAAAAGATAAAGTGTTGAGTGTCACTAAAATTGTATTTAAAAATTCATCATCTGGCTGCTAATCTGTATACACCAGTTTGGTGGAAGAATGCATCCTATATTGCTGGAAGTATAACAACTGAAATTCTCAGCAACTTGGCCCTGGTGTTAATCAGGACTTAAAAACCTGTCCAAGTAGTTTACTGGCATGTTCAGTTTGCAGAGCAAAATGTCTGTCCCATTTCAAGCTCAAATCAGACAGGTCTTAACATGCTGATAAAAAACAAATCAGAAGGGAAACATGCTTGGTCCAGTGGCGAGAGGAGCAAACTGAGTCAGGGCTGCTGGGTTCTATTCACAGCCCAGATGTTACTTTTCTGTGTAACCTTGGAACATTGGAATTGCCAGACTGGATCAGACCCACAGTCCATCTAGCCCAGCATCCTATCTCCAGCACTGGCCAGCACCAGATGCTTGAAAGGAAGGTTTAAGTACCCTTCAGGAAGCAGACATGAGGTAATTTCCTCCCCCTCCCCCCACATCATCCTGATCTCTGAGTTAAAGATTGACTTAAGACTTGAAGCATGAGATTTTATATCCTTTCCACAAAATCATCATTAATTATAGCAACTCTGGATATTCTTTATGTCCATATAAATATCCAGTCCCTTTTTGAATCTTGTTACGTTCCTGGCTTCAACTTTTTCCTGTGGCAGGGAGTTCCACAGTTCAATTATATGTGAGAAAGTATTTTCTTTTATCCATGTTGAGTTCCCCCCCTTGGTAACATTATTGAATGTCCTCTTGTTCTGAGACAGGGAGAAAAGGAGTTCCCAATCTACCTTCTCTAGGCCACACGTTTTAACATGTTCTTTCTTATTAATCTCCTTTCTAAGGTCAGGAATCCAATTTTTCACTCTTTTCATAGGACAGTTTTTCCAGGCCCTTGATCATTCTCACTCTTCTCTGAATCCCGTCTAGTTCTGCAATTTTAGTTTGGATATTCCAGATAAGGCCAAATCACTGATTTATGTGAAGACATTACGATATTCTCTTTATTATTCACCATCCCATTCCTTATGCATCCTAATATCTTATTAGCCTTTTTTTCCCTCTTTTTTTTACCACAGCAGCACATTGAGCAGAGGTCTCCATTGAGTTGTCTACAGTGTCACCCAGGTCCCTTTTTGGAGTTGCTATAGTTGATTTACAACCTAGTAAGGTGTATGAGTAGTTTAAATTTTCCCCTTTCAATGTGCATTATTTCGCATTTATTGGTAGTGAATTGTTTGCCATCCTGTTACTCATTCTCTCAAGATCCTCACAGTTCTCTCTGGTTCTGAGAAACCTAAATAACTGTCATCTGCAAATTTTGCTATCTCACTAATCACCCCCCTTTTTAGATCACTAAAATATATTAAACACTGAACTTAAGAGTTCATGGTGCCTTGTGGCCCTAGCAGTTAACCTTTTGCCAAGATGAAAACTGACCATTTAATCCTACTCTGCTGTGTGTCCTAGCGAGTTTTCAAGACAATCATTCAGCCTCTGTGCCTCAGCTTCCCTACATGCAAACTGAAGTAATGCTCCTTACCTACCTCACAAGGGGGTTGTGAGGCTGAGTTCACCAGTGTCTTTGAGGCACTTTGAGATCCTGGGGTGGAAGGTGCTAAAGTTTAATTATCCTGATTGTCTAATTCAGTGGCTCTCAACCTTTCTGGACTACAGTACCCCTTTCAGGAGTCTGATCTATCTTGTGTACACCGCCCCCCCTAGTTTCACCTCACTTAAAAACGACCTGTTTACAAAATCAGACACAAACATACAGAAGTGTCACAGCACACTGTTACTGAAAAGTTGCTGCCTTCCTCATTTTTTACTATATAATTATAAAATAAAACAATTAGAATATAAATATTGTACTTACATTTCAGTGTATCGTATATAGAGCAGTATAAACAAGTCATTGTCTGTATTACGTTTTAGTTTGTACTGACTTCACTAGTGCTTTTTATGTCGCCTGTGGTAAAACTAGGCAAATCTCTAGATGGGTTGATATACCCCGGGAAGACCTCTGTGTACCCCCAGGGGTACATGTACTCCTGGTTGAGAACCACTGGTCTACTGTGTAAATTGACACTGATCAAATAGAACACAGCCTATCTCACCCTCCTGACTGGACAAAAGTATCTTGATCATACCCCTAACCTATCTGGGGAAAGTGGTGAGATGAGGACTAGGAGGGGCCAAAATTAATTAGTGGGAGGAAGACAGAGCTGCTGTCCTCTTGGTTAGGGCTGACCAGGTTGGGAATGCAGCAGGGCCAGCTTGATGGCCTAGTTTCCAAAGCTCTCCAAAAATGCTAGAGGTGATGTGAAGAAGTGTGAGGGGGGCATGACTGTGCACACTCACCCACCCCAAGATTTCTGCCTTCCATTTAGCACAAAGGTTTTCCAACTGTGGAGTGCACCCATTGCCTTCTGCCAGGAGCAGGCCAATCAGAAGCTGCTGGGAGCCACAGGGCCTGCTTGGGCCCTGGGCTCTCCGCGCAGTGGAAGCCATAGCGCTGGCTGGCTGCCCAGCAGCCCTCCCTGCCCTGTTCCCTGAGCTGGGCTGCCTCTGCATGGCTGGTGCCCCGCAGGCGGCACAGCTCCGAGCTGCGCTGCAGACACACTTTTGTCTCTTCACTAGCCAGCGACTCCCCCTGCATATGGAGCACGGTTGCCATGAGTAGCTCCCTGAGGCGCTTGTGCGTCACTGCCCTGGTGTTCTTGGCTCTGCTATTGCTCCTCAGCCCAGAGGCGATGCATGGGGGGTCACATGCCCCCCCCACCTTTAAATTATGCCCCCCACCATCAAGAGTTACCTGTCATTTCTGAACAATACTGTTTAGCCTTTAGTGTTTATCTGCTGGTCTGTTGTATACACAAAGAATTACAAATATTACACCCGATTTGCTAGTGCAACCAAAGAAAAGGAAGCTTTGTCCCCGAGACTTGCTGTTTACCCTGCTACAACCACAAGCAAGCTCTGTGTGATAAGAATATGCTGAAAGTCCTTCTTACTTGATGAACACTGGACTTTCCGACACAAAATGAGAGTGGCTGCAGCACAGCAGTTGTCTCAAAGCAACACTGCAGGGTAACAACAGCAGCAGGTAATGTATGGGTATGTCTACGCTGCAATTAGACACCAGTGCCAGCTGACTCAGGCTGCAGGGTTGTTTAATTGCTTAGGCTTCCAGCTTGGGATGCAGCCCAAGCCCTGGGATGCTCCCTCCTCACAGGGTCCTAGAGCCCGGGCTCCAACCAGAGCCCAGATGTCTATACTACAATTAAACAGCCTTGCAGCCTGAGCCCAGGTCAGCTGGCATGGGCCAGCCGCAGGAGTCTAATTGCTGCGTAGATATATCCTATGTGTGTACATGCAAGTGGGGGATAGATCACGTCAGGATGTAAGAGAGAGTGAAAGGAAAGAATGTTGTGGGGAAAAGTTTCATAAAGAGACCTCACAGCAAAACTGAGAAACATCTAGACCTTTTCATGACAGATATACAAATACTGTATCATTAACCTGCGCAACAGATACTGATCACGATTAGATTACAAAACTAACAGTAACAAGAGAGCAGGTTCTGTTAAATTCATTTGCTAGATATCCAAAGAAGTTATTTAGTTTCATATGTTTTCCCTTCATTATGACTCAACGCAACAAGATTAGCATTGGCATGAAACAGACCCTAGTATTGTAGTTAAGGTAAAAATATCCTGTTCCTACACATTTATCCACAGTGAAATCTAGCCATGGTCTTGTTGCCAAAGTGACAGCTAAGCATGCTGGTTCCACAGAACCAAGTTTCTATTACACCTCTTTTTAGTGTTCTCCCCTGACCCCAGGCCCAGGAGAGTGGCCGCCTTGAGAGATCAGTTGCGCAGGAGCATGATCAAGCCTATGTGCGCTGTGGCTCAAACACAGATTCCTGGTCAGGCTTGCGATAGCCTAGCTTCATGTTACATGACAGAGCAAGCAAAATAATCCTTTACTGCACTGCAGCAAGGGACAACGTGAGCGCAATTTAAGTAGTTTTGCTTCTGTGGGCATGACCTGCGAGTCCGGGACATCATCCCTACAGGTTATCTATAGCTGTACTGTCAAGCCCAAGCATTCAAAAGTCACGAGTCAGGCCCTAAAATACCATGAGATTTTGAAAAATAATAAGTGCTGGCAAATAAACAGAACCTTTCTGGTTGTTAGCCTTTCGGATTCATGCTTTCAAGGTTTTTCCCTTTGAACAACAAATTAAAAAAAATGTAATTGAGAACAGAGAGCCTTGGCAACCACAAGACTCCTGCTGGGACTTTAATAAAGACACCAATATCGCTAGATTTGGATAAAATCATATACAGTTGGCAACACTTTACAGAACAGCCCGAGTGTCTGATTCAGACTCAACCAGAATGCACACAGGAAAGCAAAAATGAACACACCATATAATCCCACTAAAATATACTTGAAGTGCAGGTCTAGCAGCTATGACAGCAGCACAGTCAGTTTCAACACTGTCCTCTGCTGCACCGGTCATCCCCTCTGTAGTGTCACAACTGTGGGCCAAGACTGAATTCAGGATCTCTGTCAACAGAACAATTCAGTTGAGTCACCTTCAGCCAGGCCACCCCAGACACTCTTATCTGTTACACTACTCACCTATGCTATGACCTTACGTTACACCTCAGGGCAGGTCTACACTATGGCAGGGACTGACACTTTGAGATCCATGCACCGGCTGTCGATTTAGCAGGTCTAGTAAAGACTCACCAAATCAACTGCAGATCAGTCTCCAGTCCACCCCTGTGCTCCTCCCTCGACGAGAAGATTAAGGTAAGTCGACGGGAGATTTTCTCCCATCGAACCCCCCGCGGTGTACACCCCAGGGTAACTCAACCTAAGATACGTTGACTCCAGCTATATTATTCATGTAGCTGAAGTTGCGTACCATAGGTCAACTTACTGTGGTAGTGTAGACATAGCCTCAGTTAAATTAGACACAAGGTAAGAGAAGTAATACCTTTTACTGGACCAACTGGTGGAAGGGACAAACATTGAGCTATACAGAGCTCTTCCTTAGGTATGGGGAAGTTAACCAAAGAGTCTGAGCCAAATACACAGTGGGACTGATTGTTAAACATAAGAGGTAAAGAACATAAAAGAGCGGCCATACCGGGTCAGACCAAAGGTCCATCCAGCCCAGTATCCTGTCTACCGACAGTGGCCAATGCCAGGTGCCCCAGAGGGAGTGAACCTAACAGGTAATGATCAAGTGATCTCTCTCCTGCCATCCATCTCCACCCTCTGACAAACAGAGGCTAGGGACACCATTCCTTACTCATCCTGGCTAATAGCCATTAATGGACTTAACGTCCATGAATTTATCTAGTTCTCTTTTAAACCCTGTTATAGTCAAAGCCTTCACAACCTCCTCAGGCAAGGGGTTCACACTCACTGAGCAGCAGGGTGTGTTACAAATTATTGTAATGAGCCATAAAACCAGTGTCTCTGAGAACTCCACATTTTTAGTTTCCAGCAGAGTTATGAATTTAAATTCTCAGGCTTGTCTTTTGAAGGTATTATGCAGGTTTCATTTGAAGATGATAACAGAGGTCAGATATGGAGTGACTGCCTTGTGAAAAGTGTTTGAATTTATACAGAAAAATAAGATACATTCAGGAGCATAATGATTGTCTGGTTTCACCCATATAGTTGTTGCTCAGGCATTTGATGCACAGAAGTTGGTCCAATTAAGAGGTATTGCCTCACCTACCTTTGTCTCTCTCAGATCCTGGGAACAGCATGGCAACACAACACTGCCAACAAACCCTATTTATATAACACCTTAAATACAAAAGTATTGGGTGAGGATTATAGTGGAAACAGAGCAGCAAGTCAAGCAATCATACAAACACAGTATTTCCCATTTGGTAGCAAAAATGTCAATGCAGTACAGCACTAGTCTTAAGAAGGTGGGGAAAAGGACAGTATGTTTTGAAAGGTCATTTAAAATGATGAACTGGAGGAGAAGTGAAGAATGGGAAGCGCTGGAGAACTGGAACTATGAAAAAAAACATTTAGCAATAGCAGATGCAGAATGAATAGCAGCAAAAAATTGAATGGAGGGACTGGGAAGGGAGGAGAGGCACCAGATTGAGCGATAGAGTTGATCTTACAGTGTAGCACAGAGAAGGTAAACTAAGAAGGGGATGTTAAAGATAATGCCTGACTGCATGAGATGGAACAGCATGGAGAGGCTGAAGCATGGGCTTGGGCAAGCAAGCAGAATAATACCACAGAACTACAGGCATTAAACTACAAGTGCATAGCCCAGGATTTTGGCAGCCTCAAGGGTAAGAAGCTTGCAGACCCACATCATTCCTAATGCTAGAGGTAAGTACAAATTAATCCTTGTGTTCAATAATAAAAGGTAAGATCAGCTCTTTTTACACACTGGACGTTATGCACATCAAAAAAAAGTTTTAAAATAGCCCATTTTAAAGGAAAATGAAGCACAATGTTCACTTTCCATATTTTAACCGGACATCCATCAAATTCATCAGCCTCTGTGATTGACTAGACTCAAGACCAGGGGTCTCAAAGTCCCAGCTCACGGGCCATCTGCAGCCCGAGAACCTCCCCACTGCAGCCCACGGAGGAGACCCCCATGCAGCCGGCTCTGTCTGCTGCAGGTGCCGCGCCCCGCAGCTCCCATTGGCTGGGGGAGAGGGACAGCAATACCATCACTAGTCGCTGGGCAGAGTCAGCCATGGAGGCAGCGTCGTTTATATTCATTGTGGAAAAATGTAAGTCAAAATACCGATCACAACTATGTGATGCACACCTTGCTGCAATCCTAAAGGTTTCAACTGCTCAGTCACTGAGGCCAAACATCAACAAACTGACAGAACTGAAGTGTTGCCAGGTGTCTGGCAAACACTAACAACTCTCTAGTAGGCGAAGAATTGTATAAAGTCGTATAAGTTTTATAATTTCTAAGAAATTCGAAATAAAAAAATACAATAAAAACATTTTCTTTTTTGAACACCATCTTCAGTGACATTATTGGCCTGCTGGGAGGATTTGAGGACTGGCATTGGCCCTAGGGTAAATTGCCCTGCTCGGGGCTCTTGTCTGCAAGACAACTAGGCTATTCTAGCCAGCCAACCTACCCTTCTGCCCCAGCAGGCATAATTAGCTCCACGGACTGGGCACCTACCAGTTTTTATAACTGCTTTATCAGCTCAAATATGCAGGCTTGGAATACCAAAACACCATTTTAGCATAAGCTCAGATATCAGCTAATACAAACTGCCATGTTGTAGCTCAGATTACAGGGTTGGTTTTACTGTTTTTAAAATTAATCGAAAAAGTTCTGCATTACTATTTAAGAAATGTACAATTTAAAACTAAAATGTATATGCAAGCCGTCTAGTCCAAGCTGCTCAAGGCAGTGATCTTATCTCTTACATGTCAGAAATGCCTACCACACTGCTGGCACCACACAAATAGTAAATAATCAAGGATGAAAAGCAGACATTGGATGTTTGAATTTGGGATGTGCCAGGACACTGGGGGACAAGGAGGGACCCACATAACCCACTGCTGAGGGTGTGTGTTACACAAGTGCATTGCAGGGCATCAGATGTGATGAAGTTACCTATGTGGAAGACATGAAAAGAACTGTAACAGAGCGCATCATAGCAATGGGGTGGAGCAGGCAAGTACCTCTCAAGTATGAAGCTAAAGAGACCCTGCACAGGGGATCACAGAGGGGCCCAATCATGGGATTTAAAAAAAAAAAAAGTTAATTATCGAGCCCACAGTCCTAGTATGCTGTAGGAAGTTGCAGCTATTTATAGTAGTTGGCCAAACTTTCTGGTGTGATCAGACAGGCAATGTGACCTAATGGTTGAGCACAGGACCAAAATCCAGGACATCCAGCGGTGTATCTGTAGCACTGCCAGCAATTCACATGGGGCCTTGGTCCGGTCACAAATTGTGTCTTTTGCCCATCTCTAAAAGAGAGAGTTGTGTGGGCACACGCGTGGAGGGTATTTACTTTACAAAGGGGTCACACAAATCAGTTTGCACTGCTCTGTGAAGTGCTGTATAATGGCAACATTAGTCAGCACCCAGATATAAAAAGTGGGTGGGAAGGTGGGGACTGGAAAGGAAAAAGAAGTGTCTTCCTACACCTTGCTCAATAGCTCCAATATCCTCTCTAGTCAAGATTTTCCCAATTCCATCCTTTCCCCTTTTTCCATGATGGTCCAGCTAACTAAAATCTGTTTATTCATTTACTGGTCCGATAGCTAGAAACAAATTTACTATAGACTAGGTTTCAGCTGCTGGTGTATGGTAATAACAATGTACATTTTTGAAGAAAGGCTTGAGGAAGCTCACTACATATTCATATCCATGCTTAAAATATTCCAGGAAATGAGTTTATTTTGCTGGAGCCGGAAAACACTCCCAGTATATTTATGCAACCGACCTTGATAACCATTTTTCCTGTCATTATAGTAATAGAAAAAACAGAAATAAAAAACAGTCTGACCAACAAAAGCAAACTTTATAATCTGCATGCACCACTCATCTGCATCAAGTAACAACCCAGATTTAGGCACAATGAAAATAAGAACGTTAGATATTGCAAACTAATACTGGAATGGAGTGATTGCATATGCATGGAGGAGACAAAGTACCTTATTGCTGTCACAGGCAACAGCAAGAGCAACTCTACATTGAGACTTCAATCAGTTCAGCAGAAGCAGAGCCCGACGTCCTACACCCAGAGTGTACTAACTCCCACCAGGCAGTATCAATTCTTGAGCAGTGCTTGTGCCCTGCACTGTACAAATAGAGGAAGATTTAATTTCTGCCCCAGAATCGTATTGGTAATTTCTACCAGGGTGGCTAAAAGTTGGACTTTTAAAAATTTTTGTTACTTAAAAGTAACCTAGGAGACTGTCTCATTTCCAAGAGACTTAAGCAAGTAGGAACTTAAAAGCCACTTTTCTTAGGCATAATTGACAATTTTCCAAGGTTGACCTGAAATAATCAGTTTAATTCATTGACTTCAGTTAATCCCTCTTTTTAATGCATCATTTAGTTGTAAAGGTGAAACATGTTTTGATAGAAGTTTGTGTATCCAAAACATTTAAGGGTGCTTTGTTTAATTTTATATGCTGATGTGTTTAATTAAATTGCAGTTACCATCCTTATGCAGCTTGACACAAATCATGAGCAAAAGGTGAATTATGTAGTAAATGAGTAATGATCATCACCATCTTATACTACAATGTACAGTTAATAAGAATCTGAAAATATTAAGCTATATAATTGCTTAAATAAATGCATGTAGTTTTAGCATACCCTCCTAGGTAGCAAAAAGAGATACCACAAAGAGGTAGTGTAAAGGATATATTTAGTTGTAAATCAATGTTTTAATAGTTATGTCAATCATTGAGAATGCATGTTTCTCTAGAAAATAGTTGGAGTACAAATGGAAAAGCTGATTATATATCACTGATTTAAACTGAGACTTTCCATTTGGTGATTTAAATCACCCTTTAAATTGCTAATTTAAAATTGATTTAAATCATTCCACCCTGATTACTACACAGTATAATATATATCCATCATATGCACACACATGTGCACACGTTCACACTACCACCATCACCACACTGAAATGTATCTATACACCTGAGCACTTCCACGCAAGAGAAGCACTAGGAGTAAGGACCTCTTGGATTCTACTCCTGTATCTGCCACTCACTTGCATGAGATCATGAGGCAAGTTACTTAACCTGTCTCTCAGTTTACCCATCTGCAACATGAGTGTGATAAAGGATCTGTCTACACTGTAAAAGCTACCACATGTTAAAATGCAACAATGCCTTTTGCAATTTAAACAGTTTAGTCCAGCCTATGTAGGCCAGGACCAAGATAGGTTAACCATGCTGGGCCATAATCCAAATCCAGTAGCGTCTCATAGCACTAATACTTTTTGCAGTTTTGTTTAGACATACCCCAATAGTCACCTACCTATATAGAGTGTTGGGAGACAACTGATGTTGTGAAGTACATGGAGGTTCTGGATTAAGATGGATATACACAAGTACAAATATTAAAGGCCTCGTCTATTTTGTACTGATTTAAGGGGTTAGATAAGTAAAAGAAAATTTAGAAAGTGTAAATGACTTGACAACAGTGTTTGTAGTTAAGAGTATATCTACGGTGCAAGAAAAAATGGCAAAATTGCTGAAGAATATCAGAAAGAACAGGAAATGCCAAAAGATGCAGGAGATGGCACTAATATTAGATATATGCAAGGACAGTAGTACCCAGTCAGGATGAACTACCAATACACACCAGGCAACGGAGGAAAAATCTGATCCTGAAAATTTAGCATACAGATTTATTTCCCCCTCTCTTTCAATGGTCAAAAAGCGTATTGCTTCTCAGACCTATTAAACTAAATAATTTTTAAAGATGCTAAGTAGCTACAATGCCAGGGTTTTTTTTATTATTATTATTATTATTTTGTCTTTTGAGATGAATGAGACTGACTGGCCTGGTAAGCTAAGAACTGGATTTAGTTTCAAAAGGCTGAATACAAAAATATCTTGTACCGGGCGGGGGGAGAGAATATACAATGGAATCTGCTTCTTATCTTAATTTCTTTCACTGCTGAAACATGACAGGAAAGTGATATCAAACACTGGCAGCCAGAAATGAGTTTCAATGGGTCACCTGGAGAGAAAAGTCAGGAAGGAGGGAGAGTTTACCATGAGCGGCACATTTGGCAGGCCTGGTGCAGAACACATCAGTTTATTTTAATACATAACTGTCTCAAAAAAGGTCCTTCATGCAAAATTACAGAGAAACTGAGGAAACAAGTTACCAACAAACTCCCATAGAGCAGTAAGTCCACTAAGTAAATCCAATACATTCAGGCCAAGATTTTCAAAAATAGGAGTCTAACTTTAGCTCCCAAATTCATATTTAGTTACCTAAATAAGAGGCCAAATTTTCAACAGTGCTAAGCTCCCCACCAGCTCCCACTGAAGTAAGTGGATACTCAACACTTTTGAAAAATCTGGCCACTTATTTAGGTGCCTAAACATGGACTTGGGAGCCTAAAGTTAGACTCCTATTTTTGAAAACCTCGGCTTCGGTCTTCAAGTCAGTGTTATTTTAGTGTGTCCAATTATAATGCTTTCATTCCATGCTGTTTTCGATTTAAAGCAGTTTTTCTTCTTTACTATAATCTACTTCCTTCTCCTCACTCCCAGCCAGGTCTTGCAAGTTTGTCAGAACCTTGCTGATTCCTTGTTTCTTCCACTCCAGCATTATACTCAACAGCCAGCTTGATGGTTTGAATCCTTTTGGTGCAAGGAGATTGGATACAACTCTTCTCAGTCCATTTATGCCACCTAAACAGTTGGTCACTACTGACTGACAGTGGGAATTCCTCTTTCCCCACTAGCTTTCTGAATTGACAGTGCTCCCATTCCCTATGGGGCTCAGCGAGCAGATGGCAACTAGAAGTCAAATTGGAGTCCCTTGTAGGCCATCCGGAGCATTCCACCTCTAGGAGAATGGGACAATGCAAAGTTTGTGTTTTGGGGTTTGTTACATTTGCAGGCTATTAGTTCATAGTGTCCTGCATTCTGAGGAAGAATGAATTAGTGATGTAGTCATGTCAAGTGACAGGAGGAGAAACTTGAGAGAGAAAATACAGATGGAACTTACAACTTTCTTCCCCAAAACACAGCTTTGGAGCTTTACTCCAAAGAAACCTCAAACCATTTGTATTTAAGAGAGCCATGCTTTGGGCCCAATCCTGCAAAACACTATTACATGTGTTTAATTTTAAGCATCCGCATCCATATAAGTTAATATGACTACATACAAGCATAAATAGGACCAGGCCTTAAGCTGTCAAAACAGATATACACACAATGAACCAATGGCTTCACAAGAATAGTTTCAATTAATTCTGAAATGTGCATTGTAATCAATTTTTTTTAAATCAGCATAACTACAAGGAAACTCTCCCACGTATGTGGTATGTGAAAAACATCACTGAGAATCTGATTTATGTTAACAAATAGAAGGGAACTCAGAATTCTGACTGAGCCCTGGTCTATTTTACAAACCTACATTGGTATAACTATGTCGCTCAGAGGTGCGGCACCCTGAGCGACACATTTATATTGACTAAACACCCATTGTAGGCAGTGCTATGTCAACATAGCTACTGCCTCTCGGGGAGGGGGAGTACCCGTGCCAACGGGAGAACTCCCACCAGTGTCAGTAGCATTTTCACTAACACTACAGCGACACAGCTGCACCACTACAGCACTGCTAAGCATAGACAAGCCCTAAAACTCCCTTCTATCCTCAAAATCATGGTACTGTAAGCAGGCACACCAGCTCTCCTATAACCACATCAGGGGAGCTTTGAGCAACAAGTGATTCTGCATACCATGGGTCCAATCCAGTGTGGCCAACTCATGCAATACTTGGTGTTTTTCTTAACGTCCCAGCTCCTCAAGGCCTGTAATTGAGATTAACTTTCATTTTAAGGAAAAATTATGTTTAAGTCTCTCAGTTGTGGAAAAAGCTGGAAAAATGTGATACAAGTGTAAAGGGCTCAAACCCAGAAGTCAAATAAAACAACCTGCTTTTTTAAAAATCATGATTTTTTTTTTTAAACAACAACCTCATGCTTTTTGTGTGTGTCTGGGGGGGGGTCTGACTCGTCATGCTTAAACACTTGGTGATAGTAATGCGGCAGAGACTTAGTCAAAACTCCCAGACACCTTTGTCTATTTTTCTTCTGTGAGAACTGCAGGGGCAGGGATTACGCGCATGCTACATCAGGGTGCAAGGGGATGAACTGACGACAGAGTTTCAGCCAGAACTCTGAATTTCCTGCCTTTTGTTAGTTAAAGCCTGGACACTTCACATACCAAAAACATCCATTTAAAACCACATGAAGTGCATCAAGCTGTGTTTGGGGACTGAAGTCTTTCCCCCCAACCCTTCTTTTAAATAGTTCACAAAATATTTGGTTCCCAAGGAAAATAATATAAACAAAGTCTAGAATAAATACTTTGTCTTAACTTCAGTGAAACAACACTTCCCTGGATTAGACACGCTGGGGTTGTTCTGCGTTGCAAAATGAGTCACAGATTGAAAGGTACACCATTCGGTTTTAAAATGTCACGTTTTACAAGTAAGTGTCCTTACCTGTGCGCTACCAATAGCCCTCCTTGGCGGGTGGGACAATGCACTCTAGCTACCTGCGGGGGAGCTCCTATAAACACCAGAGAACTGCTCTTGTCCTGGTGTGTCCCCCACCCCAGATCCTCTCAGTGGTGGAGCCCAGCCACGTTCTTCCCCCATCCTTGGCAGGGTGGGACAACACATTCCAGCTACGTGAGGGGCAGCTCCCATAAACTTGACCTTAGCAAGTTTATTTATTTATTTTATAACCTTGTCCATCTGCCTCTGACCCATAGCTCACCACATTCCTCTTTTGCGCTGTAGCATCTGTCCACCTCCTTCCTCTCGCTGACTATTTACTCCACTTCCCCATCCTAGTCATCCTCATCCTGCTAAATCTCCCACTGGCTCTACCTGCATCTGTCCTCTCTCCATCCCAATCTCCCACTGCCTATCACGCTGACCAATATTTTCTCTCTGTTTCTTTGTACTCTCCTTTAGGTCTGTCTATATCCATTTTCCTCTTGTTTTATACTTAGATTGAAAGCTCCTTCAGGCAGAGCTTTTTGTCCAGGTTGTACAGTGCCCAGCACAATGGGGTCCTGGGTCTATGACTAGGGCTCCTAGGTGGTAGAATATTTAATAATCAATAATTTAACTGAGTAGATATATGACAATTAGATTTGAAAACATGTTTAGTTTTAATGTTTGCATTTCTCAGTGAACATAGATTAGTCACCTTCACTTTTGTAAATTTCACTCAAGTTCTCATGTACTAGTACGATGCTCCAATACTGATCTAAAAAATAGGGGAATACATATTTTTAATTACCATATTTTTAGTAAGAACCTCCACTTCCCCCTTGCCCTCCCTAAAAAAATCCAGCATGGCTTAGGTCCCTGAATAGCTACACTAACTTCACTTGGGGCCACTCAAACACTGCACAGTTAATGGTGAGAGGAAATGAGGTAGAACGGTACTGTCCATCCCTCTGAAGAAAAAACGTGGCAAGTCAACCAAAGTGTTTGCCAGCCTTTTTTCTTTTTTGTAACAAACTTCCCCAAACACTGTCTCATGCTAGTACCTCCTGTGAGATAAATAATGACGTGATGGTAACTCACCTCCTGGCTATTTACAAGTGCTATTAAGGGGAACAAGATGGATAGGAGGGAAGCATTAAATGTGATAGATCTTGTGTCCAGTTCCAAGCACCACAAATTTAAGAAAGATGTGTACAAATTAGAAAGTCCAGAGGAGAGCAACAAAAACCTGACCTGTGAGGAAAGGTTAAAAAAACTGGGCATAGTCGTCTTGAGTAAAGATGACTGAGGGGGAACTGCTAACAGTCTTCAACTATGCTAAATGCTCTTATAAAAGAAGAAGGTTGTCAATTGTTCTCCAGATTCTATCCACTGAAAGTAGGACAAGAGGTAACAGGTTAATCGGTTGAAAGGGAGATTTAGGTTCAATATTAGGAAAAACTTTAACTATAAAGATAGTTAAATACTGGAATAGGTTACATCAAGGGAGGTTGTGGAATTCCAGTCACTGGAGGTTTTTAAGAATAGGCTAGACAAATACCTGTCAGGGATAGTCTAGGCATACTTGGCCCTGCCTCAGCAGGGGCAGGGGATGGACCAATATGACCTCTTGAGATCCCTTCTAGCTCTACATTTCTATGATTCTATAAGAAAGTATTAGAACAGAAGGATTTCCCCCAGAATTCTGGTGGTACTTCCCCATGGGACTTAGACGAAGCACCAAAGCCACTTTTTGTAAGAGAGGGAAGGAGGGTGGGTAGGGGGTAAAGAGTCATATTGGATGGGTAGCCATTGGTGACGATCTCTATAGGACCCATGGTAGACTACACCTGGTGGACAGGGTGGAGAGGCTTCTGAAAGTCATGCTGTGTCGACAGTTCTAATGTGGCTCCCGACAGTCCCCTCATCATTGACTTGCTGCGAGAGCAAGGTGCATTAGTGAGGAGAAAAAGACAGCTGGTGAGTCCTGCTATACCTACGGTTTTTCTCTTGGTATGAAAATCAGGGAGCCTGTGTCAGGGTGGGAGCAGGAGTACTAGAACCCTTTTTGAGGAACTCAGTACCTCTTCTCTACCCTCTTTACGGTTCGTGGTATTGTGGTCGGCTTCGACACAAGGCCCCAGCAGTCCGTCATTTACTGGGAGCCCGATCCTGCCCAGGCCAAACATTGTCAATATGTATAACAGCCTAGGAGATTTTTCTTGTATGACAGACTTCTCTCCCCAATTCTCATAAGTAGCGTGGAGTCATCTGGCACCAGTACCAATGCCAAGGGGACTTCTTCATCAGGTAACGAGGATGAAAGGTATTTAGGTGGTGAAACAGGATGATGTTGCTGCTCTGACATTAGGTCTGGCTCTTCTTGGTATCCTTCCCTGTCAGTGGCAGTGGTCTGATGAGGGATGGCACTGGGGAGTGCAATCTTTTCCTTTTTCTAAAGTGCAGTATATATCCATTCCTACAAGTGTGTGAGGGGGACTCCAGGATATAGAAAGTGCATCACTCTATCCCAGGTCAAAAAGTCATGCACTGCAATTCAAAAGACACTGATCTCACACACATGAACACTTACAGTGGGACCCACACTGACACATACTCGAAAGGGAATTTTCAGATATGCTTTGATTTGAAAATCAAGTTATTTCATTTCATTTTTGCATGAAAAAATTAAATGAAAAGAAACTTCAGATTGATTGGCTCAAGAAAAATCTCAAGAGTCACATCTACCTTTTTAAAGGTGTCAAAAAAAGCTATGGGTTATTAAAGACTTTTCTTTGTGAGCCAAAACTTAATCAGATTAATCTTAAATATGACAAAAGTTATATAAAGCAAGGAGGAAGAGTCATTGGAGGACGAAGAGGAGGAGGAGGAGGACGACAGTGCACAGGCGGCAAGTGGGGAAATCCGTTTTCCCCCCTAGCTAGGAACTATGAACGCTGGATCCAATAGCCTCCCCACACTCCCAAGGCGGGCTCCCGGACCATGACCCTGGAGAGGGTATTTCTGGTGAGTGAGAGCCTGATCGGAGCGACGCGGTGGGGGGAGGGGGGGAAAACCCAGCTGCACTGAGCTGTTCACGTTTAAAGGGCTCATCCCTGCTCAGAGCCTCATTGGTGCCATGTGGGGGGCAGGGGAGGATGTTGTGTGAAGCGATCATCCCAGAGAGCCCGCAGGCCGGCCCTCCTTTTATATGGCATACCCACCAGGCATTGCTTGCTATGGGAAAGGGGGCCCAGCAGTTTGAAAGCATTTAAATGAACGCGGAAGAAGCAGAACCCCATGTGCCCCTAGGGCTTACCATGGCTGCCCTGCAAGCTGAATTCTGTTGCCCGGTCACGTGTGATGGCTTACTCACACCAAAGTGGCAGGCACTTCAGTATAAGAGGAAAAATGCTAACTTGTACAGAAAGAACATGTGCTGTGTACTATGAATTGCCTGTTTCACTGAGAAGGAGTGTCCCCTTTGTTCTCTGAAATGTATCTTTTAAAATACTACCCTCCCTTTTTCTCCTCCCGCAGGTGCAAATGTTTCAATGCGGCCCCAATCTACTCCGTCCCAGAGCCTGGTCCAGATTAGAAGGCAGAAAAAACGAACTCGGGACGACATGTTCACCGAGCTCATGCAGTCCTCCCGCACTGATAGGGCCCAGCTGAATGCGTGGAGGCAAACAATTGCGGAGTCCCATAAAGCATTACAGGAACACGAAGAGAGGAGGAACGTGCGCGATGAGAGCAGGCAGGACACTATGGTCAAGCTCATGGGGAAGCAAACTGACATGCTCTGCTGTATGGTGGATCTAATGCGGGAAAGGCAGCAAGACCACAGACTGCTGCTGCAGCCCCTGTATAACCGCCCTCCCTCCTCCCCAAGTTCCATAGCCTCCTCACCCAGACGCCTAAGAACATGAGTGGGGAGGCTATGGGGACCCACACACTCAACCCCAGAGGATCGCCCAAGCAGCAGAAAGCTGGCATATGCAAACTTTTGATTTGGTTTCTGGACTTGTCCTTTTCTCCTCCTCCACCCCCGTAACCCAATAACCCTCCCTCCCCCGGTCTACCTTCGGATTTCTCTCAATGTGTTGTGAAACAAATAATAAAGAACGGTTTTTAAACAATTTTAACTTTATTTCCTTTCATATATATATATACATATATACATATATACACATATATATATACATATATACATATATATATATATATAGGGGGCGGGTAACTTCAAGAGAAACAAACACAACTGTCACACCGTACCCTGCCCAGTCATGAAACTGGCTTTCAAAGCTTCTTTGATGAGCAGCGCATCCTGCTGTGCTCTTCTAATCGCCCTGTTGTCTGGCTGTGCAAAATTGGCCGCCAGGCGAGTTGCCTCAACCTCCCACCCCGCCATAAACATTTCCCCCTTACTCTCACAGATATTGTGGAGCACACAACAAGCAGCAATTACAATTGGAATATTGGGTGTGCTGAGATCTAACAGAGTCAGTAAACTGAGCCAGCGCACTTTCAAACGACCAAAAGCACATTCTACCACCATTCTGCACTTGCTCGGCCTATAGTTAAACTGCTCCTTACTACTGTCCAGGGTGCCTGTGTACGGCTTCATGAGCCATGGCATTAAGGGGTAGGCTGGGTCCCCGAGGATAACTATAGGCATGTCAACATCCCCAACAGTAATTTTCTGGTCTGGGAAGTAAGTCCCTTCCTGCAGCTGTTCAAAGAGACCAGAGTTCCTGAAGATGCGAGCGTCATGCATCTTTCCCAGCCATCCCACATTGATGTCGGTGAAACGTCCCTCGTGATCCACCAGTGCTTGCAGCACCATGAAAAATTACTCCTTGTGGTTTACATACTGGCTGCCCCCGTGTGCCGGGGCCAAGATAGGGATATGCGTTCCGTCTATTGCCCTGCCGCAGTCAGGGAATCCCAGTGCATTAAAGCCATTCACAATGGTCTGCACATTTCCCAAAGTCACTACCCTTGATAGCAGCTGGTCAATGATTGCGTTGGCTACTTGCAGCACAGCAGTCCCTACAGTAGATTTGCCCACTCCAAACTGATTCCTGACTGACCGGTAGCTGTCGGGCGCTGAAAGCTTCCACAGTGCTATGGCCACTCATTTCTCAACTGTGAGGGCTGCTCTCATTTTGGTGTCTTTGTGCTTCAGGGCAGGGGACAGCAAGTCACAAAGTTCCATGAAAGTGGCCCTACGCATACAAAAGTTTCGCAGCCATTGGGAATCATCCCAAGACCCGCAACACTATATGGTCCCACCAGTCTGCTTGTTTCCCAGGCCCAGAATCAGCGTTCCATGGCATGAACCTGGCCCAACGCCACCATGATCTCCCAGTCGCCACATGCCGTGCTTCTAGGAACGTCTGTGTCCATGTCTTCATCAGTACAATACAGGTCACGATGGCCAAAAAACGGCGGGGAATCATTGCTGTCTGTAGCTTCCACGGGAGCCCAGGAATGACAACATGGAAAAAGCAGCAGAAGCTGTGCGGCTCAGTTCACGATGGCCAAAAAACAGACGGGAATCGTTGCCGTCTGTAGCTTCCACGGGAGCCCAGGAACGACACCCGGTTTTGCAGGTACTGCACATACTGCTGGATAATGCGCGAGGTATTTACAATAGTCAAAACTGCAGCGGAGATCTGAGCGGGCTCCATGCTTGCCGCACTATGGGGCCTGCATGGGTAATCCTGGAAAAAGGGCACGAACCATAAGAGAGCTGTTCGGTTCAAGATGGCCGATAAAAGGCGGTAAATGGTTGTCTTCTGCAGCTTTCACGGAGGCGGTAAGCTCGCTAGAGCTACAAGAGCGGGAGAGCAGAGTTTGCGGTGGAAGCAGAGTGGCTCAGTTCATGATGGCCGAAAAACAGCGGGAAATTGTTGCCTTCTGTAGCTTCCACAGGAGCCCAGGATCAAAAACATGGAAAAAATAGCTAGCGATGCAAGAGAGCAGAGTTTGCGGCGGAAGCTGTGCTGATCAGTTCACGGTAGCCGAAAAAAGGCGGGAAATAGTTAGATAAAAGAGTAGATAGAAAGACGAGAGGACATGCGAGGTGGATTCATAGTATCAGGAGACAGAAGGTGCACCATACTGCACCATCTGCTGGCAGTATGGCATCTGCCGTAGCTTTCACGGAAGGAGGAGCGAGTGACGATACACACCCAGAAACACCCACGAGAATGTTTTTGCCCCATCATGCACTGGGAGCTTAATCTAGAATTCCAATGGGTGGCGGGGACTGCGGGAACTGTGGGATAGCTTCCCACAGTGCACCGCTCTGACATTCGATGCTAGCCTCGGTACTGTGGATGCACTCCGCCAAATTCACATGCTTTAGTGGGGACACACAACACCGTATGTATACAATCGCTTCCGAAAATTCGAATAGAATAAGTTTGAATTAATTTTGTACTGTAGACGTACCCTTAGTCAGGAAGTGGCGAACACAGACAGCAGATGTAAATACATTCTGTATGTTTTTACAGCAACCTTGTACAACCATTCACACGGGACAGATTTAGCAAGTACTTGGCCACAGAGGCACCATGACTTGTAGGTTCATTTCCCCTTTACTACTCCTGCAGTAAAATTAAATAACTTCAGGTTTATAAATAAAACAAGACTAGACTAAAGAACTAAAGATGTCCTAACATCTACGTCAGTTTATCGTAACAAAAAAATTGCTCTTTTTAAAAAAATTACTGCAATAATCATAATACTGAATTTCTCTGAGGGAAAGTGCTATTAGAAGTGCAAGGCCCTTTGCAAAACAATGAAAACTCTTCCAGCACCACTGGAAGAGGCATTAATCCTATTTTACAGCAGGGAAGACAGAGATTAAATGACTCAACTAATCTCTTGAACATTAGAAATGTGTGTTACCCTCAGAACATGCAAGCGAGCATATTTCTTGCCCTTCTCACCCACACCCTTTTTGAGTTGTCATCTCATTTGTTCGTTTCTTCATTTAAGGCCAGATTGCGACAGGCCCCATACGTGAATGGAGGGGAAGTCCTAGTGCAGCTTGCACAAGAGTGTCTCAACTGCAGTCTCCGGATTCCATCCTAATGCTGTTATGAGATACATTAACTATTTTGCTTCATGCAAAATCATTAATCTCACCATAGGGCCAAAGCCTGGGGTCTAGCCAAACCGCCCACCCAATCTTTGAGCCATTATGTGCAAGCGTGACCCCCCTGCACTGAGTTAGAGCCGCCTGAGAGCTTCTCTTTCTTACGCAAGCTGCTAATGACCCCAAGGAACAAAACGGCAGTGGACGATTGACACAACATAAGAGTAATCTTGCCACAACCCTCTTTTCTCCAGCCCTATGCTCGAAGCAGAATGAAGAAGTGGCAGAATAGGAGCAGCTACTCCCGCTTTGTGCCACCAGAAGATCCCCAATGCACAGGCATGATCCCCCTGGAACTAGATACACTTGCTCTATGGCTGGAATCCACCTGAGGTGCAGTACAAGGTGGCTATACTGGACTAGAGAATATTTGGGAAATAACTATCTGTCTCAGATCACACCTAGCACCCTGGTGTCAGAGTGCACAGGCTTTTCAGTTTCACTCTGGAGAGGCCTAGTTTTCTTATAGATACTGGTCTATGCCACACACACACACACACACACACACACACACACACACACACACACAGCTACTGTACCAAATGCAGGGATTACCTGTTTTCCTTTATGTGAAAAACAGAAATAAAAACACAAGCAGAAACTGCAACTCTAACAGGAAACCTAGAAAGAACTGAATCAAAGAAAAAAATAGGGTATGCAAATAAAAATGTACACTATTAATCCAAAATTCACACTGTGCATTGGCTTGTAGATCATAGGGATTATTTTAATCCCAAATTTAATCAACAGAATTTTACACATACTTAAGAGTTCTTACAGAACTTGTACAGCAGTTCTGCTGAGGCATCACAGAACTGGGTGGAATTTAAAAAAAAAAAAGGGAGATAAATTGCCCTCTGGCAGCAGCATTGTATGCTATTCCTAGCCTTTTTAAAGGAAATTTCTGTCTTTTAGAACAATGTAATCCAAAATTCACTCCCTTAAACTAAAACAAGAATGTTCAGGATTAACAGGTAAATTCTCATAGTTTAGTCAGCAAAAAGTTCCAAGAGAAAGTTTCCATAGCCAATCTTCCCTTTCCTCCTGGTGAGCAGAGCTTGGATTAGTTAAATTCCCAACAACTGCAAAAAATCCATGACGCCCTGAGGTAGACATCCTGCCACTCTGGTCAAATCTCCAAAACCAGCACACAGTTTATAAAGCTATATGTATGCATACACAATAAAAATGTTGATTTAAAAATTCAGCTCATAAGAACAAATAAGGCAGGGCACCAAAACCGGTGGGGAAAACATACAAGAAAATGGAAGAACATTTCCCTGTGAACCAGTGCTCAGACACCGTACTGAGGAATACATGGTATAAAGACCTAGATAGAAAACAAGGTACCAACTCCCCCAACCCAGTATATTCAAACTAAAGATTCCAAGTCATTTGGCTAATTAAAAGTACAAGACAGTAAGGTACACAAACTGAGTCTTAGTTCTAGTTTGCAAGCTTTGTATCAGTACAGGCTAGCTGTAGGCAAGCATAGCCAGGAGGAAAAGAATCAATGCCATGTATAAAAGTAACAAAAACTCATCCTTTACTTGTGGAGAATGACTGCCAAACACCAGATTCCTGTTTCTCAAAGGGCTTAGGCAGTTACTAAAACTAGCTGCATGAAATATGTGCTAAAATATCTCAAGAGATTTCACTACTAAGCACTTGGATCACTGGAAAAAGACTTGCACAAGCCAAAGAGAAAATTCATGCCAAAGGAGGAATGTGTAACTGCAGTAACATGGTAGCTTTTTGATGTGATTATTTTATGAGTCAGGGTTCTGTTCAAAAATGTGTCAGAATAGCACAATACTTCACCAGGGAAGGGGAAAAAAGGACCAAGCTTTAAAAGGGTAACGTTTAGATGTTTAATCTTACTATAGGGCCTTATTATAGGGGCAAGGGAAGGGCCCTCTCCTTTCCCCTCTGTCATTTTGGTTTTGCTGGAGATGGAGATTTTAGTGCGTGCCTGACAAGTACCATATTTCTAATAGGGTAAATTTGCGTGTCTCTACTTCCATTTTAATCTCCCTTTTCTTGTCCCCACCCTTTGCCACCTCCTAGCTGTCTCTCTTTTATTATTGCAATACTCTGGGCTAACCTCACTGAAGTAGGGAACTACTGCTATTCTCTTCTGTTGCAGAAACACCACTGTCACCCTTTTGAAGAATTAATACTAACCTGAATGAGCAGCTCCTTCAGTACTGCAGAGGAAATACTTCCACAACACAAACCTCGACTGTTTGGTGAATAGTTGGCTATACGGGCATGGAGCAAAGAGTGCTAGAGATCCAGAGATGCTAAGTTGCCTCCAGAACTGAGCAAGAATAATGGCCCTTGTGCAGTCTACTTCTTTTCTATAAACTGAGTAACGAACAGGGGAATCTGTTTGTATGATCTATGAATTGTGTGAGATTATGAACTCTGTATGGATCTTTGCCAAGCAGCCAACTTCATTTTGAACGTGCAACCCTTTACCTTCTCTACTGTCTGTTTGCCTCCACATTGGGCTGAAATAGTAAAAGCAGAACAGGAGAGAGAGTAATTGACGTGAAATGCTCTACCACTGAAATGAAATTGCTCTAGAGAATAAGATCGCTCCTACCCAGGAGAACTGGGTTTGTCTGAGAAGAGGTTGCCTTGGCAACAAAGTCGCCTGGCAGGGGTCTCTGGTCACCTGGGAAAGCTGGAAAGGGAGTCACATGACAGAGAAGACTGGAATGGAAGAACAGATCTATAAGGGATCTTTGGCCCCTTTCAGCAGCTCAAGCTGATAGGCGCTGATGCAGCCTTGAGGCAGGCAGGGGAAACTCTTCTTGCTTGCCTGAGCCCAGATGGTCCCCAAGGACTCCCAAGGGAAGAGTGTCCTCAACGGGGACATTACAGTTAGGATGCATACTGTTTTCTAAATTATCAGTACTGTCTTGTGCTTTATATGACTAAATATAAAACAGCAATGGTATTAGAATCTGTGCAAAGTGTCTCTGTGTGAGTTATATGCTTCACAATTGCCACGTGCCTCCTGAAGAGAGTTAAACAGCAAACCAGAAAGTACTCACCTTGGGGTGGAGTTCTGGGAGAGGGTACGTTTAAAGTGATGGGGGAGTCTGAAAGGTCACCATTGAGCCTGGGGGACAGTCTGCTGGTCAGCAAGTTCCAGTTCTCAGGAGGGGGTGCCAGACAAAGGACTCTCTGCTGCTTAGACAAAGGATCTGTGTCCTGAGAGTGTGCCTAAGAACCTCAAGATTGGGGCAGTGGCCAGGTACTGATCAGGCCCCACGGGCTTAAAACACTCAAGAACGCAGTGGATGGGTCCTTTCACTGCAGTGATGTGTGACCAGCAGAGGAAGCCTGAGACAGTGGTACAGATCCAGTCAATCTGGACATTCAAATAGGTAGGCCAAACTCCCTGATCACTGGGAAAACTAAGGATGTTGATGTGCTCTGGAATCCCTCGCATAGAATGGCCCTAGAACTAGTGCAGACCCACAGAGGGCTTCATACCTGTCGGTTTTTCTTGGAATCCTTGTGTATTAGGAAAATAATAAATTTTGAGAGTCTCAAAGACCCCCGAGATACATAATGATCACTAAGAATTGCATTACCTGTCATGACTCTGCTGTAGCCTGTGGATTTGGCATTTAGGAGAATCAAGTGGTGCCTAGCTGTCTCCCCAAACCAGAGCCAAAACCCCATTAGGTTTTCCAAGGCGAAGTGGAAGCATGCCTGAGGAGGATAATCAATTGCAGGTTCATCTTTATTCATGGAAGCAGAAGAGAGCATGGAAGCCTTGGCTATTAGATATTTAATTTGTAAGCTAACAACAATTCTGGGAACTAGGAGCTTTTTACATTCTCTCCTCCTGGCTCCAGCAGTAAATTATAAGTACTATAAATAAAACTACCCCGCCACCCCGAGACCTCAAATCCCACTGATTACATTTAAAATTTGCCTAGAGTGGAGATGGGGAGGGGAAATGATTCCCAGTCAATGCAAACAGACACACTGGGGACAAAAAAAATTCCCTACCAAAGCAACAGAAACTTCCATTAGCACTAACTGGAATTATGAGCACAAAATATAAAATAAGGATCCACAGAGCAAGGGGTGGGGGGAATTTTGAACTGCTACATAACAGCATTCTTCTCTCAAGACAATGACAGAAGATTATGATGGATGGGAGTAAAAGTAAGTGTCTTGTTCAATAAGCTATTCAAATATAATGTGACAGAACAATACAATAAGAATCCCCTTGTCTGAGATGAAAATTAATGTGTCTGGAAGTATTTGCATTGTAAACTGTTTCTCCTGAAGCTTAGTACACAGTTGTAAAAAACACCTCCTTAAGTTGAAACTGTATGCAGGTTCAGTTAACCCCTTTAGGTTTTCTTTTTAAAAAGAAATGTCTATAGCAGCACTTAATATATTTTCCTTGTAATGCTTTTTGGCACACCTATACGCGTTAACACCCCATCTTCCCATACTACAGGCTGCCAGCACATATTGCAGCAGAGAGCAGTGCTGCAGCACTTGGACAACTCAGGAAGCATTTCACACTTCAACACTCTTCCAGGAACCTGAGAGTGCAACATCTGTAAAGCATACTACACAAAATGAATGGTGTGAAGAACTGCTGAGCAGAGGTAGAATCTACACTCAGCCAGGAAACCACTGAAGGGACATCAACTGCACTAGAGGGCTTATTTCTCTACTTTTCCTGTTCAGCATCTCCCACAGTTTTTCTCTCAGGACTGTAAGCAGATACACACACACAGCATCTTACAGCCATGGTTGCCTCAATGGATCTGGGACTCTTGAAACACCTAACCCATAGGGCCCAATACTGATGCTAACAGTAGAGGCTTCCAGGTAATTTCCCCCAGACAGTGGAGGATGGAATTACAAGGACTGGCTGAATGAGTGTAGCAACACCACAATGTCCGCAATGGGGAGAAATTTTTGTACACTGGACTAGTGGTAACAAGCCCAGTGTTGCTACCATCCGGCAAATCAACACTTGTAAAATGCCTGGGGAGGACAGTCATGTGTTGTTTGTGTGGCACTGTGCAGACGCTGCAAGCTCAAGATGTCCCAACCAATAGTTTATCGCAATATTTTTTCATCTGACGTACAGAAGGCTGCCGGGGCTTCGGTTTCCCATCAGCACTGCTGCACTGCGAATATATAAAACTCAGAGTGTGTAAAATGGTTTCATATATCTTCAGCATGAAAAGCATTTTATAAAAATCTTACGGTCCCTTACTCAGAGCCTCATCAGAGGAATCATTGCAAGGGACTTGGAGAAAAAGTTGCACAAGGACGGTGAACACTGAATGAGTGGCTGCTATCTACTGAATGAAGCAAATCCAGATGTCCCCCTTTGCACTCTACAGCCCTGTTGTATTAAAGCATCAGTTCCACTTTCCAAATGTTTTTAATGGTGTGCTTGCAAGAGTACATACTGTACTACTGCTCAAAAGAGATGCCACAGCTTCCAGTCTGAATAGCACATTCAACACATTTAGTATTGATTATGCTGTGGAATTATAACATATCCCGAGTCCCAGTCCAGTCCAATTAATTCCACTTTTATATTTTGGAAACCCCATGCATTAGCAGACAGTTCTTTCCATTCTTGGCCAGACAGTTTTCAAACAAAACTCATTTCTGAGGGGGACAATTAAAAACGAGTACAAATGCTGCCAAAAGGAAAAGAAACAAAACAAAACCAAGCACCAGAATATCAACACTTTCCACAAGCAGACAACTTATGTTCTGCAGATCTCAGCATGCTCAGATTCTTGTATGATCAGACATGTGGAAAAAGTTTTGTTAAATGTAACACTCTACTTGCCACCTGCCAGCAGTAAAGTGCTAGATACCGGTAACACAGATCCTGCAATAGCCAGATCATGACCTCTACAATTCTCAGAGCTACTCTAACTGATTTTATGGCTACTGTCCTCCCACTTGATGGTATTTGCATGCCTCAAGAAAATTAATGTACACTACACTACATTTGCTAGAAGGCCTCAGCTTTCTTCAGATTACAATTTGTCACAGGAACAAATACATACAAAAATAAATTAGACATGATTAAATTATTTGTTCAGAAGTTAATTTTAAATCTCCAGAATCACAGAACTGGAAGGGATCTCAAGAGGCTATCTAGTCCAGTCCCCTGCACTTGTGGCAGAACTAAGTATTATCTAGACCATCCCTGAGAGGTATTTGTCTAACCTGCTCTTAAAAATCTCCATTGATGGAGACTCCACAACCTTCCTAGGAAATTTATTCCAGTGTTTAACCACCCTGAGAGTTAGGATGTTTTTCCTGATGTCCAACCTAAATCTCCCTTGCTGCAATTTAAGCCCATTGCTTCTTGTGATATCCCCAGAAGTTAAGAAAAACAAATTTTCTTCTTCCTCCTTGTAACAACCTTTTACATACTTGAAAAGGTACGTCCCCGCTTAGCCTTCTCTTTTCCAGACTCTTTTCCAAACTGTTATCCTTCTGAAAACATAACAATTGCTCCCAACCACAGCAAACAGATTTCATGTCAACAAATTTTAATTTATTTTTAAGCAGCTTTCATAGTCTGGAAATAGATGCAATTAATTTAGAAAAAATCTTCAGTGCTATTGGAGTCCGAAGGCCACCATCTATCCAAAGAACAGGTCCAGCAGAGGTTGCAGTAGGGTTGCCATCCATCCAGTTTTCACTCAGACAGTCCAGGTTTCAGTCTGTGTGTCCAAGTGCCATTTGACAAGTCCTGATGTCCAGTTTTTTAATCTGTGGGGGAAGAGGTGGAGCAGCGGTGGAGCCTCGGGAGTCCTGTTACCAGCCATCAGAAAAGTGGCGACTCTAGGCTGCAGTAATGGAAGATTCCGCTTGCACTGCCTCAACCATGCCCTAGAAAGCAGTGGCCTCTTAAGATAACATAGTTCAACCTCTGTGTCCAGTTCAGTCCTGGACAGCTCTCCTGGGAGTGCCAATAAGGACAGAGATTAGAATCAGCCAAGCTGGTGGATTTTGTTAAATGGGACATGTTAACCAGAAAATGGAATGACACCAATTTATTTCACATAAACTAGTGAACAGCCACCAGCTGGTAGTTTAGTTTTGGTCACTACAGTCACCCTGGGCTGTATTGGAACTGGTGGCACTAGAGGTAAAGAATATGTATCCTACTACCAATTCCCTTAGCCGTTCACTTCTGCCCCTGTTCCCCAAGCCCCAGAAACTCCTTTAAGCTATGCGACCAGTATTGTTCACAATATTCCAGAAGGGGGAATGACAGTATAACTGGCAAAACTTTGACGCAGAATTCATATACTTATATTACTCAGAACTTATATAGCACTTTACATTTTCAGAGCACTGTATAAGTATGAACTAATAAACCACAAAACAGCTACTGTATTAAATGAATGCCTGCATATGTTCACTGCTTCCATGACCAAATGCCCAAATGTAGCAATTTTATTGTTTAGGCCAGGGGTCGGCAACCTTTCAGAAGTGCTGTGCCAAGTCTTCAGTTATTCACTCTAATTTAAGGTTTCGTGTGCCAGTAATACATTTTAATGTTTTTAGAAGGTCTCTTTCTATAAGTCTATAATATGTAACTAAACTATTGTTGTATGTAAAGTAAATAAGGTTTTTAAAATGTTTAAGAAGCTTCATTTAAAATTAAATTAAAATGTAGAGCCCCCCAGACCGGTGGCCAGGACCTGGGCAATGCGAGTGCCACTGAAAACCAGCTTGCGTGCTGCCTTCAGCACCCGTGCCATAGATTGCCTACCCCTGATTTAGCCTAGTAGTTAAATTTACCTTAGTTCTCACTTGGGCACAAGCAAACTATAATTAAAGTTACATACAATATTTCATCATAGCTCCCCTATTCTGTCTGGTCATAACTCTAAAACATTCTACTTGGGTCTGAAACATCTAATTTTTTGCCTCAACCCAAAAGTAAAATATTGTGAAAGCCTGAGGATTTTCTCTTCTATTATTTTGAATTACTGGTAACCAACAACAGAAGAAAAAAAGGTTGTCTATTTCGCTTGCCAAAGAATTCAGAAACTGCTGAAGAAAGCAAACACCTCTAACCTTAGCTACTTCTCCATAGGAAGTGTCTCTTGGTTTTTGTTTGCTTGTTTGTTTTTTGAAGAGGTGTTTAAACCGATAAGCATCTGGGAGGAAAATGTCATTTCTGAGCATGCTCAGTAGTATCTGTTAAGATTTTAGTAGCGCATAATGAAATCTGATCACTTTTAGGACATGTTTAGGGGCAGGAACGGGGCATTCTCCCTGCTTAGCCTGACCAAAGACCCCAAAAGAAACGAGCACTAATGCTTGCGTAATAGACATGAAGGAGTTTTACTTAAGTGCACAGAGAAAAAATTCTTAAAACAACTTTGTTGGGTACTGGAGACTATCACAGAGATTGAGAAAACTGTCCATCTCACAGTTTGAAGGTCTTCTCATAAATCTGCTGCATCCTGCAATTTTCCGAAAAGTCTAAGTTTTCATTTTAAAAACATCTTTTCCATTGTGAAAAAAACAGCTGTTAAAATCTGCTAATGTGCTTCAGCCAAACAGCAGCAAAGGTGTGAACTTATCCTGTCCCTCCTTTACCGCATTCACCTCCAATGAATTCTGAACTTCAAAGGCAATGTGTATATGCATTCAAGAATCATAGGACAGAAAGGGATCTTGAGAAGTCATCTAGTCCAGTCCTCTGCACTCATGGCAGGACAAAGTATTATAAGATATTCCTCCCCATTTTAATCATTAATGGAATCATATGCATGTTAACCTCTTGAAATGTTTTTTGTGCTCTAATAACTGGCTGCATTCTATTTAAAAATTCACAAATGGTTATGGTGGGCAAATTCCTTTTGGTAAAAAATAATTAAAGGTGATCTCACTCATACCTTTTTTAAAAGCAACATACATTTTTGAGCAATACAAAGTTACAAAAAAAGTTGCATTGACAATATTGTGGCTTTTTACATGTTTTCATATTAGGCAGTTTTAAATAACTTATGTCCTGTAAAAAATCTTCTAAAAGCACTAAAGTTCATGCAAGATTGCTAAGCAAAAAACTTTTGTTCTATTATTCATATTACAAAAAACAAAAACAAAAAACCCACTATCGGGAGTTTATCAAGACACTCAATAAAATGTCATAATGAAACAAAATATCCTCTGTGAAAATTCTGTCACTAGGGGAAAAACAAGTGCATTTCTTGTATACATCACATGCACAGCGCAACAAAATCAGTGTGTGAAAGGAGCAAAACTGAATTATGATTGCTATGTCTCTCCCACCATATGAAATGCGGTGCCAGTTTCTTTTTTAAAATACAGTATCATGTAAAGAAAAAAATGCAACATCTGATGTAGAAACATCCTCCAAACATGGCTTCATGTCCAAGTTTATTACAGTACCTAGTTTAGTAGAAGATACTTTATCATACAAGTTGGTCAACTCCCAACTCTCCCAGGGTGGGTGTTCTGTGCTTCAACTTATTTAAGAAGCCGAGGCCCTAGAACAGGGGTGGCCACCTGTGGCTCCGGAGCCACATGCGGCTCTTCAGAAATTAATATGCGGCTCCTTGTACAGGCACCGACTCCGGGGCTGGAGCTACAGGTGCCAACTTTCCAATGTGCCAGGGGGTGCTCACTGCTCTCCAATGAGAACACAGATACGTTGATGTACAGAGCCCTCACCTCCAATCACCATACAGCGTGGGTTCAGTTGCTCAGCAACTGTCCAGTCTAACTGAGCTCAGAACTGAGTCAGGGTTTTGTTTTGGTTGTATGTCACCCTATCACTATATCTGTACGTAACAGCAAAATATGGACAGATGGTGAAAGACAGGTAATGTTAAGAAGAGCACAAAAAAGTATCAGTGAAGAGAAGGGCAAGGATACGAGGGCAGCTGGTAGATCTAGAAGAGGGTATGCAGTAAGAAAAGTTTGGGAACCTTTGGTCTAGCCTACCTCTGCTGGATGGATGGTGGCCACACCACAGAGCCCCGGAAGGGACAAAGAAAACATTTTGAAAAGGAAGAAATTTGGGATTTGGATGCCCCTCCCACAAACGCATGAGAAATAAAGCATAAATAAGAAGGCTGAATTGTAATATGATGGTACATAAAGAAAATCATACACATACATGTTTTCAGATAAAGGCATCTTAAAGATACATCCAAATGAGATTTGGATGGGAACATAACGGCCATACTGGGTCAAACCAAAGGTCCATCTAGCCCAGTATCCTGTCTTCCAACAGTGACCAATGCCAGGTGCCCCAGAGGGAATGAACAGAGCAGGGAATCATCAAGTGATCCATTCCCTGTCGCCCATTCCCAGCTTCTGGCAAACAGAGGCTAGGGACACCAACCATCTCTGCCCATCCTGACTAATAGTCATTGATGGACTATGATCTTATCTAGTTATTTTTTGAACCCTGTTATAGTCTTGGCCTAGATACTCTTTTGGATACTCTGTAAATGGCTATTTTACATACCTAAATGTTGATTTTTCATTTTATTAAGGGTCTGTGTTTGAAAGTTGGGTGTTAGGAGTTTATTACGGAAAAACAATTAAGAAGCCTGATTCTGTAACATTTACAGTAAGTGATCCTATCAAAGCCAGTGGGACTACTTGCATGACTAACTGCTACTCAACAAAATGTAGAATCTGGCCCCAGGGAAGTACACACAAACAGCTGAGTACTGAACATAAACAGTCTTACCTCAGTCAGTGCATGCAGTTGTCCTTGATGTACGCAAACACCCATAAACCTACAAAACATGGAACAAAGGTTTTTTAAAAAATACATAAATAAAAACAACAGAAGTGAAGAGAAGAGGTGGTTCAATGTTCAAGCATTAGAAACAAGCAAGAATCAGTTCAGTGAAAACTGCACATCTCAGATCGGAACATTTAAAATCCTAGCTTAACAGAAGGGTGAGGGGCTATGATACAATATTTTGAATGCCCAGTTCAATAGAGCTCAGGAGACAAAACTCAAACTCAAGTGGAAAATTACTCACTAAGGGGTAAATTGTCATTTTCTCCAAGCCTTGAGGAAAGGCCAACATATAGCCACGTCACCAGGGGAAAGGGGTCAGTCACAATTAACTACCTTGCTTCCCACTTGTTCGAGAGGGACAGCCAAGCTGCGTAATCAGCTACAAGCCAATACAAATAGCAAATTACTTGGCTGTTATTGAAAGGTATGGGGAGAAGAGAAGCACTTTATGCTCCCACATTCTCCTGCACGGTCACATAGGGCAAGTAAACATTTTACCCTGAATGACTGTCATCATATGATTTCAAAACACTCAGACTGTAATCAACTATTTAGACTGTAAGCTCTTTGGGGCAGGGACCATCTCTCTGTGGTGTGTTTGTATAGTACCTACCACAATGAGTCCTGTGTCCATGACTGGAGCTCCTAGTATTGGTACTACAGAAGCACCTATCGTCTTTAGTTTTTAAGCACAATGAAGAGAACAGCATGCTAAACATTCAGCCCTAGGTTACAGGAGTGCAATCAGAATCTCATTTCCACACCTCGCATCCCTCCCGCAGGTTAAGCTCCTTGTGTTCACCACAAAAGGGCAATTTGTGTAGCAGATGTCACCGTGGGTGTGGCAAAATGTGAATGAAGACTAGTAAAGCAGAATGTAATAAATTCAAAGTCTCCTATTAGAAAGTTCATTAAAGCCTGACTTTTTACATACTATATAGACTCCAGAAGTGTACAGTTGATCCCATATCACTGCAATATGAGGTGTTTGCTTCATAATACAACCATTTTCAGTTGTATCATTTACAATTTGTTCACTTAGGGGGCAAAAACATGTTGACTATTAAGTTGTGTTAATGGCTGACTGAGGAACTCTTCCACACACTCTCAACCCCACCCGACCCCTCCACCCCAAAAAAAGGGTGTGAACGGAAATGTATTATTTCAGTAAATGTGACCATTCTGGATGTGACAGAGGAACCTTGTGAAGGTCGTTTTGTAGAAATAATGACCTTTTATAGTTTAAAACACTTCTGTATTTAAAAACAAAATGATGCAAAGGACATGTAGTACTAGTTAAGCTAAGCTGCTTTTGAAGAAATGAATGATCCTTACTGTTCTCTTGTCTAACAGCTGACTGGTAAATTACAGGCAATCCAAGAAAAACAATATAGATAAGGGCCTTTGCATAAGCTGAGCTGTGAAAATCTGTTTTCTGTAAGTAGGAGAAAAAAAATGGAACTTGCATCATAAAGTCTGGTTTTCCACCGCTCTTGCCCCATATAATATCTGTCTTTACCATGGGGAAAAAAGTGAAAATGTAAATACTCTCTGGTTCATATAATGCAAAACTATGGTGAGTTCAAAAATAGAGACTTTTGGATATCCAGTCTATACGGCTCCTGCCTCTTCTCTCCTATGGGCAATTACTTACAAGGAAATCTGTAAATAGGTCATTCATATTTAAAAACCTTTAAAAGGTCAGAAATACATCATCCATTCGAGAAGTGACTGACATTATGCAGGCAAACTCTGAAATACACTTGATTAAACTAAGGCTACTGAGCTACACCACACAGAATTACAGCTTCATTCACAAAACAACCAAGTCTGATATGCAATTCTGGTCTTCCAGGACATTTAGATCCCAGACTCCAGCGGGTACTCCTGCACAAGTTCTGAGAGCTTGAAAATGTATTTTGTCCTTTGTGAAACAAAGAAGACTGATGATATATTGCTGTTAATAAAGTTTATTATTGCAACATTTTTGCTCATTAAAAAAGGTTGCACCTTGTGGCAAATACATACACTAACATTTCAATCAACCCAGATATCTAAAACAGGTTATAAAGAATCTATACCTCCTTTTCTTTCAAGACAAGAATCAAATGGTGTGTCGTAGGAACATAAGTCTCATGGCTTATTCAATATACCTGACCAAAGCAGCTGGACTCAGATTATCCATTTTAGCTACTTGTATAATGTGGAAGATAACAGAGTACATCTAGGCAGTAGGAATTCTATAGTAAAATTTGTAAAACAGTTTCCAACAGAAGCTCACACACTAACTCACTCAGACACACAAAATCCAGATAACTCTACTTTGCTCCTCAAAAAATTAATTTTTTTTCTAAATGTGGAACTTCCATCTAAGAATCTTCAAAACATTTCACAAAAAAGAATGAATTAACCCCACACATCCATGACAGATGATGGTCTTTTGGAAAAGAATGGGTTTTTAAAATGTATTTAAATAAAGTCTGATGTTAATCCAACGAGATGTTTGTAAAACAAGGTTGTTCTTTGTCAAAGGGAATGGTGAAGGCCACAGAAGAAAAATATTTGGCCAAAAAGCAGGTAGAATTCAGAAGTTTCAATGGTGTTAGCCTGTTCTGATGGAATTTGTAAATTTTGTCAGCTAAACTGCTTGGGTCACAGGAGATCTCAATATCAAACCAGCAAATTATTTGATTCCAATTTTCTTATTTAATATACCTTTCCACATCCATTATAGTACAAAATACAGTCTGTATCAGAAGAAAAGTAACCTACAGCAGGTTTTCACAAAGGTCTTTTTGTTTTTTAAATACTAAAACCATTAGTAAAATTGAAACAGCCATTTAGTGGGTGTTCACACCCCCACATCTAGGTTGAAGAGGAATAGAAAGCAATAAATTTGAAGCATTAAGATACTGATGTGACAACTTGTGGTTTTATTAAAAATAAGAAAAGTTTGAGACCAAAAAATAGCTAATTTTATCTGTTCATTAGGAAGGTATAAAAGCTAAGATAAGATAAGGCCAATAAGATTTGACAGTGTCTCTGCCATGTTCTGCAGCCTACTACTGTGATCACTCAGATACTGCAGGAACAGGCAGCAGTTCAAAACCCTAAGGCAGCAGTTCAAATCCTAGAAACAAGAACAAAATTAACAACAATGAGAAATACTGGTTTTCTGTCTGGGAAATAAAGATGTTTCTACCCCTTAAATAGAACTGAAACAAGGCTCAGTAGCTATGAGCTCATACAAACAGGCTAGATTATAAATACATTTCTAAAACCCCACACTATTAGAAACTGCCATGCAAGCAAAAAGAAACCAAGACAGTGTTGTTAATATATTTACAAGCAACATAAATTGTATCATTTAATCATTACCAAAGAATCTAACTTTTTTTTAAATCTGGAAAACAGATTTAAAGGACATAGCTCCACCAATCCAAATTCCTGGATAACTTGCTCCTGTGTGTGCTGTATCAGGCAACAGTGAGCCTCAAAGCTAACCCAAGTACTGCTGAAAAATAATTGTGCTGAAGGTAGTGTAGGCAGCTGCTATTTAGAAGCTACAACTACTTAGTTAGATTTAGAAATTCTTTGCCCCAAGTGAGATTCCATTTCTCTGGATAGGAAGTAGACCTGCTTACTGATCCATTAAGGATTATTCCTCTTGGTGAGATGCACGGTCTTCAGTGCCAAGAAAGTGAGGGCTTATATAAATATGCTTGTACCATGGCACTGAATATTTTTGAAGGGCAGGGTATGGACGTAACTCTACATACTCTGTATTCAAACCCTACATACATTACTTCAACGATATTTGTACAAACCTCGTGAGGTATCGTCTGAAAACTAAAATACCACATTGGTCATTAAAATCATTGTGGAATATAACAATGCCATATGTGAAGTTATTTTTGTCCTCTGATCTGATGTTTTAAAGTCTTTATTTGAGCAAAGTGGAAACAGGCCTGCCCAGGTCTTGAATACAAATGAAGTAGGGTGACCAGGGACAATGGAATTGCAATTTATACATACAGTAAACAGAACCAAAGGTCACACGGTGGCTGGGGAGTCAGCATGTCTGGATCATAAAGAATTGGGTATTTATTTGTCTAGCCAATCTGGTAACCATCAGAGACAATGGAGGCACATTTACATAAAAAGGTAAAGAAGGCCATCAAGCTAACCAGGGGAAGAAATTATCATCAGTGGTAGATGCAGACTGCACCCACCAGGAAGCCTTTCCGCTTCTGGAAGCAGGGTCAATGAACTTTGAGAGAGATGCTTTTCAAAGGTTTAAAGGACTATAAAGAGAGGGGCGGTGTTATCTTTCACCTAAGTTGACAAGATGACAGCACTTCCTACTTCTGTGGAAGATCCTGACTCAGAGACAGTCAGCCATGCTGAACCAAGAGTAATTGGTGAAACAATCTTAAACAAAGACTGCCTTGCTAGATTGAATACACACATCTAAAAGTCTAAAATTTACTTTTATTTGCTTGTGATCATTTCTAGTTTTACTTCTTTTACTTGGTATCACCAAGCCTATGTCCCGTTAACAAACATGTTCATTTTAATCTAAACCAACCCAGTGCTGTGTTTAAATTGAAGTAATTGTTAACTCCAATTATTGTGGCAAGCTGCTAGGTGCTGTCTCTTTAAAGCAGCAAACTAACTTCATTATTTCTCTGAGTGGTCCAGGAGAGGACTGGACACTTCAAGGCAGGCAGTTTGGGGGGGAAGTTCAGGACTGAGGCTATGTTGAGGTCACTTGCCTAGTAGTAAGCAAGACTGGCAGAGAACAGTGTAACAAGCAGGCTGCTGGAGTCAGAATTACTGAACCAGGGCTGCTTACAACACAGACACTCAGACCTGGTCTACACTGGGGGTGGGTGGGTGGGAAATCGACCTAAGATACACAGCTTCAGCTACGAGAATAACATAGCTGAAGTCAACGCATCTTAGTTTGACTTACCTCACATCCTCATGGCGGGGGGTCAATTGCCGCAGCTCCCCTGTCGACTATGCTTCTGCCTCTCAACCTGGAGTTCAGCAGTTGACAGGAGAGCGATCGGGGATCGATTTATCGTGTCTACACTACACGTGATAAATCGATCCCTGATAGATAGATCGCTACCCACCGATCCGGTGGGTAGTGTAGACGTACCCTCAGTGCATGTCTGTATGCTGGTTGGGAGTGTCCAGACAAGGGAGCTACAGCAGCAGAGCATTTTAAGGCACCCAAGGTAACAGGGCAGGAGTTGACAACCTTTAACTGGTCTGGATTGCACCCCAAAATGTGACAACAGACACAGGGAAGGACTTCACTAAATCTGCACTAAAACCTTCCATAGTTAATTGTACTAGATGTAACGCTAAATAAAAATGCATTTTAAAAGCTTTTTACTGTTGACACTGTAATACATATCACATTTTAGCCCTTTTTCAACTTCATACATTTTTATTTATATTTATATATGTTATACCAGTATGTGCAAACCATTTCTAAAAGAATTATTTTGATAATCCAGGTTATAGGGGAAAACAAACCTGTTAAATCATTTTCTGACTCCCATCTGTTAATCACAAATCATGGTTCGGCATAAACATATTGAGGGTGCTAAAAAAACACTGCCAGCAGTCAGCTTATTGTAACATACTCAAATCACAAGTTATTCCACTGACGAGAGGGCTTGATGGGGACCAACTGCAGCAAAAGGAAACAGACTGGCATTATATTTCAAGGATGCTGAATTTGTATGTGCGAGCAGATGAAAAGAATTCTCCTTCAAGACAGCTCAAACTACACACATACACAGACTTTATTTTAGTTTTATTACATTTGCAGACGGTGGGGTTTTAATCAATGAGTCAATCTGCCTGCATGTTCGCTGCCAAACAGCAATATTTTAAAGTGCTCCCATGAGGACATTTAAGACATGAGCTAAGACTTTCTGTGTCTAGAACATTTTTATATATAAAAGGTCCCTAAAGTACTTATTAAATAAAGAAGCATTTTTCATGCAAACAGTAGTGATATTAAAGACTGAAATTCAATCACATACTGAAAGTGCACTAATCTAAAAGACAGCACAGGAGAGGAAGGACTTGGGTTAACAGACTGCTCCATTAGTGAGCACTGTAGAACACAGAGGAGGACAAAAGAGCATTGATCTCCCAAGGATCAGAGTCCTGTAGATTGCTCCTGGATATGATGCATGTCAATATCAGCAACCAAGATCTCTCTCCTACATTCCTCTTTAAGGCTTACATTGTTCAATAGATGGCTTCAAGTTAAGTTATGGCCCAGAAAATGAT
Source organism: Mauremys reevesii (assembly GCF_016161935.1). Lineage (NCBI taxonomy): Eukaryota > Metazoa > Chordata > Testudines > Geoemydidae > Mauremys > Mauremys reevesii. The sequence continues at coordinate 105,422,382 of NC_052630.1, read as the reverse complement.
TATGCTAAAATGGCACCTTCTTACTCAACAGATCTATTCCCAGTGTGCGTTCAGAGTCATGCCTGCTGACTTAATGACAGAACTAAGTTTATACTGCTTTTTATTTCTGTTAGCTCCACCGTGCCAATATAGCCACAAGAGAAGGTACCAAAATATATTTAAAAATATCCTTTAGAGAGATGGACAAAGTGGCTCCATTTTTGTTTTATTTTTGTGTGCGCGCGCAGAGATAATCCATAGGGTAGTACTCCCAATTTTTAATTTTCCTCAAGGGTACATTTGTGTTGGAGACCCCAAGATTCTATTTTTATAGATTCTCACATTCAACATGTACATGAGGTCGCCGGGGGTGGCAGCAAGGCAGCTTGGGATGCATTATCTCTAACAGGTGGAGACCCAGATTTAACTTTCCACTTCAGCTGACTCAGCTGTGGTAGCTCACTGGCTGAGGGCAGAGTTTGGGCAGCGGAATCTTTTAATATTGGTGATGATATGAAAGACAAAGAACACAGCTAGACTACTTATTCCACGCCCAGAGCCAGGGGCAACAAATGATTCTAAAATCTTGGACATGGATAGAGATTAATACATATTCACTAAGCCCTGGGAAACAGAAACTAGAGCATCTTGACATTCTTGTGCCTAAATACTGTTTTGGAATAAGAAAGAGGCAAATCTACAGGCATAGCAAAGGATGATGATGGGCTTCACCTTAGCTGCACACCAACTAGACACTTGGCAATAAAAGAAAAAAAAATAAATACTCCCCATAAAACCATGAGTTGAAGAAATCCATCAAGTGCTGAGATGCACTTGGGTCTACAAAGCTGTAAGTGGCTGTGGGTTAGGAGAAAGAAACTAGCCAGGAATTTCCAGCAATAAGGATGGGGCAATACAGCCAGCAGACAAGCAAAAGCAGAATTTCAAACAAATGAAATTAATTAATATTAGTGATGACAGTAATTTTATCAGTATAAAAAACAAGTAACTTTATATTAGAATATTTAAGCTAAGTGTGGGTTAACAGGAATGCTTGTGAAAAGAAGCCACCTAATTTAAGTGTCAAAGGGTAGAACAATAAACATCAATGAGATAAAGGGGTTCCTGGCTACTAACTACATCAGGAAGACAGGTTAATGTGGAGAGGAAAGAGAGATAATTTTGCAAACCATTTCCTAGGAGAAAGATCCTCCCAACCACACAAAAACCCCCACACAGCATGGCTCTCAAAAGGTTTCAGTCCGCAGAACACAAGGAAGAGTGCCAACTGGTGACGTAGAGATCGTAGTTTGAAAACCACTGCCATAAAACAATTGCTTTTTACAGCACATCAGAAATTATAAGAGATAGAGTTACTTATATTTACCTATTATGTAAGACCCAAGTTCACCTCAGAGTCAAGTGAAGAAGATGCATTAGTTAAACATTGACCACAGAACAATTAGGTTTGATATCATGAGAGAGAAACCTTCCCTAGCAATAACAAAGGAAGAGAATTTTAGGGGGCAGATTTAAAAAAAAGTGATGAAGAAAAGAGTGTTAAAAGCTAGCTGAAGCACAGAATAGTCTTTAAATCCCTGGAACTGAAAAGTTACATATTCAAAGGACTTAAAATTTACTAGGAAAGAATGGCTCTCTTTAAAACCAAATATGAGACTCCCAGAAATCCCTTCAACATAACCATACTATTGTAGAACATTCTCCTAATGACAGGATCTACATCTGATTGATAGTGCTTCAGGCTACTGTTAAATGAGACTTACATGTGTGTTTTTTCCCCTCACCACTATATATTACAAAAGCAAATGCATGTCAGATATGAATACATACATGGAAAAAAAAGTTTTACTAAACAGGATTAACAGCCTGTCGGCTCTTATAACAATGAATTAGAGGCACAAATAGTGTATAGACCTCTGTACAAAAATATATAAATGAAAAGGAGTAAAGTAAAATACACATGTTAAACAGAGTAGCACTTCATGTTATTAGTTGAGGGGACAACTTTTTAAAAAGGTGGAAATCCTGCCACAATCATCCTAAGGAGACTGGAAAATACACTGTGCCAGGTAGGGCTCAATTCTGAAATACAATTGAAGAGGACAAACACAAAGTATCAATTACCTAAAATAGAAAGAAAAAACAATCAGCATGAAGTAAGTGCGAGAGAGATGAAGAACTGGCAAAGAGAAATACAATTTTTATATTGGTATTTACTGTAGACAATGAAGAAATTCCTATTTCAAGGGCACTTTCCTATAGGGAAGATAAAATCAGTAATTTTAATAGACAATGATTTTTTTTCCCTAAGGAGGAAGCCTCAAATCACGCAATTTGAAAAACATAAGTGAATTCTACTCTGAAAAAGTGCACACACACAAGAAAACAGGTGAGCTGAATAAGAAGAGGTCATTTTTACATAATCAGAGTTGTATGTCCTTCCCTAAAGTGAGTGGCAGGGAATAAAGATCTATTACTGTCAGCCGTGCAGAACCACTGGGAGAGCAAACTGGATTATCTTCTGGTTCATGTATAATTAACAGAATTATTGTTCCATTTCAGAGCCATCTGTGCAACACCACTGTCTTCAAACTATTCATAAATTCATAGAGTTTAAGGCCAGAAGGCAACATCGGATCATCTAGTCAGACCTCCTATGTCACAGGCCATTTCATCCAGTTACCCCTGTATTAGACCCAATAACTTGTGCTCTCACTGACACCTGTGCAACCCCACCAAAAACAAAAGGGCTACTTAGACGTAACTGAACACAGCATTTGGCCAACAGATTCTCTATTACTGGCGGTGACAAAGCACAGGCCAGAAAAGAAACAGGCTGACTTTCAGAGCAAGTTTGTAGGACTGGCAAATAGAACATTCATCTTTTTTGAAAACCAGATACGGAAAGCACTGAGATACACCGATTGTAAAACAAAGTCACTTCCAAATTGTATTCCAGTGCAACTATCAGCTGCCCAGGAAGACCACACATCACACATCTGAGTATTCAGAATGAAATGAACTGAGGAATATTCTTTATAAAAGTTATTGTTCCTGAAGAACTGAAAGCTGCCCACATGATGCCCCTAAAAAATATAAAGAAAAGAAAAGAAAACACCAACAGAAATGCTGGGAATTAGACCTTGGTAAACAGAAAATGAACTGAGAGTTTGATTAAGGGTAGATTAGTACAACACTTGGATAAGTATAATCTGATAAAGTCAAACCACCATGGTTACTGTAAGAAAAAATTGTGCCTCTCCAAACTGTTATTTGGAAAAAAAAAATCGATTGAACTGGTGGGGTACTTCATGGGGATTTTCAAACACTTCTGGTAAGTGTTCCTCATAAGTGACTGTTCAGGGAAACAAACGAGGTAAAGGGGTAAAGTATATTGCCTTGCATTAATAACTGGTTAAGAATTGTTCCAAAGAACAGAAAAGTTAACAGTGGGTATACTCCTGGGGTTGATTCTGGGACCTGAGTTATTTAAGAATATGGAGGAGGAAGAGGAAACTGTCATTTCAATTTAATAAGTATTAGAGCTTTAAACATTCTGGGGGTATTTTGCAGAGTAACGGTTCAATTAGTTAACCTTGTGTACACGTAAGGTAATGCACATTGGCAAAATAAAAGTCTACACTTCTTACAGACACTGACGGGCTTTGAGCTTGATGGACTCCCCAAGGAAAAACTTCAGTCATCATCATAGCTCAGTCAGGATGTCTGCCAGGATGTTATGATGCTTATCATCTGTACAGTGTACCCATGTTACTTGGGTACACAGTACAGATGATAATCACCATAACATTAGATTCTAACAATGTTATGGCCTCAGCTGAAGCAGTGCCTGTTGCTTGTCACCTAACCCTCAGGAAAGTGTGGCTGAGACTGAAAAGGAACAAAGTGTGTCAACAATAATAGCTGCTTTGAAGTATTTAGAAATGACATGACAAGCTATTGCAACATGTGGGTGATTTACTCTTGAAAAGAGAAGTATTAATCAGAGCAGACTAATTTAACTCTAGTTTCTATTCTTCAATCCTTCTTATCCTGTCTCACAATACAAAAACAAGGGAACACTCAAAATTAGAGGGCAGCAAATTTAGCACAAAGCAAAAGGAATACAACTTTGCACTAGGCATAGTTAACCTGTGAAATCACCCCCATAGGTAGTTATCAGTTAAAATACTGAAGCTTGATTATTATGTGACCCTTTCACAATAGTTTTAACTATGCATGTTAAGACAGTAAGTAGAAATCAAATCTCTTCCTTCATATCAGTTGATTGATTGTAGGGACAATTACTTTATGAAGACTTTCATGTTCGTCTGAGGAAACAGTTACTGCTTATTATTGGATGCAAAATGTCAAATTAGGTAATATGCTCTAGTATGAAAAATCCTATTTTAAAATTAGAGGCTCTCTATCTTGTGGATCCATAAAGTTCTAGATATACACAAAACCCTTTAAAAAAATGGTTCGTAGGAACCCTCCCTCGCCCTCTTCCTACCCAATAGGAAAAAAAAAAAACCAAAACAAAAAAAACAGTACCTTAAGATGTTTGGATGAGAGAGCCTGTTCATGAGCTGGATCTCTTTCAGCATATTTGCTCGGTTACTGCTCAGTATGTTCATCTTCAAAGCCATCACCTGGTCTGAAGTTTTGTGTCTCACCTACAGAATAAAAGCAAAATGAGCGGATGACATTTTAATGGCAGAAAATGTAAGGTCAATGAGCCATTAACAGAGCAGCACATGACAAGCAGCAGGACATATGCCCTTCGTGTCTGAAACAAGTTAACAACAACTATGCCATCTCTAGCCTTTAACATGGCTTTCCATTACCAGAGTGCCTGAGTACCTCCCAAGTATTTAAAAACCACCATTTCTCCCTCTTCTGTCACTACTTGTAGGAGAAAAAGCTTGGTAAATTTGCTCATACTTGTATGAGCAAGCGTAAAGAAACTGAAGAAAAAGTACACTGAAGAAATGGGTTTTTTTATTTAGTTCCAAATGTAGTTATTTCCATGGTCATTCAGTCTCTTGAGGGAGGGAGTTCCACACTCAAAATCCCCTGAAAGCTGTCTCCAATGCACAATAGCCCCACTCCTCCTTCTCCACCAGGGATGACAGCTTCACTATTCCTGTGGAAGGCTGCTGTCATGAGAAATCATGGTGGTTGATACAGGGGTGATCTGGAAGGTAGCTAGAGCCAACCCTACAGAGGTCTTTGGGTATCAGGACAGACAGAGAGGAACTCTTCATCTATATCGCAAAGCAGTTCCATTTTGTTACATGAGTTCTCTCCACACATACACCCCGCACGAGATTTTGGCTCCATTCCCACTTCTAATTACTAAAATTTTTTAAAAGGGTTACGCTTTTACTTTTTTTGCGCAAGAAAACACACAAAAAAACCCTTAACCAAACTTAGAAATGGGAGTAGAAAAGCATGATCAGCCATGTATTCCTGCCTGACCCCCCAAAAAGGCTATTACCAAGCAATAAACAAATTCTCCTTTACATTATAAAATTCCACAGCCATTCCTCTTACGCTGCTAATGGCACATTGTCAAGGTAAAAATCTTGAATTGTAACAAGTGTTTACCTATGTCACTACTCAACAGATATTAAGAGAAAACGTTAACAATCCAATTCATTTGTCATCATTTACGCTTTCTACTTTTCACCTCTTCCTCAGGTTGGGCAACAAAAATCAGTTTCACTTTCAGCTACTTAATGTTGCAGCAAATGTTTAGTTTTCAACAACTGCAGGGGAATGTTTGCCTAAGTATTGTTTGCATTGGAATTAAAATCAATTGTCTAAGTATTTCTGTTGGTCTTAGGCTTTATTATAACTGGGTTTTATAAAATTAATTTTGAGGCAAATTTAAGCTGACATAGCCCCTTCAGATACATTCTGCTCAATTCCACTACCTCTTTTGGAGGACCGTTCAGTTTATCCACCACTTATATAAAATAAGATTTTAGGAAGTTATATTATTATATGTATTAATTCACTTTCCACAATTTAAACCTGAAGTTCTGCTGTGCCTAATAACCAAACAGGTCAGGGATGGTGTCCCTAGCCTCTGTTTGCCAGAAGCTGGGAATGGGCTACGGGATGGATCACTTGATGATTACCTGTTCTGTTCATTCCCTCTGGGGCATCTGGCACTGGCCGCTGTTGGAAGACAGGAAACTGGGCTAGATGGACCCTTGGTCTGACACAGTATGGCCATTCTTATGTTCACCAATTTTAGGTTTTATAATAAACCTTAGCTAGTTTAAATACTTTTATAAGGTCATCTACTCTCAAGACCAATAACCCCCGTTTTGTTACTTTCCTTACAGTTGGTCCCTCCGTGCCCTTAATTTTAATGCCCTAAAGAGTACTCTCTCTTGTTTAGCTATAATTTTTCTTTGAGTAATGTGAACAAAACTGGACACTGTACTCAAAAAGTAGTCTTTATAAATAGTTAGCACAAAACCCTGAGTCTTCAATAACACCGTCCACTCATCATAATACATCCTATTTAGTCTTCTTTACTGTCACTACACACTTGTAAAAAAACTCTTTCCTCTACAGCATTAACTAGTTCAGTACCATTTAAACTACAACCTGGTTTGGACAGGATTTCTATCCAAGTGCATAACTTTAGACTTAGGCACATTAAATTTCATAATCCATCCACCTCGAAGTCTGATCACCACATCTATCGAATATACCCTGTAAAACAGCTACATCCCTCTGAGTCTTTGTCTTCCCTTGTGGAATCCTCTAAGTTTAGTGATTTCATTTGTTGAAGCTTGAAGAGGGGGGTGTTTTGGTGTGAGTTTTTTCTTGTTTTTTTAAAAGGAGAATGCTAATTAAAATACAGAGCCCTGCAGAATCCTTTCCTACAACCTTGCACAAAAGAATATACACTTGTATTTTCAACTCTCTGCTTTCTAGCCACTAAATAATTCCTTACCTCTTTAAATATGGGTTAGGCAATTGCTTACTAAGTTTATATGTGGAACTGTAAAAGTTTTCTGGAAAAAAAACAAACATTAAATCTATTGCTTCCACTCTACCTAAGCCAGTGGTGGGCAACCTGAGGCCCACGGGTCGCACGCTACCCATTAGGGTAATCTGCTGGCGGGCCGCGAAACAGTTTGTTTACAATGACCACCCGCAGCTTCCAGTGGCCGTGGTTCGCCCACCACTGCTCTAGTACCACAACAGACTTGTTATTAGGAACTAAACCAAAAGCCAAGTCCAACAACTTGAAGGTTACTTCATATAGCTGGTTCTGCAAAGCAATCAGTTTACAATTACTGTGATATATTCTACACCTAAGGTCAAATAAGTTTTACCCAATATTTCTTTGGGAAACCAAATTAAATTTTACAACTAATGAAAAAGCAATACAATTTCTATTACTTTGTAAATTCATTCATTATATGCTTTAAAAAACCCTTCATTTTTCTGTCAGTGTTATGTTTGTCTCCACAGTGCAGTGTAAATTTAGAACCACAGCCCACAATACAGTAGGTATGGGTTTGGGGTTGTTTTTTTTTATTTTTTACAATCCATTTATTGATACAGAACTGTGCATATTTCCCCTTCATTAGCTTGTTCTTGGTCAAATGAAGAAAACCAAAAAGGGACTACAGTCTTATTTTGAGAGAAAGCACACGGTTCAGAGGCAGGGGCAGCTCTAGCCATTTCGCCGCCCCAAGCATGGCGGCACGCCGCGGGGGGCGCTCTGTCGGTCGCCGGTCCTGCGGCTCCGGTGGACCTCCCACAGGCGTGCCTGCGGATGCTCCACCGAAGCCACAGGACCAGCGGACCCTCCACAGGCACACCTGTGGGAGGTCCACTAGAGCCGCCTCCCACCCTCCCGGCGACCGGCAGAGCGCCCCCTGCGGCTTGCTGCCCCAAGCACACGCTTGGCGTGCTGGGGCCCGGAGCCGCCCCTGATCAGAGGGCTATTGTTCCAGACTTTGGCATTAGATATAAGCAGGCACCGCTGGGGGGTGGGGGGGGTGTTATTTGGCTGCATTAGGTATAAAATTTTCTACATAAAACTGCCCTGAAAGGCCTATGAGCAAACTCAAATTCAGACTTAATAGTGGCAATTGGGAGGGGTGTGGGAATAGAAAAGAAACCCAGGGAGTTAGTTTAATTTTTCATTATGCTATAAAAAAAGTCATGACAAAGCCAGGATAAGGAAAGCAACGAAGTATGTTGAGACAGCATAGGGCTGAGAGTCAATTTCCAAATTCTAACATCAGCTCTGTCGCTAACTCATCAAGTAGCTCTGGGCAAGTCACTTCACCTCTATACTTCAGAGTCTCCCCATCTATAAAACGAGGATGATTAAATTTACCTACCTGCCTGGGGTGTTGAGAACTTTAAATCTGTGGAGCACTCTGAAGATGCCCATGTACTACTCTCTATAAGGCACTCTATGAGGTGCAACAGGACTCTTTGTCGCTTTTTACAGATCAAGACTAACACAGCTACCCCTCTGATACTTGACACCATGTACTAGTCAGTATCATCTCACCACCCAAGTTAAAGCATCTGCTAAATATTCCCTTGATTGCGCTAGTTCTATGATGTATAACCAAAATGTTTATAATATTATTACAGTATTTACATAAGCAACAGAAATTTTCTAAGATTAAGAAAAGTTAAAACAGCTCAATTTGTGCACCAATACTTTGATAAGAGAACACAGAAGTTATCCCTTCTCTCATAGGTCGCAGCACAAGATTTGGCCTCAAATGCACACCATCATCTCTCTCCATTTCATTAAAAACTTGTTAGTCATGAGGTATCCCAAAAATAGTTTATTTGTTGATCTTTTCAGAATCTGTATGGTGAATTTAAAGAGGAAACATTTCTATCAAAAAAAGTTTTGCTTTGAAAGCATTTTCCCTGCATTCCTTTTTAATCATTGAAAACATGTGTATGTTTTTGAAGAAGCTTCTCCTTCCTCTTTGAGCTTGCAGTGAAGTCATGATCCTGTATTTAAGATACCAGTCTGTTGCTACAGAAATGACTTATATCACAAATACAGATTTAGGATTTCACCAGAGCCTCAGATAAGAGAATATTGGGTACGAGGGAATGGCAATTTCATTATAAAAATCATGTAACTGATAGCAGAATTAATGTATCTAAATTTGCATCTTCCTGAAGGCCTTTCTATAGTGCCACAATGACATTTTAATTTGAAAAAGTTACAAATAAATAATTTCCTAATACAATGTTATGTTAAGTATTTTTATGATACAGCCTCCAAGAAGCAAGTTTTCTTGGTGGAGCACCACAATTTAGCCACACAACTCCCAATGTTATAAACATCTGGAGTTACAGTACGTCCCATGCAACATCTTGGGACAGTATCTTCCAGTGCACCATACTGCACACTGGGAATGGAGGGGAAAAAGTGTATTATTACCACCACACTGACACGGTCAGTCTATATGAGCTCTGATCAATGTCCCTGTAACATTCATCTTTTCGACACACATGCGTGCCCACCGACACAATCGGCTGTCTCGAAATGATCAAACATACCAAGAACAGTTTCTATCAGAACCATCTGTCCTTTCACCAACCTTTACCATATCTTCAAACATCCACCCACCCCCAAGAGTCCAACAAATAGGAGGCCTAATCAAGCAATTCAGAAAAGAGAGAAAGAACTACTCATCTGCTGATGACAGAAAGCTAGACCTGACAGAAGATGGCTAGAGTTTTAAATAGAAGCAATTTGGAATTCCCTCCTCACCTTCCAACCTCTTCACATCCACTATCAAGGTCAAAGTATATCCTAAGCATTTGGGATGGAAAATGAGAGCGTTTCAATTTACTACAGTACATCCATAGTAGTTTCTTTGAACTTTTCCTTTCTATACTTGATATATTTGTCAATGGCACAAACATGCTCCATCACTATAGCACACAGATAGGCACTAGCCACAAACCATTAAAATCCATCATCTGAGAGGCATCCTATTTCCCTGTTGTATTGTCACTACAAGAAAAACTACAAATTCCCACATAGAAGGTTCATCATAGTGATCCTCCCGTGCTATGTACTCTCTTCCATAAGGTCACTCACATTAATATTGGAAGTATGCCAGCGTGGTCCTCTTATATGAGCAACAGGAACCGTGCACCTTTCCTTTAGTACCCTGTTTGAGAAAGGGCTTACACAAACATGGATGTTTTGCCAGCTGGCAAAAAAATCAGAAAATCCCAGTGCAGCCAGCTCACCATATCTCCATCCAGAACAGAAAGCTCACAGATCATTTTAATTGTGCTTGAAAAGTTGTGAGGTCTAAGACAAGAGAGACATATTTTCATGGCAGTGTAGTCTTGCCATCTGCTTTTCTACTGGAAAACCACACAATGATAATGACTCACATTGACATAGCCCTTTCATCCAGAAGGAAAGCAAAGGCCTGACACACTTCACAAATGACCAACAAAAAAATAATCACTGCAATCAACAAGAAGTGCAGTCACTAGCTAGCTTATTCTGTCCTGCCTGTTAGCCTAAGGGGCACATCTTCACTGACAACGTTAAAGCACTACAATGGCAATGCTTTAACGTGCCTTGTGTAGTTGCAGCATAGCTCTAAAAAAAACCACCTCCATGAGGGGAATAGCTCCCAGCACTGGTGCACTGTCTACACACTGGCACTTTACAGCGCTGAAATTTGCAGCGCTCAGGGGGGTGTTTTTTCACAAGTTGCAGTGCTGTAAAGTGCCAGTGTAGACAAGGCCGTAGTATCTGAACACCTTTATCATCTTGTAAGTAAGTACCCTATTTAACTGCAATACACCAACAATTTAGCATAGGAAGTTTTAAAAACTCAAAACAAGCAATTAGAGAAGTTTCCATGTGGCTAATAACGTAAAAACAATTTCTCACTGAACTTAAAAAAAAAAAAAAAAAAAAAAAGACTGAAATGGCTGTTCTGCTCCCTTCTTGATGCTGAGGAAGGTCTTTTCAGCCAGGAAGAAGCTGACTGACTAAACAGGGGAAAGAAATTAAAAAAATAATGCTTTTTTGCTAATTTCTTTCAGTCACAGTAATGTTAAGTCTTACTTGTAACAGCGGCACGTACAAGTTTTCTAGACAGAAATGTGATATTCAAGTTGATATTTTAAAGTTTTTTCAAGACTACCACAAATCAGAGAATTTACTAGACCAGATTAAGTTGTTGGATTCTCTCTAGTTTCTGCTGTGTCGTGGCTGCTTAAGAGAAACATTAGAGCAATGTCCAAACTGTCCCTAGCCTCTGTTTGCCAGAAGCTGGGAATGGGCGACGGGATGGGTCACTTGATGATTAACTGTTCTGTTCGTTCCCTCTGGGGCACCTGGCATTGGCCGCTGTCAGAAGACAGGATACTGGGCTACATAGGCCTGCTGAAACCTGATGTCAGTGGGACCCTGGCCCTGGGATGCTCTTAGGGTCACACACACACCATTACACTTGGCCTATACTTTCTCCTACGCCTTAGCAGCTCAATTCTGGAGCACTGCTCCTTCCTACCTCTCAGAAGTATATACATATGTACATAGTGCAAGAAAACATCCCTCCCAAACAAAATAGGCACCTAGAGTGCCCATCACTGAGTGGCACTGAAGTGTCATGTCAGGGGCAGGTCCTTAATCCCAGAGATTTTGCTTCTGCCATTTTGATAGAGCCTCAGTATCAGGGGAGAGAGGGACTGGGGTTCCTAGCCTAAAAAACAGAACCTGACTAAAATAAGAAATTTGGTGGGTGGGTGTCTTGAGCAACAAGACCAGTCAACCAGCACAGCATGCAAAGCAGCAGGACGGCACAGCAAGGATTCTGCCATGGGCAGCAAGAAGGAGCTGAGGGAAGGTCAGACTCACTCAGCACCACATGCTCTTGGGCGAGGAGGTGCAAGGACATCTAGGCCATAGGCACAGCCCTAATGGACACTGCTGGCCAAAAGAATCCAATCTCACATGTATGAGCCTCATATGTGGAATCCATGTAGACAATAACTTGAAGAACCACCCATGTTCCTATTCATTTGCAATCTATAAGCAACAGGACTGTAAGGATCCTACTGCAATTCTTCAGCTGCTGAAGCAGTTGACTCATGAATGTCACTGTGAAGGAGAAATATGCCTTGAATGGGAGGTCTCCACTGAACATCCAGATGCTACAGAAAATAGTCCTGGCAGTTTACAGTAGTAGATGGAATTCTTCCCTCAAGCTCGATAATGAATCATTGTCCCAGGATGATGTTAAGGGAATCACAATTTTATTCAATGAGATGTAAAACTGAAGTTATCACTACCTGCTGTCATTAGAGAGCCCATATACATATTTTATATTTAGTATTTGTTTTGCCACTCAGTATCCTGGCCAAATTCCTCTGAATTCCCTCTACAGTTTCATCTGGATACAGTAATATATTTCACTGCCTGCCCTAAGTGTTTGCATAGTGTTGCTGCATACTGTTAACAGTGGCTGCATTTCAGTGATGGGTCAAGGGATCCCTCTATATCCTTCACCTATCTCAAAGAGGTTATGGAACTATCTGACTGTTGAAAGGCATTAAAAGAAATGCAAAACCATTATCAGTTCAAGGGGCATCCAGATCAAGCAGGCAGACTGGTTTCTTTCCTCAAATATCACTTCATGTCAACATGCAAAAGCCCTTTGGTTATTTTGTAGTACTCGTTCTACACATCTCCCTTAACGCCTACATTTTTAAAAATTCTAGTTAGTAGTTACATCCTAACCCTTCCACTACTTCTGTGAGTGAGGGACAATGCACAATAAAAGATACTCTGTGAGGTACTGGGTGTGCGTAGGTCTTGATGGGCAAAAGGGTATGTTTTTTCCATCGTGATATTTCCATCGGGTTAGCCTAAGGCAACTGAAAAGCCTGAATTTTAACAGGGTTTTTCACGTATGGTAAGCTAACTCAACTGAGCTAATATGATGGCAAACGTACCCTATTTTTCCCCTTAAAACAAAGCCAAGGAGGATAATTCAGTATAGCTAGTGAAACAGATGAGCAAAGCTACAATTAAAATTACACAGAAAACAGCAAAGGGGTAAAATGCAGATTCTGCTTTCAGCCAGAACCAGATCACTTTGTGCCGCTCCCCCAACTTAATCTGAAATAGTCCAATCACCTTCTGGCCATGTTGTGAAGCTCCCCTTTTTTTCCCACAAGCATCTGAAAATGGGAGGGCAGTGGATTGGAAATTGTAAGGGAGGAGAATTGTTGGAGGGAGAGGAGATTAAGTTGCATGGTGTGGTGGTGGTGGTGATGGTTATTATACTGAACTCTACTGCTGCAATCAACTTATTCATAGACTTTAAGGCCCAAAAGGATCATTAGATCATCCACTGACCTCTTGTATATCACAGACCATTCAATTTCACCCAGTTACCCCTATACTGAGCCCAATAAAACTTGTGTTTGACTGATGTACATCTTCCAGAAAAGCATCCAGTGTTGATTTGAAGACACCATCACTTCCCTTTGTAGTTTGTTCCAATGGCTAATCAACCTCTTAAAAATTTGTGACTCACTTCCAATTTGAATTTGTTTGACTTCAGCTTCTAGTCATTGGTTCCTGCGCTCCTTTTCCCTGCTAGACTGAGGAGTCTGTTGGTACTCACTATTTTCTCAATGAGAAGGTACTTATGCACTATGAATCATGTCACCTCAATCTTTTTTGATAAACTAAACAGATTGAGCTTTATGTCCTCATTGTAAGGCTTTTTTTCTTCAGCCCTCAATTCATTTTTGTGGCTGTTTTCTGCTCCCTCTCCAATTTTTCAACATCATTTTTAAAAATGTACACAGTATTCCAGTACTTACATACATCACAAATAATATGCTATGTCAAGGGTATTAAGAGCATGTGAACAGGTGCCCTCTTAACATTTATATAAATCTATATAAAATAAATAAAGTCCTTTACACACCAAACAGATTTATGCAGGACCCACAAATATCAAGGGTATTGTGCATTCTCATCTCTACATTTTAAGCTGTGTTTGAAGACTGCCTACTCCATCAGTTACACTAATTCAGGCTAACTCAAAGGACATTCCTCAATGCAACAGACAAATTCATCTTCCGAGTACAGGCCTAGTGATAGTGCTGCTCAGAAGTACGTGTCAGAAAATGATAGAGAGAACCTTTAGATTAAGTAGTGACAAGCAGAAAATGCAGATGTGGGTTTGAGGTTTCCTGTGTGATTTAGCTGACTTAGCTGATATCATCTGACTTCTACTGCAGTTCTGCCTTTATATTATTTTTACCCACTATTAGAAGTGCTTCCTTGCAGGTTATTAGTTTGCTTGAAAAGAAACCTAGAAAAGTTACACCTGTATCTCTGCATGAAGCAAAAAAGAATCTGTTCTGTTGTAGATCTGCATGACTAGTCCTTCAAACATTTTGACAGAATCGCCAAGTCTTCCACAAATAGGACAAAGCATGCACAGGTCACCAAACAGAGAAAATATGCAGGGTCCCTTTACATATAGATATACCAGAACGCAACACATCAGGGTACTTCATACAGCATCTCAGAAATGCCTCCTTAGCATTTGTATGTGACTACATTAATTGCCTGCAGATTTAGAGTTTCTGCAAAGTTAGGTGCACACATATGAAGCAGTAGAATATAATGTACAAATGTGACTCTGCTCAGTAATGGCAAACGAGGAAAGAAAAAATGTTTGAGATATTAGTGTAGGCAAGGGTTTTTCACTGTTTGCCTCTTATTTTACTGTCTTATTTCTAAGCGTAATCAAATAATTTCTGAGGTTTTTGTTGGGGGAGGGGACTTTAACAAACCTTTACTGCATTGATGTAGAAGACTGCTCATTTGCGCCACTAGTTCCATTCATGATTATTAGAGTCAGCTCCCTAAGTGAGTGGCTGAAATCAATACTTCTTTTCTACAAGAAAATCGTCCCTCAATATCTGAGTTCCACTGCCTCACCTGTGTTTGACAGTTACAGTAGCAGGTAAGAACGAAGTGTAAGGAGAGAGAAACAAATAAGAGTTTAGGACGATATAAATGATGGAAATTGGTTAGGAAGCCACTCTCTGCCCAATGGCTCTCCTTACAAGGTTTTATTTTATTTTGGAAGGGCGATACAAAGCAAGGGAAGATATATCTGCTGCATTTACAATGACCATGGTAGGTGGAAAAGAGCATATTTTATCATTAAGTCTGTACAAACAAAAATATAGCAAAAGCAAAACTGAAAAGAGCGATTATATCTAGTGGCCAATACAAAGACTAGTTCTTAGGAGAAACTAAATGCAGTGGTGTCTAATGTACTAAAAAACACTGTCTGCTTAGTATGCTGCAAGTCCAGAAAGCCAAAAATATTAACTTGCATAAGTAGCATGAAACAAGCTGTGGTTACAAGTAGTTAGCATCAGTAAACCTCATATCCCAACAGCTAATATGCTCAAAACCAGTATTTTTCCTGCTTTCATCTATAAAGTGAAAATTATACACCAATACTCTTCCTACTTAATGATTGTGGATATTATCACCCCCTTCAAGAATGCAACCATGGCTTCAAATGTGGAGACAAAAGGGGAGGGGAGGGACGCGTGGTAGAGGTTATTAAAACACATACAGCCGTACAACTCAGTATTATACTCTGGGTCAAATTCATCCTATAATCCCATTTAATCAGTTACAATTGCACTAGTTATGGATTTGTCTCATTACACTTTAGCTTTTGCAATAACATGTTTGTTTTCAAATGCCACAGCAATCCTAACATTTAAGATTTTATTTTTCACATTTTATTTAAACATTAAATATATTATAAAAAGCACAAAATGATACATTTACTCTGAACTCCCAGAATCACCTCCTTTTTAGTGGGGTTTTTTTTTTAAAGCCTTTAAATTAATTCAGTGCACCTTAAAGGTGCTGGCTTGACCACCTGGAGACTGAAGACCTATTTATGCAGAGAACCGGTGCCACACAGACATTAAAGCTTTATCACCCAGACAATGATGAGAGTGCAGTTCAGTGTCCATGTCAATTCCATCTTTGGCCTTTCTGACGAGACTGTCAACAACGTGCAGACTTATATTTGTATTTAAAACATGAAGGTTCAAATGGTTTATTGTTTATTTACCTGCTAACACACAAGGTTAATTAAGGATTCCAGGTTTGAAGGGTGCTTCCTGAAATGTCCCATGTCAGTGGTTTCCAAACTCTTCCCCAGTTGGGCTCCTCTTTGAATATATCACATTACTGCTTTTGGAAGGGGACATCTGTTGGGGACATCAACTGGCCTTTTGCACAGTTGATCTGAACATCTCAGGAAAAGAGAAGCTTGGGCTGAAGGCAGACACATGTAGCTAGCCCTGGAAGCAGCTCAAACTGGGTCCCACTGCAGTCTTATACATAGCATGGCCCTTCAAAATCAGGGTTAGGCTAAGTTAGCAGGGCATCAGAGGAGAGGGAAAGAGGGGTTAGGATGGACAGAAGTTTCCAATGAGTTCTATGAAAAAGACGACACCATGACTGTCAACCCAGCACCTTAAATGAGCATTAAATTCAGTTAATGGTTTGAGGCTTTTAATAGATGAGTGTTGAAAGGTTTTTATTAAAAAAAAAAGTATGTTTTAAAAACAGATGTACTTTATAGCAAGATGCGAGACTCCTGACAGGTAAGTAATATTTTGTACTTATGCTATGCATTTATAACAAAGAAAGATGATGTAAATACAGACACCAGAAGCATGAACATCTATTAAACCCAGAACCTCCAGCACCAAAAATACAGGAATCTACCACCTGATCTAAAGCTAATTCTCACTTCTGTTAAGATTCTGGGTCACAGTGTCTGGTATGGCTTACAGTTAAGAGTGCCAATCTCAGGTCAGACTCTCAAGAAAACAAGGCAGAAACCCCAAACTGATGGTATAGCCCATAATTAGATTTCACCAAGCCCGTAACAAATGTGCACTCCTGGACTACTATGTTAGTCCTACCTTGGAGCCACGGACTGTCCCCTTAAGCTCTCCAGCCCCTCTTTACCATCCAGACAAAATGAACTCTATGATGAAATGTTACTAAAACCAAAATCCACCACACATTAGGTTCTTCCAACCCCAAAGGGTCAGCCACTCACTGCAGGTAAATGGATGCTTCAGATCTCTCACCAAAAACAATGCTGACATCCAATTTCTTTAGTAAAATAAACTAAAGATTTATTAGCTAAGAAAAGAAATGAGATGTATTGAGAGGTTAAAGCAGGTAAAATATATAAACAGCTGGGTTAGAGTTTGTAAGTTCAATTGATAACAGATGTAATGTCTGCCAGTACCCATAAGTCTCTGAGGGTTACCCTGTCAAAAAAAGCTATTAGATTTTTGGGTAACACTTGTGGATGGGAGGGAAGCTGTAGATGTGGTGTATCTTGACTTTAGTAAGGCTTTTGATACTGTCTCGCATGACCTTCTCACAAACAAACCAGGAAAATACAACCTAGATGGAGCTACTATAAGGTGGGTACATAACTGGTTAGAAAACTGTTCCTAGAGAGTAGGTATTAGTGGTTCACAGGCAAGCTGGAAGGGCATATACAGTGCAGTGCTGCAGGGATCGGTTGTAGGTCCAGTTCTGTTCAGGAGTGGTGGAAGCCCCCTAAAAGTGGGGGGTGCACAGGTTCCCTAACTGGGCCCCACCCCTGTGCTACCCCCCCAAACCCCACCCCCGCACTGTTCAATATCTTCATCAATAATTCAGATAATGGCATAGACAGGACAATTATACAGTTTGCAGACAATACCATGCTGGGAGGAGTTGCAAGTACTTTGGAGGAGAGGATTAAATTTCAAAATGATCTGGATAAACTGGAGAAATGGTCTGAAGTAAATAGGATGAAATTCAAGAAGGACAAATACAAAGTACTCCATTTAGGAAGCAACAATCAGTTGCACACATACAAAATGGGAACTGACTGCCTAGGAAGAAGCACTGCAGCAAGGGATCTGGGGGTCATACTGGATCACAAGCTAAATATGAATCAACAGTGTAATACTGTTGCCAAAAACAAAAACAAAAAAAAACACATCATTCTGAGATATATTAGCAGGAGTGTTGTAAGCAAGACACAAGTAGTAATTCTTCCGCTCTACTCTGCGTTGATTAGGCCTCAACTGGAGTATTATGTTCAGTTCTGGGCGCCACATTTCAGGGAAGATTGGGACAAATTGGAGAAAGTCCAGAGAGGAGCAACAAAAATGATTAAAGGTCTAGAAAACATGAGCTATGAGGGAACATTGAAAAAACTGGGTTTGTTTAGTCTGGAAAAGAGATTAATGAGAGGGGACATTATAATAGTTTTCAAATACATAAAAGGTTGTTACAAGGAGGAGGGAGGTACATTGTTCTCATTAACCTCTCGGGATAGTACAAGAGGCAATGGGCTTAAATTGCAGCAAGGGAAGTTTAGGTTGGACATTAGGAAAAACTTCCTGTCAGGGTGGTTAAGCACTGGAATAAATTGCCTAGAGAGGTTGTGGAATCTCTGTCATTGGAAGAGCAACAAAGAATCCTGTGGCACCTTATAGACTAACAGACGTTTTGCAGCATGAGCTTTCGTGGTGTGTGAATCTTTTTCTTGGGAGGAAGAAGAAGAAGTGGGTGAGTATTCACACATGCTCCATGCTCTAAGTTCTCTAACAGGCAGCTGTGCTAGATCAGAGACTAGAGATCCAGACGCCTCTGTCACTGGAGATTTTTAAGAGCAGGTTAGCCAAACACCTGTCAGGCATGGTCTAAATAATCCTTAGTCCTGCCATGAGTCTAGGGGACTGGAGTAAATGACCTCTCAAGGTCCCTTCCAGTCCTACATTTCTATGAAAATGGCTTTGGGGACCTTTGTCTATTCGCTCAGAATTCCCCCATCAGAATTCATCAGTCCAGAGTTACAGGATCATGCCCAGGGTTTATTCTTATAGCTGTCTTCCCTGGAAAGCAGTCTGGTGCACGTTCCCACCACAGCATGGGTTTGTGGATTTCCCATTGCTGAATGTAAGGACCCATGCTTTGAAGTTAGCATGCTTCTCATTTATTGTTCTAAGGCTTCAATCCCAGTTAATGGTCAACCAATTGCATTTAGATACACCCACCCAAACTTTCCTTAGTTTACAGGAACAAAGATCAAAATCATCCCCAAGTGCAGCAAGTTTGAGCACTTTAAAGGCTACTGTGGACAGGCTCTGAGTGCTGGAAGCCATGCTCCCAGCACTCAGAGCTATTCCCCTTGTGGAGGTGGATTACCAGGAGCATTGGGAGAGCTCTCTCTCAGGGCTGGCCTCAGCACTTGCAGGTGACCCCCCACACACACACACACACACCCCACACACACTTTTCAAAGCACTTCTGCAGCAGCGCTTTGAAGTTTCTAGTGTAGACGTAGCCTTAGATTTTAAAAGGAACTGAATCAGCACAGTGAATTTTAGCTTCAGTCAGCATAGGATCAAAGGAAAGTGGCCCACAACACTTGAGTTAGTGTGTGCTAAAATGTTTAAATGTAGGAATGCTGGTACTGTCGTTTAAGTGCAATGGAAATAGGGAGGAGGGATAGCTCAGTGGTTTGAGCATTGGCCTGCTAAACCCAGGGTTGTGAGTTCAATCCTTGAGGGGGCCACTTAGGGATCTGGGGCAAAAAAATTGGTCCTGCTAGTGAAGACAGGGGGCTGGACTCAATGACCTTTCGAGGTCCCTTCCAGTTCTAGGAGATAGGTAATAATTGGAGATATACCAATTACCTTTAATCTTCCCTTCCCACACTCCACCCAAAATAAACTCTTAATAATTAGGTATGTCCCCCCCCACCATTATAACAGCACTGAAACTTGTGCTTTAATGGTTTGAGATCAGTGTCTTCCTCAGTCTTGAGAGATCATCACAGCCACATTTAGGCAAACCTCCAAAAATGTAATTTTTGCTAAAAATGCCATTACATTATTGAATAGTTTCATTCTATTTCCTTCCCCAGCTTTTCATTCATTCCCAGGAAAGTGATTATAAATGTTCAATCTCTTGACTGAGGCATAAAGCAAGCTGTCAAAAAGGAGGAGAAATTTAACTGCCAAGTATATGAATTGTACATTTCTATATAAAGAAATTCTATTTTTAAAAATTCCTTGGAATTTTAAGGTGTCTATCACACACACAAAAAAACAAAACAAAACACCACACACGCAGCTGAAGGACCAGGCCCTTACTTTGTACTCTAAATGCACAATGTAAGTCTGCTTTACACCATTAATTACCTCCCTCTCACTGCACTTACACAAGGCTTCAGGAAAAACTCTAATAGGTCTGAAGATTATCTTTTAAATTAATCTAGAAGGGTATCAAATGCCAGTATGACATGGAATATACTGAAACCTTCAGCAGATTGCTCAAGAGCAACATTTTAAGCTAAATAGATGGGATTCAACTGATAATTACATTCCTATCCTTTAAGTCTTTAATGCCAGTCAATCTGGTTTTAAGGAAAATAGGTCTTGTCAAAACAAACCTGATCACATTCTTTGAAGAGATTACAAGTTTGATTGATAAAAGTAACTGCATAGATGTAACGTAGACTTTTGTAAGGTGTTTAACTGACTTTAACTATTTCACTGAAGATCATTTTAGCAAGGAAACCCGGCTAGTGTGCTTATCCCACAATCCCAATCTACTACTCATTCCTTCCTGGCTTCCAAAACCCTCTATTGTCTCTTCATAGCTGCCAAAACTTCCAGAATCTCTAAAAGCAGCAAAGAATCCTGTGGCACCTTATAGACTAACAGACGTTTTGCAGCATGAGTTTTCGTGGGTGAATACCCACTTCTTCGGATGCAAGTGGGTATTCACCCACGAAAGCTCATGCTGCAAAACGTCTGTTAGTCTATAAGGTGCCACAGGATTCTTTGCTGCTTTTACAAAACCAGACTAACACGGCTACCACTCTGATACTTGACAGAATCTCTAGTAACAGGTTCCACAAGACAGTTCGTTATGCTGTCAATACAAAAATCTTCAGCACACTGGACACTGAAAATTCATGGGCAGAGTGAATTCAATAGAATCAATATTAAAATAAATGCCACAGGGAATTCTGGGCTGGCTGTATTATTCATATTTTGGTCAGAAAAAAAACTGTTTTTAAAATCCACCCAAGACGGATGAAGAATTTCCAGTCAGTCACAGAATTCAGGAGCCTTACCACAGAGTTTAGGTACAGCCTGCTGCAGAGTACATAAGGCCTTGTATAAAGCTAATAGCACAAAATGCTTTTCGCAGAAGGAGTTCTGAACAAAAGACAAATTAATCGTTCACTTCAGTCTTGCTGAATTATACAATGAACAGTGTGTGTTTCAGTGTGGTATTTAGTTTCAGTGTCTGACGCACATCTCCCCCACATTAAATTATAGCTCTATCAGTACCTGAAGGTCTTGCAGTACACTTGCCTCCTAGCTGGAAACTTAACGTTTTTGTTTTATTAATAAAAGATTTTTCATGCCTAGCCCAATTTGAGAACAATTCTTCATGTTCTGCACAGGCCTGTGGAGTCTAAGCCAGAAGCCAATTATTAGCCAACTACTTCTAACTATACCAGCTATTGCAGTATGACAGCTCAGAAGAATATTAAGCTCCAGTTTTATATTATATAATGTTAAGGATGCTAGAATTGCTACACTGCTGGCTAATAATATACCAGATTAATACTCCATGCTGTGTAAACCCTAAAACACATCCATTTGGATTTAAGTAACTTGTCACTGTTGAGTATCAGAGGGGTAGCCATGTTAGTTTGTATCCACAAAAACACAGAGGAGTCCGGTGGCACCTTAAAGACTAACATATTTATATGGGCATAAGCTTTCGTGGGTAAAAAACCCACTTCTTCAGATGCACTTGTCACTGTTACATTAAAAGCCCTTGAAGTTCCACTAGAAATTTTATCTGCAATTATTATAGGAAGTGTGTAAAACAAGAATTGAATAGTGCATTTTAAGAGTTGCCTTGGCACACAACCATCAATAGAAAACTAAAACAACATGTGTTGTACTTGCTGTTAGCTATGTTTCTCTCATGATTTTGCATTAATAGGTGTTATACATAAAGGTACTTTATTTTAAACTAGTATTTATTACAACCTCCAATTTAACAGCAAGCAATTGCATTCATTGTGAAGGATTGTACTTGGAAATTAGTTTTTTCAGCTAAATACAGAAATTAGACAAATAAAATGAACTGATCATGTTGCAACCTGTTAGCCTTTCAAAGTATCCTTGGTTGTGTTACAGGTACAAAGCCTGCTTAAAACAAACAAAAGGAAGTATTTTTTTCACACAACGCACAGTCAACCTGTGGAACTCCTTGCCAGAGGACGTTGTGAAGGTCAAGACTATAACAGGGTTCAAAAAAGAACTAGATAAATTCATGGAGGATAGGTCCATCAATGGCTATTAGCCAGGATGGGCAGGGATGGTGACCCTAGCCTCTGTTTGCCAGAAACTGGGAATGGGCGACAGGGAATGGACCACTTGATGATTACCTGTTCTGTTCATTCCCTCTGGGGCAGCTGGCATTGGCCACTATCGGAAGACAGGATACTGGGTTAGATGAACCTTTGGTCTGACCCAGTATGGCCGTTCTTAATCCAATATTTAATGTGTACTTCAGAATGGTGTCACCAAAGCTCTCATTTCATATAATTTCATTAAGCTAGAAAGTTGGATTTTCTACCCACTCACAAAGCTGCCTCAGAAAAGAAGTCTAAAATTATCTTGGATTTTTCTTCACCTTGATTTTCCATTTTAGAGACTGCAGACCAAGATGAACTTGTAATCCTTTGAACCATGAAATTGTCTCTATACTGGACATACATCAAGAAACTTAATATGAAATCAGAGCATCAGTGAACTTGGGTTAATCACGTAGGTAGCCCTACTGACATTATAGCAGAGCACAAACTTACCACCCAAATGAGCACTAAAACTGCATCACAGGATATCATCTTAAAACATTTCTAATCCCTTTTGCCCCACAGTAACTGAAACAAAGTCTTGTCCTACAGATTGGGGGGGATGTGAACCAGACTCCACCATCTGCCATCATTTCTGGAGGAACAGACTCAAGATATTACATTTTAAATCCACAACATCACAATAGGTCAAATGCATGCCTAGTGTAACATGCTCATTCAAGAGACAGGCTCTGCAGTGGAGTTACAAGTTAAATACCTTTGACAAAGGACTAGAGAATGTCAAGTACATTGATTGTTCAAAACCAAGCTCAGTAGGAGCCATTATTTGCCTACACTAAACTGTATATAGAAGCAAAGATCTTCCCTGTGGCCTGTCATGATAAGATCATCTCATCTAGAAAACTAAAGCAGCAGATCAACTAGCACATATGCTGGTAATATATCTTTCCTCTGCCCACACCTTGCTCCTAACTGCTCCCACTGAATCCCTCACCAACTTTTGTTTCCTGACATTCTTCCATGCTGCCTCTTCTGCCTGGAACATTTGCCTTCTCCCCGTCATGAAACTTTTCCCATTTAATCCATCAGTATTAGGTGGTAGATTAAGAATGAGCAATTTAATCTAAAAAGCCTGTTTGCACAGCACGTACAGGGCCTGCTGAGGTTACAGTAGCTCCTAGAAATGAAAACAGCATCATCCTGTGTGCCATTATAACAAATTCACTTTCTCTGTTTACTGATAGGCTATTCCATGCAGTGCTGTGGCTTAGCACCAAAAGCAGATAGCTGCTTATGGAGTGTTGAATGTTTCTGTGAAAAGAAGTGTAAACAAAATTTAAAAATAATAATTTATGTAATGTAACCTTTATTTTGATTGGTAATTTAAGCACTTAGCCACAGAATTAGGAGCTTTTACAATTTTAAAATACACAGTACAAAAGACTATCAGAAGTGTTATGTCACTAGTGTAATATCTTGAAATGCTATATCTCATGTCACAGAGATGTAAATACAATTTGGAGTATGACTTTATTCAAAACCATAAAATCAGGGAAGGAAGCCAATAATCTCTGCAACACCTTGAAGTCAATGCATTTATCAATTCCTCTATAGCAGTGTTTCCCAAACTTGGGACATCGCTTGTTCAGGGAAAGCCCCTGGCGACTGGGCCAGTTTGTTTACCTGCCGCACCCGCAGGTCTGGCCAATCGCGGCTCCCACTGGCCGTGGTTCGCTGCTCCAGGCCAATGGGAGCTGCGGGAAGCGGCGGCCAATAAGTCCCTCGGCCCACGCCGCTTCCCGCAGCCCCCATTGGCCTGGAGCAGCAAACTGTGGCCAGTGGGAGCCGCGATAGGCCGAACCTGTGGACGTGGCAGGTAAAAAAAACCGACCTGGCCTGCCAGGGGCTTTCCCTAAACAAGCGGTGTCCCAAGTTTGGGAAACACTGCTCTATAGCAAAGTTAAGAGCTTTAAAAATATTTTGCTTGGCCTAATACCTAGCAAAAATCAAAATGGCTATAAACCTTACTAGAAGAGCCAGAACTGCAGAACACTGCTGACACAATAAACTTGAGATTGCACAATCTCATCTTGGCTTTACCGTTTACAGCGTTTACTGACTTTCCAAACACTGAGAAGAAACAGGTGACTGCCACAACCCCAGATCGGCTCAAAAAATAAGAGATTAATTTTTATTGAAAAACTAAATCAGAAAAAGAAAGCAGGGAATGAAGAGAAGAAACGGAAACAGAAAAAAGAGGAGGAGGGTACAGAGGCATTGTGCAATTAACTACAGCATATTTCAGATTCCACAATTACGTGTCAACATCACAACACATCTACTTCTCCTGTTAGGAAGCAAAGAAGATCAGCAACCTGTACTAAAGAAACAAGTGCAGTTCTGCTGGCCCAATTACAAAGCCAAATGGAAAACATCCAGACCACAGTTTCCCCAGCATATAAAAGATACATATTTAATGTGTGCATGCACTTAATAAAACAGATAAGAAACAAAAAGCCAATCCAAATATTTTCCACTGTTTCCCCCATCCTCCTCTGCAACTTTCCTAAAATAAATGACACACCATATTGTAAGTGGTTGGGGAAAATGTTTCTGCTACTTGCCAAGATCCCCACCACTCACTCACCCTAGGCAAAGCACATACAAGAACTCCAGATGACTAGCAGACCAGGAGAGGCCCTCATTCAGAAACTCAAAAACAGCCTCTGTACAAAATGCTGCATCATCGATTTGAAAGAGGAGAATCACTAAGGTTAGCCACCCACCTTGAACACCTCAGAGAAGAAACCAGAGCCTATTTTCTCACAGGTGAAGTCATCAAGACGTGTAAGTCTGGAAAAGGCACTTATCAGGGCTCTGTACGAAGAGGTCCAAACTCTCCCCACCTGGGACACAGTCCCGTCACCTCCGCCACCCCCATCAAAGTCTTCAATGCGCTCCAAGCGTGGTGGAAATCCTGCTATTGAATTCCGTTTACTTCGATCCATTTTGGAAAATAAATGGCTCCTTTTGAAAAAGGAAGGATTTCTCACATCTTAGGTGCTTGAGTAGTTTTTCTTCTGCTTTGTTGGGATGCTAAAAAACAAAAAGAAAATTACATACATTTAATTAGCTACTACTATTAGGGACATATCCAAAAAGAGTTCAACTCTTCATTCACACCTCTTTAGCCTGACAAATTTAACTATCATTAGGAAAAATAATCAGAATTCTAGTAAGCGTACAAAAGGGAACAACACACAGATGGACTGGACCACCTTAAATGGCCTTTTCTATCTTTAGATTCCAGAAATACCTTTTATTTCTGACTATAAGATTAAAGAGATACATACTTGAAGTATTGGGCCCCAAACACGGTAAGAAAAATCGTTCTATTCCTACAGAAGGTTTTTTTAATTAGTCAAATAAAATACATTCTCTATTTCACTAAGATTTTTTAATACTACAGTAACTCCTCGCTTAACTTTGTAGTTATGTTCCTGAAAAATGCGATTTTAAGTTAAACGATGTTAAGCCAATCCAATTTCCCCATAAAAATTAATGTAAAGGAGGGGGTTAGGTTCCAGGGAAATACACAGCAATGATGACTGGAAGAGGGTGGGATATTTCCCGGGGAATGCCTTACTGCTAAATGATGAACTAGCACTCAGCTGAGCCCTCAAGGGTTAACACGTTGTTAATGTAGCCTCACACTCTACAAGGTAGCACAAATGGAGGGAGGGGAAACAGCATAGCAGACAGACACACACCCTGTGTGTGTGGGAAAGAGAGAGAGAGAAAGATGTGCATTGCCCCTTTAAATATGCTGACTGCACTCTAAGCACATTGCCTTTTTAAGTAGATCAGGAAGTTGAGACAGCAGCAGCTACCAGCAAGCTCCTTCTGTCCTAAGCCCTGTTGTGTCTCCTCCCCTACCCTCCCACTCTATGGAGATAGGGTAAGCAGGGTGCAGGAGCAGAGGGACACCCTGACATTAGCTCCCCCTTTTCCCCCCACACACAGCAAGCAGGAGGCTCCTGGGAGCAGCTCCAAGGCAGAGGACAGGAGCAGCACATGGCAGCGCAGGGAGGGACAGCTGAACTGCCGGCAATTGATAGCCTTCTGGGTGGCTGCCACACAGGGAACTTAGGGGAGTGGGGAGCTGTTCTCTAATTGATCACAACATAACGACGAAACAATGTTAACCGGGACGACTTTAAGTGAGGAGTTACTGTACTAGTTTTAGGGACCCGGCGAGAAAAATAATGTTTTATACGTCACCGTACTAGAGTGACAGTTAATGAACACTTCCCATAACTCTGCTGCCATCACAAGAAAACCACTTTGCACTAAGACTTGACTCAGGATCCCTGGTCCAAAAAGCAGCACAACATCAAAATCAGATAAAGGACGATCTTCATTAGGTGTCAGTAGCAGCAGCACCTACATCCTTTATTCAGGTTTCCATACACTACAACTTCAGAGCCAACTCCCTTAACCTGTAAAAAGAATGAGGAGTACTTGTGGCACCTTAGAGACTAACAAATTTATTTGGGCATAAGCTTTCATGGGCTAAAACCCACTTCATCAGATGCATGGAGTAGAAAATACAGTAGGAAGATATATATACACACACACACAGAAAAAATGAAAAGATGGGGCTTGCCTTACCAACTCTAACGAGACAAATCAATTAAAGTGGGCTATTAGCAGAAGGAGGAAAAATCACTTTTGTAGTGGTAATCAGGGTGGCCCATTTCAAACAGTTGACAAGAAGGTGTGAGTAACAGTACTGATTACCACTCTGATTACCACTACAAAAGGCAACCTCCATCTTTTCATGTTCTATATATACACATACATATATCTTCCTACTGTATTTTCCACTCCATGCATCTGATGAAGTGAGTTTTAGCCCACTAAAGCTTATGCCCAAGTAAATTTGTTAGTCTCTAAGGTGCCACAAGTACTCCTCGTTCTTTTTGCTGATACAGTCTAACACGGCTACCACTCTGAATCCCTCAACCTGTGTAATATCACAGGCAATGTCTGCACTACCGCGGTAAGTCAACCTACGCTACGCAACTCCAGCTCCGTGAATAACATAGCTGGAGTTGACATACCTTAGGTCGAGTTACCACAGGGTCTACGCCGCAGGGGGTTGACGGGAGAAAAAAATCTCCCATCGACTTACCTTACTCTTCTCATCGGGGGTAGAGTACAGGGGTTGACTGGAGAGTGATCTGCTGTCAGTTTGGCAGGTTTTTACTAGACCTGCTAAATCGACTGCCGGTGGATCGATCTCAAAGCTTCAATCCCTGCCCACAGTTCCATTGAAGTCAACAGAACAATGACAGCTGAAGATTTAGTCCCAAGTCTATAACATCAATGATGTTACCACTCAAGGTAAAGTTCCAGAGTGGTTTGGGGGGGGTTCTTTTTTCTTTATTTAAAGCTACATTAATTTCCGTTCAATTCAAAATACAGAACATAAACTATGTTTGCCAAGAAGAAAAGTTAAAAACACCAGTAAGGGGATGCGGTTTTTTGTTTTTGTTTTTTTGTTTTTAAGAGGACAATGAAGTAATCAGGATGACTCTGGAGCCTATCAAACCAAACTTGCACTGGCAAACTTGACAGGTGACCTACTTTTTTGTTTAAACCTTTAGGCTCACTAGGCTGTTCATCTTTTCATATTTAACTGCTCATTTACAGCAATTCAATGTGTCCTTGGAGAATCTCAGTTCATCACAGAGTGAATATATTTGTAAGGGTAAAGAAAAGGAAAAAAGGGGGGAGCCTGAAGCAGAAAAAACAGTGATATATATTGAAAAGTGGACAAGTGAAGTCACTAATGAGACAAGGAACAGATGAGGCAGTTATCACAGAATCATAGAATATCAGGGTTGGAAGGGACCTCAAGAGGTCAGCTAGTACAACTCCCTGCTCAAAGCAGGACCAATCCCCAACTAAATCATATGCTTCTATTTACACAGATGTAGGAACCCTAAACCTGAAACAGTTATAAATGCCAATTTAAAAATAGTCTATTGAGTTTTAAAGGGCATTTAAAAAAACGGAGACTCACCAGCTGTCCCTTGGACACACAGCAATATTGTTTATAAGCATGTTTTGTATGCAATGCATGTCTTATTTCATAGGAGATGTTACTTCAGTGCCAAAATGCCAAGAACACAGATGGTAACCCTTTTTCTGTTCAATAGTGAACTTTACTTTGCAATGCCGAATAACATTCAGATTATACTCTCAAGAAAAAGGAAAGCAGCAGTTACAGAACAAAAAAATATGTTGCATCGTTAAAGTATCCTACCACTTATTTGATTAAATCCTTGAAAATCAAGGAGAAAGTATTAATAACATTGGCTAGGGATTGCTTGATCTCCACAATGCAGGATATGGTGTTGTTCCTATAAAACTCTATGAACACTTTCCTAAGCTGAATTTACCGTGGAATTCCCATAACATATGCAAGCTGACCACACTTGGGCTCTTTGAATATTATGCTGTGGTGGCCCACTGATATGCAGGAGATCAAGGTTCAATTTCTAACCTCATATTCTTGCTCTGAGAGCTATTACGGTCTGGAAGTGCTACAGAAGCAGCAGCACAAGCATGACACCTGGCATCACTGCAACTGATAAGAGAACAGCACCAATGCCTCTGACAAGAATCCCCTGCTGAGCCATAAGGCTGATGCCCTGACAATTTTGAGGTAGGTTAAAAATTAATAATAATAATTCTTAGTGCTTCAACTGAGATCTGAACTAACATTTTGTTGATTTAGAGAAGCACTAGGAAAGGAGCCAGGGCTTTGGAGCTGTGCTCCGGCTCAGCTCCAGGAAAAAACCTGCAGCTCCACTGCTCCGGAGCTGCTCCGGGCTCCAGTTCCAGGCTCCGTTCCAAAGTCCTGAAAGTAGATGAAGAGGAAGGTGCTCAAGAATAGTGAACAAGGTGCAAAGAGGAAACGCAGCAGCAACTCATTTATATTTCCTGTTTAGACAGAGCCCATCTTTGGAGAAGGACTACATAAAATAGCACTAGTGGAAGACACAAAGTTGGGGTATGACTTATTTATGCTGAAGTAGCACCCATAATGTGCTAGGTGCTTTCTCAACAGAGGATTGTCACAGTTCCTACTCCAAAGGGCTTACAATCAAAGCCCTGCTCCTGCACTGGATTTCACATGAAGTAAGCCCCTGAATTTGCACAAGTTATGTCTACACTGCAATTAGACACCTGCGTCTTGCCCATTCCAGTCAACATGGGCTCACAGGGCTTGAGCTAAGGGGCAATTGTGGTGTAGACGTTGAGCCCAAGCTCTTGGGCCCTCGCATGGTCCTAGAGCCTGAGCTACCTCCCAAGCCCAAATGCCTATATCAATTAAATAGTCCCTTAGCCCAAGTCAACTCGCATGGGCATCTAATTGCAGTGTAGACATACCCACAGAGCTCCTCAGACTTCAGGTCAGGCACCACTTGGGCACAGGGGTCCAGGCACTGGCGTTCTTCGCATGCTTGGGGACACAGTTTGTTAAGTTCTTAGGTGAAACTGTTGTGTGTGTGTGTGTGTGTATATACACACACACACACAAGATACAAGAGACTATTGATGTCCCCTATGCTCGCAATCACCAAGCACAACAGATGTGATGTTAGATCAAGCAGGAGAGAAATAGGAAAAACCTCATAAGCAACTGGGTACCATTAAAAAAACCATTACCAACTGGAGGTAAAAGGGAAAAAAAAATCAATCTCTCAATATGCTTTCCATATTAGTTTGTTCTTTCAAAAAAAGAACTACACATGCACCATCCTTTATTATTGAAATCACATGGTGAACTTTGAGAAGGTCTGTATAAGTCCCACACTGAACAATTAAAACCCGAAAGGTTTTACCATCTGGATTCTCAAGTAACCCATTCCTTCATCTAGGCTACCTAAAGCTAGTCTAATTTCCAGAAAGTTACTCCGTGTAAAAAATCTCCATGGAAATTACTAGGGTAGGAATTGTATTAGTCTCATTTTCTCACTAGGTTTGTACATGCAGCATTAGAAAGAGGAAAATTTCAAGAAAGAAGCATTCCAAACAGGCCTAGTGTCATTTTGGCCAATTACACTAATGATCACATTCTCAATTAAATCATCCAGGATTTAATTAACTGCCAAGAAAGTCTGAGGTACCTTTAAAAAGAACAGAAGTACTTGTGGCACTTTAATTAACCATACCAAGTAGTAAATTAAAGTGCACTGAACAGAATCCAAAACAATCCCGTTGCAAAACCAGAGCATTTTTAATATTTAAGTTCAGCCTGAAAACTGTTAAACTGTGCTCAATAGCCTATTAAAAACACTGAACATGCTAGAAATGTTTTCTGCTTAACTGCTGGCTTTCACACTCCTGTCTTTGACATTCTTATACATTTGGTGAGGGTAGAAATACCCAACCACAAGTCAATGTCTTTTAGGTACGGAAATATCTACAATATCTGTCTTCCAGAATGATTCCTTGCCTTACCCAACCATCTATCTCTTTGCTAACAAAGACACTGTCCAGGTATCTTACATAATTTAAAAAAAACAATTTATCAGTTCAAAGTCTTTTGGAAGCCTGAACTGAATTTTTTTTTTTTAAATAACTAAAATGTTTTTCCTCCACTGCAGGAATTCACCAGTTTATTGCTGTAGGATTGCTTACAAAAGATTGTAGAATTTGTTTGTATTTTATTTCACTTGAGGTTTGAGTTTACAGATATAAGCTTTTGTTTCAAAAACACTGACAGACAGAAAAGCCCATTATGTCACATCAAATTATCTCCCAGCGCACTGCAAGGCAGCTCAAAAGACTATATAACCCAGTGCTTTGTATTTTATTTCTTTTCAAAGAGATATAAAAATAGGTCAAGTTTCAGGCCTCCCACCTGGACAGTGTCCCTTTAATGCCTCAAGACACAAAACAAAGTCTCTCCCAAATAAACGGGTTCAAGCCTGTTTTTACGAGATTCAGGCAAGTTTAAGCATATGCACATTTACACACACAATTCAATCTTAAAAAGGCACAGTTTATACTAGAAAATTGCCTGCTCTCTGTAATTACACAGCAGCAACCATTAACTACATGTCTATATATTACACATACAGAGGAAGTGTCTACTAGGCATCTAGCCTGGAAAGTACAAGATCTGGTAGGTTTCAGAGTAGCAGCCGTGTTAGTCTGTATCCGCAAAAAGAACAGGAGTACTTGTGGCACCTTAAAGACTAACAAATTTATTTTAGCATGAGCTTTCGTGAGCTACAGCTCACTTCTTCGGATGCATAGAATGGAACACACAGACAGGATATATTTATACATACAGAGAACATGAAAAGGTGGAAGTATGCATAACAACAGGAAAAGTCTAATCAATTGAGATGAGCTATCATCAGCAGGAGGGGAAAAAAAACTTTTTGAAGTGATAATTAAGATGGCCCATAGAAGGTGTGAGGAGAACTTAACATAGGGAAATAGATTCAATAGATCTGGTAGGTGCATGTTATTAATTTGAAAAGGTTTTCCAAAGAATGAGATGCCCAAGCTTTGACACAAGATATCTGTCAAATATTAATCATTCAAGCGTGTTCCTGATCCAACTTCAATCCACAGTGCTATCAGAACATACAGGAAACAGGTAGTCAGGGGTCACTTAGCAATGCTATCTATAAGGGGAAAAAAGCCATCTCCATACAAGGGGTCAAAATTCACACACGTCAGCTAAGTCAAAATAAGTGCATTTTGAGGAGCTTGGTTCCCTAAATCGATGAGAAGCCGAAGGCGATAAAGCATAAGAGACCAAAAGAGCTCAGAATCTGGAACTCCAGAATTCTATTCCCAATGACTCCCTGTATAACAGTCATTCTCTATGCCTGATTTTCTCATTATGTAAAATGGAGATAATATTGGCCATCTCACCAGGGGTGGGAGGAAATCAGTCAAAGTTTGTACAGCACTAAGGCCTTACCCAACTCCCACTGAAGTCAATGGGAATCTGTAATGGGAAATAGAACTTTTCTACACTAGGAAATTACATGGGTTAGTTGACATAACTTAAAATACATAATGTAGACAAGAGCTGTCACATTTAACCCAACAGCACTTGTCTACACTGAATGTTATACATCACGTTAGTTAATGCATTCTAATACAATATAATTTCCTAGGTCAGACAGTCCAAGGACATTTCGTCTCTAGTCACCTCAGCTGTCTACATAGATGACAAGGGGATGTACAGTCATTCCCATCCACTTCTTGTTTTGCAACAGAGTCCTTCGCTATGGGAACACAGGCACAACTACCTTTGCAAAGGTTTAGCAGTGACTTCTTCCCTATGCACCACCACATGTAGCTCCAACATTGGTCCACAATATTAGGACACATCTATTAGTAAAGCATAATTAATTGTATATCAAACGTGGAAATACGGTAGATTTAACATCAAGAACTCAGAACGTGCTCCAGTGTCAATGATTTTCCATAGGCTGCCCCTGACTGCACAGCTACAGAAGCTTGTATAGTGAGTTGATTCAGCATGAAACTAGAAGCTAGGAGCTCAAGAGTGCTAATCCTTCATAGAATCATAGAATCTCAGGGTTGGAAGGGACCTCAGGAGGTCATCTAGTCCAACCCCCATGCATGGCCACCGACTTGATATGCCATTTCAACAAGTAACTTAACAGCTCTCTTTTTCCCCACCCCCAAAATCAGTAAAATGATGATAATATCTACCTTACTCCTTCACATGGCGCTGTGAGAATTAGTTCTATTTTCAAAACACTGTAAAACCATTGAAGTGCAAATATACACACTATTTAGCTCTAAAGGACATCAGACATTCGGCCCTGATAAACTCAGGATATTGAGCTACAAACAAATGCTAAATCCTGGATTTTTAATGTTATATTCATATTATATTTCTCTGATCTTTGTTGTTCCTGAAAGAGCCACTTTCTAACTCTAGCCAGTGCTATCTTAATGTATGCTTTCCACAAAAAGACCCCAAGTTCCTCAGAAGTGACCTGCATTACCGCTGCTCCACTGGTCCAGAGACTGTCAGTTGGCTAAACTGTGTGGTAGTTGTGATGCCAATACACCACCAAAAGAGGCTGAGCTGAAAGAAACATCTCACCTAATTTGTGAATCCAGCCAAGTCTGAATTCAGTAAAAGGGACTGACTGGTCATTAACCCCCTACACAGAACCGGGGATTCAAGCCCAAATACAATGGTCACAAACATTTTTAAGCATCTAACACTCATTCAGGAAATGTAAATTCAATAATAAGTCTGAAATACTAACTTTTATGTCCTTAGTGTTCCTGCCAATAACTTCTAGGGTCCATTCAGGGGCGGCTCTACAAAGTAGGCTGCCCCAAGCAGCGCGGAGCGCTGCGCCCGCCCCCCCCCGCCGGCAGGTCCCTCTTCCCGGCATCCTAGCTCCGCCGCATGCCCCTGCGGGTCGTCCACGAGCGGGGGGGCGACCTGCGCGCCGCCGCCTGGCGGCTCTCAGCTCACGCGGGAGATGGGAGGGACCCGCCGCGCCCGCAGCGGCGGGGCAGGTCTCCTCCCTCCGCGGCGGCTGACCTGCCTGCCGCATGCCAGCGGCAGCTCAACCATGCCTCCCCCCCTCCCCCCAGCCGCCGCGCCAGCCGCGCTGGTGCCTAGGGTGCCCCCTGGGTCCATTTAATTTAAAGGTAACTATATTAAGGGACCTGAACCATCTGCTAGTCTCCTAACCTAGTTGTAACAGTTCCACTTTGTAGCACACACAAGACCCTATGCTAAGCAGGCTAAAGACAGGTACATGATTTGCTTTAGCTTGGTTACAACACATGGTTGCTGTATTTAAATAATCCATTTCAGGCAAGGTACATCTCTCTTTTCAGAGACAGGAAACGTGAGTTGTCTAGAAGGCATAATGACCCCAGTTTGTCCATCCCAACACAGAGCAGTATGGACAGTGCAGAGGCCAGAGCAGTACTGAGAGGAAGTGGCTTTTGCTTCCTGGATTCTGGAGTTGCTGGGGCTTGCTTAGGCACAACACAGGTTAGGGTAACTCTAAATAATGCCCTGAAGGCCAAGACACCTAATATTCAAGGCCTAGGAATGCACTGGTCATATCCCTTCCCACCCCTTCACTGGGGGCTATCCCCCTCCGCATTTGGAGTATTCTCACGAAATAGGAAGCAGCATTCAGGTACTTTGCAGCCCCTTTGCCAATGCAAACAGGCCATAAGGCAATGAAGAATCCAGCCCAACAAAGGCAGGAACAAAAGATAAAGAAGTGCTGGGAAAGATAAAATGAAGAGATAAGAGATGTATGTATCCTTGAGTGTAAAAAGGGAAGAGAAACAGGTGGTCTGTTAGGTTATTCCCATTCATGAGGGATAGTCATTTTAACTTTTATTTTTCAATTTACAGAGCATAAACAGAAGATTAAAATCTCTCCTAACATTTCAGCCACACAGAAAATAAGAACCTGGCTGAAACAACAGATGATTTTACTTCATGTCACATAATGCAGACTTGGCTTTTATATGTCATTTATAAACACTCAGAGCTAAAATATATAAAGCATGCCTTGAAAAGCACTGGCAGTTTAGTTATTTACCTTGTGACTACAGAGATCACAGAAGTTCTGCATATCAACTATTTACAACAACTATAACAATAACAATATATAACATTGTTTATTTAGCATGATAGGTGTGCAATAAAAAAAGTAATCCGACATAACACAAGGAGGCTAAAAGAGCAGGAGTACTTGTGGCACCTTAGAGACTAACAAATTTATTTGAGCATAAGCTTTCGTTTCACTCTGAAACAAGGAGGCTAGACAACAGATGGGGGTATAGTGGGAGGTGTACAAGTGACTGATCATGAGATATACTTATTGCTACATATGCATTTTGTTAGTTCCTTTTTTATAATATATTAAAATTTGAAGAGAGAGAGAGAAGGTCAGAACAGAGGTCAGCTTACATAATTTACATTTTCAAAGTGCTACACAAATATTGACTGTGTTTCCCACCCAGAAGAGAGTCATTTTTGCATTCATTTGCAAAACTGTGGCCTGTAATAATACTCTTTCATTATGCAAAAGTCTGGGTTACAGGAATAATACAAAAAAGGAACCAAATAAGCTAATAGATCATAACTGTTGTTCTTTTCTGATTGTATGCTTGACGGAAGAGCCCGTCTAGCTTTGTGACCTATCACAAATATTCGCGAAATCACTTGCATAAACAGCCACAATTATAAACATACATGTTTCAATGCAGTGGATCTTGTAATAGTTAAACCTTTTCATTATTATTATTAAAGGATAATGTTTTAAGTTACAGGCACTGTACACTTTCAATTTTGGATAATTTCATTTTTGCCATGTGCTTCTCTATATTATACACTGAAGCAAGAAATACCCATCCTCATCTCCCCCCCGCGCCATATCCTTCGGAGTAGAAACAGGTGATGTACTGGCACAAGAATGGCTTAGTCCAGTGAATTTAAAAAGACAGTATACACTTTCCATCAAGTGTTGGACAATGCCACAAAGATCTGCAGTACAAGCTAATCATGTTTTATATGCAGCTGTTTACATTAAGCCAGAACAAAACAGTGCAGATGGAATTATACAGCAGATGTCTGTGGACAGGCGGTAAGGGCCAGACAGCAGTCACACACCTTCTATTGACCTAGCAGATTATACAACAATACACACATTTTCAAGCCAAAAAGACTTGGTAAAAATGTTTATGGAACATCCATTGGCATGTCAGACCTTCCCATAAAACACTTTTCTAAAGTTATAAATTCCAATCCATCATTCCATGTGCAGATTATAAATGTACTGATCTGCAGATTGAGTGAGATGCTATAATTCTGATCTCAGATTATGAAAAATTATTACTACTTCTGAGGATATGTAAAGCTCATTTTTAAAGAACAGTTTATATATTAACCTAAATAATGGTTAAAAGTTTCAACCTCTTACCATACAAAAAATACAAATAAAAGTCTCTCAGAGACCTCACAATAAGATACAAAAACAATTCCATCAAATAATAACTGCAGTTGTTTCAACTCACAATACTCAGTATTCAGTTGAGCACTTCCACAGTAACTGGAATGGCATATACTAAGAAGTATCATTTAAATTTAAAAAGCATCTTTCATCTGAAAATCATAAAAAATATAAACATACACCTGCATGGCCAAGTCTGTCATTAACACAAGTTTGGTGACAACGGTGGTGTGCCACAGAAAGGAATACTAACAGTGAAACCCACACCAAGCACTGCCTTCCTGGCATTGAAGTGATAACTTCCAAGTATCGACATGCCGTGATAACAAGTACGGCTCCAATGAACTCTCCCCCACCAGAGTGACTGGATTTGTGTTTGTACCTTAGATGGCTGCTTAAGGAGCTTCCACTGTAATGCTATGGATTTTAATAGCACCTTTCATCCAAATAGCTCAACGCAAACAGACCCACGTGCACCTGAGTAACCAAGCCCAGTATTATGGTTTTAGGCAGCAGACTGCAAAATAACCTGTGGGGCAGCGAGACAAGGTGCTGCCCCGGACCCACTGCTCCCCACCTGACCCTGTGACAAGCTGGTCCCCCTCCAACCTCCTGCTCCCCCAAACACCCTGACAAGCTGCTCTTTCCCCGCCCCCATGACAAGCAGCTCTTCCCCCGACCCCCTTCTCCCGCCCGCCAAGCAGCTCTTCCCCGACCCCTTCTCCCGCCCGCCAAGCAGCTCTTCCCCCGAGCCCCTTCTCCCCCCCGACTAGCAGCTCGTCCCCCGACCACCTTCTCCCGCCCGACAAGCAGCTCTTCCCCCGACCCCCTTCTCCCCCCCGACAAGCAGCTCTTCCCCCGACCCCCTTCTCCCCCCCCGACAAGCAGCTCTTCCCGACCCCTTCTCCCCACCCCCGCCAAGCTGCTCTTCCCCTGACCCCCGGACCCCTGACAAGCTGCTCTTCCCCGACCGCCCCCGACAAGCTGCTCTTTCCCCGATCCCCCCCTCGACAAGCTGCTCCCTCCAGCTCCAAGAACCCCCCCCCCCGTGCCCCCCCGCAGCAGCACTGACGGGCACCAGCGGCAGCTCCCCGCCCGCGCTCGCGCCCTCACCTGCAGCGAGGCCCGAGCGGCAGCAGGGCCCGCGCGCCGCGAGGTCTCTCATAGCCGCGTCCCGCTCCGGCACCCCCGGCCCCTCAGCGCCCAGGGGAGGGTCTGTCGCCCCCGCCGCAAGCGAGGGGGGGCCATGTGGGGCGAGCCCCCCACCAGCCGGGCCCAAGGGGAGGGGCCGCTTCGCCCCCGCCTCGCGCCTAGACCCCCGCCTCTACCCCGCCAGCGCCTCGCTCCGGCCCAGCCCCCCTCGCCTCAACGCCACCGCGGGCCCGCCTGCGCCTGAGCCAGCCAGGCCCCAACACAGGGGGCGGCCCCGAACGATGAACGGCCCAACCACTGCCTCCAATCGGCACCGCTGGATGCTTGATGGACAGGCCCAGCTCGACCAATCAAAGAGTTCCCCCTGATGGTTGGCCAAAATTATTTGATTGACAGCCATCTCGGCCGTCCAGAATGAAATGCAACAAAGCTCCGGCAACAGCCGGACCCGCTAGGAAGTAAGGGAAGGGACTGAGTGGGAGGGAATGGAGGGGGCGTTGCTAGGGGCGCCTCAAACCGATTGGCCAGCAGTTGAAGGCGGGGTGTAAATAAAAGATTGTCCAATAAGAGTGAGTATGACGGTGATTGACACGTATAAGACCCAATTATAAATCATTTATGAGGCGCGAGCGTGAAGCTGTCAACAGGGCTAGTGCATCAATGGCGTGGGAGGGGTGATGGGCGAGAGCCTGGTCTGGAGCCGAGGTGCGAACAGGACCCAGCATGCACTGCGCCGCCCCGTTCTAAGGGCACAGGGGCAGCCAGGCTGTGTGCGGGGGGGGCACAGGGTCTGTGCGGGGGCAGCACAGAAGGAGGCAGGGTCTGACCTGTGGGGGAAGAACGGGGGCGACAGGGTCTGTGGTGGGGACACAGAGGGAGGCAGGATCTGTGGGGAGGTGCACAGTGGGACACAGGGGAAGAACGGGGGCGACAGGGTCTGTGTGGGGGCGGCACAGAGGGAGGCAGGGTCTGACCTGTGGGGGAGCACAGAGGGAGACAGGGTCTGTGTGGGGGCGGCACAGAGGGAGACAGGGTCTGTGTGGGGGCGGCACAGAGGGAGGCAGGGTCTGACCTGTAGGGGGGCACAGGAGGCGACAGGGTCTGGGGGGGGGCACAGAGGGAGACAGGGCCTGACCGGCGGGGGGCTGATGCACTCTGCCTCAGACAACCGGGAAGCCTTCTGCTTGGATTACCAGTGTAACCAACCATGGCCAAGCACCCAGAGTTGTCTGCAGGGCTCAGTCCTGTGACCATCAGCAGCAAACGCACAAGCCTGAGTAGCACCTGTGCTAAATGAGTGTTAGCAACCAGTGAGTTGTTATAATCCCAGGGGGGACACACTACATTATACATGGTTATTACATATTCCTCCCCAGACAACATGGCCCCAAGTGGTAAAGGTTCCTACTAGTTTACATCCCCACTGGGGCATCTTGTGGTAAATCACCCCTGGTTACTTTGTTACAGATACCACAGTGATCAATGTGGATGGAACTCTGATCATTCAGCTCCCAAAAACTCTCTCTACTAGTTCAATTCAAGAGTTCCCTGAGCCATGAGCAGGTAGCAGGCTGTTATCCTTGTTGCAGACAACTACTAAAGGCACAAGCGGATGCATTTAAGCCAGAAGTATTGTGATGCCTTGCTGGTACCTGCTATCTTTATGGGCCACATCTCTGATCAGATTGAGACAGAGCTCTGCATGCCAGGACCTGTTGTCTCCATAGGGCCGTACCTCTACTTTAAATATCAGAATACCTGTAGCCTCATCCATTTTACACAAGTTAGTTGATCTTCTGGAAAATTGTCAACGTGGTTCCATTATGTGAGCAAAATGTAGATGCTCCTATCTGAGGATATTTACTCCTACCATGTATCCTGACCCGAGTATAAAGTTACGGTGACACCTAGTGCTCAAACAAATAAACAAATGTGGTGACAGAAATTACATAGAAAATAGAGGGGAAAGATGTATTAGGTCACATACCAGCCATCCTCTGAGGGGGATGTCAAGATTTCAGCATTTTGGGAGGAGTCAGACACATAAAGTAAGGGAAGAAATTTTTCCTGATAGCAAATACCAACCTGGAAGTGGACATTTTGTGCACAGAGGGAAACATGCACAGAGGAATACAGAAACAACAAGGAGTCCAGTGGCACCTTAAAGACTAACAGATTTATTTGGGCATAAGCTTTTGTGGGTAAAAAACCCACTTCTTCAGATACATGGAGTGAAAGTTACAGATGCAGGCATTGTATAATGACACATGAAGAGAAGGGAGTACAGAGTCTGTACTAGCTTGCACTGTAAAAATCTGTTCAGGTTGTGGGGACATGATGCTGTGAAGAGTAGCTCTCTCCCAGTCTTGCCTCCATTGCCTTCACTGGAGTTATACCAGGGACAAATTTGGCCCTCTGTGCCTCAGTTTCCCCATCTGTTAAATGGGAATTATGAGAACCTCACAATGGGTTGTAAGTTTTAATTCATTAATGTCCATAAAGTGATCTGACATTCTCAGATGGAAAGGCAAAATATTATAAACATACACACTCATCTAAACCAAAGGAAAAGCTGACTGCAAAAATCTCTTCATCTCTTCATTCTTTTTTGAATGACTTCTGCAGGGCTAGTCTCTCAATAAATGTCACTTAATTACAGTTTAATGGAGACTTACCTATCCTGGGATTCAGTTCATTGCTTTTGATGCATAAACAACATAAAATTTCAGCCTGAACAGTTCAAGTTTGGCAAAGTTATGAGCAACTTAAAAAGCATCTCAGAAAAGGAAGTGTCAGACAACCTTAACTATCGCAATGCTACCAGTTCTGTCTACAATATATGATATTTTCTCTGTGTATTGTCATTGATTCTACAGTCTACTCTTTCTAATTTAGTCTAAACAAAGTTTGATTCACATTCATAATGGAAGTATCAGTAGCAACTCCATTGTTCAAGTTGTGTTGAGATTTACACTTAAAGCATGATTAGAGTCTGTTTCATGTTTTAGTAACTAAATTTATTCTCCAAATTTTGCACAAATTTTCAATTGACTTTTCTATGTCAATTTAATGGAAAAATCTTTACTAACTTTTGCAGAGGAGACATTTTTAAAGTACTCTCTTTTTTTTTAATTTTATCTTATTTTCCCCCATTTTTCTTTTGAGTTCCTCTAGCTAAAAAAACAAAACAAAACAGTCACCACTTGGTAAGGCAACTCCCATCTTTTCATGTACTGTGTATATATCTACCTGCTACTATATTTTCCACTCCATGCATCTGATGAAGTGGGTTCTATCCCATGAAAGCTTATGCCCAAATAAATGTGTTAGTCTCTAAGGTGCCACAAGGACTCCTTGTTGTTTTTACCACAGACTCAAAACTTCACACCTTTCCCACATACCCCGATGTGTACTCTGCTAATATCTCAGCCATAGAGCACTATCCAGTGTTTACAATTAAGTCAACATAGAGAAGTTAAACATAGAGAATTATTAAGTTATTCATCAGAACCTAATTCAGCTGTCCCAGTAAAGCAGACAGAACTACTCAGATCTGTCAGCTACTTCTGTTTTCTGATGCTCTGGGGATAGCTGCCTTTGTAGCAAAATTGCAAGCTTGACAGCATGAGTTCAAGAATGGCCCCTTTCACTCAAAAGAAATTCCCTTAAGTTACTCTTCGGGGCTTTAAATTCAAGTTCAGTTTATTCAAACAGTTCATTCTCAAGCAAAAGTTAAAAGATTGTGTAAACCAAACTCTTAAACATCTCCGTGTTTTCATGTCCATGCAGCAGATTGTGAATATTCAGCATGCTGGGAATCCTCTAGAATCAAGTGTCCATTGCTGCTTCATTCTCAGTGAAACTACCTGCAACACATTTTTTTTAATCTGGCTGTTCCCCAGAACTCTCTTATACCAGTTGGTATTTTAAAGCAGTTGTTTTAACTCTCTTATACCAGTTGGTATTTTAAAGCAGCTCCAAGGTGACACCTTGTGGTAGCCATTCCAACTATTTTGGATATAATGCCTATACTGAAGCAAAAACATTCTCTTTCGCCCACTCTGTCCTTCCAAAAATGTCATCCAGTTTCTGCATTTCAACATGATTTCAATCTGTGTCTCTAATATACCTACAGATGTCTTTGTTGGCAACTTTCATGTGCAGGAATTTATATGAACTGGGGGTGTGGAGTAACATTACCACCCTATGCCCGTGCAATCTAGTAATCACAAGCCTCATTTGCTCTGTAGAAACACTGTTCATATATCTCAGGGGTGGCCAACCTGAGCCTGAGAAGGAGACAGAATTTACCAATGTACATTGCCAAAGAGCCACAGTAATATGTCGGCAGCCCTGCATCAGCTGTTTCCTGCCCCAGTGCCTCCCGCCCACCGGCAGCCCCACTGATCAGTGCCTCCCCCTCCCTCCCTGCACCTCCCAATCAGCTGTTTTGTGGCGTGCAGGAGGCTCTGGACAGGGGGGAGGAGTGATGGCACGGCAGGCTCAGGGGAGGGGACGGGAAGGCATGGAGTGGGGGCAGGGCCTGTGGCAGAGCCAGGGGTTGAGCAGTGAGCACCCCCTGCCATACTGGAAAGTTGGCACCTGTAGCTCCAGCCCTGGACTCGGTGCCTATACAAGGACCTGCATATTAACGTCTGAAGAGCCGCATGTGGCTCCGGAGCCATAGGTTGGCCACCCCTGATCTATCCATTTTTAATATGCCCATCACTTGTGACATTATGCTCATAATTACGTGAGGATATGATCCACATTTGTAAGAGGACTTAAAAAGGGGATATTGTTATGAGCCCTAGTACTGCTGACAGATAACGGAAACTCTTCTTTACCTTAAGTGCTAGAGGCCTGGAGCAGAAGAGTGTGAGTTTAGCTGATGACCACACGTGTACATACATCAACAGCGACAGCCTGGTCTGAAACCAAAGTTACATGCTGACTATTTGCAGCTTCCATGGCAAACAGGACTGAGCGACACTTGCAAAACTCTGGTACTAAAGCCTGCAGAAGGTGAATGGCTTATAGAGCTTTCCATTGTTTCCTGGAAGGAGGAAAACTAAAGTTGGATGGAAAGAGATCAAAGAGAAAGGTCTGCAGAGATCACAGTGCTGCTTTATTTGTAATGATCTTTTGCTTGCATTCAGGAAGAGCAGGCAAGAGTTACACATCCTGAACACACCACTACAGGAAACTCTGTTCTCTATGGGTGCTCCCCCTTCTCCCCCTCCTGCTGCTCTTGTGCTGATTGTCCTGCTTAAAGATCAAATACTCCAGAAAACAGTTCTGTGGCTTGTGGTTTACATCTTTCTTCTTTCAGTATGACTGGCTTCCCCAGAGAGATCACTTTATCTGTCTGAGTGTCACAGGCCTTGCAAAGAGCCGGCAATGGTTAATGCACCCAGTGGCACTAACAACAGACATCAAAGGAACTCTGGTAATAGGAGAC
Source organism: Mauremys reevesii (assembly GCF_016161935.1). Lineage (NCBI taxonomy): Eukaryota > Metazoa > Chordata > Testudines > Geoemydidae > Mauremys > Mauremys reevesii. Next base: position 105,379,150 of record NC_052630.1, on the reverse strand, counting down.
AGGAGAGGAACTCCCTGCCTCAGAGCATCTGAAATGCACCTGGGACAGTGGGATGAAAGAAGGACATTTCTTCTTTACAAAATAATCAAATCTCTGACTACCCATAAATTCCAGATGGCTGTTAACATGAATGCATAAGCGGGTCGGGGTGGGGGGAGGAGAGAAGTGGGTATACTAAGCCGGAGTAGGGAAGTGTTATTACCGCTGTCTAAGTGAGACCATTACTGGAATATTGTGTTTGTTTCTGGTGTCCAGAATTCGTAAAGAATTTGACAAACTGGAAAGGGTTCTGAAAAGAGCAACAAGAAGGATCTGAGGTCTGGAAAATGTGCGTGAGAAATTTGTCTTGAGAAATAAAAGAAGTTTAACAAAACGAAGATTAAGAGCTGACTTGATCCCAGTACCTAAATGAGAAGAAAATTTCTGATAGTAAAGGACATTTTTCATCTAGCAGACGAAGGCAGAACAAGCTCCAATGGCCGGAAGCTGAAGTTAGACAAATGAAAGCAAGAGATAAGGTGCACTTTTTTAACAGTGAGGGAGTTAACCTTTGGAATAACTTACCTAGAGATGCGATGATGGATTTTCCGTCAGCTGAAATTTTTCATTAAAATTGGATGTCTTTCTAAAAAGATCAGTGCTAGCTCAACCAGAAGTGATGGGCATGATGTGGGAGCCACTGGGTTAGGATCTCTCATAGTGGTCCCTTCAGGCCTTGAAAATCTCTTAATTTAAGGAGGTCACTTCTGGTAATCATAACATCTACAGTCTGGGTATCCTGCACTGATACCACAACATCCTAATCACTGTAGACATGATCACAAACCCACTTGTGTTAAATGATGCTGCCAAGCCTGATCCAGCAAAGCTCTTAAGATGTGCTTGAAGTTAAACAGCTGCGTAAGTGCCTTGCTGGACAGGGGCCAGAGCACTCAGCATGTTGTAGGATCAAGTCTAGAATAAAGTGACTAATTATTATTATATTTGATTTGTATTATCGTAATACGCAGGAGCCACAGCTCTCCACTCCTGTCTTCTTGCACAAACGGCTCTAACACCTCTGGTTTGTAACCGCTCCTGGGTACTTTATCTGTGTTTTACCAACCACTCCCCTCTCACAGTCCCATTCAGCAAGTCTATTTACAGAGTCCTACAATCATCGTTACTTTTTGCCAGAGCCTGCTAGCGTCTCTCCTGCGTGGCCTTCCTGTGTCCCTTCTCTACTCTTCAGCTAACAGGCTAATTCTTTCCTTAGCTCTCCCCAGGTCAGGCTGATCTAACTAACCACCCTTCCTTCAATCAGGAGCTCCTGGAGAAACGAATTGGATTTTCAGTGACCAGTGTGCTTCAGCTGCTGGTTCTCAGTACTCTGTCACACAGCCCGTCATGGACCAGGACCCCAGCGTGCTAGATGCTGTACAAATCCCGAACACAAGGACAGTCTCTGCCCCAAAGAGCTGACAATATAAGTATAAGACAAGACAACAGATGGATACAGACAGACCAACAGGGGAGTAACAAGGAAACAATAAGTGTCTGTCAGAATTACTCTGTACTGGATAGGCTGGCTCAACTGTATTATAGATCCTATACTACTAACGGCTAATGCAGTTTTCCTTTAGCTCAAATGGTAGGGGTCTACACTGTTGTATTAGGAGACTCTGAGTTCTATTCCTGCTGTTGCCACAAAATCCCCAATGACCATAGTAGTAACTAGTCATCAGTAGCCATGCAGTTGTGAAGATAATGATTATTTTGCATTCATATAACACCTTTTATATAAATATCCGGAAGATATGACAAAGGTAGGTATGTATTCCCATTTTGCTGGTGGGGAAACTGAGTCACGAAGAGAGGCCGTGACTTACTATCCCACAGTCGAGGGGTGGCAGAGCTGGAAATAGAATCCAGGAGTGTTGACTCCCAGCCCCTGCTCTGGACATGAGACCACCTCAGCTCCCTTTGATCTCGAGTCTTACTTCAAAAACAGTGTCTCTGTAGCTACCTATATGATGGTAGTGACAGCTGAACCTAAAAGGTTGGAGGTTCTGTTTGGATAAATTTGGGTGCTTTGCCAGCCTCTCAGGTTTGCAAAGCCAGACCAGGATTCTTCCAAGGACACAGGATTTCCGCAGTGTTTCCTGGTTCCAGCTGGGCTGGAAATACCATGAGAACAAACCTGAGTCCGGGCATTTTGGACCTTCCAGTTCCCTGCAGATAGAGAAATCCCACCGTCCCTGCCCTGGTACCAAGAATTGGGGAGATGCACAAAAATGACAATGAATGATGTGAAAAGTTAAAAGGACGTTTTCAGATCCTGAAAAAGAGGAATGTTTGTCATGAAGGCAGGGGTGGGAGTGTCATATTTAATTTGAATTGGTTGCTTGAATGCTTCTCGTTCCGATTAAATTCTGCCATCACTCCTCAAAAATTAGGTGTCTGTTTACGTCTGACATAACTGCACCACTAGCTAGGGCTTATCTACATGGGAAAGTTTTACCAGTTTAACTGGTACAATTATACCATTATAGTTATACCAACATAGTTATACCAGTATAACTCCCTGTGTAGACATTTTAGTCCAGTTTAAGAGAGTTCTATTTTTTCAGTTTAGCTTGAACCAAAGCAACCTAAACTAAATTGAAAAAGGCTTGTAAATGTGAATAAGAATGTCTGCATGGAGACTTACACTTTAAATTCACACCCTACCTTATACTGGGATAACCTCCCCATGTAGACAAGCTAGAGTTACCTGTGGAATTTGTTCCTGGACTTCTCCACAGAAGGGGACAATATGGCACTCAGATGTCTCAGAAATTCCCCAGAAGCAAACAGGCCCAATTCAATGGAAAAATGTTAAACAGACATTGTAAAGTAATTTAGAACCAACATATATTGCTGTTTGGTATTTCTGTTTGGATAGGCTCTAAGGATCACAAATAGGGACCAGAGTCATTATACTAAGCAACTTAAAAATGTAATATTTATAAATTCTAATAAGACCAGACACATTTTAATGAAAATTGTTTCTTCCCCCCAATGGAAACATATTTTGGGGGAGAAAGAGGTTTTTAAATATCCCCATACCATGTTTGCAACCAGCACACCACAGCACTGTATTAGTGAATGTGCATCACAAAATGAAACTGACTAAAACCAGACTAATCTGGTTTCCATATGACCAAGATGAAGGAAGTATAAATAGCTAACAAAAGGTGAAAATCACCTTGTTCCTATGCAGAGACCTGTAGTGGGACATAAGTGGTGCAGAGGCATCACAGCCTTCAGTGATGAAAAATCAACATTTTTACATAATTTTATTATGGAATAATCTTCTGAGTAAGAAACACCATTAAGGAATATTTTGTTTTTAAATGTAATGGGCCAGACTCCACTCTTACTTACACCAATGTAAATCTGGAGTAATTAAATTGAAGCCAATAGATTTACACACAGATTTACACCTGTGAAGAATTTGGTCCCTGTTGTGTGTCGATCGTTTTGTTTTGTTTGTTTGTTTTCACATTGTCCTTTTACTATCTGCCGTCCTTGCTGAATATCAAATAGGACAGCATGTGGAATAAAGCCTCCAGGGTGTCAGCAACAGATCAAACTCTCAGGATTTGAAAAGGCTTCTTGATGAGCTCCTCTGGAAGATATTTTTATCTATTCCACATCCCTTGATGTGATTCCAGGTGGGCTTTTCAGATGAGATGAGATTTATTTGCAGACAAAAAAGAATTCCCACTCTGCTTTCAAGTGATAGAGCTAAGAGCTGATGCAACACGCGGTCCTCCTTCCCCTGCCTAGTTATCTCGATGTTTGCATGTTTCTAGCCACATGGACAATTCTGAGCATTGGCAGTTTGAGTTCTTTCCTCTGTGGGCCTTGTATAGACTTGGATTTACAGCTCTGATGATAGAGGGTGTTAGCTACCATTTGCTAATTGACATGTTTGAAAAGTCTAGTGTGGGGAAGGCAGCATAGCACATATTAAAGTCTAAGGGCGTATCTACACTTAAAACTAGTGTGCTCCAGTGAATGCTACCTATGCTGATGGGAGGGGTTCTCCCATTGGCATAGGTAATCCACCTCCACAAGAGGTGGTAGATAGGTTGATGGGAGAATTCTCCTGTCGATATAGCACTGTCTACACCAGGGGCTAGGTCATTTTAACTGCCTCACTCAGGGGTGTGGATTTTTCACATGCCTGAACCACGTATTTATAACAGCCTAATTTCCTAGTGTAGACCAGGCCTAAAGTAGACTTTATTTCAACTGGTTTAGCACATGTTAAAGGCAATGCACCTTGTCTACACTGGACTTTTCAAACATATTACTAGTTAGAACATATTCTAACAACACTCCTTTCCCCCTAGTCTAGACAAAGCCCAAGGCCTGGTCTGCATTAGAATTTACATCAATATAGCTACTTCTGTCAGGGGTATGAAAAATGCACACTCCCGAGAAATGTAGTTATACCGACCTAACCCTGGTGCAGACAGCAATAGGTCAATGGAAGAATTAATTCGTCAACCTCACAACCGCCTCTTGGGGAGGTAGATTACCCACACTGACATGAGAACCCCTCCTGTCAATATATGTAGTGTCTACACTCAAGGGCTACAGCGGTGCAGCTGGGCCTCTGTAGCATTTTTAGTGTAGACAAGCCCTAAGCGTACGTCTACAAAGCAAAAAAAACCCTTGCAGTAGCGAGTCTTGGAGCCCAGGTCAACTGACTTGGGCTCATGCTGTGGAGCTAAAAATAGCAGTGTAGACATTTGCCTGGGGCTGGCATCTGGGCTCTGAAACTCAGCGAGGGTGAGAGTCTCAGAGCCCAGACTCCAGCCCAAGCCCAGGCATCTACACTGGTATTTTTAGACCCGCAAGCCGCGTCAGTTGCAGACCTTCCCTGGGTAGCTAGAGGGTTGTTGCAGTGTGAGGAAAGCCTGGATTAGAAACAAATAAAGAACTAACTGAGCAGATAGATATTAATGGCTGGGCAGCTGGTGTGCTGTGAGCTCAGCTTTTTGCGCATTGTTCCCTGGTGTTCCCCCTGGGTGTTTTGTCAGACCCATCTGGTGTCTCTTGTCTTATACTGGCCTTGGCTTGTAAGGTCTTTGAGGCAGGGACCATCTGTGTGTGGAGTGCCTAGCACAAGGGCATTCTGGCATATGGGTGGGGTTCCTAGGAGTTACCACAATATAAATAATACATTAAAATGCAATAACATCCGCTGGGTTGAGACAATGTATTCTTGATAGGGGTTATAATCACTGTATTTCTCCCCCCCTCGCCTCCCGCCCCATTTTACGGGACATGTTCAGGTTAGAAGTCTGAAATTTTATTACCAATAACACCGAGATGATCTCGACTGAAAGAGTTTGAAAAGGCAGATGTCATTTTGCTCCACTTATGCGGTTTATTGTCCGCACTTTGCTCAGCTTGGGGCAGTGACACATCACCGCAGGGGAGTGATATCTGTGAGCCAGCTTCGGGGCAATCTCATGGTGTACATGAGGGCACCAAAAACCTCGCCCTCTCTTTTGAACTCCTGTTCAGGGGCAGCCAGAGTCCCAGAAACTCATGTGTTTGCTGACGCTTCCACTGTGAGCAGTGAAGGGAGGATGATGGCGGGGGGCATGGCCCCAACCCTCTCCATGAGCCTGCAGAAGAGGCCAGGCACAAGAGGAAGAGTTTTCTTCACCCTTCCCAAGGTGGACCTGCCATACCACGTTCACGCTCCAAGAGGAATTCTTGCTGACTCAAAGGGCAGAATCTTTGTCCAATGCAGGGGTCAAACTGGAAGGAAAACGGCAGCGGGACTTATCCAAGCTCAGAGAATCTTCCAGCAAGTGACCCGTGCCCCATGCTGCTCCTTGGGCTTGGCAGCGTTTTGGTTGGAGGAAAGACAATAAGGGCTGGTATCTCCCCAGTGCCACCTGGCACCAGGCTTAGAGGTGAGTCACAGTGCATGCTGCAGTCTGGGTGCCCGCTTCTCCTTTCCCACCCGCGGAATGAAATCATTAGCAGTGTTGACATTTAAACTCTCCTCAGAGATCAGCTGAATTAACACTTCTCTGAGATGAATGGGGCAGCTCACACCTCTCAGAGTTAGGGTTGTTGTCTGTAGACTCATGTCTGCTTTCCTTGCACTCTGTTCACATTCGTTACGTTTTCTTCGCAACCATAACAGCTAGAGACTTTTTTTTTTTCAGTTGAAAGCTGAGGTTCTTTAGAACAAGACAGCAGTTTGATAGAGGGGCCAGTAGGCCGCACTGCCACAAATCGCTCGAATCCAAACCCTGACCCTATGTTAGTTGCCTCAATCACGTTCAGTTGTTGTCTGTCTTTAGGGTCTGCTGCTGTTGGATTCCTCCCCCGATTCGTGGCAGTCCAGCCTACTGGCCCCTCTTTCAGACTGCTCTCTTGTTCTAAAGAACCTCAACAGCTGAGAAGGAAACACACCACACAGCGGTTCCTTAACTGAACTCCCCTGCTCTTCCTCCCAAAGGGTAGGGAGGAAAAGGAGACCCTGTCCTGTGGCTAAGCTCCCAGATTTAGTGCTCCCCCAGCCTGCCAGCTGTTTAGCCCAGTTCCAATCCCCTGAGTCATCAGAGCCACCATGCTTGTCATGTCTCCCCAAGTATAGCTCTGGAGCTATTCTGTCTGATCTCTTTTACTGAACTGCTTTTATCCTTTCTTCCTTTCCCCCTAGGTTACGTAGCAATGAAGAGTCCTTGTGGGGAAAAAGATGAATGAGGAGCGATAGACAGAGGGAGAACAAGAAGCCTCCAGCCTTGTAGCCAGGCTCACTGCTTGCGTCACAGTTATCAAAAATAGATTAATGGCATCTCTCTCCACATCGGAGGCAATGACAGAGGAGATGTAATAGCCTGGAAAAATGCAGAGCAAATGCTCCCTTTTGCTGCGCTGTTAGTGACCTGGAGGCATCTTCCCTTCTCTGACAAATTCCTCTCCCTGGGTTGTGATTTGCTGTTTATCAAAACTTGCTTGTCTTATGCACTGACCCTGAAAAAAATAATCCCCCGGGCTATCTTTTCTGCTTTTATTATTCTGCTGCCAGCAATGTTCCCCTTGGTAACAGAATCCCCCTTCTGCAAAGGGTTTATAACTTAGCCATAAAGAGTCCCACTTTTGAGTAGCACCCCAGGTTTAAAGCATCTCCAGAAGGGATATGTAGTGCACACAGTTTGGGTGCCACGTCGTTATGTCTGTCTGATCAAAGATGAATCCTGATTGCCACCAACCTTTCTGTGATCAGAATGGAGCTAGTAATTTTATCGAGGGCACATGAGGCAGAATAGAATCCCACTCGTTCGTCTACAGAGCTATAGGGCACAGCAAGATTAAGTGACTTGCCCCAGGTCATGCAGCAGGTCAGTGGCAGAGCCAATAATATACTCTAGATCTTCTAAATCCCAGTCTAGTGCTTGGAACTGCTGCTTCTTGCCAATGCACCAAATGCTCTCTCTCCCCACACTTCTCCCATGCAGCCTCCTATCCTGATCTTGTCCCTGACAATATCTGCATGACTGATGTCTGAACAGCTGTCGTGTGTGTTGTAGTGTGCAACCAATCTGTGGCCACCAAGGACTTCACAATTGTCATTATGTTGCACTCACTGACTGCTTGGAAGGTCACGACAGCAGTGGCAATAACACTCAGAGTCTTCAGCTCTGCTTGCGATGAAGGAAAATATTGTATAATTTTTAACTGTACGGGGCCTGTGAAACACAGCTGAGCCATTCCAATAGAGGCCAGTGTCACAATACTGAATTTATGTGTCTCTCCCATAGTTACAAGCTGGTAGGTTGTCTCTCTCCTGCTCTTTCTAATTCCCTTGTTTTCTCATGGTGTATCTGCTTCCTTGCATTAAATTACATCATCATAATTACAATCTCTGGTCTGGTTCATGCATTGGTTTTAAGCCAGAAACAAGCAGACAGAAGCTAAAGCACATTGCAAAACAGAACATGACTTTGGCAGAAGTCAATGCATTGATCATCGCGTGTGCAACTTTATTTCAGAAGCTGCTATGGATACCACATGGTATTTTTCGCTCTGTATTCATTGTTCTTCTACCTCCCTCAAGCTGTGAACTCCAAGTCTTCTGCTAAATGGAATGAAAGACTAGATTCACTGTAGCTTCTAAGTTCCTTTGTATCTTCCGCTGATTACTGTCCTGTTTTGTACATCCAATGATAATATTGAATCACAATAATTAACTCTGCACCAGTAATAGAATGAAAAATAGCTTTCTAGTGTTTCTCCAGTGATGGAAGAGCAGTGTCATCACAAAGGTGGTGTTACTTCTATACAGTAGCTTCCTGTGTACTTTCTGTATTCTACAGACGTGAACATACTGAGAGTGCTCAGTTATGTGCATTAATAATAATTAATAATGAGCAGAACTAACTCCACCAGAGTGGTCCTTTGGGGCCATCTGCCTTTCCCAAGTCAGGGTAAAGGAGGAGGGTTGGGTGTGGGGCTAGCAACCCCACCTTGTAAAAAATCAATTTGCTACAGAAACGCCAACAATAGAGATAACAGAGGCTTTTATCCTGGAAAAAGAAGGGTCTTCAACTCGAAGACGCATGACACTGGGTGGTGAAAGCCGCGAGGAAGCCACTAAGCCGATCACCCTTCTTGCAACTAGAAGGATTACCATCGGCACATGGAACGTGAGGACCATGTACGAGTCAGGAAAGATGGCGCAGGTTGCAGTAGAGATGAGGAGCAACAACCTGACCTTACTAGGTATTAGTGAGACAAGATGGACACAAGCTGGACAGAGGCGACTGTTGACAGGAGAGCTGTTGCTGTATTAAACACCTGGCAACGTGACCTTCAGGCTGATTGCACAAAAATGGGCTATACCTGGAACCAGTTAGAGCAAATGGCCCAGGATAGAGGACTCTGGAGATCTGTTGTTGGCGGCCCATACCCCGACTGGGGTGACGGGCATGAATGAATGAATGAGCAGAACTGGTAAACGATAGCAGTGACCTGTAGGGGGTTGCCTTTGCACATATTTTGCAGGTTATTTACTACCCGCCTCTAGGGCAGGGGTTCTCAAACTGGGGATTGCAACCCCTCAGGGGGTCTAGAGGTTATTACATGGGGGGGTCACAAGCTGTCAACCTCCACCTCAAACCCCGCTTTGCCTCCAGCATTTATAATGGCGTTAAATATATTTTAAAGTCTTTTTAATTTATAAGGGGGGGTCGCACTCAGAGGCTTGCTGTGTGAAAGGGGTCACCAGTACAAAAGTTTGAGAGCCACTGCTCTAGGGCATAGCAGCATGATGCTCTCCATAATCTTTATGCTGTTGAAAATATCTTGCATCAAGTGTCACTGCTTAACTAAAGCAAATGGACTGGTAACCTGGACAACTGAAGGCCTCTCTAGCCATAGGACAGCTGTAACATATATAGTTTCAGTGTCTCCAGAGACACCACTTTCCAGAGAAGTGAGGAGTTAGGAGCTTGCAAGAACTTGGCATGTATTTCAACAGGATATTAGAGACAGAAGAGCCAGTGGGTTATATACAGTCATCCTTAGCAGTGACTTCCTAGGAAAAATCTGCCCTTGAATCCATCTTAAATCTATCCACCTAGATGTCCTTATGTTGTACACCATGACCACTCAGAATACTGTGGTGGAAAAAACTCAGATGCTGTTATTCCAAAAGTACAAATGATCTGCCGGCAATAGAGGGTCTATGTACAACACAAAGTTGAGCAATTCTGATTACATCCAGTAGAGGGCAGTGGTGCACATACATGGTGTAACGGCAATTTCTTGTGATATCTTTGGGGGATCTTTCTGTCTGAAGTTTATGTATCATTGTGAGTCAGGGATGGTATGTGATTGCATGGGGGCGGAGAACCAGGGCTTCTCCAGAGACTAGAACCGTGGGAGGTGATTAGGCAAATTCACTCAGGCGGTAACGCCTCCAGCGAAGTCCCAGCACCTGGAAAGGCTCGCCTAGACTGGCTCCCACTGGATTATCCAGAGACCAACAGACAAAGAAAGGACTGTTGGATAAATAGCCTGAGTTTAAACTGCTCAGGGCCTTCTTTCTGATCCAGCCAACGGAAAAGACTTTCTGTCCAAGTTATCCCCCAATTCTTCCTGGAAAGGTCTTTTGCCTACAGCGGTCCCCTAAGACCAATGGGTGACCTCTGGTAAGCTTGTAGCATGCTTGCAGGAACTTGTATTGTTTTTTTAAAATATGTTTTCTGTATAATGCTTTTACCTCAGGAATAAATTGTGCTTTGTTAGAAAGGGCTGTGTGGGAACTTATAACAGCTGGCAACTTCGCTGTTCATGGGTTTGCAAAGAGAAAGCAAAGTGCAGATGCTGGCCTGTTTAGCCAGTCTGGCTTGCTGGGGATATCCCAGTGTAGGCAGGGAACTGTGCAGCCTGGGAAATCCCTGGTCAGGAGGGAGAGAGACATGGATCTCTACCCAAAGAGGTGACAGCTGAGGAGCTGAGTGCCTAGCATGGGTGCCTTTGGTGGACCACAAGGGGGAATACAGGTGCAGTTGCCCTGAACCGTGACACATGGTAGTGCAGTAGCACCTAGGAGCCCCGGTCACAGACTGGGACCCCACTGTGCTAGGACCTGTACAAACACAGAACTTGCCCCAACTAAAATATACACTCTCATGGCCACCTGACCCCAAATATGTTCTCTTGGTTGTTACAACTTTTTACCAGATTCTAACTATGATTTCTAAACAAGATTACCACCTAGTCACTGGGAAATTTAAAAAACAACAACAATTACTTCTGTTTTGCTCGGATCCATACAAATACCACTCCGTACTTCCGTCGGTGGCTCAGCAGCAACAAGGAGCTACCAAACATCTTTCCAAGAGTTCTGGTGATAGTCATTGGTGACAAAGTTGTTTGATAAGAGTCTATAATTTCAGCTGTTGTTAAACCCAAAGAGCCATGTTAATTTCAATCCCATTCATAACTCAGTAGAAGCAAATCTATCAACATTTGCCAGATGAATAAAGAAAGGCAAAACCATTTGGGGAAAAGTAGTTTTCAACCTTTTTTATTTGGGCCCTGTCTAGGTGTCAGATTGGAGAGTGAGGAAGGAAGAAATTGGAGGACTATACTCAGGCTTCATCCAGCCACAGTCCCAAACTCTGTCCATAATTCCAGGACAGGCGGCTGTTTCTGCTAAAGTGATTAGAAGTAAAGTAGTTTAGAATTAGGCTTCAGAGTTAAACCCCCCTGAGATGCAGTAGGGATTTTCATATCTCTTGGATCTGTTGCTTCAGGATGCCTGTCTGCAGACTCAGGCAGATAACTGCATTATGTCACATGGGTGAAGTTTTCCTCATAACCACAAGGGCTTGAAACTGAATTTATTTAAAAAATAAAATCTGAGTCTGCAAAAGCTGAGAGGGCATCAGAGAAGCTCTAGTTCTGCATGGCATGTGCCAGGTCAGTTCCACTCGTTGATGGAACTGGTGGCTAACAGGGAAAAATTACACTTTAGGCTGGAGAGCAATGTGAACCAAACTATGCTATGGCCAAGCCCACCTCAGCTAGCTGGCAGCATGGCTTTATAATGTTCCCTATTTTTAAATGTTGACTAGACAGGTGAGGCCAATTTTCAAAAGAGCTTAGGGACAGATTTTCAAGTACTCTGCATTCACACCTGCTGTTGGATCCAGCATCCACTGGGGTGCTTACTAAAGGCCGGATTTGCAAGAGCTTAGTGTCCAATATCCACAAGATGTTTAGAGCCCCTTTGAAAAAGATGCTCACTTATTTTGATGCTTCAATGGGAACTTGGATCCCCACTTGTAGGTGCTGAGCACTTTTGAAAATCTTGGCTGCAGATAACGAGGGTGTGGGAGAGATCTGTTCCAAAAAGATCAGTCTGATAGGATGGGAGATGGGGTGAAAAACCACCACCTTCTAAATCCTGGCCCCGGAGCAGCTAAATGTGTCTGTTGACCTGGGAAACAATCAGGGAATAAACAGGGCTAAGGGCATACATGACATGGAACCCTGTCAGCAGATGAAGATCTCTCCTAAGACATTGAGCATTCTGTCAAAATGTTGTGCAACAAGTATCCTTGTTCCTCTATCCCAAGAAAGGAAGGGGGTCATCAATGGGCCAAATATCAGAGCATAATAAGGCTCCTATCTCACCCCTTGGCTGCGTGTCCACCCCCCTCACCTTAGCCAAGCCTTATAATATATAACATAGTATGGACAATGGGGTAACTCCTAGGGCTCCCCCCCCCAAATAAAGGCAGCTCTGGCCAATGACAAAGAGCCCGGCCTGCCTGGGGTTAGAAAAGGTGATTGGTGGAACAGGAGGACATAAGCGGTGGTTGTGGGGTGAGGAGGGCAGATCAGGGGGGTGCCCCCTGGGAAGGCCCCAGCAGAGGAGGGAGGGGGAGGACAGCAGTGCAGTTCAAAGAGGGGAGCACCTGGGGGTGAGGGGCAGGTTAGAGAGAGGAGTCCAGGGCCATTGTATGTATATGGTGGGGTAACCCGGGGAGGGCACAGGGTGTGGGGCAGAGGATCATGGGTAGAGTGACCAGCTGTCCCGATTTTATAGGGACAGTCCTGATTTTTGGGTCTTTTTCTTATATAGGCTCCTATTACCCCCCCATTCCTCCTCCCCATTTTTTACACTTGCTGCCTGGTCACCCTAAGCATGGGGGAGGGGAGCAAGGGGGGCAGGGGCAAAGGGTCCTCCTGGGGGACAGGTGGCCGGGGGAGTCCCAGGGGAGGGAGCACAGTGGGGCTGACATGGGGAGGGGAGCATAGTGGGCAGGTAGGGGATGGGGTTCCCTGGAGCACAGGGGAAGGGGAGTCAGGGGTGTATGTGTGGGCTGGGCATAGGGAGGGGAGCACAGGGGATGGACAGGGAGGGGGCTTGATTGGGGGTTCAGAAGGCAGGGGTCCCAGGGGACAGTCAGGGGTGGGGAACACGGGGTTAGATGGGCGGGAGCACGGTGGGGGCTTGGGGATGGGGAGACAGTCCGGGAGGGGCAGTCAGGGGTGGGGAGCACCGGGGGTTAGATGGGCGGGAAGCATGGGGAGCTTGGGAGATGGACCGGGGGCATTCAGGGGTGGGGAGCACGGGGGTTAGATGGGCGGGAGCATGGGGGCTTGGGAGACGGACCGGGGGCATTCAGGGGTGGGGAGCACGGGGGTTAGATGGGCGGGGAGCATGGGGGCTTGGGGATGGGGAGACGGCCTGGGGAGGGGCAGTCAGGGGTGGGGAGCACGGGGGTTAGATGGGCGGGGAGCATGGGGGCTTGGGAGACGGACCGGGGGCATTCAGGGGTGGGGAGCACGGGGGTTAGATGGGCGGGAGCATGGTGGGGCTTGGGGATGGGGAGACGGCCCGGGAGGGGCAGTCAGGGGTGGGGAGCACGGGGGTTAGATGGGCGGGGAGCATGGGGGCTTGGGAGACGGACGGGGGCAGTCAGGAGGTGGGGAGCACGGGGTGGGGTTAGATGGGCGGGGAGCATGGGGGCTTGGGGATGGGGAGACGGCCCGGGGGCAGTCAGGGGTGGGGAGCACGGGGGTGGCTAGAGGGCGGGGACCACGGTGGGAGGGGCGGCCCGGGGGGCGGGGAGCACGGGGGGGCGGCCGGGGGGGACACGCCCAGCGTGTGGGGCACGAACCACGTGGCAGCAGCCGCCCGCCCCGACTCAGCGCCCGGCACCGAGACGCGACGGCTCCGAGCCCCCGCGGCCCCCGCCCGGGTCCTTGTCGCCCCGCGCCGCCCGCCGGAGCCCGCCGCCCCCAGCCCGGCATGGAGGGGCCCGGCCGCGCCCTGCTCCGCCTCGCCGCCGCCGCTTGCCTCCTCGCCGGGGTGCTGCTGCCGCTGCCAGGTACCGCCGCCGCCAGCCCGGCCCCCCCGCCCGTACCGGGGGGGCACCCAGCCAGCTCCCCCCCCTCCGCCTGTTCCCGGGGGGGCACCCAGCGAGCTCCCCCCCATCGCCGGTTCCCGGGGCACCCAGCCAGCTCAGCCAGCTCCCCCTCCGCCTGTTCCCGGGGGGGGCACCCCGCCAGCTCCCCCCTCCGGCTGGTCCCGGGGGGGCCCCCAGCGAGCTCCCCCCCCGCCCGTACCGGGGGGGCACCCAGCCAGCTCCCCCCCCCCCGCCCGTACCGGGGGGGCACCCAGCCAGCTCCCCCCCCCGTGCCCGGGGGGGGCACCCAGCCAGCTCCCCCCCTCCGCCTGTTCCCGGGGGGGCACCCAGCGAGCTCCCCCCCGCCCGTACCGGGGGGGCACCCAGCCAGCTCCCCCCCCTCCGCCTGTTCCCGGGGGGGCACCCAGCCAGCTCCCCCCCCTCCGCCTGTTCCCGGGGGGGCACCCAGCCAGCTCCCCCCCCTCCGCCCGTACCGGGGGGGCACCCAGCGAGCTCCCCCCCCGCCTGTTCCCGGGGCACCCAGCCAGCTCCCACCCCTCCGCCTGTTCCCGGGGGGGCACCCAGCCAGCTCCCACCCCTCCGCCTGTTCCCGGGGGGGCACCCAGTGAGCTCCCCCCCCTCCGCCTGTTCCCGGGGGGGCACCCAGCCAGCTCCCCCCTCCGTCCGTTCCCGGGGGGGGGCACCCAGCCAGCTCCTCCCTCCGCCCGTACCGGGGGGGCACCCAGCCAGCTCCCCCCCTCCGCCCGTACCGAGGGGCACCCAGCCAGCTCCCTGGTTCAGCCCGTGCCTGGGGGGGGGCACCCAGCCAGCTTCCTCCCTCTGCCCATTCCCCGGGGGAACCCTGGGGGGCCCACCCAGCTCCCTCCCTTGCCCATACCGGGGGGAGGCACCCAGCCAGCTTCCCCCCTCTGCCTGTGCCTGGGGGGGGGCAGCTAGCTTTCCCCCCTCCACCCGTGCCCAGGGGGGCACCCAGCCAGCTCCCCCCCTTTGCCCATACCGGGGTGGCACCCAGCCAGCCCCCCCTTCGCCCGTTCCCGGGGGGGCGCACTCACCCAGCTCCCTCCGCCCGGCTCCCCCCTTCTCTGCCCATACCCAGCCAGCTCCTCCCGGGGGGGGGCACCCGCCCAGCTCCCCCCTCCTCCGTCTGTGCCCGAGGGGGACCTGCCCAGCTCCCTCCTCCGTCTGTGCCCCAGGGGGCACCCGCCCAGCTACTCCTCCTGTGCCCTGGGGGGCACCCAGCCAGCTCCTCCCCTCTTCATCCGTGCCCAGGGGGGCACCCACCAGCTTCCCTCCACCCATGCCCCAGGGGGAGATCCACCCAGCTACTCCGCCCCCTCTCTGCCCATACCCAGGGGGGCACCCCGCCAGCTCCTCTCCCCCACCCATGCCAGGTGGGGAGCACCCTTCCCTCCCCTCCTCCCCTGCCAGTGGTAGTAACTGCGCATGGCCCCCAGGGGGCCAGCTGGGGTGTGGGGCCGGTGCATGGTGCCCTCACCACCTCCGTGGGTTGGAGCCCTAAGCACTGCCCCAGCTCCAGGCACTGCAGCCCGCCGCCCTCTGCACAGCTGGATGGGTGCCTGGCTGGCACCTGAGGTCTGCACCGGGCAGGGCCGGAGCTGGTCTTCCCCTCTGGTGAGGGGTGCGCATGGTGCCAGAGCAGAGTGCCTGGCGCTGGCTCTCCCATCGCCTGGGTCCGATCCCATCCCGCAACGCAGGCGTGTTGGAGGTACGCGGGTCACCTGGTGAACGCCACCAGGAGGCAGGGATAAGCTCCCTTGCCAGTGCTGTTCACCCAAGCTCCTGCTGGGAGGTTGGCCCAGTCAGAACCTGCAGTTAATGTCTCTCCACCTCTTACCCATCCTTTGAATAGACAGGTGGGATTCATCTAGATCAGTGGTTTTCAAAGTTCTTGGGCTCTGTACCCCCTTCCAAATAACGTAGTCTACAGCGTACCCCCGTCTGAGATAGGTGTATTGTTGTGACCCTGTGATTAGACTTGGCAATCTAATGGCAGTCCTCCATTACAGGATTTTACTCGCGTACTCCCCAAGAGCTTGTGTACCGCTAGGGATACGCGTACCCCAGTTTGAAAACCACTGATCTAGATCCTTCTGGGGCTGAGTCATGGATCTTCAAGCTATAGATTTTGCCGCTACTGCCTTCTGCCCCAGGGTGCTCACCCCCGCCTCTTGCACCTCTTTTAGACTTCTTACAACATACATCAGTGAGAGCCGAACAAGACACCGCTGCTCATGGTGCTGATTAGTGCCCTCGGATTGTTTCCTTGTACACCTGTTTGCTTATTCTTAGATTGTGCGCTCCTCGGGCAGGGGCTGTTTGTTCGGTGTTTGTACAGCTCCTAGCACAGTGGCATCCTGGTCCATGGATCAGGCTCTTAAGTGCTACAGTAAAATACAAATAAATTGTTTAAAGGGGATTAACAAAGCTAAGAAACCCTTCAGTATTTGATGCTGAATGCCTCCCAGAACGCAGCATGTGTCTCCCTTCAGTGCATTGGTAGGGGGGTTGCTGTTGCAGGTTGTGGGGTTAGGAGACCTGAGTTCTGTGTAGGTCCAGCGGGACCTATCTTGGGGGTGGGAAGCAGTGACTTTACAGGGCTGAGTCATTCGCCTTCACAAAGTGCTTTGAAGTCTGTGGATTGAACCTTCAGTAGAAGGGCCAAACAATTAACAGTAACTTAAGTACTTGCCTCTGCTTGCTGTGGTGCCAGCATGGACCCTTCATGAGATACCAAATCCACCATTTACCAGCACAGAGTTGGGGTGAAGTAAACCCGACACTTTGGAGAAGTGATCAGTGTCCTTCGCTCAGAGTTGTGTGTAGCTCTTATGCCTAGGGGATAAAAACAGGAATGCTAACTTTAAAAAAGTGCTCGAGTTGTATGAGTATTAGAGAGCATTCTTTCATTCTTGCAGTTTATACTAGGTACTCACAAAACTCACGGGGAATGAACAATCACTGTTAAAAGTCACATGCTACACATAAGTTGACCCCGTATCAATGAGACTAGTTAAGAGTTAGGGGAATGTTTCCATATTCCAGAAGGGGGACTAATTTTGTAAAGCACTATTTCAGTAGTGGGATTTGTCCTTGTCTGTTTGATCTAAGGATTTAGAGAACCTTGGTCGGAGCCCTGCCTGCGTGCGCGATAGTAATCAGTAGCGCACGCGCTAGGGGCTCACGCTGAGTGGGAGCTAAGGATTAGGGGGAAGCGTTAGGTCTCTGTGGGCCTTCTGAAAGAAGAAGTGGCAGAGATGGGGAAGTATGAGGGCCTGATCCTCAGCCCACTGAAGGCAGGGGAAAGTCTTCCATTGACGTCAGTGGGCTTTGGAGCTGGTCCTAAGCAATTAATGTGCTGAAATGACGGGTGGGGTATTTAGCACATAATACTAAAGGAGGGTATGGATGGGTTGACTCATCGCTGGAACCTCACCCCCGTACCCTGGCATGACAGACTCTCCCCCATCTGGTGCTCCCCACTGACAGCTGCTATGGCCCTGTAGTGGTCAGCCTCTTCTCATGCCAGCCCTCCAGCCAGCTCAGATTTGGACCTCTCTCTCCTGGGCCGATAAACGGAACTCAAACGTAACTGCTCCCCCTTAGCAGGGCTCGTTCCTTGGCAGACTCTTCAGGGCGCTAGTCTGCAGGGTCGGTCTCCTGGCCTGGTGCTGAGCAACACCTCCCAGGGCTTTCCCCCTGAAGCCCAGCTCCTAATTCAATAGTGCTTCTCTCTCCTTCCCCCCTCCTCCTAGTCAGGGTGTTTCTGCACCATCTTTCCCTGTGGTCAGCAGGGGAACCCAGGCCCTTCCTCTCCCCTGAGTTCCAGTCCAGGGACCCTGCAGCGAACAGCTCAGGTCTGCTTCTGCTGCCTCCCTTGACTTCTTCCTACTGTGGCCTTCCCCACAGCCCCCTCCTGGGCTTCTGTACATCTGCCTCCCGCTAGGCCCTTCCTGGAATCTCCAGCCACCACAGAGAGACTATAGGATCCTTTCCCCTCTGGGCTTCTTCCCTTTATGCTCATCACCCACCTCCTCCTGCAGCTGGGCCTCATCTTCAGATGGGCCTTCCCAGCCTTGGTGCCTTCATTAAGCTCTCTAGCTCCAGTTTAACCCTTTTAGGGCCAGTGTGGGGTAGATACCCCATCACATGAGGCTTCTTTCTTCCCTAGCCCCCTGGTAACCTGTTTCAAGGTATAAGTGGGTGATCAGCTGGGGATCAGAAAAATCTCCACTTCTGGGCTACAGCCAGGTACCGTCTGTGGCATTCTTCATTCTTTTGATTATTTGCTTTTGGCCACTGTTTGCCCCTCTGTCTGTTCTAATGTGGCAGTTTCTGTGTTCCTGGATCCTTAGCCAGAATCCGAGATGCAAATCTCTTGAACTTTGGGGAAGTTCTGGTTAGGATCCAAACTTCTTTGCAGGTTGGGCCCATCTTTACTTCAAGGGGCTGAGCCCTGACTGGTGCCAAGGGCCTTCAACCCCCAGAAGTCTTGGATGCTCCATTTGTTAGAGAAGAAGCTTGTCTCACAGGATCTGATGCCAGAAGGGATGTCACACTTTCTCCTACCTCACACTGGACCTACGTGAAAAGCTGTTTGTTACTTACCCCTGCCCAGAATGTGACTTGTGCAGCCCATGCCCCTGCCAAACTGCTTGTGCGCTGTGGCTGATGCGGGGTCGCTCAGAATCTAGGCTCCTGGGGAGGAGAAATCTACTGAGGATGACACTGGGTTGTGCCTTGCATGATGTGTAAGCAGTTGTCTGGGGGAGAACCCCCCCGTTTACTTTTCACTTATTGTAGAATTGCAGGGCTATCAGAAACTTGCATGTAGGAGCTGCCATGTTCAGTTGAGCCTTCTTTATCCTAGATCTGTGTAATTCTTCTTGTTGGTCCTCACTGCAGTGCCCCCAGACGCACATGGGCAGGCGCAGAGACGGAAGGACATAGTAACATGGTTGTGGCTTTGCAGTGGGAATATTCACTCCCGGCCTAAGCTAACCTGAGTGCTTGGACCAGGCTGCTGATCCATGTGGATTAATTGTGCAGTGCAGACATAGCCAGAGTGTGTAACTTGGTTGACTTAACACGTGATCCATGTTAACACCTGCCTCCTAACCACACTCCTAGCACAACACTTAGGCTGCATCCTGGTTCTAACAGCTTTGCTGCTTCTAGCAGTGCCTGGGTAGTGAGGTGAGACAGTCCTAGCTCTCTGTGCAGGGAGACAACCTGAAAAGAGTCCACCGTGGGAGACACCCGCAGGCCTCTGCCCTTGGCCCCAGCAGTTGAGGCAGTAAAGGAGAGCGGCCTGTGTTTTCCCAGAATGCACCAGCACAATTACACAGTGTGGTGGGTGTATGACCAATGCACAGTTGCACTGGGAAAAAATCCTGTGTGCATGCATTGACTCGTATCGGCTGTAACCACATCATAGTAGTGTGTCTGTATTTTGACTATGGTAAGATACCAAGCTCCTCTCACAATCCTAGGAATTGTCATATAGGTTTGGGACGGTGGCCATCTAGACCAGTATCTTGTCTGACAGTTGCCAGTTCCAGTTGTTTCAGAGGAACTGCAACACAATCTGTAGTGGACAGCTATGGAATAACCTGCCTGTACAGGAGGCTTTTTTCCTACTAGCTGCTTTCTCAGTTAGCCATTGGTCAGCTTATGACCTGGATAGGAAGGTTTATCATTACATCAGGCAGGATTTTTAGACAGCTTGTGAATGAGATAAAGGATGTTCCAGCAGTGAGGGAAACAGTTCAGTTCTTGCTCTGCCACTGATTTCCTGTGTGAGCTTGAAAGTCAGGCTTGGTCTACACATAAACGTTTTGCTGGCATAGCTGGGAATGTGAAAAAATATCACCACCTGAGGAACCGACACAGCTGTCCTTGCAAAAACCCCTAGTGTAGGCTCGGTTATATTACTAAAAACCCCTTTTGGCAGCATTGCTTATTTAGTTGCCCATGCAACCATAATTCAGTCCTCTTGTGTGCTTTATGATCCATTCTTTAACTACACAGTTGTGTGCTATTTTTTTCCATGGGACCTCTGCCTCCTTCACTGCGCAGAATAGACCTGTTCTGGGGTGGAGCAGGATTGTGCGCCAAGGAGGTTGTTGTTTATAGGATCCCTGCCTCATCTGTTGTGGAAGGTCTGTAGTGATGCGGCAGGGAATGCAGGAAGAGAAAGGATGGGGTCATGGTTAAGGCAGCGGAATGCTGCCCTGGAGAATTGGATTCTGTCCCTGCCGCTGTCACAGTGTGCCTGTGGGATGGTAGTCAAATCACCTTAAACCAAACTTTTCACAGGAGGTCACTAATTGTGTGTTCCTCATTTTCTGGGTAACTGACTTGAGACCCTGGGATCTGATTTGAAGAAGGACTAAGCAGTCGCAGCTGCAGTTGCAGTCGGTGGGAGCTGTGCTTTGAACACACAACGTGCTATATCATGCTAGGCATCTCAATTAATTGATATTTTTTGAATCTCTCCAATGGGGATAATCACATTTCCTCATCTCACAGGGGTTGGGAAATGTAATTGCAGTGTGTGAAGCACTCAGATACCCTACGGATGGGCACCACAGAAGAGCCCACGAGGAAATGAATAATGTCTTCAGAGCCGGGTTTGAATAACGTGCAGTAAATAAGACCCAGTGCAATACATTGAACAATATGGGGAAAACAATATTGAATAGCTGTTCATTGATTTTGCACCATCTGTCCTTTGCCCTAAATGAGGCTGAGGTCCTGTGGAAAAAATAATATCTGATCATCTAATTGACGATTGTGTCGTAATGCAGCTGCACAAGGAAGCTGGATTAAAGTTGCATGAGCAGCCTTAATTCTGACTTTGCCTAACATTGAAGTTCTTGGCTTTGCAGCGTTCATGTTCTTTTAATGTAGGTTTTTGTGTGTGTGTGTCATCTAGAACTCAGGATTTTTGGAACATCCTTTGACCCTCTTTGCTTCTGTGACCCCATTTCCACCAAGGAAACTTTCTAAAAATTGCCAGCGGTAGTCACCCTGCTGCAGCTCCACCAGCACTTGCAATGTTGGGATCCCTAGTGCAGGTGAGACTTTGGCAGGTGCTAAGTGCTGCCATTAGGGGTAAAACTTTCTAAAGTCCTTAATGCCCATTTATAGAAGTTACTCAGGCTCCTGACTTCCAGCCAGACTCTGGCTTGTCTAGTCACAAGAGTTTTACTGCTCTAACTATATCGCTACAAGCTTTAGTATGAGCAAAATTGTACTGGTATAAAAGTGCCTGTATGGAAAGGAGAATAAACTACTGGTGCAAGGCACTGCAATGCCCCTGTGACTGTGTCCACATTAGGGCTTGTACTGGTTTATGTATTTCAGTTAAGTCCCCTTCAACTGACATAGTTGAACCAATACGAAGTTTATGTAGACCAGGCCCTGGGAGCTTCTGTCACTTTGACCTTGTTCCCCTAGACCAAGCTGAGCAGGGCTGCATGGAATGGCTGGGGCAACAGCCCGCATGCCTATCCAAGGACTTCCAACGTTGCTAACACTTGGAGGAAAACTTGTACCTATCCGGTCCCATTGCTGCAGTCGGGCTGGAACTCTGGCAACGTCTGCCTGGTGATAGGTATTTAAAGTGCTAGAGACTTGCATGCACGCCCATTTAAAGACCTCTTTGTTTTGTTAAAAAAACCAAGGGACTTGGGAGGATCCCTCTGGAAATGTTCCGGCTGCTGCCGGCTGTTTGTTATAACTCGCCCGTTCACTCTCTGCTGAGAGAGCAAGGATTTGGCCTGTGTTAGCGTCTGTCAATAGTGTCTTTCTTTGCTGCCTTTGGAAATCCGCTTCCTTTGGCAGCATTGGGCTTGATTTTAAAAATAAATGTGTAGAGTATTTTGGTCCATGAAGCCAGCTTGTTCTCCCGGCCACCTTGGGCTGTGCTGGGGTTGCTTTGTTTGTTTTGCTCCCGGGATAGACGTCTCCACTCGCAGTCTGGGTAGGGGCAGCAGCAGTGCATAAAGCTTGGATTGTCACAGCTCCAGTTCCCTGCCATACGGTCTCATTGCTGCCCTGAGGAGAGAGATGCACAGAACAGTGGTCTGCACAGGAGTTAAGATGGAACTAGCTCACCTCGCCAGCTCTGCAAGGGAGGTGGAAGGCCTGTGATCTAAGAGAGCCGCATTTACAGCCCAGCCTAGACGGAGGAGCTTCTCTTGGAGGGCGGGAATGTGGCCCCTGAAGCTAGCACCACTTTGGAAGGGAAGAGAGTCCCGCTCTAAAAACTCCACTTGGGCCAGGTCACCGTTACAGGGTGAGGCTGCACTTCAGATCCTGTTAGCCCCCCTTGAGGGCACCCCCTTGCTGCCTTCCTCTCTCTCTGGGTGGAAACCACACGGTCCCACCACTCATAGGCTGGCTCTCTGGGCTCCAGCCCCTGGTTCACCAGCTGTCAAGCTGACAGGCCCAAGGGAGTTTGCACCTGCAAACCTTTTTTTCCCTCCAGGAGCCTGTGATAGCAGCTGATTAAAGGGACTCGAATAGCTTCTTCAGAACAAAGCCTTGTTCATTCATTCACCCCAGTGTGCATGGCAGTCAGAGGCAAGGCCGGTCCACCTGTTTCCCCTTAGGTAAGCCTTAGTCGTTCATTGCACACTTTAGAAAGTCCCATTCAGCCATTACTTGTCTCTCTAGGCTGCAGTTAGCGGAGCAGCTCCTGACAGCCCGTTGAAGGCTCCGTTCTTCCCTAGGCCAAGGGAAGGTTTGTGTAACCCCGCTGAGCCTAGCTTCGGGTCTGGGACGAATCAACCAGGCAGGGGACATTTCCCAGTTAATACCTGCCTCATTGTTTCTTCTGTGACCCTTCTTCTCTGGACTGTGCCGCATCTTTGTCATTGATTCGCTTCCTCCTCACGGCCTCCTTTAATTTAACTCCCTGCTGTCAAACAGGATAACCTCAGACAGGCAAACTGCGGCACGTCAGAGCTAATGCACAGAGCTCCCTCACTCTCCACAGGGAGCAGTAACCTAGCATGGCAGGAACGTTTCTGCAAGAGAGTCTCTCCAGAGAGGAGGATAGTAGAGGGGGCCTGTGATGGTGATGGATGGGAGAGGCGAGTGGCTCTGCTGTGACCCCTCTGCCATCCTTGAATCAATCCATCGCAATTTGTTATGAAGGGTGAACAGTGTTTCCTTTAACAGTGAAATGTGCTAGTGCTGTGAAGCTTTTGTTTTAAAACTAGTCAGCCCCCCCTCCTCCCCCGGCATATGTCTTAGTGAGGGAAGTGACCAGGATTGTCTGGGTGGCGAGCAGTGCCCAAAGATGGAAGAAAAAGGAGCTCAGAGTAAGGTGGGGGAGCAGGGATCCCACCCTGTGACACTGCAGGGCAAGCTGAGATGGGCTACAAGGGAGCAGGAGAATTTAAGGGGGGCACCGTGCTAGGTTGCAACAGACTTACTGTGTGATGTTGGGCGAGTCCCTTTACTTCCTGTGCCTCTGTTTGCCCATCTGTAAAAGGGGGCCGTGGACACTGTGAAGTGTGTGAAGATCTGTAGATGAGAAGGGCTGGGTGGCATTAGTGCCGAGGAGCAGACTGGTTCCTCTGCCTCCACGGCCCAGGAAATCGTTGGCCACCATTGCGGGAAACGCCAGCAGGGCTGCCAGTCGCGGGAGTGGTTTTTGTGATGTGGACACTTAGCCCCTTATGAAACCACCAGCTCATTTCACACCGGTACCCAAGCAGCCATCGGACGGTAGTGACCTCTGGTCCTTACTACCCATGGCTGGATTTGGAGCGGTAGGAAAGAAGGGACTGATGCTGTAATCCGTCCCCTAGCCCTCTGGATCATCCAATTCCCCTGGTGGGGTTTGGTTTTGTAGTGGGGACGTGGGTGAGACTTGTACTTGTTGTGCTGCTGGATAGAGAGTTATAGCTGGCTGGCCTCCCCGCTGATGCAGAGGGGCCCCATTGTGGCGGTTAGATTTCTGGTAACACTCCGAATGTTTTCTTGCTGGTGGCTCTGACTCTTGTATTTTAAGAATCAAGGCCAGGTTTCAGCTGGCGCCAAGTCTTCTGTCTACTTTTAGATTGATTAAGCTTGCAAGTTACAAGAAAGAACCAGCTTTGAAATCCCAGCTGGATGGGCACCCGGAGGGCAATCCCCGCAGTCCCTTGTGGGGAAGGGAGCCCATTCGCTATAGCTTGGCCTATGGACAGTACCCAGGTGTGAACTAAACAGGGGTGCAAGGCTTGGCAAGAGGAGATTCCCAGAACCCCTCTCCCAGCGGTGAGGAGCAGGGTGTCATGCTCTCACGGGATCTTTCACCGACTGGCAGCAAGGACGTCACTTAAACGAGAGCAGACCTGAGCCAGGCCTTCCCATCCTTCGCCTCAGCATTAGGTGTGGGGCCTCCCCTTGCTAAGCCGTTGCCTCCCCCTCTGAAGCGATACTTGTTGACCCTCCCACCTGTGCTCAGCATCACAAACAGCTTCTGAGCTTTGCACTTCCCATTACACCACCTCTGAGTGTCACCATACCCCGGGGGTGGCCAGCCTGCGGCTCTGGAGCCACATGCAGGCTCCTTGTATAGGCACCGACTCCAGGGCTGGAGTTACACGCACCAACGTTCCAATGTGCCGGGGGGTGCTCCCTGCTCAACCCCTGGCTCTGCCCCAAGCCCCAGCCCCCACTCCACTTCTTCCCCCAAGGCCCCCGCCCCTTCCCAAGTCTGCTGCACCCTTGCTCCTCCTCCTCCCCTCTCCCCCCAGCCTCCTGCACACCACAGAACAGCTGATCGTGGTGGGCGGGAGGCGCAGGGATGGAGGGTTAGGTGCTGCTGGCGGGTGGGAGACACTGGGAGCTGCTGACGTGTTACTGTGGCTCTTTGGCAATGCACATTGGTAAATTCTGGCTCCTGCTCAGGCTCAGGTTGGCCACCCCTGCCATACCTGATCAGACCGCTGGTGTCTCTAGGCTGGTCCCTGGCACCCCATTGGAAGGGCTTAGTGCAAGACACCTCCCCCAGACAGGGCTGAAATGCATGTGAGAGGGGGAATGGCTGTCCACTGGCACTCTGCTTCCTGTAGGTGCTGGCTAGGAAGTCAGACTCTCCTGCTGGCAAGCGTGCGGACATAGGGGCTGGAACTAGGGGCGCTGGGGGTGTGGTAGCACCCCGTGGCTTGAAATGGTTTCCATCAGATTGGTTCAATGGCTCTCAGCACCCCCCACAATACAAATTGTTCCTGCCCCCCCTGCACACTGTGACCCTTCCTGGGAGGGTGCGTTAGCACCCGGGAGCGGGGGGGGGGGGCAGTGGCGCTACCCTGCCATTGTCACAGGAGACAGTTCTTGGCTCTTCACTCTCAGCGGCTGTTGAGACTGTCACATCGCTATGTAAGCTGTCTCCCTCCCATGCCTCTTAGGCTTGCTCCTTCCTGGCTTGTCGTCAAGCCCAGGCACTGTGTCTGGTTCATTAGGACTCTGAGTAACTCATTAGCCTGGTCTTTATCTCATTTAAATATTTGCTTGGGTAATTTTAGTGCCCATGAACGGAAAGGGCTGGTGGCCTGGCTCTAGGGGTGTGCGGGTCTTTTCCTGATATGCAGCTCTCGGTGTGCCTGCATCCCAGCCCACACCACCCCCTGCTAGTCCAGTGCTGGGGCTCTGAGTAGAGACGGACACTTTTACCCTGTGCCTTTGGTTTTGGGGGGGTGGATTCTGGGGAAATGAGACCGGTTCCACTGAACTCCTCCCAGAGCAGGTCATGCAGCCTGAGGTGGTGCATTTCCCCATGGTGCCAGCTAGTGCCTTCCTGGCTGCAGGCTGCACACGTACACACGCAGGAAACCTTGTCTGGGCAAGTGTGGTCAGGTTCAGAAAGTGTCTTCAGAGCTGGCGTATAGGATGCCAGCTAGAGTTGTTTGAACGCTGACTTCCCTTGGTGGGGGGAGGGCGGGTTGGAGAGTGACTGCGTGTTCACTAGTTATATACGTAGCTGTATGTTTACCATGGGCTGCAGGAAGTGCAGGGTTAGTGATGCAGCCTTTAAGTAAAGCAGGATTCTCTGACAGAAGAGCCTTAATCCTAGGGCTGTGGCATAGACTCCTTGATCATTTTCTGATGGAGAAGGCTGTGAAACCCTGCACCTGCTGACACAGCCCCCAGCTGCCAACAGCTGCTATCTGCCTACCAGGGACTGGTCAAGCCTTCTCTGCCAACATCTCTGCACCCGCATCCTCAGTCCAGTACTCCCACCTGCAAACCCTCATCAGGAGCCCCACTTCCACAGCTCCTCCCCCAGACCGGGGTAGAGCTCCAAGTGGAAGGAGAAGCAGAGTTTGGGGGGGGGAGGGGGCAAAGAAGAGGCACAGAGACTTTCTGCCCCGTCTCCTTAATGCCCGCTGCTGATGCTCACAAACTCCTCCAGGACAGCTGCTGCCCGAGGGTTAACTTACTTATCTTGATGCTGAGTGATGGAGTTTCCGCAGAGCCAGCTGCTGTATTCCCACCTGTGCTACGGTGCAGGGGCTAGGTCTGTCCTGCTTCCTGGGCTCATGGGCAGGGGGCTAGCAGTGACCTGTTCTGATAGATTCCTAGGTTAGGCAGGGGAACGAGGACCTCGAGAAAGCACTGGATAGTCCTTTAATGACCACTGAGTATTAGCCGGGGTAGCCAGGAGCATATCAAGATGTGGGGTGGGGTGGGGAGGTGAGTTGCAATTGCTCTAAGTCTCGGAAGGGACTCAGTGCACGTGCTGCCTCCCCCTGTTGAAACCCTCCAGATCTAAACACCTCGATGCTGCAGATAAAAGAGAGGGCACATGCAGCCTTCGCGTAAGGCTGCCAATTCCAGTCCAGCCCAGGTCAGCAGTGCCTGAAAGCTTTCCCAAAGGTCCCCCAGATCAGGAGCTGCTGGGCAGGCCCATGCCTGGTGGGCAGGCGTCCCTTCTAACAACCCATCTCAGTTGGTACCGGTTGGCTTCCTGGGCAGAATCAGGTGCCACAATGTGAATGGGTCAAGGAGATTGATCTCCTCACGCATGGGCTTCCCAGGGCAGGGTTGAGGGGGAGCGTAGAGGCCCCTTGCCCTGCCGTTGTATGTGCTGTATCTGCTCGGTGGATAAAGAGGGGACAAGCGAGCACCTTTCCCCAGCGGTGATTCCAGTGGGGAGAACACAGAGAACAAGAGAAAGATGCACTCAGACTGCTCTATACTGAAGGTCCCATAAACCCATCAGACTAGTTAATGCAGTGCCAGACAGTCACCTGCCCCCTGTGTAAAAGATACGCGTCGGAGTCCCTCTGACCCTTGCTGTGCGTTTGATCAGGCTGTTGCTGCTTTATTGACTGGAGCTGGAAATATCTGCCTGAGCATCGGTTGAGATTTACTCCTGGCCCCTGGCCTTTGGAGGAAGATCCAAGTCCGTTGTCCATCACTTAGGGAGCTGGGAGGGCACAGGCCTTGCTCGGGGGTTGAAGGGTCACGTGGAGCTGCAAAGTGCTTGTCAGCAGAATGCTGGGCGTCCTGAGAGTCTATGACAGTGGTTGGGTTTAAATAGAAATCTGGTCTCTGCAGGCTGGAACCAGCTGTGCCTCCCACACAGCTCAATATCAAAGGGCTCACAGGGGGAACAAAGGACCCTGCTACCTCTGTCTTCTCAGCTGGGGAAAGGAGCCTGGGTCCAGGCCCAGCTGCTGCTGGCCACGCCCTAGTTTAATTCAGAGAGTGGCGCTTCCAGCTTTGGATCTGGATGGTGAATTGGTTCTGAAAGGGAGCACAGGGGCTCCTGGCTGGGATTCCAAGAGACAAGGCACATGGAACTGGGGGGCTCTGGTTCCTCAGGCAGACGGGAGGCCGTCTGTCCCTGTGTGAGGGGAACGCTCCTTGTCTCGGGGATGGCCTTGCAGACCTTGGCTCCGAGCGGAAGGCTGCCGGTGCTGGGAGATGGGGGGTGAAACACGCTTTACATTGGACTCTCCAGAAAAGCCCAGGCACAAAGCAGAAGCCTTCAGAACAAGGCCCAGCAGCAGCTCTGCTTGTGCCCCTGGTGCAGACGTCTCCAGCCCCACCAAGGAGGCAATTTAGATCTGGAGCTGGTTACAGATTCTTATGTGTTCATAAACCCCTCAATCGCTTCGCCTGGCGCACTGCAGCCGGATTGCTGGGGCACGGCTATGAAGTCTGAGCTAAGCCTTTGCACCTCATGCTCAACTGGCGTCCTTCTTTCTCCTGCTGTACTGTGGCACATTTATAGTGTATTAGCCTCAGAGCTGGTGTTAACTCAGGTTAACCCTGGAGATCTAGTACTGTAACAGCACTGCACCACAGAGCCGTCTGCAATACCTAGCTGGCTCTCGTCCTTAGCAGATAGCCCTCTCCTCTCACCACGGAGTAGGTGCATTTCCTACCAGTGTCTGCAACGGGGTGCATTTTTTCCCTCAAATGGTTACAACCCTCCTCCTCTAGGACTCCTCTTGGTCAGGAAACTATCCCCTCTGGTTCCCCAGCCGGAGGTCACTGCAAGGAGCTGCATCTTTGCTTGTGTTGGTGCGCTCTTTGCCTTCCCTGAAGTGCCGGTTTCCTCGACAGGAGAGGCTGAACCCAGTAGTTAGAGAAAGTGCTGGATCTTTGGGTGGGAGAAGGGCTCTACAACACATTTGGTATTCAACAGAAAATAGTTCACTGGTCATCATTAGGTTTCAGAGTTAATGTCCAGTGAGATGAGTGAGCAGCTGTTATGCTGCTGAGCTGTTGCTCCAAACTGATCAGAGGTGGTTTTTAAAAGTGATCACATGACAGTCAGAAATGCTGTAGTGTTGTGTGTCGTAGGTGGGTGCAGTCCCAGAGCACTGCCTTAGGGTCTGGAATGGTCCTGCAGGCACCCTGCCTCAGTTTCCCCTTGAATTCTGAGAATAACCCACTTATACCCACCTACATCCAGAGTACAATATTCCCCCTGCCTTGGGACTATTTTATTCAGATTAACCAGCTTCCCTCCCCCCAGAGCTCCCTTTTAGGGTATGTCTACACTGCAATGTAAGCCCAGAGTTTGAACTCATGCTCAAGCCTAACCCTCCTTCTGTCTACACACAAATCACTCTAACCCAGGGCTTGGATACAGGGTCCCAGGACCCCATGGGGGTAGAGGGTCTAAGCTTGGGTCAAGATGGGACCCAGGGCTCAAGCCCTTATTCCTTTGCAGTGTAGATGCAGCCCCACTGGACTCATGTTCTGGGAGTCCGCCAAGAGTATCCCACAGGCTGATTTTTCTTTATCCTCTGGACAGTCAAATTTGGTGGACAGTCAAGTTTTCACTTACGGCACCATGAACAAAGGGCTAGAGTGGCCACATCTTGGAAGGGTGCTAGGAAGTCCGGGACATGGGAAGTGGGACTTGGCTCACATAATGCAGTGTAGATGCTAGAGCCCTAGGTTAACAAACTCAGGGTCTGCTGCCTCAAATTATTGCTAGCCCTGGGCTTACACTGCAGTGTAGACATACCGGTAGATTCAGGGTTTCACAGCCCTCCTTTCTGGGTCTGTGCAGTTCCAGTCCTGGCCCTTCCTGTCCTGTAGACTCTCCCCATAGGTCCTAGCTGAGTTCTTCCTGTTGGTCTCAGGAGCTTCTTCCTTGGCTTCGCTTGGAGACTCCTTTTTTGGGTCACCCACTCAGCTAGTCAGGCTCTTGATGCTCTCCAGGTGGGTTTAATAGCCCCACTCCTGTTTGTGCTGGCTGGGAGAGAGGGGAGCCTTGCCCTGCCCTCTCCAAAGCACCTGGTGTCAGGCCCTTACGGGAACAATGATCTAGGATAGCCCTGTACCTTCCTTCTCCCAGATGCCAACTGCCTCCAGGACCATCTTCCTCTCTTCCAATAAACTACCTCCTCTGGCCTTAATGGCCACAGCATCCCATTAAAGGGTAAAGGCCGTGCTTTGCTCAGCCAACTATGAGCTGGCTGTAACCGTGTACTGGTTAGGAGCAGGACTGAGTGTTTCGCTGTCAGCGGTGCAAAGCCTCTCCTGTAGCTCAGAGCCCGAGGGTCTGCTTCTTGGAGCGACAGCTCAGAGTTCTGCTCTAGCTGCTCATGCGATGTTCCAAGTAGCCTCGGTGTGCACCACAGGCACAGCCAAACAGATCAGTGGCTCCAGCTACGCACAGCTGCTTTTAATACCTTCAAGTGCCCCTTTACGTGCTGCTTCCCTGTACCAGGCCCTCTAAACCACAGCTCCAAGGGCAGGTTTCCACTAACACCACGCAGCCCCTCAAAGACAGTTGCACTAAGATCCCTGCGGGCCACACACCTCAGTGATCTTGCTGGGGCAGCAAGAAGAGACAAAGCCCAGCCCATCTCACCCAGATCCCCCCGTGAGTTCCATATTCCCCCTCTCCCCTGCAGGAGGGAGACGAGAACCCCTCCAGCTTGTGTGTGTGTGTGTTGGTTGGGTATTGCTGAGAGCCATCTGCTCCCTCAGCACAGCCAGGCGGCTCTCTCCAGGCAGACAGACTCTGTAAGGCCTGTGCCTGGGGACAGCACAACCCCCAGCAGCGACAGGAGGGCCCTGCCTGCCGTGGGCGTGGGCAGGGGGTACACAGGGACAGATGAAGGGGTTTCTTGTACCCAGGGGTCTGTTGCACCATGAGACAGCAGAGACCAGCTCCCCCAAGCAATATAAATCTCCAAGAGCTCCCCCAGCCCAGCAGCAGCTAAAACCCGAAGGCTGTTCGCATAGACAAGCCCCTACCTGCACCCCCAACACCTGCTCACTCCCAGGAGCGCGGTCAGCCCCCGGTGCCAACTTCCCTACAGCGGGCTGAAGAGCAGGGAGAGGAGCTGGTATTTCAAGGGCCCCCAGTGCCTCTCCTTTCCCAGCATGCTTTGCCATGGAAAGCGCGAGAGTCAGGCCGTCCCTTTCCCTACTCCGAGAGGGCCTCAGCCAGCCTCACGTGGCTTAGGCCTTCCTCTAAGACGTAGAGCAGCAGCAGGGCTGCTCCGCACCATGCCCTGACTCCCTCCACCCATCCGGTCTGAGAGCAAAGCTGTTTCCTGGCCTCTGCCTCTCCCTGGAACCACAGCACCCCAGTCTAGCACTGGGGAACTCAGCCCCCAGGCCCGGGAGCTCAGCGCTTATGCAGCTTCGCACCTTCCTGTGTGAGGCCGGGCCAGTCCACCCAGCAGCGGCAATGGGGGCTGGAGATCGTGGGTTAACCCTGCACCCTGCTTTGGGCCAGGCTGGGTCTCTGAAGCTTGGACTCTAGGGGCACTTTGCTCTTCTGGCCTCTACCTGGGAGCCTGCCCTGTCCTTGGAAAGACGAAGCCGATCCTCCCCCCTCAGCTCCCCCTTCTCCAGCTAGCTGGCTGGGTGAGCATCTGCACGCATCTCTGAGCAGCTTCCAAACGGGGAACAGGCCTTGTGAGCCTGGGGCAGTGCTGGCCCCCCAGCCCCTCTCCTCTCGCACCCCCTCCTCCTGCCCCCAGACAAGTACTGCCTGTTTACAGGGTGTGTGTCTGTGTCTATCGGGAGAGAAGCGGGCGGGTGTGTATGATGGGAGGATCTATTTATTCCCAGGCTAGATGGCTGAGTGCGAGCGTGGCCTCAGGAGCTTCTGGCCTCTTACCAAGTGCTTGTGAGTAGGGCAGGGTAGTGGTAGGCACACAGCACTTCGCACCCAGCTTGATTCTTGTCAGAGGGCAGCTGGGCTGTCTTAGACCGTCACACAGCGTGAGCTTAGCGGGTCCATCTGCCAGTCCCTAAGCCCCTACTTACGCCTGTGTATTTTTCAACCCTGTTATTACTAGATCTTAGTCCTCTGCTGTATATTTCCCTTCAGATATTTATAGGGCTTTCACAATCCCATAAATACCATTTCCTTTAGCCTGTATAAATTTAGCTCCATCAGCCTCTCCCTTCTAAGGCCTCGGCTTGGTGCCTTTTGTTGGATACACACACACTCCCTCTCTCTCATGCCTTCTTAACGTGCAGCCTCCCTGCTGAGTCACCGGCTTCTCTCAGCTCTGTCAAGAGATCCCAACACGGTGCTGGCGGCGTTTCTCCACAGTGTTCCTTGGGAGCCAGATTTGTAAGGGAGACATGATGGGGGGGAGGGAGGGGTCTAAGCTCTTGAAACCAGCCTAAGCTGGACTGATGCAAATTGCAGCGAGCTTTACCTACACTAGGGGTTTGTACTGGTGCCAGGCCGCTGATGGCTGGAATCAGGGCAAGACCTATGTGAGTGTAACTTACACCGTCTGGCCTCTCACTATATATGGTGCACCACTTGGGCTCCCCTCTGTGGCCGCAATACTGCCAATACGTGCGTGCAGTTGGCATCGGTGGTATTATTAGGGTGACCAGATAGAAAGTGTGACAAATCAGGATGGGGTTGGGGGTAATAAGCACCTGTATAAGAAAAAGCCCAATATATCGGGACTGTCCCTATAAAATCGGGACATCTGGTCACCCTAGATATTATACATGTGCTTAAAGTTAAGCGCATGAATAAGTACTTGCAGTATTTTCAGAGTCACGGCTGTCCAGGATATTGTCCCGCATTTTGTAGGTATGGGGTGCATTCCTTGTTGCTAGATGTACAACTTCGCATTTGGCTGTATTAAAACACATTTTGTTTTCACAGACTAGCTTACTGAATCATCCAGATTCCTCTGTATGACTGCCCTGTCCTTCTCATTATTTGCCATTCGCCAGTCTTTGTGCCAGCTGCATATTTTATCAACAGTGAATTTATATTTACTTCCAAATCACCGATGAAAATATTGAATAGCATCAGGCCTAGTACCCTGCAGAACCCCGCTATAAACATCCCCATTCAATGATGGCTCCCCGGTGACAGCTGCCTTTTAAGATCTGTCAGTCAGCTCTCAGTCCATTTAACATGTGTTTTGATATTGCATAGTGCTAATATTTTAATCAGAGTGACGGGCTACATTGAATTAAATGCAGTACAAAACGTATTTATTACGTGTCTTTATCAACCAAATGTATAATCTCATCAAAGTGAAATCAGATTTGTTTTGATAAGACCTGTTTTCCTAAAACCATGTTGAATGGCATTAATTATATTCCCATTAGTTATTTATTGAATCCTGCATCAACTTTTCCATTATTTTGCCCAGGATAGATGTCAGGCTAACCAACGTATAGTAAACCGGCTCATCCTGCTTGCCCTTGTTGAATACAGTATTGGCCCAATATTAGCATTCTTCCAGACTTGAAATTTCCCTGCTATTCCAAGATTTATTAAAATTTAACATTAGTGGGCCAGAAATCTCAGTCAACTCTTGGAATTCTTGGATGCAAGGTATCTGGGCCTGCTGATTTTTTAAATGTCTATTTCTCGTAGATGCTGTCTAACATCATTCTCCTTCTTTACAGATACAGAACAGAAATATTTATGGAACATTTCTGTCTTTTCTACATCATTAACGATTTTACCATCTCCATCTAGTAATGAGCCTCTATCACTGTTAAGATTCCTTTTGTTTCTAATATATTTAGACACCTTTTTAATTTTTCACCCTCGTGTCCTTAGCTTCCCGTATCAATATTTTACCCTTCATAACCTCTGATTTATAATGATTGCTATCTACTTCCCCTTTTTGTCCTTTTGTTATGGTTTATTAAAATTTATTTTAAAATGGCACCTTCACTTCCCGATTGAACCAGGGTGGGCTTTTTTTTGCCGTCATCCTCTTTGTTGACTGTGGAATTGTGGCTCTTTGGCCTTCAGACACTCTTCTTACTGAACTCCCAGTATTGAGGGGAGTGTGGAGAGTTTCCAGTCACGTCCATCCTTTACAGTGCGATAGGAGTGGGAGGTTTGACGGTGGAGCTGATGTGGCTCCCTCTGATCAGGCATCCTGCCTTCGGTAGAGACCAGCGCCTGCTGCTCCAGAGGCAGGCTTGCTGCCCGGACCCCTTCTCTGGTCCCTGGTGTTTGTGCGATGCTGTATGCAGCACAGGCCAGCTGGGGATTGGTTCCTGCCCTCCCTCCCCAGCCCGCCTACACCCTGGGTCCCCTATCGTGTGGCATGGACATCACCCCTTTCAACGTTTCTCTCTTTCTTTCCTGCACTAGGAGATGGGCAGGAGACCCTGACTGACCAGGCGGTGTCACCAGCTCAGCCGAGCACTGGGCCAGGCTCACTTCCACTCAGTGAGGCTGGTGGCTTCAGCCCGGAGGCGACCACCCCTCCTGTGATTAGCGCCGATAAGGACGGGGCGGCCATACACCCCAGTATTAGCAGCCCCCGCGCTGTCGAGCTGGACGAGTCCATCCCACCCGATCCCAGCGGAACCACCACCAAGGGAGCCAGGCTGCAGACTCCTGCCCCAGCCGTCTCAGCGGATGCTACGATGGGGCTTCAGAATAAGAACCAGTCGGCCAACAGCAGCTCAGAGCTCCCCACTCCGGCTCTGGCTGCCAACACCTCAGATGCAAACCAGCTTGGCCAAAATGGAACAGAGCCCTCCAGCCCCACGGGGCCGACTGGCACCGCGACAATGGCTACAACACATCCACCACCACAGGACGCGCTGGGTGAGGCTTCTTGCTACCCCGCCGCTCACCCGTGCATAGGGGGCACTTTCTCCCACAGCACACCCAGCCTGGGGACTTAAGGCCTGGCCCCGTGTGGTGCTGAGTGCCTTTCTACCTTTATTGACTTTGCCTGGAGTCGGGGGCACTCAGCACCTCACAGGATTGGGCCCTTGGTAAGTGAAAGGGGGATCCTGACGCTAGGGCAAGTGGGAAAGGTTTGCGGCAGCTGCTGGTTCCTCTTTCATATGCAGATAGGGAACCTGCTCCCTAGCTTTTACCACATCAGCCAGCTGTCCTGGCAGGGGAAGAGTTATAAACCGTTGCTGCTAAAGGCCCTTACATCTTTCCTCAAAAGTACAGCAAATTAACCCTTTCCTTCCTAGGTACACGCACACTCACCCAGGGGCTGAATGCTGCTCTCCTTTGTACCCGCGTCACTCCAGAGCGGCTCTTGTGACTGTGGTGAGGTCACACCAGTATGAGAGCAGTACCTGGCCCGGCTGGATTTAAAGCAGGATTGCCCAGCTGGTATCTGGGGCTGGCAGCTTGCACACGCAACCCCTAACTTCTATAGCATGGGGTAGATAGAAGCTAACACCTCCCCCCCAATCATCAACGAGAAACTGTGAGGAAAATCCCAGCATGCAGTGCGGCTAGGTGGCTCTGAGCAACAGAGCGCATTGCATGCTGGGATCCTTACTGGCAGCAGGGCACAGCTGCCAGCCTAATCTCTCTTCTCTGGCCTGACGACGTTTCCAGAGAGGCTATTGCTGTCGATTTTAGGCCTTCTGTTAAAGGAGAGGGTGGTCAAGGGTGACCTGGTCTGCCACACTGCCCTAAAATCCCATTGGATGGCATGGGGACTCTCATTGACTTGGTTTTCTGGGCTTTGCTGCTGATTAGAGGGGGGTTCTTAGCTCAGAGACATGTTCCCTTCAACACGCCTGGGCTCTGAGGGGGGCTCTCTGACTCTGACAAGTTGTGAAATACTTACTGATTTGATGATTAATCTGTACGGCATTTGTTACTGAGAGAGGTGGGCAGGCTCTCCCCAGGCACGTCCGCAGGCTACTGGGGATCCCTGCTTTTCTGGGGCGTTGTCGTGGGGATTCATCTGCTAGGAGATGAGCACCATTTGGTGGCCACATGGAGGTGATGGGATGTAGCCATGGAGAGTTGTGGGGGAGGACGAGACAGAGTTAATGACCTTTTCAGAGTCTCTCAACCTCCAGAAGAAGTAAATTTTCAGTGGTGCTAAAGAATCTTCTTTGATGGGGGAATCGGCCTGCTAGCCTGGAGAGGCTTGAGATGCCCTCCCAAGCCTTGCCCACGTCCCACCCCACTCTGTTCTCCGGCACAGAGCCAGGGCTCCAGTTGGTGGCCCTCTGAATAGCTCGACACAGAACAGCAGGGGTCTCAGGGCCTCTCCACTGCCTCCCTGAGGATTCCAGGGGGAACCTGGAGCAGAGAGAGCTCTGGGCTCATGTCAGGGGCTGGGCATGGCCGGTAGGTGACAGCAGCGCTGCCTGCCGCCCATTCCAGGCCATGCAGGGTGGGGATGGGCAGACTCAGGATTTCACCTTGTAGATAACTGCCTCTTTTTCTTCTGTGCAGCAACAACGAGCAGCGCCCAGCTGGAGCCTTCTGCATTCAACACCTTGGGGCCCACGACAGGGAACCCTGAACCCACCCCACAAACAGCCCAAGAGAATGCCACAGAGGAGAGCACCGCAGGGCCCACCGTCCCTGCTGCCATGACAACAGGGAGCACACCTGCAGCTACCACCCCCAGCACCACCACGGCAACCCCCAGAGCTTCCTCCCCCAACAGGGCAGCCACAACAGCTGCAGGGCAGCCATCAGCCGATCCCGTGCACGAGAAGGCTTCTGTGTTGGATGTGGGCGACGATGATGGTCAAGGTAAATGCTCTCGAGGCCCCAGTGCTCCCATCTCTGCTCTCTCTAACTGGTTATTGAGAGCGCAGCAAGGGCAGGGGCATGGGAGAGGCATTTGACCTGTGGGTTTGAGCTGGGGGAGCCCTTGTGGTGCTGTAGGGCAGAGCCCAGGGGGAGACGGGGATTGGCTGCTCCAGCCCTGGGGACCTTACCCTCTTGGTACCATCTCCTCCTCTCTGCAGACCTGCCCAGCTCCGCTGTTGCCGGCAGAATGGGGGCCAACCCCCTGGTGATTGGTGTCATCTCCATGTTCGTTGTCATGGTGGGGATCCTGGCCCTGGTGGGTTTCCTGAGATACCGGCAGCGCCACAGCCGGATGGAGTTCCGGCGCCTGCAGGACCTGCCCATGGTGAGCAACGCCCCTGCCCTGCCAGCCATGTCCAGGGCCCTTGTGCCTTGAGCTCCTGGCTGGCTCCCAGCTGTGTGGCCAGGCCACGCTGCAGCTCCCCTTCCAGCCGTGACAGCAGTGATGGCGACAAGCTGCGCAGAGGGAATTCGGCTCATTCCTCATGCAAAGGAAGAGGTGCCAGTGACTGGGAGGGGTATGGGGCTTGGGGTGGGGTCTAGAGAGCCTCCTCCAAGGTTCATTGCCAGGATGTCAGGTGACAAGAGATTTAGCGACAGGATCCACCTTGCCAGCCCTGTTCCAGAAGACAGACAGACAGTGTGAAGGCAGCCTGACATCCTGTGCCATGGTTCCCCCATGGTTCCAAGTAGAGTCAGTGTTTTTCCTCACTCCTGCCCTGATGTGTTATGCAGTGTTCACTCTGTGTAGTCTCTGAGATACAAAGTTCTTCTTCGAGTAGATGCAGCCATGTATTCCAGTCAGGTGCATGCGCGCCCAGCACACTGAAGCCAGAGAAATTCGCCTAGGAGCACCCGTAGGGGGCAGTGTGCACGCCTCATGGCCACAGCCCCTCCCCTAGCTACATGAGGCAGCGCTGCTCTGAACTTCCCTCAGTTCCTTCTTATCACCCCTCGGCTGGAGTCAGAGCTTAAGGGTCTTAACCTCCCAATATCTCAGCGAGTTTAGTTTTTCCCTCCGCTAGATAGCCCTCACCAGGGTTTAAATATTGTCCTTTGCGTGGGGAGCGATCCCCACACACGGTGCCTGCTCTGTCTTGGCGAGACCCACATTAAAGAGCGTTGTGCGATCTGCACATCGTTCAAGGGACAGGCCCAAGGGGCTCAGGGCCTTCGCCTGACGCAGCACCTGCTTCAGTCCCAAGGCGCGCGTCGGGTTGGAGATCGCCTGCGGACTCCGAGCGCTGCCGCTTCACGTTCCCGAGCAGTTGCCTCCCCAAAGAAGCGGAGGAGCCCTTCCCTGTTGCCTCTGCCAAGGAAAAGGTTGCATAATACCACTCCGGACTGCTCCAGATCTCGGAGTGACTCTTCTGCCTCCCCAGGAAAAGCATGGACTGCCACGGAGTAGGTGCCGGCCTGGGGGATGGCACGAGTACCGCTAACCCTTCTGAGTAGGGAGCGTAGAAACCTTGTACCGTTGACTCCCGTTCTGGCCCCCGGGTGTCTGTTGAGTCTGGCACCAATGAGGGAGATGCCAGTACCGACTGTTTCCAGGTCAGTGGCATACCAGGCAGCTACAGACCTCCTTTGCCTTTTGGTCCTGACCTCTTCTTTGGTCCAGGGCTGTGTTGTCTGTAGCCTGGTCAGTCGACTGAACGAGCCACTGAACCCTCAGGTCTGTCTGCACCGCACCCCAGTGTGCAGAGCCAGTACCAGAATCGGTATAGGGGACCTCGGGAGTGGGATTCTGCCCAGCAAACGCTTCCATGGCGGCTTTCACCGCCCTCGACATAGGTACCGTCAAACACTCCCATGCTGCTGCTCCTGACTTTGGGATTGACACTGCTTCCGGCACCGGCATGCTCGCTGACGACAGTACCACTTCCATGGGCAACGCCTCGTTCTGGGCAACAGACGAATCGGTTACTCGCTTCTTCTGGTCTCACTCCACGCTTATCCCCAGGATCCCAAAGCTCCCCAACCTCTGAGTCGGAGCTGTCATCCTCCCACGCTCCATCCCCTGATCAGCACTGGGGACCGCTGACAGACTATTATGGATTGGCGTTCTTCTCCGGCTCGGTGTCTGCTGGCTACCAATGCCTTATCCGTGCCAGCGGCCTCCATGGAATCTGTGGGACGCTCCTCCTTTGCGGAGGTCCCACCCTGTCTTGCTTGAAGGCGAAATCACTGGCCAGGTCTGCAGTGGTGACTGTCAATCCGCTGCAGGCCCAAGCCTCCGTAGTTGTCCCATCCGGGTCCGTCAGCCCTTTAACAGGATCCAGCTTTGGTTCAGTTGAGGGCCTCGTCTCCGTCTCCAGACGATGCTGTGCTGCCTCACTCATTCTTGCCTTCGATACCGGAGGATTTTAAGGTGTGCTAAGACCTTTTGTGGCATGTAGCTGCTTCCCACAGTATCCAAGTGGAGTTCTTGCAAGAGAACACCCACGAATTGGTGGACATCCTGCAGCCGTCTGCCCCTGGGAGAGTCACCCTCCCTATCAGTGATACGCTCCTTGAACCGGCTACAGCCCTCTGGAGCATGCCGGCTTCGGTACCACCTGCGGCTAAGCAGAATTTGGGCATTGCCTCAATGTCCAGTAATCCATTGAGGATTTGGCCTTTGACGGCCAAACACTGTTCTTGGACAAAACTGACAAGATGCTGCGCTCCTTCAGGGACTCCAGGACTCCCCGGCAGTCTTTGGGGGCTGACCATGCAGAGACATGCAACAGCAGCAGCAGACTTTCACTCCTCCAAGGCACCGGGGCTACCCCAGAAAGGAGCATAGTTCCCACAGGAGGAAGCAGTCGGGCTCAGGGTTCGGCCAGTCCACATGCCCTCTCTGGAACTTCCAGTGGTTGCTCCTCCCTCCTCATCTCCCCACTTCGGGGACAGGCTGGCCCACTTTCACAATGCTTGGGGCTCGACTGCTACCGATAGCTGGGTCCTAAGCACCGTCATGTCGGGTTATGCTACCCAGTTCCTCCCCATCCCTCTTCAGGGACCCGTCTCATGAGATACTGCTCTTCGAGCAGGTCCATTTTCTGCTGGCTTTGGGAGCAGTGGAGGAGGTTCTGCTGGAATACCAGGGTCATGGCTTCTACTCCCAGTATTTCCTCGTATCCAAATCCATGAGAGGAGTAAGACCTGTCCTCGACCTTCACAGCCTCAACAAATATCAGGTACATGAGGTTCCGAATGGTCCCTATTGACTACTCTCCCT
Organism: Mauremys reevesii; assembly: GCF_016161935.1. Taxonomy (NCBI): domain Eukaryota; kingdom Metazoa; phylum Chordata; order Testudines; family Geoemydidae; genus Mauremys; species Mauremys reevesii. Next base: position 105,339,438 of record NC_052630.1, on the reverse strand, counting down.
GCATGGTCTCAGAATGACTGGTTTGCTGCTCTCGATCTTCAAGATACCCACTTAAATGTGGCAATTTTGCCAAGCCACAGAAAGTTCCTTCGGTTTGTTGTGGCAAAACACCACTTTCAGTGCACAGTGCTTCCATTCAGCCTCTCTTCTGTCCCCTCCGGTTTTTATCAAATGCATGGTGGTTGTTACAGCATCTCTCGGGAAGAAGGGAATTCACATCTTCCTGTATCTGGACAGCTGGTTATGAAGGGGAAGTTCTTGTTCACATCGGCATCACAGTGCACTTGCTCAATCATCTGGGTCTCATTCTAAACACTGGAAAGTCAGCCTTGGCTCCCACTCAGAAAATAGAGGTCACTGGGGCCCTGTTAGATTCCACGACGTCGAACGTTTCTTCCAACTGACCATTGTCAGCCAATTTGCCACCATCTTTGCCTTAGTCTGCAGCCTCAGCCTCCCACAATAGTTCAGATGTGTCTGAGGCTCTAGGGCCCTGTGTCTGCTTGCATGCACATGGTCCGGTTTACAAGGTTGCGCTTTTGCCCCCTTCAGATGCGGCACAGGATGGTCTACAGTCTTACTCTTCGCCCTCTAGACAGTTTGGTTTGTCTTCATCCACTGGTCCTGGACTCCTTGCCGTGGTGGTTGTGTCCTGAGAACATTTGCCAAGGCGTTTCCTTTGTCTGGCCCTTGCCAACCAGGTTGGTTGTTACTGACGCGTCCCTGATGGGTTGGGTTGGCGCACCTGGGAGTGCTGACAGTACCGGGGCTGTGGTTGGAGTGGGCGGCTCGATATCAATGTGCTGGTGTTGCGGGCCATCCACAACGTATGCTGTGCCTATCACGAGATTCACACAGTTCCCACTGCCATGTATTATGCGAACAAACATACAAACAACTCCAGGTGGTTTTGCCCAGAGGTGATCAGGCTGTGGCAGCTCAGTGTTAAGGAGAACGATCCGATAGCCGTTCACCTGCCCAGGGTTCAGAATCATCGCGCGGACTGTCTCAGCAGGTGTTTTCCCCTGAGTCACAAGGGGTCCTCGAAGACTAGGTCATCTTCACAGCTTGGGGCATCTCGACAATCAAGCTGTTCGCTACAAGAGACGACAGGAAATGTCACCTGTTCTGCTCTCGGGGGTTCCCTGTCTGACTCTTTCCATCTAGCTGGTAGCGGGCTGTCCTGTATGCCTTTCCCATGATCTTGATCATCCCTCAGGTCATCCTGAAGTTCAAGGTGAATCAGGCCAAATTCATTCTCATTGCCCTGGCCTGGCCAAGACTGTGCTGGTTCTCCGACCTTCTCGCACTGTCTATTCAGCCTCCCATACCGCTGCCTCCTCATCCCAACTTACTCAGAACCAAGGCCACAACTCGCATCCTCTGCTCAGCTCCCTGGATCTCACAGTGTGGCTGCTGCATGGCTGAAGCGGGGGAAAGAGCAGCACTCGGCAGCTGTCCAAGTCCTCCTTAACAGTAGAAGACCCTCCACCAGGATGGCCTATTCAGTGAAATGGAAGCGATTTTTGGTGTGGTCATTAGCCCGCAGAATCCAACCGTGGCTGCCCCTTCAGTCACCGTGGCTTGTGTTTAGTTAATTGAAAGCACGTCTGGCAGCAGTATCAGCATTTCATCCCCCCATTCAGGGAAGATCTGTCTTCTCCAGTGCCATGGTAGCAAGATTCTTAAAACTGCTCCTTCGTCTACATCCCCCGGTCAGAGAGCTGGTTCCTCTGTGGGACTTTAACTCAGTCCTAGCGGCCTTAATGGGACCTCCATCTGAGCCCCTGGCATCTTGTCCCTTTCCACTTTTGTGTCAGAAAACTGCATTCCTGGTAGCAAGGACCTCCACAAGGAGAGCATAAGCATTGCAAGCTCTGATGGCAGAGCCTCTTTATACACAATTCTCCAAAGACAATGTGACTTTACGACCACATCCAAAATTTCTGTTTAAAGAGGCTTCTCAGTTTCATTGGAATTGGGCGGTACCTGTGTTCTTTCCTAAGCTGCATTCATCTCCGGAGCAACAACGTCTCCATACTGTAGATGTCGGGTGATGTCTAGTCTTCTGTCTGGACTGGACTAAACCGTTTCATGCTTCGTCTGCCTGTTTGTGTTATATGCAGATCAGATGAAGGGTCAAGTAATCTCTTCACAGGCGATCTCCAAATGGATAACACTCTGCATCAAGACACCATATGAAATAGCTTCAGCTATGCCCCCCAGGTGTGACTCACTCTACTCGGATGCAAGCAACGCCCATAGCCTTCCTCAGTGACTTTCCATATTGGATGTTGACAGGGCTGCTACATGGTCGTCGATACGTAGGTTCACACACCATAACTGCATCTTCCAGGGTGGAGGCAGGCTTTGGTAGGCTTAGGTAGACTCCGAGCCCTGCCTCCTGGGAGCGTGGGGGGAGGCACTGCTTGTGAATACGCATCCGCATCTACTCGAAGATGACAAAACGGTTACTTACTGTAACTGTGGTTCTTTCAGATGTGATGCAGGTGTGTTTTGCACAACCCACCCTCCATCCCCTGTGCATTGGGCTCTTGGGTCCTGGCATTCAGTGCAAAGGAAATGAAGGAGGGTAGCCAGGGGAGGGGCTATAGCCACAAGGCATGAGCGTCACCCCCTACGGGTACTGCTAGGCAAATTTCTCCAGCTATGGTGCGTTGGGCCTGCATGCACCTAAGTGGAACGCACGGCTGCATCACATCTCAAAGAACCACAGTTACGGTAAGTAACCATTTCATACCGGTCGTCCTGCGTAGTGACGCCACAGAGGAACAGCGATATATTCACCATCCTAGGCATGGTGTTTGCCTCGCGTCCTTCCACAGAGACCACCCATCTGTGTGATGAATCCTGCTGATGGGGGACCTCACTGGCCAGACTGGTGGTGGCCTTGAGGGGGGTGGGATGAGGGAAAGGGAGCCTGGTCCCAGCACACCTCCAGGGAGATACTGGGTCCAGGCCTCTCTCTGAGACTCTCCTCTGCCATCTGAGCTGCATGAGTGGGCCTGTGGGGGAGGGGAGTCTCCCAGCCGTGTTCCCACACCTGCCTCCTCCAGTCCCTTCCAAAGGCCATAGGAGGAAGGGAAGGTAGCTCCTCCAGACAGGGCGAGCCCTTGCCAGGGGCTAACGGAGGCACTGCTCGGGGAGCACAGGGGCTGGAAATGGCAAAGCAGCTACACTGTGAATGGAGGGGCTGTGCACCTGGCACTGGCTGGACCCCTCTTCCCAGATGCAGCAGTACCCCAGATCTGGACCACTCCTCCTCCATGCCATGACGTGACAGACACTGTGTGTCTTTCTCGCCTTTGCTCATAGGACGACATGATGGAGGATACGCCCCTCTCCCTCTACAGCTACTAGGCAGCGAGAAGAGGACCCTCCATCCAGGTTTGGGGGAGCGCTGGAGTTCCCTGAGCAGTAGGCGCCTGAGGATCTGGTCCAGGAAGATCCCCTGAGGATGGGGGGAAGGCGGCTCTGGTTTTGCACTTGACTGAAACACTCATTGCAGATGGGTGGGTTGGTTTGTTTGTTTTAAAAACTTTTGTAAAAGTTTGGTTTTAAAGTTTATTCTGAGAGCTGGAGCCAGTTAGAGCCCAGCACTGGCCCTTCCCTCTGCTCTCCGTACGCCGAGTGTCCTAACCCTCCTCAAAATGCTGAGGAGATGGGAGAGGGGCTTTTCACTTTGCATTTTAGCCTGGCGGTCAAGCTGATGTTTTGCTGACAATCTCTGGAGAGGACTCGCTTGGAAGGCTCAGAAGCTGCTGCTCTCAAAACGTGCCTTGTGTCAGGAGATGCAGGGTTGGTCCTCACAAGGCAAGCAAAGGAGAATGTTACTTCCCACTGGGAGACAAGGGCAGGGAGCAGACTGGCTTCCTCTTGCTTTGTGTTTTTTTGCACATGTTGTTCCTATTTGAACTTCAGCAGTGGGATCCACTCCTGAATTCCCAGAGAATCTAGCTGGACTGTGGTAAACTGCAGTCCTCTCCTTGCCCCCTGGCTGCGGGAGGAGACTGTGCCCCTAGGGATGGGCTGGAGGTTTTTCATCACGCTGCAGAGGGAGAGAACAAACGTAATTGGGGCTTGTGTGGCCTTGTCTTGGGTGGGACTCTCCTGTCTGTCTCAAAAGAAAACAAAATCCCTGGTTCTCTCCCTTGAGGCAGCAGCACAAGCCTAAACCATTCCCCGCAGGCAGGCTGGCCCGTGGTCACCTCAGCGTGTGAAGGGAACATGCAGGCTCTTCTCCTGGGTATCAGAGAGTCGCTTGTTGCACTTAGTACCTGCTCTGAGCTCTGGCGGCTGCCCTCCGTGGCCTGCGCCATGACTTCCCTCCCCAGTACTGCGAGCTGGGAGCTCCTTAGTTCACTATGGAAATAGCCTTGCCCAGGCTGCTTGGTGGCTCTCAAGGGCACTTCATGCCCCGCACCCCCGAACTAGCCTTTGCTATTGTTTTGTGCCTTGTCCCCCCCAGTGTGTTGGGTTTGGAGGTCAAGAAATGCTGCTTCTCTGCTTCTGAAGTCCCTTGAGCAGTCCCAGCGGCTGCCAGCTCTGCCCCTGCGTCTCCTGGGAGCCTTTGCAGCTGCATAATAAGCAAACAAACAGGAGCGGGTCTGGGGATAGCCAGCTGCCTTTGGGCTCCCTAGGGACAAACGTTAGCATGTTGGGCAGGATGCGTCTTGTCCGTGTGTGCAGCTGGAGAGAGGTTGTGTGGCTTTTTCTGTTCTGTGTTCCCACCTGTCCCCATTCTCCAACACACACACACACACACACTGGGGTTTCTCTCTTTCCAGACAGTGGCTCCTGCCTATTTCTACTTCCTATCTTGTTACGCCTTCTGAAGGCTCCTCTGGGTCCCGCTCGGCTGTGCCTGGGCAGTTACACTGTGGGCAGCGGTTGGCGAGGTCTCGCTGTTGAGAGTGATGCTGGGATAGTTGGTATAATACAAAAGCCTTGTTTTTCTCAGGTCTCAGCTTGTTGTCTTGGTTCGAAGGCAGCCAGTGCTCATGCTCCCTCAGGCCAGCAAAGTCTGGGGGAATTGTGGGCAGACAGCATCTCTTCCGGCAAGGCCCCTGCCCCGTGAAGTTGCACCATTTTCACAGCCATGCTATGCCCACATTAGCTTTCGGGAGGGCCTAGTCTCCCACCAGCAGGGCATAGATAAGTCCTATCATTGACTTTAATGGAGATTATTCGGGCCATGCAGCTGGAGAACTGGTCGTCTGGAACCAGGGCAGATGAGCTGGAGAAGGTGACTTCCCCACTCCCTGCATTGCTCGGTGGCTTTGGGAGTAGCTGGTGAAGAGATCATGCAGTAGTTAGGGTTTTCCTGTTGGCTGTAGAGTTTGATCTGTTCTCTGTTACCTGTGATGAAACACACCCAAAAGTAAATGCAGGAAGGAGTGTATTTGATTTCCACCACCCCACCACCCACTCTTGTTGTGTGAAAATTAGAGGGCAGTTTTCACAGGCATCAAACTCCCAAGTTGGAACCATAGAAATTTCACCTACGCTGCAGCCTTGTTTCCCCGGCTGGAGGGCAGGGTGCTGCCAATTTTTGGCACCAACAGATGCACAGACAGTGCTGATGGAAATAGCGGAACTTCCCCCTGGCTGAAACTGGCACAAGGGTGTCAGTGGAGCTGTTGTTGCCGGAACAAGCCGCTCTGCACACAGCTTGAAGGGAGAGGACTGACTGTCCCAGCCACGCCTGCACCTCTGCCCCCCAGGGGCGGGAGGGGGTGGGGAACAGAACTCGCCAAACACCAAAGTGCAACTTTCTTTGTAAAATATGTTAATAGTGGATTTTTCTGCAATAAAGTTACAAATGCTGAAGGCCTCACGTATGGTGATTGCACTTAGCTCCAGCAACTGGTCTGAGTCGATCATGTGCTGCACAGCAAACCCGGTGATGGTTAAATGACACCCTACCATATTTTTTTGGTTTGAAGATATGTTCTGCGAGTCAGAAATGCAGATCAGGAGATCTCCCAGCGCTTAACTGAAGAAACAAGGTGTTGAATCCTTAACAGGGAGAATTTCTCTCTCAAGCAACAAAGCACACTCAGTTTTAAACAGAAATATTCACACCCCATGCCCCCGTTCAATCTGATTTCCCTGCCAGGGCATACGTGATGTAATCCTATCAGTTCTCCAGGCAGCCATGCCATCTTCTAGGGCGGATTCATAGATTATAAAGCCACAAGGGACCACTGTGATCATCCACACTGACCCGCTGCATCACCACAGGTAAACACAGCCTGAACTACTAACCCCTTTCACAAAGGGAAATAAGAACACCCTTCTCTTGTTACAGCATCATAAGGACACAGAAGGAGCAGAATCACTCTTTCCCCCCTCCTTTACAGTTCACTTTTAAAACAAGGCTGGACAAAGCCCTGGTAACTGTTTTCAAATGTGTTAAGTGCTGTTATAAAGAGGAACTGAAGGCAGGACAAGAGGCAATGGGCTTAATCTGCAGCAAGGGAGATTCAGGTTAGATGTTAGGAAAAACTTTCTAACTCTAAGGAGCTAAGCTCTGGAACAGGCTTCCCAGGGAGGTTGGAATCCCATCACAGGAGGTTTCTAAGAACAGGTTGGACAAATACCCACCAGGGAAGGTCGAGGTTTACTTGGTCCTGTCTCAGCGCAGTGGGCAGGACTAAATGATCTCTTGAGGTCCCTTCCAGCCCTACTTTTCGATGAATAGACTGCAGGGAACAATCCTGCCCTGCTCAAGGATGGGAGTAGTGACCTAGTGCTGTTTATCTGCTAAATTATAATTAAAATATATTAAAATACAATTTTAATGCGTAGATTTGTCTAATACAATTCACAATTACATGGTTGTTTTCCATCTCCCATTTCTGGGTGCCTGTAACAGGGATATGATCACAGTGTATAGCTTATAAAACTCCTTCAGATGAAAAGTGATATAAATTCAGGCTCCTCAAGTAGCATCCCACTGGGTGCTCCACTTCAGGCACACGTATGCCTCTCAAGACCTGGGTTGGAGATTTTCTGTTAGCAGTGTGGGTCCTGCCCGCGCACACGCTCTATACAACCTCATGCTGCACACCAAGGGTATACAGAGCTGCATGGGCGAACAGCCCGCAGTTCCTTCTCTACAGCCTTGGCCTGAGATGGAGCCTTGTGGTGCCTGAGCGTGTTCTACACTTGTTCTTTTAGTTTCATGTTTCTAGTTCCCATTAGTTGTCCGTATTGGCGGGTAGTGATCGATCTATCGGGGATCGATTTATCGCATCTCCTCTAGATGCGGATAAATCGATCCCCGAACGTGCTCCCTGTTGACTCTGGAACTGCAGCTCACAAGAGGCGGAAGCGGAGTCGACGGGGGAGCGGCAGCGGTCGACTCGCCGCCGTCCGCACAGCCAGGTAAGTCGACCTAAGATACGCCAACTTCAGCTACGCGAAGTTGCATATCTTAGGTCAACACCCTCCCCCAGTGTAGACCGGGGATAAGCGTATCCGTTGCTTGGGAGAGTCTGATATCTAGCTGCTCTCAAATCTAGAGCACACAAGTACTGGGAGACCAAACTGAGGTTTCTGATGATGGCGTGCTCCCTTTGACCTGCTTCCGAGTCAGGAGACTCACTCCCCCGTATATCTGTCTCCAGACAGATCCAGTGCCCCTTCGACCTTGGCTCCGGTCTCCCCTAAAAGGGTGAAGACTTCAGAGGACTCAGGGAAAGCTCTGAAGAAGAGAAGCTTAGTCTCCCACCACCAGGAGATGGCTCCCAAAAGGCCTCGATCTCCCACTAAGTCTGTGCCGTCGGAGGCCTCGACTTCTTGGTTTGGTACTGTGAAGGCGAAGGATTCTTCCTCCGGTACCAGCAGGACCAGGAGATCCCAGACTGCTTTGGAGAAGCACAGCTGCAGCAGGCCCTGGTACCGTGTATGGAGGACAACGAGGTCCAGGACAGACATTTCTCTAAAACAGCACCATCTACATTAGACTTACCAGTGGTGCTTTCTCACTTGTCTCTGTCAGTACTGGGAAAAATTCAAGCACTAGACGCCTTCGGCCCCAGCATCTATGTGCTCCATGTTAACGGTACCATCCAACTCACCCGCTTCGTTGGTACCCACCGGAATTCTGTTGCACCAGAGACTCGTCAGGTTTAGACGAGCCAGAGTCCTCACTGCTTATGGATACCGAATGACTATTGGTACCAAGACCCCCGTCGCTGGATTACCATTGCTTCCCAGTACTGCAGGACTCTCCTCCTTTTTCTACTGGGGCCTCCCTGCTGGAGGACACTGAGGAAGATCTAAGATGACTCAACACATGTGCAAAGTTTCAGAAGTTCCGGGTGGTGATTCTGGCAGCTGTATTTCCTTCTCTAGAGGCAGAAGATTGGTTTTTGGCCCTCGACCTACAGTCCGTTTATTTCCATGTAGCGATTCACCCAGCACATAGGAAATAACTATGTTTTACCAGGGGACAGGCACATTTTCAATACTGAGTACTTCACTTCAGCCTCTCTTCAGCTCCAGAGGTGTTCTCAAAAGTTCTAGCAGTAGTGGCACTTACCTTCAGCAAGAGGCAATTTTAGCCTTTCCGTATCTCGACAACTGACTACTCGAGGGCTGATCTTACAAAGCAGTGCTGACCTCCACCCAGAAATCTCCTGCTTTCTCCTAGGACTGGGGTCTCCAGCTAAATGCAAAGTATCAGAGGTGTAGCCATGTTAGTCTGTAAAAAGTGACAAAGAGTCCTGTGGCACCTTATAGACTAACAGACGTATTGGAGCATAAGCTTTCGTGGGTGAATACCCACTTCGTCAGACACATGTGTAGAGTGTGTGTGTGTGTGGGGGGGGAATGGACACTGCTAACAAAAAATCTCTGATCGAGGGCTTGAGAGGCGCATGCACACCTTAAGTGGAGCTCCCGTAGGGGGAAATACCTCAGAGAACTGCAGTTACTGCACAAAGTGAGGAACCTCTTCTTTTTATTGTCCTGTGAGCAAATGTCACAAAGACATAGTCTTCCTCCTGTGAGCAGCAGCCACAGATCAATGCTGAAGGCCGAAGCTTTAAAAGGGTTTCTGCCCTATTTACCATGCACTGCTGTTTCAGGGAGCAGGAGCTCAAATCAGATCAAGAGGCAAAGTAGGAAATTTTCATTTTGTTGTTAGGTCCTATGAATTTGTGTGAAATGCAGGACTTTTTAATCATGCCACTAGCACAGTAGTGCTCTGGGCTCTTACTCCAGAGTTTTTCCCTTGGGCATGGAAAATTCCCAGCATTATTTCATATAACCCCACAAGGGAAATCTGGGGACAGCAGCCCTAAACTGTTCCCTTTTCCTGAACCCTCTACAAATGTGGGTTCAGGAAAAAAAGATTGCCCAACCTGTGTCAGTATTGCCCCATGTAATTGCCATAACTCTGATCAGTTGCAGCAGGGAATAAGAGGGTGCTCTTTCCCACGCCCCTTGTAAAACAGAAGGAATCCTTTGTTTATAATCTGTAAAAGAACTAAACCAGTGACCATGCTGACGTTCCAGCAAAGCTTAAAACAAAGATGGAGAAATGCAGTTGCCTAACAATGGGCCTGATCAGCACCAGGCCCCAACTCTCGTGCTGCATTCAGGGCTAGTTAATACTCACAGATCCTGATCAATGGGAATGGATTTTTTTTTTTTTTGCACTGAGCCATTTATGCTAGAGCTGCCCTCATGTCTCCAGCATTGAAGTGAAGAGTCCTGCCGCCCTGCCACTTTGCTGAGGAGGGCATGCTAGCTCCCACCTCAGCTCCAAGAATCAGCCATGTCTGGCAGCTAACTTTTAGAATGATCTGAGAAGATGGTTCAAGCACTTAGTCCTGTTCATTGTACAATAGGAATCCTGTTAATGTTGGTTGTGACACTTAGATTGTGATCAGGTCTCCTGCTACGTTGATTCTGCAACATCAAAGGCCCCCTTACTAGAAATAACCACATTTAAATAAGATGGGGATCAGCACCATTCTGATCTGAGCACAGACAGGTCCTTGGGCTAGTTGTTTCTCTCACTCACTCACTCACCACTCGCTCTCTCTAACAATTTTTAGCCTCAACCACAAATCCAGCATGATCACAGATGCCATAGCATTAGGGTGACCAGACAGCAAGTGTAAAAAATCGGGACGTGGGGTGGGGGTAATAGGCACCTATATATGACAAAGTTCCAAATATCGGGACTGTCCCTATAAAATCAGGACATCTGGTCACCCTAAATGGCAGTCGCAGCCATAAGGGATTAAAGACACTTTCTGCAGAGCCCCCAGTTCCTGACCTTGCTGTTGGATCCAGCCCAGCTCAGCTAAAGGAAGAGGTAAAGAAGTTACTCTGTACTTCCCCCGGCTGTAAACCAGCTCTCCCTGTTAGGAACTGCCCAGAATGAGTATGATCTTGCAGCACTGGCTTTCTGCCAACAGTCTTTCAACTGTAATGCAACATCTGTTGACTTAATCTCCCACAGGCTAATTTCCCCCTCCCCCACCACCTAATCCTCCCTTTCTGAAGCACTTTTACCCTGAAATTGGACACACTTCCCGTTCACACAGGCTTTCCCAGCAGCTGAAGGAAGGGAGATGAGTGCCATCAGCCCTACTTGATGTGTTCTTAACAACCTGTTGTGTCAGCACCACAAAGACTCCGGATGCTAAATGACAGGCTGTGCGTGGAACAAGACAAGGCTTGCGCACTCTGGAATGCATCCCTGAGTCGGTTTTAAGCCGTTAGTGTGACTCAGCGACTCATTAAACAGTGTTTTATTGGGCGCAGCTATAGACAATTGAAATTAGTGTGGGACTTCTAGGTTCTAATCTTAGTGCTGCCCCAACTCACTAGTAAATTACTCAGTGCCTCAGTTTCCCCATCTGTAAACTTCTTGCCTGCCGTGTGGCGCTTTCAGGGAAAATCACCTCATTCGTTTTCAGGCAGCCTAGTTGTCGTCCAGCTCGGAGACCATCCAGCCCAGGTGCTGGGCAATGCTCCATCATTCCCTTGGGCCTTGTCCAGTTTTAGTTTCTGGATTGCAGGGCCATGAGACAGCGCCAAGTCCCAACCGGGCTCCAGCAGAGTCTCACCTCCGTCCAGGCAGGCTCTGGTATCCCAGCTAGTGGCTGCCATTCACTCCCTGCAGTCCTCCCCAAGGAAGCGGAGCTGGGCAGTTGGGAAGCAGCTGCTCCCCATTTAGAAGGCGACTGCTCTCAGCCTAATCTCTAGAGTGGCTGCAGCTACCACCGTGAGAGGCACATTGTATTAGCACCTGAAACAATTCCTGTCTTTCCACCCCCCACCCATCGTCACTCGGCCAAGGCCTGTCTCATTAGCAGAGTTAACCTCTGCCCCTCCGTCATTTCCCTTGCTCCTCTCTGGCCTCCGACCAGGGTGGGAATGAAGTTCTGGCAAGGAGATGCCTAGCACTGCCCCCAGTATGGTGGCAGGGGTCATACCGCAGTTATTTAGAGAGGAAGCACTCACACCCTGCACCAGCCTTCTGGCAGCCCTCCCCCGTTGCAAGATCATACTAAACATGGCATCTACTCTCACCACAGCAGGTCTCTAGCAGGGGCACCGCTGCCCGGCTTTCCTGTCCCTTCCAGGATGGGAATTGTCATTATGCTTCCTCAAATATACAAACTAAATGGCACTGGAGCACTTTCTGCCTGTGTCTCTGCTCTGTTGGTCCTCGATGACTCAGCTGGCTGCTGCTACTCCCAGTTTAGCACCAACAATGAATTTCATTAATAGGCTATTTATTCCCCCGGCTGGCTGTTCAAACACTGAGCTCTACCACACTGCACTAAACAGTGTAACCCCCAAATCAGTGCCACCTCCCTTTGCTACCCACTTTTCAGGATGAGCAACACTGGTATCGGGGAAGGGTAGGAGGCAGGAAAAGGTTAGTGGCATCTCTGCATCCCTCCTGTTTCACAGCCCCTTAGACTCCTCCTCTCGCTCACTAATGCTGGACCTGGCATGTCAAGCACACCCACTCCTCGCACTCTGACTCTCACCTAACGCTCCCCCTTCCTTGCCGTTGCCCTCCCCCACCCCCGGCTATCAAGTAACTCCTGTAAAATCAGAGTAGTTACTTAGGAAAACTTTATTTAAAACACCCCAGACATGCAAGGCCTGAAGAATGGGAATGGCAGGATTTTAGGCCGCAGCCTCTCTCCATTTCAGCTGTCTTCTCCTTAAAGCAATTTTCCCTTTATGAATGACATGAAAACACTGTTCCAAGAATGGAGCTTTTAAAACCACTTCAATTACCTGCATGGGAAGGGATTTACCAGCACCTGGCAAACTCAGCTGCCACTTAGAGGCTTCTTGGCACTTACCTGAGTAAATGTATGGATCACCTACTAGGGCTCTGTTCCCCACCCATGCAGAGAGGGCAGAACAGGTCTCCATATACGTGCCCAGCACTTTAGCTAACAGAGTTAGAACAGATCTTACAACCTAAAGCTCAGGAATGCACAGCCCAATCGGTTTCTTCTGGAGAGTGCTTGAAAGTCAAAGTCAGTGGAGGTGCAGACTGCCTGACACCAGGCTGTGCCGAGCCCGTCTCCCCGCAAAGGGATCACTTTGGGCCACTGCAACATCCCTCCACCCCAGCCGCCCAAGTGGCTGACAGTTCAGAAGAGGAGCCTGTCCATTTTGAGACGCCAATTCCCTTTCCATCTTTAATTTTTCTTATTTGACAGAAGGGGGCTTTCTTTGGCTAAGCATTAAAGATCACTCAGATTAAGTTCAGGCAGACTGTCAAACAGGTCACTGCTGAGGTCCTCATCCGACATGCTTCCAGCCTCCTCCTTGGGGGTGCTGTCCTCCAGCTCCAGGCTTGGGGTGGAGAGGTCTTGGGATCCTACAGACACATCGCAGAGGAGTTAGCCATACTCCGGACTCTGAGGCTCAAGTCCTCATCATCAACCGAGAAAAATGGCCCCCGACCTCCCTGTAACTGCAGAGTGATGGCAAAGCTGATCTGCTGCTGGTTTGGAGTCACCAATGAACTCGAAGCAATGCCAATTCGGCATCTACTCAGGCAAATACAAACACAAGAAAACACATTGACAATGTGGGTTTGACTAATTTGTATCGGCAAATATTTTTTTAGTCATGGCCCCCTGCCTCCTAGCAGCCTTTGGGCACGCCACTAGGATATCAATATTTACTACCAATAAGATAGGATAACTAGCTTCCTCTTATGAAATGATGCCTGTTACCTGACCCAGGGCTTTGCTGATCAAATGTTAAACTCAGTCCCTGGCATGTGCCTGCAAGTAATGTTGGAGGAGGGAATTTAACCCCTTGATATGTCCTGGGGAGATTGCTTAGCGAACATCCCAACAGCAACTGGACGTGTTACAACTGCATCTGCAAAGCTGTTAATTGTAGCAGCTTTCCTAGTAAAGACTGACTCAGCGGGATCTGTACTTCGAAAAAACAGAACTCAAGACAATTTCATGTCCCTTAAAGCCCCCATTCACGAGAACCTTAAGCATCTTACTGAAGTAGGGCATGAATTTCCTCTAAAAGAACGTTAACCCCTTTGTTCCTGGAGCTGGGAATTCCCCCAAGGCTAAGTGTTAATGCAAACAAAAGGGTCTTTAACACCCTGAAGCAATGTTGAAATCCAAAGGGATATAGAGTGTGGAAGATGAGCCTTTCGAAAATCGCTGATTTTCACCTTCCTAACCTCATTGGCTGAGTGTCAGCACCAACCAAACATGGAGTGACATTAAAACCTGACCTCCTGGCACCCCTGGGGAATGCTAAGTATTATTATTATTGGTAGTATTATAACTGGCCCTCATACTGCAGCTTAACGTTACCCTGAAACAAGACTGGAAGGGAGGCTCAGACAACGGACACCATAGGGCACCACAGTTTAACCGTGATCCAAGTGCTTTGGATGCCAGTGTCACAGGTCCGGTCAAGCGCCCCTCTTGGCCACTCACCAGACTGTTGTAAGCCTCCAACGTCTGAACAGAACCCATGTACTGTCCCTATCTTGGGGGCCTCTAGGCTCACCCACAGGGTGCAGATCCACTATCTAGCACACCCTCCTGAGAGCCCCTGGGAACCAGTGGTGGCCACTCAGGTTTTTCTTCCTCTTCATCCTCCTCCAACCCCCTCAGCTGAAACACTTCCTCTCCCAGAACACCAGCCGGGGGGTGTTCTGGGTCTGTCGTTTACTTCTTCAAGGGGCGTGTTAGGAGCAACATGCAGCGCACAGACTCTTTGCAAAGGACTCTAGTACCACAGCTTGTTACTTAGCTGCACAAGAAATACACCGATAGATACAAACAATAAACTCTATTTGCATTTCCCTGCCTCAGTTTCCTCACTACCACTCAGCTTTCTAGGATCAGAGTCCTCTGGGGCCATCCAGGGTCCTGCTGCAGTGCCTAGATTGTGTTCTGAAACACGGAACCTTCTCTCCCCGCCTCATCTCTCTGACCCTGGCTGTTCTATCTCCTTACCCTCTCCTGCCCAAAACTCCTCGTGTGGCTCCCAGGGGCTGTTTAAACTCCCCCATTCTCACGCCTGTCTTTGACCTTTCCACTCTCTCCACTTCCCCCACTCCCTGCAGACAAGTTGGGGAAAGTATCTTCCGGCCTCAACTAACCCATTTTCATTCAGGTGTTTCCACCTGGATAGGCAGCCATTAAATTCTGGCCACCCACCCCTGTCCCTAGTCTGGACAGACCTGACACAAGCATGGTGGATACCATATATACAGAAAGACATTCCGTGATACAAACATTTCTTAACAACTTCACAACACTGATCAGTTCACAAGCTGTGTAGCTGGAGTCCCCAAATCATCACCGCCAGGATTCTAGATTGTCCTTGTCAGATAAGACGCTTTGGTAAAGGGGGAAAAGTGAAGTTCTCCAATGCAGACCACAAACAGTCTCGATCTTTAGTACACAACTTGGACAGACTAGATAGCAGCACGCAAAGGAAAGTCTCTGGGTCACTGCACGCTAGAAGATACTGTCCCTCCCTCCCTCCTCAGGGCTGCCACTCAAGAGTAAAGATGTGAGAGGCTGCAGTATGCTCTATTTTATGCAAAATCATACTTCTGTTTACACAGCACCTTCCACCTGATTAGGCCTGACACCAGACAGACAAGGAGCCCTGGAAAGTAAATCTTAAGTAGAGAGCTGGGATTAGAACCAAGAAGTCTGACTCCTAGTCCAATGCTCTGACCATTAGACCATACTGCCTCCCATAGTCAGATGCCAAACACACACACCTACATTGGGCACGGCCTTAGGGCTCTTGTCAAGTTGTGAGTTTGATCTTGGTTTGGGCATTACAAATACTGCAACACTTTTAGGGACACCAAACAGGGACTGGACATACAAAGAGATTCCCCTCTCCCCACAAGGCAGTCACACATCTAACATCCACATTCCCGCTGAAAACAACTCTACTCTTAGGGTATCAAGGGCTTCTAAGCCTGCCATACTTCTCTTACCTTCAGGCTCCTTAATCTCTGTGGCACTAGAAAGCTCGTCAGAGCTGACATCTGTGAGACTGAGCTCAGAGGCAGAATCATCACTCAGGGAGGAAGAAAATATCTCCTCTTCTCTCGACAAATCATTGCTTTCCACTAAGAGAAACACACCAACAAGCAGGATAAGTTAAGAGCTGAGCTCATGGTTAAAGAGCATAGGCCGGATTCCTCAGTCTTCATAAGCAATACAACCATTCTGGTTTCATAGCATCGTACTCCTACTCTGCACTGGTGTAAATAACTGAACAAAGGGATGGAGAGCCAGGCCCTGAATCCTGTAAATCGAGACTAGACGTGCACTGGACACGCACTGGGGGCAATGCCCCTGCAATGAACTCTCCCATCTCTGACTCTGTGACTAAAGACAAACCAAGCAGGATCACAGGAGAGATGAAGGAAACAGAGAAGCCAGCCAGATTCCTGGCTATCCCCGACCCGTAAACTACTCCTTGCCCTTGGGAAGTGATTGTCTGGAGAAGGAGTCCAATAAAGCAACATTACTAGAATTCTCAGGACTTCCAGGCTCTCTGCTGCAAGCCAGGGAGTCGAGCCCCCGTTAGAGCCAGGACTTCTGAGGCTTTCAGGCAGGGAGCCTGGAATCCCTGACATGGGAGGGCTGCCCAGTCACAGACCCAGGAAGCCCCCTGCTCCCTGGCCCCCAGGCAGTCCGCATGGTGGGGCTACCCCAGAACCATGGACCCTGGAAGCCCTGGGCTCCTCAGGAGCCCACCACCAAACCAGGCAGGTTTCCATTGGAACCCTGCCTGTGATTTGATGAAAGTTTGTCAAACCCAAGGATGTTTCCACTAAACATTTCAGGTTCAACAAACCAGCATTTGCCAACGAAACTCTATTTTGTGAGAAAATTCCCAACCAGGTCTACCAGAGAGGACTAGCATCACTTACTCCCATAAGCACTTTCCTTTCCTACGGGCTTAGTGTATGACTTCTCTTCCAAGGGCAGATTTTTCATTTGGTCTTTCAGGTCAGTGACCGTGGATCTGATTGAAACAAAACCAACAACGCTGATTAGCTCCAGGGACTGAAACAGCTGCCAGGAGAGAGACAAAATTCATTCTTGGGATTTTCTGCAATGAGCAATTTTGGTAAACTCATAGTTCAAGGTGGATTCAGCTCTGCTGAGCAACTCATTGTATGTGGGGTGTGGGGCATGGGGGGCAGGGAGACCTGAGGCTTTTACAGAAAGGGAAAGAGAATCAATACTTAATTACAGGAGAACTGCAATTAAATCTCATTATTGGAGATGACTCACTGAGTTAACATAACATCCTCCATGGTGGGTTATTATAGTACAGGAGGCAAGTTTGGTTTCTGATGTCAGAGCAAATTCATCAAGGAGATTCTAACAACAGAGTCATGCTGGACCATGGATGTTTTCACAGATGAATTTTCCACTAAGAACACTAATGGTTATTTATGGATTTTGGGGAGTAGGAGTGAATATAAGTGACTAACGGGGGTATCAGAAGAGAGAACAAGAAGTCAGGACACCTGGGTTCCAATCCCAGCTCTGGTACTGTAACCCTTCCCCATCTACCTCGCTGGGGTGATGGAGAGGAAGATTGTGAGAATGAACTGTGTCTGAAAAGGGCTTTGAGATCCTTGGCTGAAAAGCACTAGGGAATGCCTAATGTTTGTAGTATCATTCCTCATCAGTCTCCCTCAAGGAGAGACCTGGACACGGCTCCTTGCAGAGCCAGCCAGTGCTACATGTGCCCATCAGATGGGGCACTGCCGAGTGATGTGAAGGGCTCATGGCTGCAGGGGCCATGCATGCGTCTCCAGTGTCCCAGCTCAATTCTATTTGCAATACAGGAGAACCTCAGTGTTAGGAGCATCAGAGTTACAAACTGACCAGTCAACCACACGCTGCATTTAAGTACGCAATCAGGCAGCCGCAGAGACCCCAAAAAAGCAAATGCAGCACAGTGCTGCCTTAAACGTAAACTACTGAAAAAATAAAAGGAAAGTTTAAAAAAAAAAAAAAAGATTTGACAAGCTAAGGAAACTGTTTCTGTGCTTGTTTCATTTAAATTAGGATGGTTAAAAGCAGCATTTTTCTTCTGCACAGTAAAGTTTCAAAGCTGTATTAAGTCAATGTCCAGTTGTAAACTTTTGAAAGAACCAAAGTGTTTTGTTCAGTTATGAACAACCTCCATTCCCGAGGTGTCTGTAGCTCGGAGGTTCTACTGTAGTTATACTCTGCCTTCCTAGGCTCCTCCCACCCCATGCATTTTCAGGTGGATAATATATGCGTCACATCCTGCCCCAAACCCAGCCTTTTGCCACCCCTATTTTTTTGCCGCTAGGCACCAGCTTGTTTTGCTGGTGCCTAGAGCCGCCCCTGGCGTCACATCCTGCCCCAAACTGTTGTAAAGTGTTGCTGTTGGGTGGTAAAGAGCCTACCAGGTGCTACCCCAGTAGTGACGGCATTGCAGTGGTGGGTGTCACCACGTTGCACATTGTTTGAGATCCTTCAGGATGAACGGCTCTATGCGATACTGCTTGGCATTGACTTACCTGCTACATCTCTAGAGAACACAGGGATTCCAAATAAAGACCTTTCAGGAACAAATATTTAATAAATAGTCCCAGCTCTGCTGTATTGCAAAGGTCTTCAGTATCAGCCTGATGTTAATGAATGGACAGAGTGCTCCCCTAGGAAGGGAGGTCTGGGGCACACCATTGAGGGAACACTGCCTGCCAACTGAAGGGGTGGTTGGCATTCCTGTGACACGTTATCCCATTGTGGCACCTGGGTGTGTGGGAAAGAGAGTTAGAGACAGTGGCACACACAGAATCCCCAGATACCCCTGGGTCAGCTGGGTTGGAAAGACAAGGGCACAATTAAAGGAACAGTAGCACAGAGCTAAGAATCACTGAAGGGAAAGCTCTAATGTCACCTTCCTCTCCAGGGAAAAGGCCAGAGCCTGCAAGGCCCAGCTGTGTGGAGATCACAGCCAAAAGTAGAGTCAGTTTCCTTTCTCGGCACGGTCCATCATGGGAATGTGACAGCACAGGAAAGCAAGAGGAGAGCCGGGTCGTGCAGGGGTTTAAGGGACACAAGTGGGCGTCTCTTCAAGAGAAGAGGCCCCAGGCAGAAGGGAATTCCTGCTGAGCTGATAGAAAAGGAAAGAACTAAACAGGGGAATCACCACTTTCTGATCAGCGCCACGTGGGTTCACTCCGTGAGTGACAGAGAAGGAGCTTCAGAAGTCAGCCAGT
Source organism: Mauremys reevesii (assembly GCF_016161935.1). Classification (NCBI taxonomy): domain Eukaryota; kingdom Metazoa; phylum Chordata; order Testudines; family Geoemydidae; genus Mauremys; species Mauremys reevesii. The sequence continues at coordinate 105,320,633 of NC_052630.1, read as the reverse complement.
GCCCGTGGTAGAGGGTTTGTGGAGGGGGAACATGAGCATGCTTGCTTACACAGTGTATAGCCACGTGGACTAGAGGGCACAGGAGGGCGGTGAGTAGATATGGAGCCTTTCATCTCCAGGCCAACAGTCTAGGGTCAGCCCAGAGTAGGAACAGCAAGAAGTCATTCACACTGAATGCTGCTGCTCTTTCCCTGTGTGAAGTGGGGTACTCAGTCTAGTTCAAGGTATAGGTATCTCCATCACAAACAGATACCATCACAACTGCTCCCCTAGTCTGCTGCCTCAGCAGAGAGATCAAAGACTGAATGGATCACAGAGCCTGAACTCTCCATCTTCCCCTAGCTGGGACTCCTCTCCTAGGCAGTGGGCAAGCTTGAACTGAGCTGCCCACGTTCTGGAACCTCCAGGGCTCGCAGTTCGGCACTTTATGTGTTTAAAAACCAGAATACCTCATTGGCCAAGGTGCTGGATTGCCAACCCTGGAGATGGATGTTATCTATCCACCAAGCAGGTACAGTGATGCCCTCCCCACACTGCCTCAATAAAAGGTCTCAATCGTGACCCGCAGAGACCCCCTCTAGAAGCAAGAGAGGAATTCAGCTCTGCCTTCTCTGAGGGTCAAGCAAAGAGTCTATTAGTGTTAGTTGTGATGTGGACACCTGCCTACTAGCAACTAAGCTGATATTACCCACAACTCCTTTCACACGGGGGCACTGAACAGTGGTCACACAGCAGCGTGCACACTTGTGCCACTCCCATGTGGTTTGTGGTGAAATATCTCTTGGATATACAAAGAGCTGCACTTGCAGCTGATGTGCCGAGCTCAGTAGGGTGAGGAATGCACCCCATCTTGCCAGCAATGCATGGTGTGTGCACACATGTGGTGCCACATGTCCCACAAGACCCGTGGAAGGTGCATGTCCCCTACCTGATGTGGCCGAGCTCCTGCTGGGTGCTCCGCGTCTCCAACCTGGCTTTGTCCAAGTCATCAGATTGAGTTTTGTGACTGTTCATCAAATCTTCCAGCATCTGTGGATGAGGGGGGACAGTCAGTCACTGCCAAAAGGGCACCCCACAGAGAGCCTCTGATTCTACACTGCAGTGCTGAGCCCAGCAGAACATGCATGTGTGACTTGCTCTCTGTACAGACCTGGAACAGCCTGGGGAAAGCACAGCTGACACAAAACATGCCATCCATGGCAACAAGCACTTCACCTTTCCAACACAGAAGGCGGTGGGCTTATGTTCCTTTACAGTTTGGTGTGCTCAGATCAAGATGGGGTACAGCATACTGGAACCTGTACCCCTTGACCCAGCCTCCTTAATGGAAATTAGGGCCACACTGTAGATCTCTGCTCTCCATGCTTGGCCCACTGACTGCATTTTGACCAACCATAATGTATAAAAACCACCAATCAGTTTGAGAATGTGCTGCCAGAGTCTCTTGGGCAGCAGGTTATGGGGGCTACTTGTCCAGAAGCGCTAGACAGCAGGTGGTTTCTAAAAGGGTTAGAGGGGCTGCAGCTAGCTGGGAAGTATAGCCAGGTCTGACTGTTAGCGCCAATGTATTTTAGGCCCTTCACAACTCTGCCCCTCCCTACTTGTCCATGTGTTTCCCACCGCATTATCTCTTCTCTCCCTCTGCTCTGCCAGCCTCAATCACAAATGTCTTCACGCCTTATGCATGGAATGCTCTCCCTGCTAAGTGACCCATAAGGGCACTGCCGTTGTTCCAAATCCTTCCAACTTCTGCAGTGACATCTACAAGAAATCAACCAAGTCCTGGTGGCTATGATGGGGCCAGTCAGAAACTTTTAGATATATATGCTGGCTTTTTTCTACGAACATGAACACTTGTATATATTTTGAATATGCTCTTCTCCCGAACCCTTCATATATCACTTGTCTTCTTACATTGTTAGCTCTTTGAGTCAAGGACTGCGTTTGTCATGGCACTACTGCAATACCAATACCAAATAAAAATAAGCCATCCTCTGCAGACTGTAACCATACTGATCTTAGTTTTCAGTATTGTCTGATAAACACTTACATTACATAGGAAAGAGAACTGCTACAGTTCGGCCTCACGATTGAGTCTCAGTGTTTAATTTAATTAATGTGGCCCCTTATGAACAGGGATTACAGTGACCCCTCCCCATAATTCCAGGTACACACAGGAGTTGGTTCTAGCCTAAGGAATAAATACTGAAATCAGAAGCACACTGGAAAACACAGTAATATCCTGGTGTTGATTAATGTAGCACCAATAAACCTTTTAGATTATGTTAACACAGGAAGCCTGAGAAATAACGGTTCCGCCATATGGGAACAGATCATCAAATCCATGATCTTTTCTCCAGCCTTCAGAGGAAGATATAAAACTCCCATAAATTTCCTGGATAGTTTTACAATACTATCCAAAGAGAAGATATACTTCCTGCCCCCAGCTGGTGATCAGTATACGCCAGAAGCATAAGGATCGACAGCCAATGTCATTTACTCTAGCCGCTTGCACTGCAGCTGCTATTCATACATGTGCCTAACCCCTCTTTTAAGAACTTTACTTATAATTTTCCTATCATCTGGAATCAGTGAGTTCCACAGGTTATCAAACTATCACATGCTTTAAAAATGCATGTAATGATTTTGCCTGGGGAAGGTGAACCTGTAAAGCTATGTACCTTGCAGTATCGACTTTGAGTTCTCTTCATTTCATCAGTTTCAGACATCTGATTGACTAGATCCTCCTCCTGTCGGTCTAAGAAGGAAAGCAATGTAACTTTACATAGTGAACTGGATTGGTTTTGGCCACAGAGCTGAGTCATAGCAGAATCTACTTCTATTCTGTGCCTGATTTTTAATAGTCACCTCAGCACTCACTTTTCTCTGTGCATATTCAGTCAAAAGCTCAGTGGGCGCCTCTCATGCCAGGACTACATTCTACTGAGGAACTCACGTGAACAGCAGGAGCAGCTGCCAGATCTCCATGGGACTCTCATACAATACCCAGATCTATTACTTTCACAGCTCTATAATAGCACAAATGGGAACGCTGTTATTGACACGGAGCCCTTTACGTACCGTTCGACTCTGACAAATGACTCTGAAAATGACATTGGTGGTTCCCCATTTATTGCCATTCAATGACTATATTTGATGTGCTCAGTTTATAGTAAGTAAAAAAGATGGTTATATTCCTTTCCCCTACTCTGTGTTTTGTTTATTCAGACTGTAAGCTCTTTGGGACAGGGACTGACTCTCACCATGTGTTTATACCGCACCTAGCACAATGGGGACCTGGAATGCAAACGAGCTGCTCCAGTAAACTCAGCTTGGCATCTGAGAGTCAAGCTAGGTTCCTTTTGTTTCATGTCATTACCAAAGATTCTGCACCTCAAATTCTGCCTTTGGTTACAGGTGGGACACTTAACTGCCTCCACAGAAGCTGCTGCAATATAGGGAGGGCAGAATTTAGCCCATAACTGGAGATTCTGTTTATGATTCAAGAGCCAGAATAGAACCCAGCTCCCTCTCCCATGGTTATGTCAGCTCTGCACCCCTAATTGGAGTGAAGTAGTTAAAACTTAGTTACTACAAACAGACGATCTGACTGAATGGTGCTTATGAGTATGAAGGGGTCACTTACACACATTCACTTTGAAGAGTAGAGAGACAGTTTGATAATCTAAAACCAAGGCATTTTCAGGACTGTCTCTGGTCTATGCCCAGTCAAGGTACACCTCTACCCTGATATAACGCCACCCGATATAACACGAATTCGGATATAACGTGGTAAAGCAGTGCCCCGGGGGGGAGGGGGGGCTGCGCTCTCTGGTGGATCAAAGCAAGTTCGATATAATGCAGTTTCATCTATAACGCGGTAAGATTTTTTGGCTCCCAAGGACAGCGTTATATCGAGGCAGAGGTGTACCTGACATCCCATAGCATCCTTGAGAAAGGCCCAATAATAATAATGGCAGCCAGCTCTCACATAGCACTTTTCAGCAGTAGATCTCAAAGCACTTTACAAAGGAAGTCAGTGTCATTGTCAATTCCCTCCCCCTCTTGCCTCTCTAAGGATAGGGCGAGGGTGAAGTTTGAAAAACAGCTGCAGAAGTGTATTGCAATGCACCAACCATTCATTGAATGGACCCCATCTCTCAGAGCGCCACAGTGCAACACACAGAGTCAGACAGAGTGGGGAGACCCAGTGCATGTTCCTCTCCCACCGCTCTGCCCATGCCCTGGTGGGAGTCTGACTGAGCTAGCAAGCCCTGTGCATGCTCCCACACTTCCCCTCCAACTCTGCCAATTCACCACAGCATCCCCTACTCTTCCATTCCTGAGCAAACTGTCCACTACAACAAACAACATGATGCTCCTAACTGCAGGCTGCTTCCCTCCCACTTCCAGTCATCTGTCAGGCCCACAGGGCAGGACCCGCACTGGGAGCAGTCCAGAGAACACTCACTGAGCTTGTGCTTCAGTTGCTCCACTTCTCTCCTCACACACTCATATTCTCGCCACAGGAGCTTTTTGCTAAAATAAAGGAGAGAGAGGGTTACCCCCTGGGGAAAGGAAGCAACAGCCTTAATTTCCTATGACTCACACGGCTATAAAGGCCCAGAGCTGACCTCTCATGCACCTCCTGCATGACGCTGGAGCTGGGATACAGATCCGGGGTGCAATCTCCATCCGGCTGGTGAAACACTTGCTGTCGCAAGTTACGAAGCTCGCTTTTCAGCCCTTCCATTCTCCGCCCCAGCAGGGACTCCAAGCCACTCTGAGGGCTGTTATGCAATCGACCAACCTCCTCTGCAACAATAAACAAAAGGACAGAAAATGATTAGGCTTCAGCTTGCAAGGGGAAAGGGTGGGTTGGATAATACACAGTACAATGGTCTTAAAAGTCAGTTCACTGCTGATGTAAGGCGCTGGACTGACCACACAGAGCACTGGGGGCCTCTGCTGATCCCCTGAAATGGTACAGCATAATCAGTACCAGTTCAAGAGCTCCCTTCACCACTCTGCCGGCACACTCCGGGGGCATAAGGGGAGTCCGGTCTTCATGGCATAGTCTGAACAAGTGATACTCTTGGGCAGAACACGTGAGAGATGCAAACCAAGTGTTGGGTTGTAGATGTAAAGGTTGAATTCCATAAGGGTTAGAGCAAAGGACTATGAGTTGGAACACCAGGTTTCTACTCTAGGTTTGAGCTCTATATATTCAACAGAGTAGGGAACGGGACTGGGCCCCATTGGGGAGCTGCACTCACAGCCTGTTGTCTCATCAACAGGACCCCAAACAGTCAGATGGGGAGCAATCGCTGAACATCCCAGAATGACCGCAAAGCCAAGGGACTCATCAGTACCTTCCAGATGATGGATCTGCTGCTGCTGGAGCTCCTTCTCCTGCTTCAGTCGATTTACCGACTGGGTGAGGGACTCAATGACCTGGGGGGAAAAGCAGAATGAGAACAAGTCTCACATGGAAATAATTTAGTGCAGGAAAGAACTCAGTTGCTTTGTGCAGTTTCAGAAGCTGGGAATGTTGTAGGGCACCTCGAGACTGACTCTAAAGCAACCATACTCGGCTGAGTAGGATAGAGGGGCTTCCAAGGAATCTCCTATGACCCTCCTTGTTGGAAGGATGAAGGCTGTGATGAGGGGCAGGGAGAAGATTCAGCACTCAAAGGGATACAGGGGACCTCCCAGAGAGGAAAGGAAAGTGAGTGCTCCTGGGAAGTTACTGTGACGGTACCTCCCATAAGGCTTGATGGAAATATGCTTAGAATGTGTTTTATGCTACATACCCCATGTAACATATCTCCGTAAAGGTTATGATCTACTGAATGTATTAATCCTATTTGTATGCATGTATCATTTTTGTATTTGAAGTTATGAATATTGACTCTGTACTGGCTTGATTTCTAAATAACCTTAGTAGAGCATTTGATCAGTTCCTGGAGAAAGAAATGTTGAAATTAAGTACCTAATCAAGAAACACTTAAAGGACAATGGATCTTGGAATGCTCCAATCCACATAAGAAGTCTACTTGAAGATGTTCAAGGTAGCATGTAAACAATGGATATTACCTGTAAAAACTGAGAGTCATGCATGGACATGTGACTTGCCCAGGTGACTCCTAAACTCCATCTTGGAGCTGGACTTTGCATAGGAAAGAGGAGGGGGTCTCCACCCACAAGAGAAAGTCTATTTAAACCCCTGGGAGACCCCTCCATTTTGTCTTCAGCTGGCTAAAGAGGGAGCCTCTCCATGCCCCAGGATACCGGAAAGAAACTGGAACAAAGGACAGTGTGCAAGGGGTGCGAGTGATTGCTGGACCCAGGCTAAAAGGAGATTAGTCTGTAAAAGGGAGCATTCTGGAACTAGTGAGGATCTTATCTGTATTCAGTTTGATTAGACATAGATTTATGCATTTTATTTTATTTTACGTGGTGACTTACTTTGTTCTGTTACTACTTGGAACCACTTACATCCTACTTTCTCTATTTAATAAATCACTTTTTACTTATTAATTAACTCAGAATATATATTAATACCTGGGGGAGCAAACAACTGTGCATCTCTCTCTATCAGTGTTATAGAGGGCGAAAAACGTATGAGTTTACCCTGTATAAGCTTTATACAGGGTAAAACGAATTTATTTGGGTTTAGACCCCACTGGGAGTTAGGCATCTGAGTGTTAAAGACAGGAACACTTCTGTGAGCTGCTTTCAGGTAAACCTGCAGCTTTGGGGCAAGTAATTCAGACCCTGGGTCTGGCTGGAGCAGATGGGCGTGTCTGGCTCAGCAGGACAGGGTGCTGGGGTCCTGAGCTGGCAGGGAAAGCAGGGGTAGAAGCAGTCTGGGCACATCAGGTGGGAGCTCCCAGGGGGTTTCCGTGATCCAACCCGTCACAGTTACTTTCCTTTAAAGGGCACATGAAGTGTCCCTGCAGCTTCAGCCATGTGCTGGCAGGAACTGGGAGTGCTGCAGAGGCAACACACTCTCAAGCAGGGTGATGGGGAGAGAAAGGAACACCTCAAATCTTCATGTGGAGACCTTTCAGCTGTCTCAAAGAGCAACATTCACTAGCTCAACAGGGAGAGACTTTTCCCATCGTGTGACAAAGAGAGGCTCTCCACAGTCCAGGGCATCCAGTGTAAGGAGTGTGTATTTTATGCTCGCTAGTTAAACCTGTCTCTTTCCCCTTAGTAGAGAGACTAATGTCATTAGCACTCTGGAGTTACCTTAGCTTGTGAATGCAGCTGACTGCTGATGGCTGCAAGCTCCTCTGTTGCCATCCTGCAGCGTGGAAGACTTAGGCAGGTAGGACACGGGTGCTGAGATCCAGCCAGAGACTCATCAAATGCAACTTTCTCAGTGTTTATTCTGTCAAGCAGCAAATCCACTAAGAGATCAAAAGTAACGGGAGTTACCAGGGCTGCAGGGAAGGGAACCCATTTGTTTACCACACTGTTAAACTTGCCTCAGTTAGTGCCTAAGTCAGGGAACTTGGAAAAGGTCAAATTGAAGTTTTAAAAAGCAGAAACTAGATTCTTTCTGATCTCTGCTTGAATTATACAATCACATGTAGAGTCATTAGAACAGGCAGGTCTGCACACCATGGAACCACTATATGGATAACCAATAAGAGGGGCTTGAAATGGCCATTGCTTTGCTACATGGGTACAGAAGTTACCTGGATTTTAAACCCAAGGCATCAACAGCTCTTACAAAATAAAAATAAAGGTATAATCATCCATTTGAGACACAGCAACAACACATGCTTGTACAATGCAATGGATATTCCTACAGAACCTCAATGCTATGGTAGCAAGTGCTTTTCGAAATGCTTGAGACAAACAGGTTGTTACCTTTGGAAGAGATGCTGGTTGTGTTCAGACGCTGCTGTAATAGAGAAAGAGAAACCAGATTAAGTGGTAAAGACAAAAGGACAGGGGAAAGTTACATACACAGGAAGGAGTGGTAGGGTACTTCACACTCCTTTCCACAGTGGATCTGTCTTCAAATCGAAGCATGTTAACAGCAGAGGACAGATTAGAAAGTGCCCTCATGTTCTCAATGGTGACTCCTCAAATCAACTAAATTGCAACAACAGTGATAGAGGAGTGGACAAAGGTACAGAAGGGGCAAATCCAGGAGGGAAACTAGTTGAAACAGGAATGAATTCAGGGAATTCATTCTATGGTCTGTGTTATACGGGAAGTCGGACTAGATTTCACAGTGGTCCCTTCTGACTTTTTAATCTATGAAAAATGTTTGCAGACATGTTTTTAATTATGTGAAACAATTACCGTATTAGGTACATCAGGATAGCCACAGAACTTGGCAAAATCTAACAGCATTCCTAGAGCTCTCTCTAGCCAGACTGAAACTGCAGTGCAAATGGGTCCCTTCCCCCATGGCTGATTACAGAGCCCAGGTCTACATTAGCGAGGGGGCGGTTTCAACCTAAGATATGCAACTTCAGCTGGCGTATCTTAGGTCGACTTACCTGGTCGTGAGGATGGCGGCGAGTCAACCGCTGCCGCTCCCCCATCGACTCCGCTTCCGCCTCTCGTGAGCTGGAGTTCCGGAGTTGACGGGGAGCGCGATCGGGGATCGATTTTATTGCGTCTACACTAGATGCGATAAATCGATCCCCGATAGATCGATCACTACCCGCCGGAAGACCTGCCCTTAGGAGTAGCACCAGTAGCTTAAAAACAATAGTGTACCTCTAGCACCCTCGATAGCCCATCAGCTCCCATTTTATAGATGGGGAGAACTGAGGCAGAGAATAGTTCATGGCTTGTCCAAACAGTAAATTGGGGCACAGGTTGGAACAGAACTCAGCAATCCCAAAGCACAGTTCCCCACTCTAAGCACTAGACCACTCTCCCCCTAATGTTATTGCTGCCTTCTCTATAACACAGCCATCTGTCCTGGCTCTAACGATAAAATAATACATCACAGAGCTGCATGTCATACTACCCACAAACTGGCTCCCTTTCATGTCAGTCCATGCTTTTATGGGGTGGATATCGCAGCAAGGCCTGACAAAACCCGAGGTGCTCATCTGCTGGTCTTTAAAGAAAACCACTTGCATGTATCCAAAAGGGCACACCCCTTCCTCTGAACTGTTGTATAATAAAGGTTCTGCAGGGCTGACACAATAATCCTGCTCAACAAAAGATCCAACTTTCTTGGGGAAGTCAAGAGAATCTCTCTTCACTGAAGGGACAACGAGCTGCACAGAGGACCTTGAGGACTTAATTTCCGTAAGTATCTGCAGTAAACACGGAGGTGGATTTTATTTTGGCAAAGAGGCCTGGATTGTGATGTTTGCAAAGAGTGGACACCCATCCAGTTCTAGAAGTTGCTTATTACACAGGAATTAGGTGCTTCCTCTCAGTCCAGTGCCCTATCCATGCTGCATTCCCATTTCATCCCTTTTCTCTTCTAGGGCCTTGGATCACCCTGAGAAATCGCTCCTTCCTCCTGGACATTTTTGTCCTTGAAATATTTGCAGAAGCATTTCCATTTTCATCCCTTCTAGGGACACTGGAAGCCTTGACTGCTCCAGTCTAGCACTGAAAAAGACCTGTGTGAAAGTAATTTTTCCTGAATCCAACTATTAGCATGAAACATTCAGCCAGTCTCTAGAGGGCAGGGAACTCTACAACAGTTACAATATGTGGAAGTGAAATACTAGCCAAAGCAGCTACAGAAACCAGTCCTGGTGACTTCATCTACAGCAATGTTACCAACATAGTTCAAGGAACCAAGGGATCCAGAACTTGTTTAAATAGGACTTTCCTGGAGTGAGTCTAAGCCACAAGAAAGAGATGACAATGCAGCTGAACTTGCCTTTATTTTAGCCACGTTGCTGTCTGTTGCAGTCAGTATGGAGTTGAGCTGTGTGTCCCAGTTCATGTGGCTGGTAGGCAGGTGCTTTTAACTGTTTACCAATGACAAAGTAATCTAGGATCAACCCTTGGTGTATAAAGCTGAGGGATGGAACAGAGGATGGTGAAGATAGTTGGATTGACCTGTAAAACCATCGGCAAAGAGATTTTTCTCCCTATACAGTCTATGCTCCTATTACAGTTAAAATAAATATACATGTATAGTAAGAGAAATAAATGGGAGGATATAAGACTGAGGACAAAGTGCAGGGTCTGAAAATCCTGAGACTCCCACATAATTCACACCCAGAATGGATTTCATAAGCTAGGCCTGATGGAGGCTCACTGGTACAGGGCCAGGGCAGTGCAGAAGCAGACTTCCATACAGACCATCTCCTAGGGCCAAGCACAGCACCCTGCCATAGCGCTGGCGATGCAGTAAAATACACACCATCCACTTTGTGTGAGCCTTAAACAAACGCTGGGGCAGGGCCATGCCCTGTCCTCAGAGTGGTGGAGGAGGCAGGGAAAGCCCAGGGCTCCCACCATCTGCACCACTACAGACACAGAAATCTGCCAGACGGTTTCAGGGTGTTGGCGGGGGGAGGGTCAGCCCCCCTGCCCCATGGGGTGTGAAATCTCAGAAGGGTCTGGGGAGGTGCCAGCGTGGGGGAGCGCCGGAGAGGCATATGGAGGGGCTGGCAGAGGGGCCTGGTGGATGGGTGGGGTGAGGTATCAAGGGAGTGGGGTGGGGAGCACGGCAGAGGGTCAGAGTGGGGTTCTCTGGGGAGGTGCTGGCAGAGCGGTGGGGAGGGAGGGCTGACAGAGGGGCTTGGCAGAAGGGTGGAGTGAGGGGGCTCTGGGGAGGTGTTTGGGGGCCTGGCAGATAGGCAGGGTGAGGGGGCTCTGGGGAGGTCTGGCAGATGGGTGGGGTTGGGAGGCTCTGGGGAGGTTTGGGGCTGGCAGATGGGCAGGGCTGGAGGGCTCTGGGGAGGTTGGGGGCTGGCAGATGGGCAGGGCTGGGGCTCTGGGGAGGCATTGGGGCTGGCAGATGGGCAGGGGCTTTGAGGAGGCATTAGGGGCTGGCAGATGGGCAGGGTTGGTGAGGCATGCGGGGCTGGCAGGGCTGGGGGCTCTGGGAGCTGGCAGACAGGCAGGGCTGGGGGCTCTGGGGAGGTTGGGGCTGGCAGATGGGAGGGAGGCATTGGTGGCCTGGCAGATGGAGAGTGGGGAGGCATGGGGCTGGCAGACGGGCAGGGTTGGGGGGCTCTGGGGAGGCCGGTGGGGCTGGTGGGCTCTGGGGAGGCATTGGGGGCTGGCAGATGGGGTGGGGAGGCGTGGGGGCTGGCAAACAGGCAGGGCTGGGGGCTCTGGGGAGGTTGGGGCGGGCAGATGGGCAGGGCTGGGGCGGGCAGATGGGCGGGGCCGTTGGGGAGGTTGGGCGGCTGGCAGACATTGGTGGCCTGGCAGATGGAGGGTGGGGAGGCTGGCAGACAGGCAGGGCTGGGGTTGGGGGCTGGCAGGTGGGCAGGGCTGGGGGTTCTGGGGAGCAGGCAGACGGGTGGGGCTGGGGCTCTGGGGAGGTTGGGGCGGGCAGGGCGGGGTGCTCTGGGAGGCGGGCAGGTGGGCGGGGGCTCTGGGGAGGTTGGGGGCAGACAGGCAGGGCTGGGGGCTCTGGGGAGGTTGGGGCGGGCGAGGGGCTCTGGGAGGCGGGCAGGGCGGGGGCTCTGGGGAGGTCTGGCAGATGGGTGGGGTTGGGAGGCTCTGGGGAGGTTTGGGGCTGGCAGATGGGCAGGGCGGGGCTCTGGGGAGGCGGGCAGGCGGGCGGGGATCTGGGGAGGTTGGGGTGGAGGTGAGGCGGGCAGGCTCTGGGATGGTGGGGCGGGCAGGCAGGCGGGGCCTCTGGGGAGGTTGGGGCGGGCAGGCAGGCGGGGCTGGGGGCTCGGGGAGCGGGCAGGCGGGGCTCTGGGCCAGACGGGCAGGGCGGGGGCTCTGGGCAGGTCGGGGCGGGCAGCTCTGGGAAGGTCGGGGGCAGGCAGGCGGGGCTGTGGGGCTCTGGGGAGGTTGGGGCGGGGGCTCTGGGGCGGGGCGAGGGGCTCTGGGGAGGTCGGGGCGGGCAGGCGGGGCTCTGGGGCAGACGGGCAGGGCTGGGGGCTCTGGGGAGGTCGGGGCGGGCAGGCGGGGCTCGGTGGGCGGGCAGGCGGGACGGGGGCTCTGGGGCAGACAGGCAGGGCTGGAGGGCTCTGGGGAGGTGGGGCGGGCAGGCGGGGCGGGGGCTCTGGGGCAGACGGGCAGGGCTGGGGCTCTGGGGAGGTGGGGGTGGGCAGGCGGGGCGGGGGCTCTGGGGCAGACAGGCAGGGCTGGGGGCTCTGGGAAGGTGGGGCGGGCAGGCGGGGCTCTGGGGCAGACAGGCAGGGCTGGGGGCTCTGGGAGGTCGGGGCGGGCAGGCGGGGCTCTGGGGCAGACGGGCAGGGCTGGGGGCTCTGGGGCGGGCAGGCAGGACGGGGGCTCTGGGGCAGACGGCAGGGCTGGGGCTCTGGGGAGGTTGGGGCGGGCAGACGGGACGGGGGCTCTGGGGCAGACGGGACGGGGGCTCTGGGGCAGACGGGCAGGGCTGGAGGGCTCTGGGGAGGTGGGGCGGGCAGGCGGGGCTGGGGGCTCTGGGGAGGTGGGGGCGGGCAGGCGGGGCGGGGGCTCTGGGGCAGACAGGCAGGGCTGGGGGCGGGCAGGCGGGGGCTCTGGGGGCAGGCAGACAGGCGGGGCTGGGGGCTCTGGGGCAGACGGGCAGGGCTGGGGGCGGGCAGACGGGCGGGGCTGGGGGCTCTGGGGAGGTTGGGGGCTGGCAGGCGGGACGGGGGCTCTGGGGCAGACGGGCGGGGCTGGGGCTCTGGGGAGGTTGGGGGCAGGCAGGCGGGACAGGGGGCTCTGGGGCAGACAGGCAGGGCTGGGGGCGGGCAGGCAGGCGGGGTGGGGGCTCTGGGGAGGTCGGGCGGGCAGGCGGGGCTCTGGGGCAGACAGGCAGGGCTGGGGGCTCTGGGGGCGGGCAGGCGGGACGGGGGCGCTCTGGGGCAGACGGGCAGGGCTGGAGGGCTCTGGGGAGGTGCAGGGGCGGGCAGGCGGGGCGGGGGCTCTGGGGCAGACGGGCAGGGCTGGGGGCGGGCAGGCAGGCGGGGTGGGGGCTCTGGGGAGGTCGGGGGCGGGCAGGCGGGGCTCTGGGGCAGACGGGCAGGGCTGGGGGCTCTGGGGGCGGGCAGGCGGGACGGGGGCGCTCTGGGGCAGACGGGCAGGGCTGGAGGGCTCTGGGGAGGTGCAGGGGCGGGCAGGCGGGGCGGGGGGGCTCTGGGGCAGACGGGGCGGGGGGGCTCTGGGGCAGACGGGCAGGGCTGGGGGGCGGGGCGGGGGGCCCGGGGCTCTGCGTCGGCCCCGCTGTCTCTGTGGGAACGAGGCCTAGGGCGGAAGCGGGGGGGTTTCGGGTCCCGGCGGCGATCCCGGGCTCGGGCCGAGCTGGGAGGCCCCGGGCGGGGAGAGGGTCCCTACTACCGGTGCCACAGGCTCCCGGACCTGGTGCGCGGCTCCGGCGCCCTCTGGGCCCCGCTTCTCTCCCTCCGAGGGTTTCAAAACGCGCACGGCCGCCGTCGCCGCGCCGCCCTGCCCGGGGGCTGCTGGGGGATGGAGTCCGCCCTGCGCGACCTGGGCCGGAGAGGAACGGCCTCAGGACTACACTTCCCAGCAGCCATGGCGCCATGGGCGCGGCCGGCCGCCCTGGTGCCGCCACCGCCCGCGGTGTCTCCTGGGAGACGCCGCCCTCTTTGCAGACGCCGCTGCCCTTCGGCGCAGGGCACGATGGGATATGAGGCCTCCCTGCCCGCGCCGCGCGCAGCCATAGCGCGGGAGCGGGAGGAGCCGAGCGTTGCCCGTGGGCAGCCGCGGGGTGCGGGAAGAACTCGCTTTCCCATGATACTCCGCGCGCAGCCATGGCGGACGGGAGACTACATCTCCCGTGAGCCCCCGCGCGATGGGCAGCATGGAGCCAAGTGTGGCTGCGCTGGAGAGGCGGGTCCGCGGTTGCCTGTGCGATTTCGGCTTCGAGGTTTCTCCCCTCAAGGTATGAGCCGCGTGGCTGGAGCGGGGGGCGGCTATGGCCGCCAGGCTGCCTCGGTGGTGCCCACGTGGCCTGTGACATCATGCAGCTAGCGCTGTGACATCACGTGGGCACGGTGACGTCATGCAGCCGCACTGTGACATTCCATCCCCACGCCGGCCAGTGTTCGTGGGGCAGCGGGTGGACGCGGTGTGTGGGGACGGCGGCCGCCAGGCCAGCCGTGAACTCAGGCTCTGGTCCCGGTCATATTGCAGACGTGGTGGTGTCATTGGCAGTTGCCAATGGGGAAAACGGTGGCTGTCCAGTGGATTTTAGAACATAAGAACAGCCGTACCGGGTCAGACCAAAGGTCCATCCTGCCCAGTATCTGTCTACTGACAGTGGCCAATGCCAGGTGCCCCAGAGTGAACCTAACAGGCAATGATCAAGTGATCTCTCTCCTGCCATCCATCTCCGTCCTCTGCCGAACAGAGGCTAGGGACACCATTCTTACCCATCCTGGCTAATAGCCATTTATGGACTTAACCACCATGAATTTATCCAGTTCCCTTTTAAACGCTGTTATAGTCCTAGCCTTCACAACATTTTGAGTCAACTGGGGCACAGTGGACCTGCACACTCTCTCTGCCCCCTGCAGGCTGTATCCCGAAGTATAGTATGTTGGTGACCCTGTATGGAAAGTACATGGTCTAATTACTTCTTCACTACGGCCAGGTGCTGGAAAAGGTGGCACTGAAGTGATGAGCAAGATGTTGTAGGTTTTCACCCAGACATCTTCATGTACTCCTGAGTCTGCAACTCTTCCTGAATTACATTTTGTTGGCCAGGACATCCAGGCATGAACTGAGTTTGCCCCATATCTTGCTGCTTTTTGTCCCTTCACTTATGCCCATTTTCATCTTATTTCCACTGTCATGCTGTTTAGACCACCAGGGAAGGTGAAGTGCACAGTCTCCTTCAAAACTGGCATGAGTGCCTTTCTATAAAGGGCTGATCCTGTGAGAAGCTGGGTGCCTCTTGAAAGCTGTGTAGGTCCTTTGACTCCCAATGATATCGGTCCTACCATAGTGTAGTAGCAACCTGTCCTCTGGAAAAGCAGCAAAGAGTCCTGTGGGACCTTATAGACTAACAGACATATTGGAGCATGAGCTTTCGTGGGTGAATACCCACTTCGTCCTGTCCCCTGGAGGATGTCTGAGAGCTCCGAAGTGTATTGCATCTCCATCCTTTCAGATTATTTCCAAAACTGCCATGTTGTTCTTCAGAGTGCATCATGGGACAGCATTTTATTTGCGGCAGTTGATACTAGGGGGCTTCTGAGAAAGGCCAAGTATAATTTTTAAAATGTGTGGGAGGAAAAAATTCTCCATGTATGTTGTGAAAGGCGTAATCTTGTTGAAAGTACAAGGAAAGAAACGGAAACTAGCAGCTGAAAAAGTCAGAGAAGTTGGCTGGAGAACAGCAAGAGCAGGAGATAAAAGTGGAGGAAAGTGTGAGAAGGGATTGCATGACTTCACAGATGAGCTGCACAAAATGATACTAAACAGATAATTGACTTCTGTTGAGATTAACATCAAACTATATTGTCTTGAAAGTTAAATATTGACAATAGTCAGGTAACTGACTACTGTAGAAGTAAAGTTTTTTTATTGACCTGAGAATTAAATATTAACCCAGGCAAAGGTGAAACTAAGATTTGCCACCAAGGTCAGTGAATGTTGATCTTCACAGAGAGACAAAGTCATTATGTGCCAAGGTACGTACATTCTGAAAGCCTTCATCAGGAATCTCCCTATTGAAACTGTGAATTTCTTAAATGAAGCTTTTTTGTAAACTAACATTTTAGGAGAGATGAAGTTAGGTGACTGACAAATGAGACTATTGACGACTGCTGACAAACCAATCTGTTAGGAAAAAGAACAAGGATTACTTGTGGCACCTTAGAGACTAACAAATTTATTTGGGCCAAAACCCACGTCATCAGATGCATAAAGTGGAAAATACAGTAGAAAGATATATATATAGAGAGAGAGAGAGAACATGAAAAGATGGGGGTTGCCTTAACAACTCTAACAAGACAAGTCAATTAAAGTGTGCTATTATCAGCAGGAGGAAAAATCACTTTTGTAGTAATAATCAGGATGCCCCATTTCAGACAGTTGACAAGAAGGTGTGAGTAACAGTATGGGGGAAAATTAGCATGGGGAAATAGTTTTTAGTTTGTGTAATGACCCATCCACTCCCAGTCTTTATTCAGGCCTAATTTGATGGTGTCCAGTTTGCAAATTAATTCCAGTTCTGCAGTTTCTTATTGGAGTCTGTTTTTGAAGTTTTTTTTGTTGACGAATTGCCACTTTTAGGTCTGTAATTGAGTGTCCAGAGTGGTTGAAGTGTTCTCTGACTGGTTTTTGAATGTTATTATTCTTGACATCTGATTTGTGTCCATTTATTCTTTTGCGTAAAGACTGTCCAGTTTAGCCAATGTACATGGCAGAGGGGCATTGCTGGCACATGATGGCATATATCACATTGGTAGATGTGCAGGTGAATGAGCCCCTGATGGCGTGGCTGATGTGATTAGGTCCTATGATGGTGTCACTTGAATAGATATGTGGACAGAATTGGCAATGGACTTTGTTGCAAGGATAGGTTCCTGGGTTAGTGTTTTTGTTGTGTGGTGTGTGGTTGCTGGTGAGTACTTGCTTCAGGTTGGGGGGCTGTCTGTAAGCTTGGACTGTCTATCTCCCAAGGTCTCTGAGAGTGAGGGATCGTCCTTCAGGATAGGTTGTAGATCCTTGATGATGCACTGGAGAGGTTTTAGTTTGGGGCTGAAGGTGACTGCTAGTGACTCCCAGAAGCAGTGGCATGTCCCCCCTCTGGCTCCTATGGTAGGGGCAGCCAAGTGGCTCCACATGCTGCTCCTGACCCAAGCGCAGTCCCCGCAGCTCCCATTGACTGGGAACCGTGACCAACGGGAGCTGCAGGGGCAGCGCCTGCAGACGGGGCAGTGCACAGCGGTGCCTGGCTGTGCCTCCACGTAGGAGCCAGAGGGGGGACATACCTCAAGCAGATCCCAGAAGCAGCGGCAAGTGCTGCCTGGAGCCTGCACCCTGACCCCCTCCTGCATCCCAACCCTGATCCCCCTCTAAACCAGGGGTCCCTAACGTGGTTTCCGCAGGCGCCATGGCGCCTCCGGGGGCATCTTAATGCGCCTGCGTCCTGGCCCCCGGGAGAGCACCCGCCGAAATGCCGCCGAATTTTGGCAGGGACGCCTCTCGATGATGTCACTTGTCGACAGCAAGCGGCGTCATTGGGAGGCGTCGCCACCGAAATTCGGCGGCATTTCGGTGGGTCCTTCGTCTGGTGCCAGCCAGACGAAAAGGTTGGGGACCACTGCTCTAAACCTTCCTGTACCCCCACCCCTCATCCCCAGTCCCAGCCCAGAGCCCTCACCCACAGCTGGAGGCCCCCTTCCACCCCACTGCCCCAGCCCAGAGCCTACTCTCACAACCCAAACTCCTCATTTCTGGCCCCACCCCGGATCCCGCACCCCCAGCCGGAGTCCTCACCCCCTCCCGTACTCCAACCCCCAATTTCATGAGCATTCATGACCTGCCATACAATTTCCATACCCAAATGTGATCCTTGGGCCAAAAAGTTTGCCCACCCCTGATTTAAGGGCACCTCCTAAAATGTGCTGAGTGCTTTTTGAGAGGGTCCTTCACGTCCTTAGCTTGCACTGGCTTCAGCAGGATGACTAAACATGGACCCAGTCCCGCTTTCAGTAAAGCCAATGGAAGGAATCCTCAGTGGGCATTGGAGCCTGTCTGTGGGAATACTGATGCGGGCCCATAGCTATGAAGAGACAGTAGATGGCGCCGCCTCACCAAGGTTTTAGCACTGAGCAGAAGAAATAGCTCTTTCTATAGGGTCAGAGGGACTTCTCCTGTAGATAAAGCTCATCATATGTTTGCCAGGTCCTGGGCCTGACAGAATGCAGGAAATTGCACCTGGTATATCACAGTATTTCTAGGGAACTTGGAGACTTTCCTTTGACAGAAAATAAATCCATACCCGTCCCTATCCCCACAGCCTTTTGCTTGGCACCTGCCCAGGAGTAATGATCTGTACATTGGAACCTACAGAGAAGCATACTGCATGGCTAATAATGCAGTTTTAATTTATTATTAATTATTATTATTGTTTTATTGTTTATTTTATTATTGTAAAAACCCAAACATACAAGATATCTGTGTGTGGGATGGTCCCCATTGCTCTTCCCTGGTGAAAACCCCCACATAGTATTTAAAAAAGATAGTCCTTCAAAAAGGATATTGAGGGACAGTAAGAATACATTCATCCAGGGCTTTGGAGCGGAGCTGGAGCAGGGAGCAGCTCCGGAGCAGTGGAGCTGCAGGTTTTTGCCTGGAGCCAGAACACAGCTCCAAAGCCCTGCATTCATCATACCATGTTATTTCTATACTAGTAGTTAAACTGGATCATGACAAATAACATGTGCAACCTCTTTTCAACACTGTGTAATAACGTGCAGACCAACTAATTATTTAAACCAGTGGTTCTCAACCGCGGTTACACATACCCCTGGGGTACGCAGAGGTCTTCCAAGGGTACATCAACCCATCTAGATACTTGCTTAGTTTTACAACAGGCGACGTAAAAAGCACTAGCAAAGTCAGTTCAAACTAAAATTTCATACAGACACTGACTTGTTTATACTGCTCTATATACTATAAGCTGAAATGTAAGTACAATATTTATATTCCAATTGATTTTATAGTTATATGGTAAAAATAAAAAAGTAAGCAATTTTTCAGTAATAGTGGTTGTGACACTTTGTATGTTTGATTTTTTGTAAGCAAGTAGTTTGTGAGGTGAAACTTGGGGGTGTGCAAGACAAATCAGACCCTGAAAGGGGTACAGTTGTCTGGAAGGGTTGAGAGCCACTGATTTAAACAAAGGCCAAAACAAAACTGATCTCCATTTTACTGGTGTCAGTCCTGAGTCCATTGAAATCAATAGTTACTCCAGATCAGTGGTTCTCAATTTATTACGGCCCACAATGTGTTACCTGGGCTGCAGGGGCCTTGTGGCATGGACCCCTGCTGAGCGGGGCCGGCCAGCTGCCTGCCCTAACCACCCCTCCATGTTTGTAATTGGTTTCTAAAATATAAAACCTAAATATGGAACCATCTAGATATTTAAGAGCAATCTCCATTACCCATTACAAAATTAAATGCTCAGTAACACTGCTGAAGCCGGCTGCCCTCACTCTGCTTCCCCCCCACCCCCCACAGGCAGGGGTCGAGAGGTTATTGATTGTCTTGTTTCACCCACATAGTAGTTGTTGGGGGCATTTGATGCACTGGATGAGGGACACCACCTGTTGTAAGATAGGCATATGTAGGACACATGGATCTTGAAAGGTGTGTTATGGGGGGTATTTCTGAGCAGTAGAGATATGTCTGCAGGTTTTGCATGTCTCAGGGTCTGGTGCCGGTGCTGCTTTGAGTTGGTGTGTCCTGGTCTCACACAGACTCTGGTTTCATGACTCATTACAACAATCTGTAACCTACCAACCCTCCTTTGTCCTATAACTTCACGCTGTTAATTACCCAGGTCATTTTAAGGCAACTCCCGTCTTTACATGCTTGCTGTATTTTTCACTCCATGCATCTGATGAAGTGGGTTATCTCCCACGAAAGCTTATGCCCAAATACATTTTTTAGTCTCTAAGGTGCTACAAGGACGACTCATTGTTTTTACTTCATTTTACGTAGTTTCTTGCGTTACGTGTTAACCCCTTATGCTTAACAGCCTGTCCCACCTTGTGTTTAGTTGTGATACCCTGGCTTCCTTTTCCAGACCTGAAAAAGGGTCTGTGAAGCTTTCCACTAACAGAAATTGGTTCAGTAAAAGATATTACCTCACCTACCTTGTCTTGCTCATATCCTGGGGCCGGCATGGCTACAACAACATTGCAAACGTACATCAAATATTGATTATTTCAGCCAGCCCAGATAGATGTTGGATCAATAGAAAAAGAACTACTGGGATGTTAATTGCCCTTATTCTGTTTGTTTTTAATTGTTAATTATCAGGATAAAAAATTAAAGCATAATTTCTCTTTTGGATCTGATATTCCTGAGAGCACCGTACAGGAGTATAACCTCAGCTATGACCTGATATAATAGAGGAAGCAAGAACTGTTTTTTGACCGTTTGTAGTAGGCTATGTTAATTCTGGAACAACAAGAGCTTTATATGTAGCAAATGAAATATTGAGGCCTTTCCTAGCTAATCTCAGGATACAATACTGGTCTGATGGCCCAAAGGAAACAAGGTCTTGTTAGAAGTGATTCTTCTAGCATTTGGAGCAGGATCTGATACCTTCCCATTTCCACAGAAAGACGAAGCAGAGTGAATGGAAGAAACGGGGAACAAAAAACGCTCTAGCTACCAAATGAAAGAATGGTTGCATTGTATCTCCTTTCAGATACAGTTCTCATATTTCTAGTGGCATCTTATTTCTTGGTCTCAGCTGCAAAATCAACAATCTTTAGATTCAATTATTTCTTCTGATTTTTCTGAAGTCTCAGTACAGCATCTTAAACTGACCCAATTTCTAATTAAACAGTGGGACTGACTTTGTAAGGCAGCTAATTTTACTGTAAATTTCATTTTCTTTCTGGATCCTGATCCTGTGTGGTGCTGTGTACCTCCTACTCTCATTAGAGTCACTTGCACTCGTATTTAAAGCTGCTCAGCACCTTACAGTTTCTAAAACCACTACCCTCCTTTTTAAATATTAGCCATGGCCTTTATGACCTCCTAAGGGGCAAAACTGCAAGAAGCTAATAGAGTCACAGGGTCCTATGTGAAAGAATAAACTTGCTATGTGTAATACGTTGTTTGTGTATTATGCTAGTATTTTTAGATTTATTACCTGGCTGTGCTTAGCTCTCCTGGGGCCGAGTCTCTGTTCTCCTGCTCATGTCTCCCTGCCTTCTTGGCTTAATCTGCCCCCTCATTTCTAATACTGTCAGCTGGGCTGCATTATGACCCATCCAGCCACGAAGGTAACTCTTGAAATCTGGGAGCATCATAATGTGTGTGATGCACCTGATGTTCCGCTGAGGGATTATTGTGCTCTTGGGAGCATCATGTCATTTACCTTCACAAATAACGGTTTATGCCTGGAGAAGTAAAGCATGTGGCCTGTCGTGATTGAACAGAAGTATCGATTTCTTTCCAGCAGCCTGTCATGGCCCTTATGACATCACAAGGGGCAGGGCAGCTGTGTGTGAGCATGCTTATTTGATCCTTGGGTTTTGTTTTTTTTTTAAAAAGGCCACCCCCTCAACAAAAGGGATGGGCCACAGAAAACAAGGATCAGCCAAACAATGGAGGACAAATAACAAAACACAAAACAAAAACAAAACAAAATCCCACACCCAGCTAGGAACAGGAGTGAGATCACTGGGTCAAAATAAAGGATCCAGCGGGGACACCAGTCAGAGAATCCCAGATAGTGTCGACCACCTACGGCTCCAAGAGAGAATCGAGAGGGGCAGTGGATTCCACTCAGAACGAACTCTGTCCCAGTGTGTGAATGGTGAAGTGCCGGGAAATATGCTCCACAGTCACTGACAATACCCCCATCCAGCCTCCCCCTGTGTTAGCAAGAATGATGTCAGAGAAGCATTTCTCATTATTTCTAGTAAACTGGCTTGTGGCAGAAATGGGATGTGAACTCTTCAGCTCAGTGCTGTAATTTGTAATTTCTCTGCCTCAGTTTCCCTATCTATAAAATAGTGATACTGATGCTCACCAGCCTCAGTGGGGGCCTTGTGAGGCTGAATTAATTGACACTTATAAAGCGTTTTGAGATCTTTAGAAGGAAAGTGCTACTGAAGGGCCAAGCATTATTATCATTCAATTATATAGATGCAGTAAGCTGCTGGACCCTTGTCTTGAGTGATGAATAACTGTGGGAAGGAGGGGAACAGAGAAGACATGATAACCAGGCATTTATTTCAAGGATCTGATTTGCATTGGCAGGTCTGGCTGGTGAGATTTTTAATGCACCCGTTTCTATGGCAGGGCTGGCCAGTATAGGGCTCAGTGCCACATAAGGCCATCCTTTTTTTTTTTTTTTTTTCCATGTGGAGGTGACCATAGACAGTAAACCCCGACATGCAATGCTCCCTCTTGATTTGAATGGAAGGCCGTGCATTCTGGGATCTGTAGCCGGGGCAGGCTGCACATCCGCATTACATATGAAGATAGCCACAGTCTCTTTCATGTTATGAAATTCTGCGAAGCCACAGTAGGACAAAATCTAGGGGTCTTTGTTCTAATGGATGTTTGTCTTTATTTGCTGAAGGTTGGGTGGTACAATGCTGTTCTTCAGCCGTCCTTTCACCTCCGATACTCCGAGGACACACTGGCATTCATTGTCCTCAGCACCCCCTCAATGTTTGACAGAGCCTTTAAACCCTTTGTGGACAAACAGCTGCTGAAAAAACTCAATGACCCAGTGGATCAGTGTGTTTCTTATCATCTGTCACTTGTGAAGAAGGTAAGAACCTTTGAAAACAGTGTCCTCTTGCTATTGAGAGTGCAGCCTAGTGGCTAGAGTGGGAGACTGGGAGTCAGAACCCTTGGGTTTATTTCTGTTTCCTGGCTGTGTTCGTCACCATGGGAAGTCACTTATCCTGCCCGTGCCTCGGTTTCTCAATCTGTAAAATGGCAATAATGATATTGGCCTATTTTATGGGCGGAGAGTTTGTGACTGAGGTTTTTTTAAGTGCTTTTTCATGCTGCCAGGCTCACGGTTAGAGTACCCAGCAGGGTGTCGATTTCCTTTTCTCTCACACGCAGCCTCTTTTATCATTATATCCTTGGTATGTACATGGTGCTCTATGGGCATGGAGTAAAAACACAAAGCTGTTGTTGGATGGGTTCAGGGGTTGGGGTGATGGTGTTCACCAGGTCATACAGAAAGAAGGTCAATGTGGGTCTGCCCCACCATAAGGGAAATGGGCCTGAAGGAGTGAAAGATGTCTGACTCCTGCTTTGAGGCTGAGAGGGGAAGATATGGCTGACAACTGACACAAGCCTCGATCTGTGCTTTGGTGGAGGCTGCACCTCAGTGTTGGAGCTGAGTCGTGGGGCTGGATGCCCTTGTGGTACCAGAATCCAGCAGGACGTTTGGGGCCTGATCCAAAGCCCATTGGAAGTCTTTCCACTGACAGGAGGCGGATTAAGGTTTCCTGGGGCCTTGGCCCAGAGCAAGTGGGGTCCCCACAGCCCCACCCTTTTCTGCTCCTTCCCCGGGGCCTGCCCCTGTTCCACCCAGGGTCCCCCCCCATTCCACCCTCCGCCCTGCAGCCCACAACCCCTTTTGCTCCTTTCTGCCCCCTCCCCCGCAGTGCGGCCCCAAGACCAGAGAAGCTCTGTCCCTGTGCCACGGCCCCGGGATCACAGTGACTCCAGTCCTAGGGCCGCAGTGGGGGTCCGGGTCCTGGAGCTTCCCCTACCACCCCCCGTGCTTCTGTGGGGGACTAGGGTCGGGGTGCTGGGGCTTCTCCCACCCCGCCCACCTGGCGCTTCTGCCTGAGAGCAGGGTCGGTTGTGGGGGCTTGCTCTGCTGCCCTGCAGCTTCTGCCAGGGACGGGTGGGGTGGGGGCTGCTGGGGGTGGGTTTCCCCTACCCCACGGTTTCTGCTGGGGACAGGTGGGGGCCACTGGGGGGGCTTTCCCCATCCTGTAGTTTGGGGCGGGGTCCTTCCCCTGCTCTGCTGCTGGGGAGTGGGATCAGGGCATGGGGACTTCCCCCGCCCAGCCCTGCTGCTCAGTGGGGTTGAGGCAAGGGGGCATTCACTTGCCTGGTAGCCAGGGCTCTGGGCTTCTTTCCCTGGGCACAGGCCTTGTCTTCTCAGTGGCTAATCCACCACTGCCACCGACTGCACTGAACTTTGGAACAAACCCTTAGAGGAGATTGTCCTGCTGAACAGATCATGCAAGCATGTATATAACTAAATGTTTCACTAAATACAGAAAGGAACTTGCTGACAGAGGAGTCATCAGAGCCTTTATTTCTACTTCTATGACCACTGCAAACCTGAATCGAGACACTGTAAATCAAGGATGGACAAACTACGGCCCGCGGGCCAGATCCAGTCCACCAGCCATTTTAATTCAGCCCTCGAGCTCCCGCTGGGGAGTGGAGTCTGGGGCTTGTCCCACTCCGGTGCTCCAGCCGGGGAGCGGGGTTGGGGGCTGCTCCACACGGTTCCCAGAAGCAGCGGAATGTCCCCTCTCCGGCTCCTATGTGTAGGGGCAGCCAGGGGGCTCCACACACTGCCCCTGCCCCAAGTGCTGCCCCTGCAGCTCCCGTTGGCCGGAAACTGTGGCCAATGGGAGCCGCAGAGGCGTCACCTGCGGACAGGGCAGCGCAAAGCAGAGCCGCCATGGGGGAGACATGCCGCTGCTTCCAGGAGCCGCTTGAGATCAGCACTGCCCAGAACCTGCATCCCTGAGCTACCCCTTTGCGCCCTGCCCCAGCCCTGATCCCCCTCTGAACTCCTCAGTCCCAGCCCAGAGCACCCTCCTGCACCCCAAACCCCTCAACCCCAGCCCCACGCCAGAGCCCGCACCCCCAGCCAAAGCCCTCAACCCCTCCTGCACCCCAACCCTGATTTCATGCGCATTTATGGCCCGCCATACAATTTCTATACCCAGATGTGGCCCTCAGGCCAAAACGTTTGCCCACTCGTGCTGTAAATCCTCAAAACTGCATAGGAGTTTTTGGTAGTGGTGATACCCCATGTTACGACTTTAGAGCTCATGGTGTGACAGAAGATTTCAGAATGGAGACTTACAAAAAAAAATTAAAACTTTCTCGCTGAATATCTCCATTAATCAGGCTGCGTTGGCTGTTCACTGGTATCTTTAAATGTAATTCAGTGATACAGTGCTGGAAGATTGCAAGGCTTACTATCTAATCTTTGGGTCTCCTTAATCCTCTATTTCTGGGTGGTTAGCATCTCCCCTGTGGGAGCTGACTTCCTTTCAGGTGAACCCAGGGATTTAGGTTGTAGTTCTGCCTGCAATTCACTGTGATCACCTTAGCAAGTCCAACTTTAGTCCAGCACCTGCAGACCTGTTCTCTGAGGGCAATGACCGTGTTAATCAGTGACCAGCCAGCCTCAGTAAAGTACAGTAGTTGTTCATAACAAAAGCATTACAGAGAAAATATATGATAGAACAAATGGCTTGTACACATGCTTACCAGGTATCTACCATGTAAGACCTTGCTAGGTTTCAAAGTACTAAGTTCAAACCTTTCTGCAGGATCTGTCCTTTGTCATATGTCTGTTCTTGGATGTAGTCAGAGTGACCCCTCAGGCTGGTCATATTATACAATTCTCATGTCTTTGTTTGCTAGCCGACTTCAATCAGTTAAACCAGGATATGCCATTCCCCAGGTGGGTGGGTCCTCTCTAGATTTGTTTCCCTGTCCAAGGATTTGCATTAATTACCCTCCAGTGATTTTAGTTCCTGTAGGAAACTCCAGTGATTTAAGTTCCTGTAGGAGAAACCAGCCCTGCAAGTACGTATTTATAAAGCTAATACAGTCTTTGAGTGTTCTGATTCTATAGCTCAGTTCACAGGTTGATAGTTCACTCGTGCTTATGTGATGTCCCCCCACCCATTACTGCGTGGCTTGTCCTGTTTTAAAGAAGACATTAATCCCATCGTGCCGGCTGGTTACAATACAAGGTCAGAGGGGAAACCGAGACACAGATATCTTTTCATTAAAATAAATCAGAAGTTTCCCAGTTCTCCAGTGTCCACTAGATGTGCTGAGTTCTATCTTGGGAAAGGAGGAGAGGAGGGACATGCCAAAAAACTCCCTTATAAGGGGATGAAACTCATTCATAATGCACCTTTCACTGTAGGGTCAAGGCGCTTAGTATCTGGAAACTAAGGATCACTCAGAAGTCATGTATGGAACAGGGCCTGATCCTGCAAGCCCGTTGATTAGAAAGAGGGAGTTCAGTAGCCAGCTGAGGGAGGGAGCTTCAAACCCATTCCCCGTATCTCCAATGTGCCTGTAGCCAACACTTTTCAGTACTTCTGAGCTGATGCTTTTCTTCCTCCAGAGTCTCCCTGACCAGAGGGTGGACATCATTTATGATTATGAGATCCTGCCAAACCGGAAGCCCAAGTTTCTGGCCCAGACAGCTGCCCATGTGGCTGGAGCAGCATATTACTACCAGAGGAAGGATGTGAGGTGTGATCCCTGGGGAGAAAAGGTGAGCTACAAACCATAGCCCAAGAGTCCCTCGGGAGCAACTGAATGTAAAACTTTCGTTGGTTCACTGATTCTGTCTTCAGGGAACTCATGAGGTGTAAATGTGACAGTTATTTGAAGTGTGTCTGCCATGGAGTCCGGAATTCTTTGGAGTGGTACAATGGGCATAACTAGGTGAGGAGAGATAAAATTGAGCAGAGGGAAATGTAGGCTAAATAGGAGGGGAAATGTCCTGATCAATGAGATTTATTAACTTCTAAGGGAAGAGGTGGAAGACCAACTGCCTGGGACATCTAAATCTAGCCTAGACAAAAGCACAGACAAATGTAGCGTAGGGAGAAATCCTGGCTGAGGACAGGCGAAATGGGCTAGAGAACCAAATAGGCCTTTTCCATTTCTCTGGGCCAAATCCTGCGATCCTTACTCAGGGAAAACTTGCATCGTATTCAGTTTTTATTTTGGAATTTTAACAAGAGGCTCCTGAGATCCCCCTTCCAGCATATCATATTTGGGGGTGTGAGGGAGAGGGGTGCATGTGCATGCAGGTGTGTGAACCAGATAAGGGGAATCTAATATAATAATGTTTCAGAGTCTAAGGTCAGGAGGGAATTCCTCTTTCTTCTCGGACAGCACTGCATCACTTGGCCATGTGCATTAGAGGTTCTCTCAAAGGCCCAGAGACTAGGCACTGCTAGCGGCAAGACCAGCCCTTAGATATAGAGCAGCACGCCTATACCAGTCCTCTTTCTTCTTTTCAGAAGATCTATGGTGTTTGTATCCATCCCCGGTACGGAGGCTGGTTTGCTATCCGAGGTCTCCTCATATTCCCAGATGTTCAGGTGCCATTCCTGGAGCAGGTTGCCCCTGTTGATTGTGTGGCCTCGGAGGAGAAGCGAATAGAGCTGCTGGAGAAATTCAATTTCCACTGGCGGGACTGGAGCTATAGGGACATCATTGAAGTGAAGGAACGGTACTCGGAGGAGCAGAAAGCCTACTTTGCAGCTCCTCCAGCAGAGAGATTCAAATGGCTAGAGCTGCAAGGAGTTGTGCAGAGAAGCGCGTACTGCTGAGTAACACGGTTCTGAGTGTGGGGCAGGGAATGAACAGAGTGCTGCTCACAGACGCCCGCATCCTCCATAGCCATTACGAAGGGGTATGTGACGGTTCAGCGGTGGCAGATCCCACATGAATCAGTACTGGGTTTACAATGGCACCATGGTGCCGGGGCCCCAGCTTGGCACAGCCTGCTCCACTTTTGCTGTGCCTGAAGCAGCTGGCTTCTCTCTACTCCCCCCTCAGCTGCCCCTTCTCCACTGCTCACTCCTCTTGGCCCACTGAGGGGTCCTCTCTGCCTCCGTCACAGCAGGCGACTGTCTTGGGAAGTTCGAGGCTCCCTCTCTCCCCCACCCATGCAAGGAAATGCCTCCTCCACCACAAGCACCATCAGTGCCAGGTGGGTAGGGCTGGGTGGGGCCTCGGGGGACAGGGGCCGCTCTGTGCTCCTGAGCTTCAGTGGTCCCGCCCCCTTGCACTGTGCTGGGAGGGGAGGATCCCTGCTCTGCACTGGCTCAGCAGGGTCTTGGGGGCAGGGTGTGGGGGAGTGGGTCGGTGGGGGGGATACTGGGATGTGAGGTGGTGGGAGGTGCTGGGCAGTGGGGGAGTTTTGTGTATTTTGGGGTGCTAGGCAGTGGGTCTGTTGGGGGGTGTTGTGGTGGTGGGGCTGTGGGGAAGGGTACTGAGCAGTGGGAGTGACGTGTGTGTTGGGGTGCTGGACAGTGGATGGTCTGTGTGGGGTACTGGGCAGTTGCGGTGGGGCTGAGGGCAGGGGGGTGCTGAGCAGAGGTGGTGGTCAGGATGCTGTGCATTTGTGTGGGGGGTGGGTGCTGGGCATAGTGGTTCCAAGGGGTACTGGGGTGGGCTGCGTGGCACTGCATGGACCCACCCCCACAGGGAAGGGGCACACTGGCAGCACAGGGCTGGGCGGGCCAGTGTGCGTCTAGCGACTGCCAGTTTGTAAACAGTGCCCTTGCACTGTGCGGAGCAGGACTGCCCCTGCCGTGCCATGCCCCATTGCCCCGGCCAGCCCCTTGCTCCAAGGACTGACCTTCCCGTGCCATGCTCCATTGCCCCTAGAGGAGCCCACAAATGCTTGGAGCCGAGCCCGCAAAAAGTTAATCCGGCCTGCATGCTCCATCTCAATCTAGACGCCTGCCTCTTGGATCAAGATGGAGTATTGCATGCTGGGGTTTGTGGTCTGGCCCCATCTTGTAGAGGAAGGTGGCTGCAGTCTGCTCCGTGTTCTAGCTAATTAGGACTGGATTCCTCTGGCTCCTGGTAAGTTACCATTTGCCCTTCAGTTGGGCAAAGTTCAGGCGCCCGTGAGGCTGGGAAATCCAGGCTGCTCTTTAGAAACACCGATTATTTGTGTTCTAATAGGACTTATTTTTTTAAAAAGCTTAGTTGTTATTTTTATTCTATTTAATAATAAGGATTTACTGAATTGTCTGCAACTGAATTGTGAAATCACTTGCCTCTTTGTATGACCTCAGAGGGGAGATTTTTCAAACATATCTAGCACCTTTTATTCTGTGATGCAGTCTCTCAGCGGAGTGAATGTTTTAAAGGACACTGTCACTTTCAAATCTAGTCTTCTTCACTCAGACTAGGAAAAGGAGCTGGTTTAACTTGATTGAAAACCCCTCTTACTACCACCACCCCAAAATCACAAACTGACAAAACATTTAACACTGATGTGGACACAGTTCAACACATTTAGTTCAATTTTAGGATCCTGCTTCAGCTGTAACTTCACATGGTAGAATGATGTGAAAGCAGTTGCACTGTGTCTATGCAGGTGCAAAGTGGGCTTTTCAATCAAGATCAAGCTTGGTTAGCGGAAAAAAATTTTTTTCTTCTGGTCTTAGATAAGACCCGCGTTGAAGTTTTTCAAGTACTTCACTTGCCACAGCCACATTGTGTGTGGGGAGGGGGGGGCTCAATACGAAAATGGGAAAGCTTCCTAATTGAATAACTAGGGGTATCCACAAAGCTTACCATATGTGAAATGCTGCCAAATGTAAACAGGCTGAAAAAAGAGAGAGACTTTGATTGATCTGTCTGTTACAGTGATCAGAGGTGTTACGATATCTTACCCAGTGATGCAAGTCAGATGGACTGTGTCTTTTTATGTTCACTGACCTCAAAGGAGCACTGGAAGTCAGGGATTTATTTATTTAGAAGCCATTTGTGAGGCCAGAACCTTGTATGATAAACTGACAATTAATGGTGAAATTTGAAAGGCTGCTTACTTCTTGGGCTCAATCCTGCAAGGTGCTGAACTCCTTCTCTTTTCCTTGACATCAGCAGGAATGTGGAGGGTGCTCTGCACCTAGGTTGTAATTTGTGCTATGGTTCTGCATTGTTTGTTGTTTGGTACCCAGACCCTAAGCTGTCCTTCAGTAGAAGACTTTGCCATAGGTCAAAATGAGTTTTGCTCTAAATAGAGCAGTCGGTTTGCTCACCAGCTGGGTTGCTTGGTTCAAAAAGTCTTCTGTCTTTGCAGCTCATCCTGCTTCTGTGTTACTTTTCTTCCTGAGACCCTCCCCCCCAGCTCATGCACAGCTGATATTATTTAATGTATTCTGTCATGGTCTGTGCTCAGCCTCGGTCCTCTTGCAGCAGGGCTACAAGCTTCAGTGCCTTTCTGCCCTTCTTCACACAGCCTAGGAGTTGGAGCGTTCCAGTTCCCAACAGCATCTGCTTTATAAATCACTTGCATTCAGTCACTGTGAGCTCTGCCTACTGCCACCCTATAGCAAAGCAAACCCTTGCTCACGTTGGAGGTGAAGGTGTGTCCATGGCATAGACGTCATGAGGAGCCCTGCCAATTTCAGGGCTCAGATTGAACAGCCCAAGTGAACAAAGTATGGGGCTGGGAGACAGGGACTCCCAAGTCCTAATCATAGCTCAGCCATCAGCTCTCTTCCACACCTTCAGACAGGTCACTTTACCTGCCTGTACCTGACTTCCCCAGCTGTAAATTTGGGGAATATCCCAGGCTCTTCCAAACGGGAGTGATAATCTTCATCGCTGGTTTTTGAAATGGTATTAACCTTATTACAAGGTAACATTTGACACAGTAACATACTGAGGCACATCGTTTAGCAGTGCCCTTAAGTGGATACTGTTACAATAATTTGCTTTATGGGCTTTTATTACAACACTAATTTCTATAAAGTTTATAAGGCAAGATTGGAATTTCAGATAACAAGTTCTTAGTCAGTTTTTTGCATACTCGGTTTAGGCCGAGATTGCGTAAACTATCGTTTGCCTTGGACCTTTCACTACTTTAGCTTTCTAAAGAAGAACACACACAGGTGGCTGTAGTTGATCGTTACAAAGTAATTGTGAATATACTTTCTGGTGAGCTTCAGGAGACACTAGAAGCAGCTTGGAATCATTCTGCATATTTGGGGTTATTGTTACATTAATAGATTTGCATGTGTCAGAGAGCAATTTGGCTATGACTAATCATTGTGTGGTTGTTGGATTATGAGTATTTAAATTCTAAATTTCTGACTTCAGAATTACTTCTGGTTGAACTGTTACAAATGGTCCTTCTATTTGTTGATTGGAATGCAACTGACTTGGAATATAATAATGGCACATATTAAAGGAACCATATTAGTATGCGAATCACCCTCCCAGAATATAAAATGGAATTCGATACATTTACCACTTGTGATCAAACTTTGGTTTATTGTTTGAGTTGTTATCCGTTTGCCCATGTTGAACTCTTTGTGTTGAAATTAATTCAATAAATAGTAATGCTATCATATTCATCAGTAGTTTACTTTAACTTATTTACCTCTATTTTATTTTGGTTAATGAAACTTAGAAATATCTAAATAGTTCTGAGTACTGAGTGTACTTTTGCATAAGCAACATAATACTCAGTGAATTTGTTTGGGAGCTTGAGATGCTCAGCCAAGAACTAACCGTTATGTTTTTAACACACTGAAAATGTTTACACCCCTGAGACATAGAAGCAAATAGTTTCTGAATGAGAGAAAGTAGGAGTTGAGATCAGGCAAGGTATGACAACAGGCACAGTCAGAGTTTTTAGAAAAAAAAGTTTGTTCAGGAGTATAGTGAGGCAGACTGGCCTCCCTCTGAACTCAAGGGAGCACTACACTCCCCTGGTGGGCGAAGCCAGCCCAGCCCCACCTCCCATCAGAAGCAAAGGGGTGTGACGGGAGGTATAAAAAGCAGGTCCTGCAGCTCAGTTGGGCTGGAGTCGCCGGAGGAGACAAACACCTCCTGCCCACTGCTGGGGCTGGAGCCTCAGGAGGGCCCCTGCTGCATTGAGGACCTGCCTGAGCTGCCAGAGCCACCAGATGACGGGCACCGAAGAGCTCCCAGGACTGCCAGTAGCAGAGTACCCCATGGAGATGGAAGATGACTCCGAGCCACAGGTACACCACGAAGAGAACGTGGGAAGGTGTCCTGGGACACTAGACTGTAGTTTTGTTGTGTTGTTGCCTGAACCCCGATCAGTGTGTTTTGGGTGGATCCCCGCTGATCCAGTGGGGCGGAACACACCATCACTGTTAGGGTCCTGGGCCGGGACCTGGTGGAGTAGGGTGGACCCAGGTCCCCCTGCAGCTGCCCCACCCCTGGGGTGGCTACCTCCCCTCACCTTAGGCCAAGAGGCCTGCGTTTGTCTGCTATCTGCCTGATTTAAGACGACAGGCGAGAGACTGTTTGGTGTTCCATCCTGCCTGAGGGCCTGAGCCCTGTGGACTGTTTGTTTGCTGGCTGCCTTAGCTGAGAGGCCTTGGCAAAAGCCTGCTCTGCGCTCTGCCTGCCAGAGTGCCAGAGCCATAGGCTGTTTATTTGCCAGACGCAGCAACACAGAGTGGCCTCCCTCTGAACTTGAGCCTGAGGGACCACTACAAGGGGTAAATCTACTTTATTTGTGAGTACCTTACCAGATCACTTGTATAACAAGAAACTAATATATCAGTGCGCACCACAGGAGGATTTAATTTTTTTTTAGATCTTGTAATAATTTAGAGTTAATAATAATCCATGAAAGCCTCTAGTACTCAGCAAGATATCATTGATAGTTAGTAACTTTTCTTCAGTAGCTCAGCTGTAATGCTGGAGTCCTGCAAATCTGATCAATAATTATTGGAATTCTAATTTGCTAAAGCTAACCCTGTTCATCTTTGTTATATCTGTCCTGATGCTTTGATTACAGCATAGGAATAAATCCTTGGAAGTGCTGAGAACCTAGAACTCCCTTTGATTTAAGTAGGATTGGTAAATGCTCTCCATCTTTCAGGAATTGTCCCTTCAATGTTCTAGCATATCAAAAACCTGACTAGGAGAGCTGCATCAGAGTGCATGCTCCTTGTGCTTGTGGTACTCATCCAATTCCATGGAGCTCTAGAGGAGACCGACACAATTCTCTAATCATGAATTACTCAATTCAACTCTGGTTGACTTCAAAGGGAATTGGATTGTATCTTTTATGCCTTTTAATAACCAACTTACAGAGCCTCACTGTTGCAGGCGGTCACTTTCCCTTCCTGCTAGATGGAGGTACAACACCAAGACAGTCTTACAGAAGTAAATAAAAGTTCAATATATCTAGGAGATTAAAGGGAACCCCTACTGTGAAACTTTAAGAACTGTAGGGCGGAGTCTGACCTGTTGGGGCAAGGTGAGGAATGAATCATTCTTGGATTCTGGGATACCACCATGAAAATGTATTTAGCTGATTTCAAATGTCAAATTAATGGAAGCACTTAAAATTCAGTAATGAAAAACACCAAGCCTAGCTGTTCGGTCATTGTATTTTGTAGACAAATTATTTTTTCATAACACCTTTTATTTATAAATGTTCAGTAAAATAAGTTACTTTTTCCCTTTAAAAACAGTCTGAGTATATTAGAATTGGAGACTGAAAAGATTTAAAAACAGCTGCTTGAACTAAATTCCTTCTTCAGTTTGAAAATAAAAATCTCTTCAGTATATTTCAAGCAACGAAAATACTTCTTGTGGGCTTAGCTGAATTCAAAGTACTTGCACATGCATACATTCCTTATTTATTCTTCTTTTTCTTCTTTGATAGCTTCCTCTTTCTTGTAGCTTCATCATTGACCTTAAAAGGGAAAAATGCAGGTTTTTATATAAGGATTGAATAAATGGTGGTAACTATTGATTAGACAGGTGCCTGTTATAAGATGAACACCAAGAAATATGGAAGAAGATAACTGAGGGCCTAATCTTTCTCCCACTAAAGTCAACCAGAGTTTTGCCACTGACTTCATTTGTGGAAAAGTAGGCCCTTATTTTATGGATATAGACCAGGGGGCTGGAGATTTCCTGGAGAACTCCCTATTCTCCACTTCCTTACTCCTCCTTGTTGCAGCAACCCTCCCTCTGAGTGAAAATGGCTCTATACCGTAGATGCCACTGTGTGTGTCAGCCAAAAGTGTTCACTTGAGGCAATCGCTGCCTGTAGGGGCTGAGCACTCTCTTTCTACACTGCTGGATCATGGGACCAGAGTCTGGATCCACATGGTAGTTTGACTGGCTTGTCACCCTTTGCCAGAAGCATATTTTTTCTTGTTTACAATATTGTATAAGTGGACTCCTTATTATGGTGGCTAGAAACTTTGGTGGCTATTAAACATGCGCTAAATCCTGGAAAATGTTCACTGACTTCAAAGGGAGTTTGAGCAAACACTGAGTGAGGACTTCTGTGTTTGGTTGTTAACAGATTTCATGGCACTTATGAGTATTTTGTTTGTCCCGCCCCATGCAAAGAGTAGCATTAAGAATAATATGACTGATAGCTGACTTTACAGACTATGGTTCCAAATCTGCTTCCTTTTAAATCAAAGGGAGTTCTGCCATTAACTCCAGTGAAAGCCAGCCCTAATCCTGCAACCTTTACTCTCTCACAAATCCTCTTGCTGAAGTCATAGTGAGTTCTTACATGATTGGGTTTTGCAGGAGCCAGTCCTTTAAAGCGTGCTGAAATTTTACAGCATGAAGAAATTTTCTATATATATTTAAAATAACAACCCAAGAGAATAGATATGCTTTTAGCACAGGGATTGGCAACCTCTGGCACATGGCTCGCCAGGGTAAGCACCCTGGTGGGCCAGGCCATTTTGTTTATCTGCCGCATTGGCAGGTTCGGCCGATCATGGCTCCCACTGGCCGCGGTTCCCCGTCCCAGGCCAATGGGGGCAGCGGGAAGCCATGGCCAGCACATCCCTTGCCCACGCCGCTTTCTGCTGCCCCCATTGGCCTGGGAGGGGAACCGCAGCCAGTGGGAGCCGCAATCAGCCAAACCTGCCAACGCGGCAGGTAAACAAACTGGCCCGGCCCACCAGGGTGCTTACCCTGGCAAGCCGCGTGCCAGAGGTTGCCGACCCCTGTTTTAGCACAACATGGCAGGAGTGAGTGTTTTTTCCATGTGGGAGACCCAAATACAGGAGGGGCAGCAGGAATCCAACTTTGCCCAGCAGCGAAGCTTGCATACATCACACAGAGAGAGAGCTGTTCCAGAAGGGCATAGAGTTTACTGCTATATGGGAACAGCAGAAAACACTCTTTAGAGGATTTGGTAAGTACATTGATTTCAGTTGTCTTCAGTTTTGCCACCTTATCCTAACTTGCTTAAATTCAAAAAGCATGTATTTACTTGAAAGATTTATGATTTATAGAAGTAAATTTTCGAAGGCACAGAAGTTACATGCACAAATCATGTAATTTATTAATGGTAATTTTGTTTACAACTTCCGTGCTCAGTTGTTAAAGTGATTCCTTCATGAAATCTTTAAGAAATGTCTGTGGAGACCAGCATAATCTATTTCTATTCACAGCGCTGTGATTTTTGACTGGGGCTGGAGCCATGCCTGCAAAAGCTTGGGAATTTCAGTCCAGTCTGAGGAAAAATCCCCTATGATTGTCTGCCTTGTCCACTTTTCAGCCTCTGGGGAAGAGCCTCCAATCAGAACAATTACAAGAAGCATCCAAGAACTTTTTGAGGAGTGGAGAGGGAGCTGGCAACACCACTCTTATAGGAGGGAGTAGGGAGCAGACAGACCCCAGCAACTCAGGGAGGCCTGGCTCTCTGGGCCTCCTTCCATGCTGTGAACAATAGATCAGTCTGTTCTCTGTTATACCCCCTCCTCTTTTCATCCCTGTCACACCAAGCTTGAGAAGGGGATGAAGAGCCTCTGAAGCCCCTTGTGGGTGGACAGGCTGTGTTCAAAAATCAAAAGGCAGTCAAAAACCACAGCATAACCTTTTTCTAAATGTCCTTATTTTGGGGATGATCTCGTGATTTTTTTGGTGTCTGACCCATGATTTTTGAACTTGTGGGAGAGGCATTACTGCATACAGGGCAT
The DNA here is from genome assembly GCF_016161935.1 of Mauremys reevesii. Lineage (NCBI taxonomy): Eukaryota > Metazoa > Chordata > Testudines > Geoemydidae > Mauremys > Mauremys reevesii. Next base: position 105,284,847 of record NC_052630.1, on the reverse strand, counting down.
TTGGAACTGAAAGTGACAACACAAACTTTACTACAAAAGGTAACATAGTCTTAGGGTTAGAGCCTCGCTCCCACTCCAGCCCCTTTACACTGGGAAAAAGGGCCAGGGTGGCATAAAGGGCTCTAAAAGCCTTGAATCCAGTGGAGGGAGGATTGCCCAAGTACTGGAACTGTGGAAGGCAGCTAAAAGGCTGACTTCTGACAACTCAGCAGCTGGGCTGGAGCAGGAGGGAGCACTAAGGAGATTGTAGGAAGGACTTCTACCCATGTGTCATGGAGTCATGGGGTATGGTTGATGCCCCAGCCTGTAACCAGTAGTTTGCCAGGAGTGGACCTGAGGACCCACACAGTTCCAGAAGGGCAGGCCTGTGGCCTCCATGACTCCTGAGACTGGTCCTTTAGCACCAGTGATCCCTGTGTCTTTCTGTGGCTCCCTGCAGCAAATCCAGCCAAGCCAGAGTCCTGCAAGAGCTTGCACTGTGTCCCTTCAGGGTGCAATGCTCTCAGTGAGAAGCCTTGATGATATAATATAAGTGATAGAAATGAAGTTACAAAAGAATACAAACGTCAGACAAATAGGATTATTCTGCTCAGTTTTTACTATACAACTGATTTCACAATGACTAGAAAACAGTAAAGGCTAAATTCTGTGCTGGTGACCAGGGGCGGCTCTAGGAATTTCGCCGCCCCAAGCACGGCGGCACGCCGTGGGGGGCCTGCTGGCGGTCGCCGGTCCCGCGGCTCGGGACCTCCTCCCAGGCACGCCTGTGTGGAGGGTCCTGCTCCGCCTCCAGTGGAGCATCTGCAGCGCTGCGTCTGCGGGAGAGGGGCACAGCGACAGGACAGGAGACCCTCGCCAGGTCAGGTCGTCCAGAGGGTCCACCAGGGAGCCCAGCGGACCAGACGCGCCGCGCTGCCTGCCCAGGGACACCGGACCTGCCTGCCCCCCCCTCCGCAAAAAATGCCGCTGCGCGCACGCGCTGTCTGGAGCCAGCCCTGCTGGTGACCAAGGGAAGAGAGGGGTCAGGCAGTCAAACTATATGACCACTCAAGTCTCACTAATCCCCCCCAGTGGCCTCTGATATACATGGCCATGGGAAATCTTGCCAGGAAAATTGTAGGCTTATGTACACAATCCCCCATGATTGCATACCCATAATGAGTGAAGTTTCAATTACAAGAGTCAGGTTTGGCCTAAAGTCCAGTCCAGTGAGAGAGTACCCTATCAGGTATAAGCCAGCACTGCGTACTATGCATACACTGGGCCTTTAAGAAGTAGCAGCAAACCACACCTTACAGCATAATGAGCAAGCCCCGTGTTGACAACCCATTCTCTTGCAGTGGGATGACTATGCTATTATGACTGTGTACTTTACAGCATGTTTGATTACACAGAGCGTTTGTGCTTTGGCTTGTATGGGGCCACCAGGATTTGGCTCTAAATAGACTATGAACATACCTTGTGGTATTTATCAATAAATTCCTCTTCAGATCCTGGTGGTTCATATTCTAAAAAAGACATTTATAAAAATACATTTATCTTTTACCCCACTGAGATTTTATTCTACTTTGTACACTAAAAGTTCTGCTATTTAGAAGATTTTTATAAAAATTATTTGTATGTGTTTATATTCATGGACATTATGCTCATCACTAGTACTTCAGCACTTTTAAACAATTTTTATATTGCTACCCTTAGTCCTGTGAGGTAGGTAGGTATATTATCTCCATTTTACATGTGGATAAACTCAGACACAGAGAGGTAAAATGATTAAGCTCACATATTAAATTTGTCGCAGAGCGAGAAACAAAAATCAGGTCTCCTGACTCCCAATCCTATGCCCTACACACAAGACCTTTTTTTCCTATGTGAAATGCTCTGATATTAAAAATAAATACTGAATTTAGCAAGTCCTTTCAATCAAGAAGACTTCACCAGGATTTTTCTAAACAGGCAAATGGAATGATATATAATTTGTGATGGTGACCTAGTGGTTGAAAGGTCTTTATTTTTGATTCAGTTTTAAGATCATCCTTTTTGTTCTGTATTTAAAGATGACATCTTCATTATCAGCAAGACAGCAGTTCTTTATTACACCATAATTATGATTTCCTGGTTTAATATTCAGATTGTGCTTCCCTTTAGACTACATATATTAAAATATTCAGAATACAGGTGCCATGAATTGTTGAGTGGGGAAATATAGGAAAAAGTGGTCTTAATGCAACTTCTCCATTGGTGCTGAAGCGTCTCATGGCGTTCTCTAACAACCGTGTATGAGTTTGGCCTGTTGCATCACGTCACTACCACTACTGTTTCTCCTTCATATGGGTGCTCCATCCACTGGTGAAAGTGGCAGTATTTGTTATATTTTTTTTCTAAGGGCATCATTACACATTTATTCAAATTGTATCATTTGATGTGAAAACAGAAGAATCAATGAAAAATTAAAATATGAAATAAGCTTATATTTCAAACTGTAAATATGGTAAAACTGTGTCCAGCAAGGACTCAGTTGTAATGATGGATTTACATTTTCAGTAGCTTGTGTGTATGATGTTTACATGATGATCGGTCACAGCCATAAAGGTAAAATAAATGGTGCAAAAAATTACATATGGTTCTATTCTATTCCCATTGAAATAAACAGCAAAACTCTCTGACTTCAAAGGGAGCAAGAGTAGGCTTTAAATCTAAATATCAGCTAAAAACTAGTGTAATCTTAAAACAAGAGAAAGAAGAAATGCCTTTTTAAAATGTAAAATAAACACCATTACAAGTCTCGACTGTACATTCAAATGTAGCACAGAGATTAAAAAGTAATTGATAAATACTTAAATGCATTGTGCAAATTGTAAATACATGTATTTAGATCTAAACAAAGAACATGAAGCCTACCTGTATTAATGTATTCTCCTAAAGTGTCCCGCCTCTTTAAAGGAAACAAGTACAAATAGACTTTTATTAAAATTCAATATTTGACATAAACCAGGATTAAAACAGATATCACCATACCTTGTAATTTGAAACCTATTATACATTAGTGGCTCTCAAACTTTTTTACTGGTGACCCCTTTCACCCAGCAAGCCTCTGAACGTGACCTCTCCTTATAAATTAAAAACGCTTTTAAATATATTTAACACTATTATAAATGCTGGAGGCAAAGCGGAGTTTGAGGTGGAGGTTGACAGCTTGCGACCCCCTCATGTAATAACCTCGTGACCCCCTTAGGGGTCCCAACCCCCAGTTTGAGAACCCCTGTTATACATGGTATGAACCTAAGAAGTCCAACAGGAGCTGACATCACTATATTGAGAGTATGAAACCCATTTAGCTGAAGGAGGGAGGGGAAGCAATTTAAAACTTTTTTGATTTGTATTTGCTAATACCTATTTAACTTAAATACCCTATAAATGTTTGAGAGAAAAAATCTGTGTATTTAAATTAAGCATCCCTGCTTCTTCAGTTAAGAGCTGAGAAAGCTCACAATAGATGGTTGAGACCTCTGAGTAGTCCTCCAACAAAAACAAAAAAGATAAGGCTTGACATTTCTGAGATTAGAAACACAACAAACCTTTTTTAAATGTGTAAAAAAAAATTCTGGCTTTCTTTACACATCATAAAGAAAAAAAGGCACAAATGATATAATCAAAGGTTTTTATGCAGATTTAGTAGTTGGGTTGAAATGTATTTGTAACAAGAAATGAGCCAGAAATGTTGTATTAAAAGTACAGGTGAAAAATGGCATTAAAGGTAAAACAATTAAGTAGTTTAAATTTTAAGATGAATAATTCTATATACAATAGCTAATTATTTATATTACCCTCATCATTGTGCTTATATCAGGCTAGTCTACTTATATATTGGACATAAAATCCTCTAGGAGACTAAGGCCATATTCTCTTTTACATTAAGTCCTCTTCATGCTACTCTGGCAGTGTGAACAGGCCTCAAAGTAGGGGTAAACCTTTTACATTGCCAGAGTACTGTAAAGGCGCCTTAATGTAAAGAGGAATCTGGCCGACAGTTGTGATGTGCAGTACTGGTTGTTGTATACTGTATATCTACCTAGGATTGCCAACTTTCTAATTGCACAAAACAGAACACTCTTGCCTGGCCCCACGGCCCTGCCCCTTCTGTGAGGCCCTGCCTCCACCCACTCCAGCCCCCCTCCCTCTGTCGCTCACTCTCCCCCATCCTCATTCACTTTCACTGGGCAGGGGCAGGGGATTGGGGTGTGGGAGGGGATGAGGGCTCCAGCTGGCAGTGTGGGCTCTGGGGTGGGGCTGGGAGTGAGGGGTTTGGGGTGCAGGAGGGGGCTCAGGACTGGGGCAGGAGGTTGGGGTGTGTGAGGGGATGTGGGGTGTGTGCTCTGGGAGGAGGCTTGGGGTTGGTATGCGGGAGGGGGTTTGGGCACTGGGAGGGAATTTGTTGAGTGCGGGAGGGGATTCCTACCTGGGGCATGGGGTTGGGGTATGGATGGGGGTTGTGCAGTCTGGGAGGGAGCTAGAGTGAGGGAGGGGGTTCTGACCTGGGGTAGGGAGTTCGGGGTGTGGGGAAATATAGTGATGATAAAAAGGAACATGAATTTTTGCTAGGTATTTATACCTGTTCCTTTTCTCTTTCTGCATCTTCTCTACATTCTTTCAGGATACCATGTATATCCATTGAATCTATCCTCTCCTCTCTTTTAAGAATCTTCAGCTTTAACATATGGAAAGATGTTTCTATTTCTCCCACCTTCACATGCACAGGAATGCCTTCGAATAAGATAAACTCTGACTCTCCCTCTTTAAAGCCAGGAGGCTGGTATTCTGGAGGGGTCACTATTAAAAACAAACACACACCTGAAAGAATCCTCTTGCTCATAAATGCACTACATTAATAATAATTCATCATTATTATAATTAATAGTAGTAATAGCGGCTCATTTCTAAAAGTGGGCAATTCTATTTGTATGAACATGAGTCCTTAATTCCTTTAAATACCAATAAGAAACAGGTACATATTTAAAAAAAACCTGTGGTTTTCAAATATTTACAATTTAGTTGTCATTTTATTGTGGCATTATGGAGACTGATCAGATGTTTACTTTAAGTACATGTTATGTAACTAAGGACAAAATGTGGAGTATGAAGATCTATGATGATAAAAATTGAAGGTCATTCCCACGCCTGAAGACTCACTCTCTGATATCTCAAGGAAAATTTAAAACTAATTTTATTAGAGAGAGTTCTGCTTTTCATATCATACTTATTATTTATTTATAATACAGTAGTGCCTAGAGGCCCCAGCTGGAATTGGTGTATCCTTCTGTTGGCACTGTGCAAACACAGATAGAGCTGGTCCCTGCATGGAAGTACTGTATTTACAATATA